>NC_036454.1:8059756-8720068 GCF_002775205.1 Xiphophorus maculatus | reverse complement strand
ACACCCCTTATAAAACATTTAATGCCCACGGACATGGCTGTGTCAAAAGACGACACTTCAACAGATGACAAGACATGCATGTATCTTGGCAGTGAAGACAAGAAAGCAGATGTGGACAGGAAGCGATGATGAGGGAAGCGGGAGACAGATGGAAAGATGTAGATAGATTGAGACAGCAAGTCAGGGAGGATATCTGAGCATTTGGCCCTGAGCCTGTATAAACACTGCAAGCTGACAGCTATATCTGTGGGCTTTATTAACATGGGAGGCACAAATCCATGAGTGCATCAATTCTCCAATGTATAAAAACACACCCACTTAGACAACAAAAAAAGAAGAAAGAAATTTTTTTTTCCAAATAACTACTATTGTCACATATTAAGCCCATAGCAATTGAGAAATTAATCACAAAGTGGGGAACATGCTCCGAAAAGCATCAGACATAGAACAATTGCCCTGAAACAGTTATCAGAGATATAAAACGTAAACATAAACTTTAGATTTTAGGTTGACGCATAACTGACTGAAACCACCATCATAGAAAGTAGCACACCACCCAAATCGAAGGCAATGGATTGTTTTAAGCAGACTGGGCCCTCACATGGATGTAAACCTAACATGCCAGATGGTTCGTTGCATAGAACCATCTGGAAAGTTGTCGTTGGAAAGTGACTGAGAAATGGCAGGTGCTTTCAAAGAAATTCTGGCAAGCAGCAGAACCATTTGAGCCTGTCTTTTACCAGCAACATAAGTGACGCCTTCTGCAGCGAGAGGTTGATGAAAAATCTGGTTCTTGTCAGTCACAGTGGGAAAACAGCCATGAAAAGTTCAGAGAAGAATCACTCTCCAGCTATGATATAGTTCATCGTACACCAACTTGTGACGATAGATAAAGTAAAGGCTGCACATTGGTGCTGAACTTAACACATAATATTTTCATGGCAAACAAGGCACTTCCATGCCAACTACGTCTCAGTCCAGTCTTCTTAAGAATGGTTGTAAACGGCATAATGGATGAACATTATGTTCACATACTGACGGTGAAAGAACAGCAGGAGCTTAAAAATAAATAAGTACAATTTTATTTTTATTGCACTTTTCATAGACATATAGATCACAAAATGCTTCACAAAGGCAAAACAATTAAAAAACAAACAAAAAAACTTTAAATCAAGCAAAAGCCTGTGTGAATAAAAATGTCTTTAGTTGTTTCTTAAGAGTCTGTGGAGTCTCAACCTATAAAAGCATGAATAGCCATCTCTAGCTTTGTCTGTGACACGAATGGCCTCAACTCAGAGATGTTCCTTAAATGATAAAAACAGTTCAGAAGAGGAATTTTCACAATGATTGTCCAAAGACAAGGAACTGTCAATAATGGCACTCAAATTTGTGAGACCAGTTTTCACTGAACTCAAGCTGCACCTAATTCAGCTTCATCTCAGAAATTATTTACACACACACTTTTTTAAATATGCATATCTACTGTATATATTATATAAATTACTTAATCTTTGACCTGAGTCTGAATTTTGTACCACAAACAAGCAAAGGTGGTAAGACAAAAAAAAATCATTGAATCCTTGTAATTGTTATAAGGCCATAATTTGATTTCAGACAGACAATTGTTGAGTTCAGGCAGTTTGCACATTTCTGAAGGACTGTCTCAAACAGACAGAGGCCCAATTTCAATTCATGAAATTGAAAGTCAAATTTATTACAAGTTATGTTTGATATATTCAATATTTTTATAATTGAAGGTAACAGGTTCTTGATTGTGATTTAAAATAGCACTGTGTGCCTTGAAAATATATACAACCGCCCCTTGTCCATACATCCTAAATTGTATGTATTGTTACGCCTCTACTCATGGCACGCTGCTTGAATGTTGATTTTTTTTTTTTTTTTTTTGTGGCTCAGTATGCTTGGATATTTAAAGACTTACATCCATATTTTAAGACCCTTTGAGGTGAGTCAGGTGCTGCCAGTGTTCACAAGATGGCAAAGTTGTATAAATTTAAGCGCACACTGTAAGTAACCTTTACAAAATCTGTACTGCACAAAACATCTGATCTGAATTTCTCCACGGTCAACCTTGGGAATCTTGTACTTATTTTTCCTGGAGTCCCTGGACACAAATGCGTGGCTTGCAGCCCAGCAAGATGGATTCTCTCATGTTAATGAAATGGTGGTGGAGTGTGTTCCTTTGTGTGTGTGAGAGAGACATAGGAGAGGTGGCAGCTGGTTGTCACAGTGGGCAACAGGATGGTTATTCTGTCAGAGTTGGCACAGGGGAATGACATCACCTGTCACATTGTTTAATTAACACCTTAGTGTGTTTGCATGTGCGGATTGTGTGTGTGTTTTTGCATTACTTCTGCTGTGAGGACATAAATCTGTTTACATAGTCACACTGAGGGAATTTGCTTTCTCTTTGGGGACACCAAGTCAGTCCCCATAACATAAATCATCAGGTTTCGGATTCATTAGATAATGTTATTTTTTTAGGTTACAGTCAGAATTAGGTGAGTTATAGTCCCAGTTATAAAGCTAGAGGAGATTTACAGGAAATGAAAGTGTAAGAAAGTTTAATGCCCTTCTGGGGTAACAGAAACACAACAGTCTGTGCATGTCTGTCACTTTTATGCTGAGTTTAATTAGCATCCCAGTGTGTGTGTGACACTGAGAATAAGTGTGTGTGTTTCCATGAGCCTGTTGTAGCTGTGTGTGTCAATGACAGCAGAGGTCACTCCTACAGGTTTAATCTGGACTCGCATCAGGAAGTAGGATGGCTTCATCCGGCATGATTGGCGTTTCCATCGGCAACCCAGAGGTTTACCAGCTGCACCGATGATCTGCTTCCTGTAAGGATGAAATTCTCTCCCTCTCTCTCTCTCACATCCTCGCTTACTCAGGCATGAACTCACAGTCACACTTTTCCTCTCATTACCCTGCAGTGAGCTGGACCTTTAGACAACCTGTCACACCTCAGAGTAGCGATTAAACTCTCTGCCACTTCTGCACTTTTCAGGTTACAATATGTGTTTAGCAAAGCACTCTAACTTGACTTGGCAGGGTTAAGTTCAATAATTTTGATGGTAATTATGCATAGCACTTTATGAGGTCAGTGTTGTTTGTGTAAATACTGAAGTCAATAACTTACTCCCACTATCATTACTGCCTCATTAGGAGAGATTACTAGTCAAACAGAGCGTTATGATCTGTTGTTCCAGCTTGTATTTGGAGAAGAAAAACAGAAATTGGTTCTAAAATAATTTCTTTATCTTTTTAACTCCAATACACATTAACTTGGACAATCATCCATGGTGTGCATCTCCTCTTCTAACTGCAATAAGGGGCTCTGTTGGGTTGGGATCTGATTACTATAATGATTACCTACTTTTAAAAGATAACAAATCTGTGGTCATAAAGGAATAAACAGTAACTAACTAATGTAGGTACTTGGTGAACACCTATTGTTATCTGTCTTTATATTGCGATTACACATGCTGATATTCAACAATCTGTATAAAATATTTAATGAATGTGTGACTTATTTAGTCTTTCTGATCGGCCATAAATATGCAGTGAAAATGCATAGGATGTGGCTGAAAGTACCATGCCAAACTGATAGGGGGCAGTACCGAGCCACATAGCTGACTTCAATTCATTAAAAAGACTGAAAACATACCAATAAATGGAACCAATAAAGGACCACTGAGACAGAAAGACTTTTAAAAATGTAGAAGAGCAAAGATTTTAACAAGAGAGTGAAGAAGAAATAAAAGTAAGATCATTTTTAATTTTGATTTAAAAAAGAGGAATAATAACTAGCAGAAAAAGCTGACAATGAGGTTTATTTACAAAGATTTTTTTTCCATGACATTAATTCTCTTCTCGTTGTTGTCTCGCTCATTTCCATGTGTCTTTTCCTCTCACTTCTTCTGATTTGCTTGTTTCCATCCTCCAGAAATTTGAGTACTTCATCATGTGGGGCGTCGTGACAGCGAAACATTAATCCTGGCTCCTCTGTCACAGGAAGCATTGCAGATACATAGATATGAACACAAATACCCATATGTGCACGCCTGCTCCAAAAACACAAACATCTACAAGCTCTCAAACATAAATGGACAGACATGTACACACAATGCAACCTTGGTGACAGATTTGGAAAGAGATTCAATCCCTCTTCATCTTTACTGTATTTTATGTTCATTTTATTGCCATGCAGCACAGCAGGAAGGGTAACGAAAAAAATGTCAAATGAAAAACAGCCCTGACATTTACAACATTATACAAACTTCAGAACCGCAATGAAAGTTAACACAATCAATACATATGCAAAGCACAACAGTCTGTTCTATCTATCATAATAAGCAGCACAATAAGCTGTCCAGCAATATATAGTGATATGAAGAGATTGCTGTTTATGTTAGGGTATTTCACACTTTTTTGTCACAATAAAAACTTGTTTCTAGTGAAAAGAAAAAGAGAAAAATAAAACTTTTAAAAAATGACAGCACATTCTCTCAGTTTAATTTTACTCTTCAATCTTTTTGTGTAAAAATACATTTAAATCAGCTAATATGCTTTTCATCTGAGAAGAAGTCACCTCAGTCCCGAAATGTCATGAAGGGGGCTGTATTATGCAAAATGCAGGAGTTTTTTAAAGTGACAGGCTCATTTTGAAGGTATATATATTACAAAGTCAAATTTTTCAACATCATATAACAGCTGATGGTAACATAGTTATTTGATTGTGCAATAAAATGGCACCATGTGCCGGGAAAGCACATAAAACTGCCCCTTAAAGGGACCAACAGTATGCTTTGTTGATATAAAAGTGTATGTCTCTACCATGCACTTTGTGGAGACATGCCTCTATAAACACTTTTTATGGATGTTTTTTTTTCTTTGTTTTTGCAATGAATAAAGCTCTGCCTTATGTGAAAAATAGAAATCCACTCTATGTTTATCCAGAGAGAACACAGATAAAGAGCAGGGTTTCTCTCCTCTTTCCTTTGTAGAAGTCTAAAATTTTAGACTTATTCAAGTCTGAAATTTGAAGAGAACAAAAAAGACATGGCTGGCATGAAAGAAATGCAGCATTCCTGAAAAAGAGCCAAATGCATGCTGTGAAACATCTGGAAGTGTGATGGTTGTGGATGCTTTGCTGCTGCAGAATCAGGCCAGCTCGCCTGAACGGAATCCATCATCATTTTCAGTGTATCAGCAGGTGCTTGAGGAAATGTGAAACCATCTGTAAAACAAGTTAAAGTTGAAGCAGAAGTAGACCGTGCAACATGACAATGACCCAAAATCTATTCTTACATCCCCTGACTGAGAATTGAGAAAAGTCCTACATCAAGTCAAAGCTTCCACTTGGATCAGATTTGTCCCTTAACCATTTTCCACCGTGTTAACAAGATTTGCTACAATTAGTAGGACATATTACAAAAGCAGGAGTGTTTTTTTAATCCTAATTTCTTAAGAAAACAGCAGTCTAATTCCAGCAAACACTGGAGATAGTTGAACTAAACAGTTATAAGCATAAACCACCTTATGCAGATCATGCACATTGTTTGGCACTGAACTGAATTTTAGGAACTCAAAGGATTATGAAACCATGTTTGCAGGAAACCAGAGAAGCAACAGAACATTAAACTCCTCCACCATTTCAACAATCACTGTGGCCCCGAGCAAAAGCAATTAGCTACAGCGGCTTTAAGAGTCATAACTGATACCATACAGGAAGAGCTTTCACAATTCCTGCCCATGGAAATTTTGCTGTCAGTGCAGAGGTTGTGTAGGCAAGCTCTTGTGATTGATGACCTCAGCTGTAAGTTTATTTTCTCAATAATACCTTTAGGTAGAAATATATACATTCTACTGTACTATAAAAGCTTAGTTTCATCACAACAGTTATTATTTCTCTAAAAGCTTATACATTCTCAGGCTGGCCCTTTGTTGAATGTCATGCCTTAATCTCTCTGCCCCTTCCTCTGTTCCTCCCATAAAGCAAAAATCCACAAGCGTTCTAAACATAAAAAACAAAAACAGTACCAGGGCAGGAAAGGGTTGATAGCCTGAACTGTGACTTAAAAGAGAAAAAAATACAAGAAGCTATGGATCTACATTCAGTAATTTACCCTCATAGGGCCTGAATGGTAAAAAATATAAACTATAAAGGAACAGACATGCATCTGTTGCAAGATCTATAAGAATTACATCTATGTATTAATACCTTAGAAAGATGAAGTATTTCCCACATGTACTGGCCAAGGGATAAGTGCTCAATCCAGACCTGATAATCCAAAGTCTCCAAGGATACAGTGTCATTGGGATTAAGGTCCCATAAGACCAAGAAAATGTAAAGCTAGAGTAAGTGGTACAGATATGAACTATACTGCTTAGGTTACCCAGAGGGATTCAAATATTGCACTGGACTCAAAAAACACCTAAAATCTTAGGCTGTGTGCACACGGAGAAGAGCAAGATATATGTTTGAAAACGATTTTTAAAAAGGTGAGTCCACACGACAGGTTGCAGCGCTGTTGGTGTGCAGGTGCTATCGGTGGCGCTGTAACACTGCGCCAGAATGATGCAAAAAACATGTTTTTTATTTGTGAAAATGACACACATGCAGGATAAAGTGAGAGATGTAGGTACAACATCATTTTAAAAAAGACATGACTCACATGGCCATGCAGAAACATGAAACCTGCATCCTGAAATTGATCCACTCTGGAAACTGGTTTCAAAAATGACCATTTCTGGTCTCCCAGGATGCCTAAACGACAAAAAATAAATAAATTGCGGCCACACCTAAAATTGTATCCATGTGGACTGGGCCTTATAAACTTGAAATGACTCTTTTAATTTTGCTGCGTTACTCTGTTTTTACCAGTGCACATGTGTCGCACCTGTAAAGTTTGCCCCATTTGCCCACATTTTGACTTCAGCGACATACAAAAATAATATAGAGTTTTCTCTGGTCAAGACTAATGACGCAACCCTTCTGCCAAAGGATTTACAGGGATTTAAATTGAAGACTGTGGAAATAAACTTAAAAGAGATAAAACTAGAATAATTAATTTAATTAAAAAAGGCACAAAGAGACAAAAAGGAAAGTTAGGCTGGCTGAAAAAAGGTAGAGGACTACTATTTCACTGTGTGCAGACAAATGGCACACAGCGCTGCTCACTGGCTGGATAAGAGACAGGTCTTAAACTATGACCAAGGTCAGCTCCCCCGCTACCTGGCTCATCCACACTGACATATTTACACCACTGTCACCTCCATTTTTGTGTCTTTACCCTTTTTTCCTCTTGTTTGTTGCTTTGTCTTTGCCAGCAGCTCCCTCTTCTTCTCTCACTCACACAACACACCACATAAATACTGCTACTGCAATAGAAAGAAAAGAAATGCAGCGTTGAACGTTTTTTGATGAGGATAATGTGTTTTCAGACAGCTTCATTTTGAGACTTTTTATACTGCTAATTATTTTATGATGATACATTTAATATCGTAACCTAACAATAGAGAAGTTAACCCTTCCCTTATGTTAATTTTACCTTTATCTTCACTTTTTGCTGCTGATTTCTACACATCCATCTCCACAACTACCTTTACTAGGAACTCATGGGGACTCTAAAGCTTTCCTAATCCTGTAGTAAAATATAATCTTCCGTTAATGGGTGTGCCCGAGACCTCCCCCTAGAGCATTGTGCACAAAACAGCCAGGAATCCGTCTGGAAGCGGTTATTAAAATAACACAAAACTAGCCGTTCAGTGCAGAGGAGCAGCAAAAGCTGAGCTCTTTATCTTTTCCTAAGGGTTAATCCAAGTAAATCTGCATAGGAAACTCATAACAACCACTATTATTTGTCTCATTAGTTCTAATTCCCGCCATAGCTAAGTTTTACTTTTAGTTTTTTCTTTCAGATAGCCCGATAACATAGATGGATAAACAATTGATTAAACAATAAACAAAGCTACATAAATGAAATGCAAATCTTTTCTTCAGTCAAAAAACTTAACCTTCGTAAAACTTATTGAATGCTTACATTAACTAAATATGTTAACTGCATGTTTTTAATTGAATGCCATTGTAACAAACATTTATACAGACAAAATGTCACCTGATATGTTCTTTAAGTGACCATGCAGTGATTGAATAAAACGCAGCAGAAATAAATGGGATACCCTTCAAAGTTATATTTTTCTGGGTGTGCCGTGGTGCCGTAGGGGTTAGCGCAACCCATGTTTGGAGGCCTTGAGTTCCGAACGCGGCCGTCACGGGTTCAACTCCCGGATCCGACGATATTTGCCGCATGTCTTCCCCCTTTCCTGTCAGCCTACTGTCATATAAGGGACAAAAGACCCCCTGGAGGGGTAAAAAAAATTTTTTTATTTTTCTACGCATAATCAAGCAGAGCTGACTGATGAGCATTTAACTACACATTGACTAAATGTTTTTTCAAGGACTTCATCTGTCATGCTCCTCAAGACCTATCAAGGTGAGGTTTGTTTTGTTGCAACATGTAATTTGATTATGTAATTTTGTAATTAGCTATTATAAAAACTACTGATTTTGTCTGCTGTTTACTTTCAACCAGAAAACCCATACATTACTTAGTTACTCCTTCAGTTAATTGTTGTATCAGCAAAGGACATGAAAAATGTCTTTCCTGTAAAACTTTATGCTCAAAAACAAAGTCTATAGCCAGTTTGTTGGTCTGACTGATGACTCCACTAGGATCATTTTTCTTTTGTGTGGCATAAATTATATTGTATTCATTTCTGTCAATCTTGTTTTTTATTTTCTTTCCTTGAGCCAAGATTGCAGTTGTTTCATTATCATGGAGCAAAAGTTGTTTCAAGCGATAGTTGTTGGTTGGGTGAGAGGAATTCTGCACTTCATCCTTTTTTTTTGTTGCCAAACAGTTGTTTCAGATCTATTTGACATGATTTTTTTTAAACTGTTTCACCATTTCATAAATTTTAAAAACTTTTAATTTGACCTTACACTTCAGGACCACAATGCATTTCAACTGTATGATGTAAAATTTCTAACCCACAGTTGCAGTTTAAGAATACGACTTTTACCACCCGGCAGTAAAATCATTAGTTCAGTGCCACTGTTCAATCAACATAAGTACCAGTAATAAAAATACAATGATGTTATCACAGATTAATGTCTTTGCAGACCAAACATTCATTTAAAGCCCTCAGAGAACTTGTCGATAAACAGCTGGCGCAGCCTGAATATTATGGTGTAAAACACACACAAAAAGCTCCTTACGCCTAACAATAGACTGAGCTGTGCGCTTTTCACTCATATCTCTTCATTATGTTTCAAAACTATGCTACATTGAAGCATCTGCTGCTGCCTTCATGATGTATAGTTCCCAATTGTTTGTGAGTTTACTATTAATAGCTTGTTTGGCAATGAGCTTAATTGATTTCCTTGTGAGCTAATTGATTGCAAGGCAACAAGGAGATTTGTTTTGGAAAGTAAATCTAGATGATTGCCTGAGAGATTAACAACAGAGATAAACAAAAGAGAGGGGAAAAAAGAACAAAATTTCTTCACCTTGGTAATTAAGACTGAGAGTCTGACC
The DNA here is from genome assembly GCF_002775205.1 of Xiphophorus maculatus. Classification (NCBI taxonomy): domain Eukaryota; kingdom Metazoa; phylum Chordata; class Actinopteri; order Cyprinodontiformes; family Poeciliidae; genus Xiphophorus; species Xiphophorus maculatus. The sequence goes on along the minus strand of NC_036454.1, from coordinate 8,710,445 downwards.
TCAGACTGTGACAAGTTTTGCTTCCTGGGGACATTTTTTGTCTTGTGTGCCAAGCATATTAACCTTAAGTTTAAAGTGTTTGGATTGTTATTTAAAAAGAAGTTATGTATTTCATAGATGTGTATTCATCTATCTTCCTCTTCTCGTATTTGAAACATGGAACACTATAACAGCAAAATAGGTCTGAAAGTTCAGTAAATGATTCACTGCATATTTCACCATCTCATAAAAGCAGTGATGTTGGGAATGTTTAAAATGAAAAATTGTGCTTTTATTTTGGAGTTTAGCACTGTGGCAATTTTAATTGGTCCAGAAGATTTTAACCTACTTTATTAAAAACAACTGGTGTGCTGCCCTGCTCTCTGTGAACAATGAATTACAGTAGCTCCTAGGCTGACAGGAAGAGTTTGACTCAACAAAAGCAGGCAGACCACAATAAATGAGCATCTTATTGTTGCTGATCAGGCTGATGTGGAGCAGTTAGTTTAAGTTTTAGGCTAACACTAGCATGTTTACTCCATTTTAAAGCTGCAGTAGGAAACTTTTTTAAAAATATGTTAGCATATTTGTTAAAACTGTTTCCATGTCCTGATAGTGTAATATGAGCCAGCTTCTCTGTCTTCCCTCTGTGGTTCTACTGCCATCTACAGAAATACACTGCTAACTGTCAGAAACAACCAATTGGAGCCAATCAGGCTTGTGTGCTTGCTATTCAAACCTTACTGCTACGCAGAGTCTGCTGTGGATGGCAGATAAATAGTTTTACTGTAACTTTAGGGTCTTTCTTCAGTGTGAGCAGCTGCAGCACATCCGTGATTTTGAGGTTGTATGCACTGAGTGGAAAGGTTGTGAGTAGGCACACACGCCAACCCATTCTCACTCCCTACTCGTCATATATTGATGCTTGTGCAGGTCCCTCAGCGTCACATGTTGACGCGTCGGGTATCCCCTTCGCGTCAATTATTGACGCGAGGGATGAAGCGTAAGCCTAACCGTAACTTTTCCCCTAACCCTAACCAGATCGTCGTTTTTTGACGCTTAGGGAGCGCCCTTCTCGTGAATTGTTGACGCAAAGTGTTTTCCCGACGCGTCAACAGGTGACGCTGAGGGAAATCGTCAACATGTGACGCTGAAGGAACCTTCCCAAATCGTCACATATTGAAGCGAAGGGAGTACCCTTCGCTTCAATATGTGACTCATGGTCAGAACTCGTCCCGACTCGTCATATATTGATATGACGAGTCGGGAGTGAGATTGTGTTGCATACACAAGCTTGACTGACAGCACTAGGACCCTCCTCCTGGTTCTGATTTGTTGTTTCTGACTGGAAGTGATGTATTTCTGCAGATGGCAGTAGGGCCACAGGGGAGAGCCAAAGAATCTTCATTTTTCTTTTTTCTTTTTTTTTACACATCATGTGTCTCACATACTGGCAGGTCATAGTGACAATTTGAAAAAATAAGTGAATAATATATATATATTTTAAGTTATCTAATGCAGCTGTTATATGAGTTGTTGATAATTCTGTTCCTGTATGTCAGTGGCATCCCAGTTAACTTTACTTAGACAAATCTTCCAGAAAAAGATTTCCTCCAGCTTAATGAGTTCAGAACTTTGTTTTAAATGTCATAAAATTCATTGATTAATGTTTCAGTGACTTTCTACATTGCTTCATTTTGGGTTAACTGCAGATTTCCATGAAATTTCTTTTTCACTGTGAGCTCAGACTAGAAATGTGAAACATGTTATTGTTAGGGACATTATTGGAACATTGACTTTGTAAGAATCACTACTGTTTTGACTCAGAAAATATTGATCTTTAACAAAGTCTTACACGCAATCACCATAAAAACAGTGGAAGTCATTAGCCATTCATTTGGTTTGGTCGGGCCTTTTGAATAAGTGTTTTATAAATCCTTTATGAAAAATTTTTCTTTTACTCTTTTTATGAATGGCTACATCAGCTGTTTAATCAAATTTCAAACATCTCAATTTATAAAAATTAAAGTGTTGCAAAGTTAAAACAAACAAAAAAAAGAGAAATAGGAGCAAAAACACACTAAGGTAAAATGTAAGAGAAACTTAAAAACGGGGAGGTTGAGTTCTGACTGAGTGCACATTGTTTGAGATTAAAATGACTGTGTCTATGTAGGCGTGCACACACCATTTAGTGTCTCCACATTGTTCGCAGGTCCAGATTTCCCACAAGGCTGTGCATGAGCTGGATAACGCCTGTTCCCCAAGGAAGATGACAACGGCGCTTCCATTGTTGTTGTGATGATGTATTGCAGGGAAACCCCTTGGGGCAGAAACCAGTTATTTAGACATCAAATTAAGGTTGGAGACACACACACTCACACACACACATTCATAGTACAGCATAATAGGCACATACATAGTGCTTCATAAGCATTGAAGTTGATGTAAGGGCACACATACACACACACACACACACACTACAAGCAGCACACAAACACACATGCGCTTTGCAGAAAGCCAAATACAGATGTAAATACATAGCAGGGCCAAACTTAGCCGTCCATGTTTGGTGTCTGTTTTTCCTTGGTGAGTTTTTGGAGGTTTACTAAAGTTGAAATTGTTAGAATACCTCAAAAATGAAAATGCAACAAAGAGTTTAGTTACACCTGTAGTCATGGTACAACAGGCTTGTGATTTACATCTACCAAAATGACAACAGTGTGGGAAAAAAAGCTGGGGTAGCTTTTTTTTAGCTTTTTATCCCCAACAAACAACAAAACCATTAAGCATGGCTTTTTTAAGTTTAGAATAAAATGAACTAACGTGAAATGAAATGAATCAGTTAGCTGTCCAGCTCCAAAGGCCAAGCATTGTACTTGATCCTGTGGGGGAGAATGAAGAGGTTATATGTGATGTGACTTGGGAAAAATGAAGGAAGGCTAAAGGATATGAGAGGCATGTGTGGTAAATTGACTGTGAAGGTGATTGAGTGAGGTTAAGAGGTGCATAGTGACTGATATACCCAACAGTGAGTGCACTGATTGGATAATCGGATGACTGGACCTCGCCAACATTGCTCTCATGATGTGAAAAAAATGAAATGGTGAACTGAGTGAAAGAATGGAGGCCCTGCGAGGTCAGGAGCAAAGAGCGGCATAAGATTGTATTTATTAGAAACTGCAATTTATCTGTCCGTTCTGGAAAGGAATCCGTCTCTTTATTCAAGTCAATCGCAGCTTGAAGAATAAGAAAGAAAATCTTTTTGAAGGATTCAAACTTACACCTACTGAACAGAATCAATCTCTGACATTTAAAAGAAATTAGTCTCCAAATTTATATTGCAGTGTGAAAACATTAATTTAATTAGAAAATATGTACATTTTCTCAAGTTTACCTCTTCACATTTCTGAGTTTTCTTGAAGGCCAGGTTCTAATTTCCATTGGATTTGTGAAAGATGGGTATAGAAAACTATCAATAGACAGCAAAGGTGATTACATCTTTCACTGGAAAGAGGAAGAGTTTGAAACTATTGGACTGCTTGGCTGACTCAGCAGTATTTTAGCTGCCAAAGTGAACGCACTTAGAAGTTAAAGGTGTTAGCAACATCTCATTCCTACAAGACAGAAACACTTCATATTTATCGTTGAAGTGAAGTTTGTCTCATAAAATGTTATCAGCCTGACTGGTGAATAAAATTTGAGTTTGTATTGGGATCTTTGGGTTTGATTACTTTACATTACTTCTTACTGCGTCTATGTCTGAAACAACAGCAAAATCACTGGCAAACAGAAATCTTTACCACTTTTAATCTGTTTTTCTGTCATGGCAGCATTTTGGATGCTATTTTAAAAATATAAGGAAGCATTGAGTCAGTGAAAAAAATACTTGCTGCCATGAAAGTTTTTTTTTGTCTTTAGTTAGGAATTTTAAATATAAGGACTAGTAAAACTTTAACTTCTCATGAGCTTTGAGATGAGTGGTGCATCAAAGTGCAGACAAGAGCCTGGCAGTCGCATGACTTAATGAAGGAAAACTAAATCACTTGCAGGACAAATGATTAAAATACACAGAAATGCAACCCAAACATTTTACAATCATGGCAGAACTGGACTATTCTACACTGAATTAAATGTCTCTAACACACAATTTTAGATTTATTACACTTATTCTGTTTGTAAGAACTTAAATCTTTGTATTTACGGTTCTTTTTCAGGGACCATCTTAGAGGTAGATAAAAAAATGGCAATATATGGATAGGTCAAATCTGGACTAGATTTTATTATAGTAATTATAAATGAACTAAAATACAGTTTGTAATTTGAATTCTTAGTTATTGTAAATGCATTGTTGAAATCTTGTCACCTTTGAGTGAACTCATATTGTCTATTATTTTGTTATTGTTACACTCATCAGCAATATAGATGTGGACCAGTTTAGAATTTTTAAAAATATGTATATATATTTGATTTAACCAATTTAAGAACTTTGAAATTTGCTATTTAGTTGTATCTGCTCTTAATAACATGAAGTTCAACTTCTATACAATGAATCATTCATTTTTTTACATTTAGTACGCTGTGGGTAAGACACTGACGGCCTATAAGTAATCCATATAACTCTACATGAAAAGACAACTTCACTTTAAGTGATAGGAGATTTAAGAGAATTTCATGAGTAATTTAAACATTTACATTTTTTGGACAAAATATTGTTCTTAGTTTTTACTATCACACTTTTTTTATCAAAAAATATGTATGGTATTCTGAAATTTGATTTTGGACCAAAACAATGCAGGAAAGATAATCCCTGGCTATTAAAGAGTCTTAATTAATGTGTTAATAGTTATAATTGGAGAGATAAGTATGTGTTTAAGTGTTTTCTGAGAGTAAGTTGCAGTTTTTGTGTGATTATCTTTGGAAAAATGTGTCTGTACTTGTGACTCAGCATGCAAGTGTGTCTGTGTTGGTGGTGTTATTGACCAATTGAAGCGCCGGCCAGGGCAGAGCAGATCTATCAGGGCTGAGCTGATTCAGCATTCCACAGCACAGGAGAGAATTAAGGAATGGACACATTCACTTCCACACACACTCACACACACACCTAAAAACACCGTATTTCTACTGCCAACTTACCCTGAAGCAAAGCGTCCACACTTACACGGACACCCACTCCCACACTTCATACACACCTTGACACACGTGATTATATTCACTGCACACATACACACAACACTCTAATCCAAAGAGAAACTGCACATACACCCTTCTGGCACAAACACCTAATGGAAATAGGATTATATGTTGCACTAGTTATTACAGGAAAGTGGTGTGTTGCGCTTAGGTCACACTGTCCTCTCTGACATGTCTTGTGTGTGAATCGGTGTGTTTGTAGAAGAGAAGGCGAGGCAGAAACATGTTTGGTTGTCTGTTTGTGTCTGCACTTTACATGCTGAGTGCATTAAACTTCATGTTCTAGTGCAAATCTCGCAGCAACTACCACAGTGGGGCAGTTCGTACATACATGCTCAGATTTAAAATTTATAACCACAGAAAGCATGATTGATCAGATGTGTAATGACATAGGTTTGTAATTACTTCTTGAGATTATTTTGGTAAGACTGAAATAATATTTCTATTTAAAATTGTCAAAAAAAATAAGTTGATTTTTTCCTTTTTTTTTGTTCTAGAGAGAATAAAGTTTACAACTAATATAACAGCTTTTTAAATCAAAGTCCTGTGTGATCATCTGAAGAATTAATTTCTACAATTTTTTTGTTGTCATTTAAGTAACTGATATAATTTTCTTATTAAAAAATCCTCCAAAAGGATACATTGATTACATTCATACATTCCTTTCAATATCCTTGAGGTAACACAGTTTACAACTAATCTAGCTGTTTTGTAAATCAAACTCTTTGTTCACCTGTGTGATCACCCGAGGAATTCATTTTTCTGCCTCTTGTGTTTTTAAATTTTGAACCATTTAAAAAGGCGATGAAGACTGCTGTCAATTTTATGGCCAATATTTTTAATTACTTTTTTCAGTAACGGTGATTTCTTGTCTATTCATGCCACGTAAAAATAAAGATTTTCTCAACTACTGCCAGAACTTGCAAGGATAGTTTCCTGGCTTCCAGCTCCCTGATTACCACAAGCCTGTCGCAGACTCTGTTTTCATTTTTACATTTGGAGGTGTTGCCTTTTTTACTCAATTTGGTTTCTGTTATTTTCCATAGATAATGTCAGTGTAACCAACATAATTCAAGTATTAATGTCACTTAACCCTTTGGAGTCTTGGGTCTAAATGGCCGTTTTGGTCTAATTTTGAATTTACCCTTATATTTTCACCATAAAAACTATTTACCTTACCTTGTTTGGTATCATTATTTTCAGAACATCCTAAACTTTGTGATTTTACAGTGTTTGTTTCATTTTGACAAAATTTATTATCACATTGGAGCAAAAAACACACACAGAAACATGACGTCATGCCCGCCACAGGGCGGGCGTCGACCTCAAAAGGTTTTAAGGAAAAATGTCAGAACTACATTTCTTTTTATTAATCTTTAGATAAACTGGTGTTCAGGATTGTTGGGGCCCCAAAGACTTTGAATGTTTTTGTAGTGAATGCATGTTTTATGAAGTGTGTGGTTTCAATATTGTTACATATTCTATGCAGACATATTGTAATATTGTATGCAGAGTAATGCATACCGAACTCAAATATTTGAAAATTCTGATCTTATAGCACATCTTTTTGGGATCGCAACATGGACCGTTTCATACGGGACGTTTTAAACCTACTGATAACCTGCCTACCTATTTACATACTGTCATGAGTAAAATGCTTGTTTTTTATTTATTTTTCTTTGGAAAGGACACCAAATCTGGCTCTAGCCCTTATCTCATTAAATCCGGCCCTGCCCATATCTTTCCTCAATCTGTACCTGTTTCTTTCCATCATTTATCATATTTGCCTTTAATCCATCACCAGTAACTCCTTCATCAATCAACCGTAACTCTTTCTTTATTTCTGCCTCCTTTATCCCTCAACAGTAACTCCTTCCTCGCTTAACAATACCCCCATCCACTCCTCAACCATAACTCTTTTTCCATCATTTCTACCTTCAAATCTCAACCCTACCTCCTTCATCCCTCATCTCTACCTAATTCAACCTTCATCTCTACCTCCTGCATTGCTGATCCTTACTCTCTTCATCACTCATACCTACCTGGCCCTTTCTGGTTCAGGATATTAATGTCTTAAAACTGAACCTCCCTCTAAGGCTGCATCTTCAAAGTCTGCAGCTGCAAAGGTCCTGAGATGATTTAATTTTCTTCACCTACAACATTCTGAATTTATTTGAAAAAAATTCAGTTTTATGATCTGATCTATACTAGTGAAGTCAAATGTCATAAACTTAGTGGAAATGTTTAAATTTTTGTCACACAAACAGGCTGGTTGTAAAATGTTTGCCTACTTTATTTAATGAACCATGTTAAATGTGCATATAATGAAACTGCTCAAAAATATATCTATTAAATGAAATTATTTTCAGAGTATTCTACTTGGCTGTTGTATTGTGAAAAAGAAATTCTCCTATTTTTGTCTATGGAAAGTCACAAAACGTATACTGTACTTTACTGAATACATTAGGTATATCTTTGCTGCATTCATATCCCATTTAGACATATATTAACCAACACTAGACCTAATCAAGACTCACAGCTATATGATTGGAAAAAGGGACGATTTTCCGCATGCTTATTCAAATACGCTGCTACAGGAATATTTTGTGTGTGAGCCACACACACACAAAAAGTGCAGTCCTAACTCTGGAGTTATAAACTGATCAAACCGTGTGGTTTGTGACAGCTCCGCGAAGACGCCTGCCTCATTAGGAGAGGTAACCTCAACGTGTGCGTATTTGCGTTTGTACGTGTGCGCGGCTCTGTGTTTGACAGTTTCGCTGCCTAGGCACATATTTGAGTTTGTGTTTAGGAATCTAAAACTTGGGGAATGCGTGAACAAAGACTGAGTGTGTGTCTACGCCTGATTACTTAAGATAGATGACTGTGAATTAAAACCTTTGCAGGGGTGTATGTGTGAATGAGACACTCGGTATGAGTGTGAGTGGGTGGGACATAGCTGGGGTGTGTGTATGTGTGTGCGTATTTTTGTGCAATTGTCCCGTGGGGATAATGTGACGAGGCCCATGGTGTGATGTGTGATGTAAACAGGGATCATTAGCCACCAGCATTCACACTGTGTCGACACCACCTGGGAGCAGATAAACACACATACAATCATAAGGAAATTATTCACCTGGAAAATAATCCACAGTCACTTATTTTGCAATTCAAGTAAACAAAAACACACACGCACACGCATTTCACATCACACATCTCATACATCCAATCTCATCACTTCCTGGGCGCATCCTCTCTTGTATCCTTATGGAAATTGACTCCAGACAGGGATTGGCTTTTTATGTCTGATTTATGTTTCCGCTGATTGTATGTGAGAGTGTGTGAGTGTGTGAGGGGAGGAAATTGAGCCCAGGCAGGAATTGCGTTTTTATGCCTGTTTTATTGGACAGCCTCTATTGCTGTCAAGAGTGGGGGAAGAGGAAAAAGGAGACTGGAGGGAGGAGAGGAGACAGAGACACAGATGAAGAAGGAAAAATGGGATATGAAATGATCTAAATAGGGGGCACTAAACTGGATAAAGAGCACAGAGAGAAAAGTAGACAAAGAAAGCACAGGACTAAAAAAAACATGCAGAAAGAGTCAAATTTTATCAGAAAAGACCGGGGGAAAAGAGAGACGAAGAGTTCAGGCGAAGAATATAAAACAGTAAATACTAATCATTCTCCTGGTTCTGGGGATGCACTCAGCATCATCAATTTGGGTCAAGATGTGGCATTTTTGGACAGCCCTTCTGATCCTCAAACTGAGAACAAGTTACATATTTTGGTGCCTAAAACCTATAAGAAATTTAAAATGACTGCTTCCAATCTCTGCAGAGATGCATGTACAGCTCAACAGTCCTGCCGCTTTCAAAAACAGAAAGGGTTTGCCTGATGAACGACACAAAAAGCCAGATTTAAATCCATTTTAAGACATTTAAGGCTGTGGTCTAAAACTTTTATCTAATAAACATCCTGTTTGAGATTAAATGAACTTTACAATAATCTATCTGCTTTATTTCTCTTTGTCTCCTGATCATGTTTATGTCTTTTGCATTTTAAAGCTCCAATTACAACCCAGTTAATCCACAAGCACAAAATGCAAATACTTTTAATTTATTCCTCAGTGAATCAGGTGTGTATTAAATTAGACACAGGTATTTACTAAGTAGCTGGTTGCATTATAATTAGGAATATCAGAGTTAAAGAGGCTGAATACAAATTCACACTTAACTTTTTGAATTTTGGAAAAGAAGAGAAGATCTTAATAATTTGCCATCTATTTCACAATTATGTGCTACTTTCTCTTGGACTATCATGTGAAGCTAATAGACATTATTCAATTTTTTTGGTCTTCATGTGACAAAACTTAGAAAAGTTCAGACAATTTCAATAGTTTTGAATTCAGTGTTATGTTCAGTAAAATCCATCCTTTATGCACTTTGTTGTAGGGCTGAAATGATTAATTGTGACTAATTGTTTATTGAAATAATCATCAACTAATTTAGTAATCAATGACTCGTCAACTGGAGAATGTACACTCAAAAAATGCCAGTAATTAATCCAAAACTGTACAAGCAAGTTATACATTTGCAGTTGGGATAAAAACAAAAACCCTATAAAAAAACAAAATCTCCTCTATTAAGCACCTTTTGTTATCCAATTATTAAGTGTGTACTACAGGAACGCTGTGTTATTGCATTTTAGGCAATAAATTGTTTATTTTCACATTTAATAAGGAACTTAGCTATTTGGTTTTTTTATCATATTTTAATATATTTCTAGTGTTTAAATAAAAAATCTGCTGAACGTGGCAGGTTTTTTTTCCATCTGATTAATCATCCAAAAAATAATCTATTACTTCCTTGCAGAGCTTTTGCATCAGTTCACCTCAGTTTATCGGTAGATTCTATTTATGCAATAAAACTTGTTTTGTTCATTAAATACCAAACAACGGTGAGAGCTTTTCTGCACTTTATTACCACAACTTTGACAGGCAGGTTAAAGGGTTAGAATGAAAACTCCAGATAGCACAAGAGACCGAGAGGAGCGAACAAGATAAAAGAGGTGTTTGGCCAATCAATCCTCGCCTGCTCACAGGAGCAACCGATTTTTCAATCCCTTGTTCAGCAACCTGTGGCATTTCACGCAGAACGCAACGTGTTACTGAATGACCCTTCCTCCAGCTGCCAGCGCCTCCGGAAAGCAGCGACTGTTTGTGCTAGTCAGTGTTTGAGGAAGAGGGTGACAGAAAAAGCATGAGAGCGATTTCCTCCTCAGTTTATTGATATTCTGCTTCTCTAAATACAGACCAATCCATCCAGCTGTCACACACTTACAGGCCTGCACTGCACAAAAACTCTCAAACTTCAGCGGTGGATGTAAGAGGAGCGAGTATGATGAGAAACTGAAGAGAAAAGAGGAGGTGGAGGTGAAGAGTAAGATTAAAGCTAAAAAATATAAAGATCAAAATGGACACAGAAACAAAGGAGAGTATTTTATAAAGCGTTTGTGCAAACCTATTGAAAATAACTAAGCAGTCCATCAGAATCAGACAGAGTATAAATGATCGATCAATCATTTAAACTGTTTACTAATTACATACAGATTAAGTGCAGCTCAGATGAGAACCAGAGCAACTAACCTCAATGGTAGGATCATGACTAAGATGGAAACACTCAGATCAAGCATGGCAAATCAAATTGACTCTACTAATTATTCTTTTTTCTCTCCTTTCCATTCACTGTTTAAAAAAATAACCACATTGTTTATCGTCCCTTGAGGGTTTTTTGTAATATAAGACAGCAGCAGAATTTGCCTTCAATGCAATGTCAAGAGACTTGTCGCTTTTCATCTGCAGAACAGCACACAGTCTCAGAAAAACTAAATCAGAAAGCTTGTCTTTTTCTGAGTCTTGAGTGTTCTCAGTCATCCAGGTCATGGTAATCCTAAATCCTTAAGTAAACTCAACAGGACAAGGTAATTGAACCAAGAAGGAAAGTCCAGTTTGCTTTCTGTCAGGCGTCTGACTTCAGAGAAACAAATTTAAACCACTGCCATGTTGAGGATTTACAACTTATTTGCTTGCACTGTGAGAAACCGGTAAAGCAGAAAGGAAAAAAGTAACAGTTTTAGTTTTTTTCTTGTTAAGAATACGTTTTGTTTAGATTTAAATTAGTCTTTGAAATTAAAAACTGGCAAAGTGGCACTTACAGGTGCATGAAATGTTTCCATCTACAAGCAAATAAAAACACTTATTTTTATTTAAGCACATGTCATCGTTCATGTGCTATGTCCCCTCAAATTGGTTTTCAGTCTGCATTACCCTGTGCAAACCTTTCAAGACACTTTAAAGTGTTGGGTGTTTTCAGTGGCAATAACACTCAAGAGTTTGAATGTGTTTGCTAGTCGGCAGCTTGAACTTGAGATCTTGAGAACTTCACTTCAGGTTCTTCATTCCCACCCATTAAATAATGAAAGTAGTCCTTACTGATAATTGAAGCTTTGTTATTGTGTTAAAAAGTGCAAAAAATGTTACTAGAATGATAAATCCTCTCAAATGAAGTTATTTTTCTTTTTGTTTATCAACATGTTTTCTACTGAAACTTTGGGACTTTCTCACTTAGACTCTGTTTTGTACGGAAGAGGAATAGGGCCACTGAAAAAGAGAGAATTCTGACAGTAATCTCAAAATTTTGACTTTTTCTAAGAATTTTGAGACTAAAGTCAGAATCTTTTTTTCAGTGGCCTTAATCCTCTTCCTTAGTTTTGAAGACATTTTTGAACATTTTGATTGTTTCCTTTTTTATTTTATTTACCCTTTTGCAACACTTTTCTAAGTCTTTGACGTTTGGTGCCTGCAGAGCAACCGATAGTCCAAACTGAACTACTATAAGTAGAAATTGATCTCTCTTTTCTAAGCCCATGTCAGGTTTTGTTTGGAAAGAACTGCTACATTTTCTCTGTTAATAGGGGAACAAAACCTTTTTATTCACCCTTTAATCATGCTCTGCTTGGTGTAGTAAAGAAACTAAAGAAGGCTTTAAACTGATCGTATATACAGTGTTTATACAATAGGTATATGTCTGTATAAGACTCATTTAGTTTTAACAGCTATGTTTTATAACAGTAGTTGCCTCTTCCCTAAAGATTCCACCTCCTTTGTCCTGAACTTCACATTTCTTTATGTCTTACCCCTGCTCTCAGAAAAGTTGCTTTCTCTTTGAAGTGCTCTCGTCCACCTCTTTTCTCCTCTCTTCACCTTTTGGATACTCATGTTTGCCTCTCTCTGTTTCTTTGCTGTTTATCTGTCAGTGTGTTTCGCCTTATGCTTCCTGTCTCCACTCCATCCGTCAATGTCATTGTGTCATTGTCCCAACTTCACAGTTCCCTTCTTTCTTTTGCCTGTTAATTCAATTAACAAGATGCCATCTTCTCAATTAAGCTTTCCAATTACATCTCCACTCTTGGTCCGAATTAAAGCTGGTGGTCGTTTGTAGGAGGCTTCTCTTTGTGCTGGTTGTTAAATTAAAATGAACTCACAGCTTGGTACGATAAGACCTGCTCATCATCATCAAAAAATTAGAAATTGTATTTTTTTATATATATATATCTTGTTATAACTGCTGGGGTTTCGGTAAAAATACATAGTTTGGTTGCAGTTCACTTTGAACTCACCAACTTGATTATTCCTCTGCCTGCAATTTAAAAAAAATATTTAAAATGCTGCATGTCTTTCCCCGGCTTTCTCTCCCAATTTACAATGTTGATCAAAAATAAAAAAGGAAATTAAGTAAATATAGTTGGGAGATGTTTCTTAGGCATACATATTTCACTTTCAGCATCTATTCTTCGTTTCATTTTAAACTAGAAGTTAGATCTGGAATAAAAGTGCACTTTGTTCAACCTTGTTCCAGCTGCAGCGAGAAAAATAACTTTTTTACCCTAGTAGATAACATGTTATGCTTAATCTGAAAATTGTTCACCAATATGCCCTAAATTAATATCATCAGTCTCTGCAGTTTATGCACCAAACAGAGTTATTTAAATACTCCAGTCCAGCAGATGTGAGCAGTTTGTTGTTGTTTTGGGTCCAATTATTGGTGTCCATCACTTTATAATCAAATATGATTTTCAAAAGAGAGAACAGGAACAGAAGTGACAAAGAAAACTTGTGTCCTGAAGATAAAATGTCCTTGTTAGAATTCAAACATATATTAAAATATTACATTTACTGCTGTAAACATGCTTCAGGAATAAAAATAAATATTTGCTTTATTTACTATGATTAAAGTCTGGTATTTTTGCATAAATGGGGGATATTGTGTATTTTGCAGACAGTTGCATTTTACAGCACAATCAAGTAGCTATGTTACCTTCAGTAGTCATAATTATGATGTATATATCAAACATACTATTGGCTGTTTTTTGCAAAGCAGCCAATCCAGGAGCACCATTCAGTTTTCATAGTGCTGATTGGCTGTACCTCCAAGATTTCCTTAATTCTTAATGTATTTTTTATAGTGTTTAAAAGTCTGGATTGGTTACAAATGTCAAACTGATTTTGTTTTTTCTTTTCAAATTCTTAGAGCAGCTTTCCAGTTAGATTTTTCCAGCTTGAAGCGGACCCCATAGCTCCTGGTTATTCTTCCAAATATTGATTTCTGAACACTTCCTGAGTTAAAACATTAGTATTGTTGTTTCTAAATGAACTTGTTTTCTTTGCATTATTTGAGGTCTGAAAGCACTGTGTCTTTTTCGTTATTTTGACCATTTCTCATTTTTGCAAATAATTACTAAATATTTGTTTGGAATTTCGGAGACATTGTGTCAGTAATTTATAGAGGAAAAAAAGTTCATTTTACTCAAACATATAGTAAAATCAGAGAAACTGATCATTTTGCAGTGGTCTCTCAATTTTGTCCAGTGTTTCAATTCAAACTTGTGTGTTGGACCTCAATGTCTCAGTTTTTCAGATCATAATTTAATTTCAACTCATTTTAACTAATATTGTCACCAGTTACCAGTTCAACGCAGGTTATGTATAATACACACGTTCCAATAAGTTTTATGCCATACATGCACTCTATTTTTGAAAAAATATAACTGAAACATTATATGTATCACTGTATAAATAGACGAACTTGCTCGTGCAGTGGTGAATAAATCTGAAAGGATTTGGGGACTTGTTAAATCTTATCCAAACACCGTATTAATTATGTGAGGCTACATGTTGTCACCGTAAATGCCCCACAGGAGCGTGCACCGTTGCTGTTATTTTGGATGATACAAAGCAATGTCTACCTTTCAAGGTTGATTATGTTTAGTGTTTGTCAGACTGACAGTGTGGAAACTAGCAGCAGGTGCAGAGAACTGATGAGAATCTGGCACAGTCACATGATGATGACTCATCGAAACACAGGCGAGACGAGGAGGAAGAGGAAGCGAAGGGCAGGAGAAAATCATAAGCTCCTCTATCTCTCCCAATCTCTCTGATGACTTTGACAAAAGGCTCCAAGGTAAAAAAAAAAAAAAAAAAGAAAACGGCACTAATTAAAACGTTTTGTTAAAATTTGCATTTAATTGAGCTGGCTGATAAACCAGCTTTTCTGAAGTACGTCAGGCCCGTCGACGTGTCAGAGCAACGAGCAAGGCTACAGAATCAGCATGGAACGAAAGCCTGACAAAATGCAGCCCAATTAAAAAAAAAGTTAATTCATTAAAACTTGAAGGAGCTGCAGAAAAACCTGCATCTATCTGATGTGCAGTTCAGCACATTTTTACCGTCCGCTTCTTACAGCGGCGATGTCTGCTTGCTCCTGTCACAATGGAATATGAAACAGCGAACTTCTGAGCTATTTGATATATACGTTAATTAAAATGTTAAGAATGAATGGGACATGCGGACATGTAAGATTATTTAACTGATGGTTAATTGAATAGCAGCAGTGACTGTATTCCACAGGGAAATATTTATCACGTCTCCCCGACATGACAGCCACGTTAAGTTCTCACACAGCCCAAAACTAGAACACAAGAGAAAGAATTAACCAAGAAATTACTTGTTAATTTGCTTGACTTCAAAAATGTGAACTCATAATTTATTATTGAACCATTTAGTTTTTGAATTAAGAAAAAAAAAATGTCACACTGGTTTAACAAGCATACAGAAAAAAGATTAAAGGTTTTATAAGCAACTTCACAGCTCAAAATAAGGTAGACTGTCATTTTTTTAACACGCTTGAACTTTGCCAAAAACAAATATAAAAACAGTTATTTCACAATTGATCGCTTGATTGTTTTAATTGATCCAATTACCTGAAGCAATATGTAGCATTTGAAGGTGTGCTTTAGTATTGTTGGAGTCTGTAATTTTTATAAAGAAATTATTATTTTTGCATATTTGTTGGAACTACCACTATGTTGTGACAGTATAGTATGAGACAGATAATGTGTGGGAAATAATTGAGGTCCTCTGCCTTCTCCCAGTGCTCCCAGTACGAAAAAAAGCAATCAGAGCCAGGAGGAGGGTCTTAGCGCAGTCAGTCACTATCTGTTGTGCTGCTGCTCATCCTCCCCTGCTCTCTTTGTTCTCTATAGTGCATCCAGTATAGCGTGTTGTGAGTGCTAGGGCTAGTTAGCATAGCCACCAATGTTGGCAGATAAACGATTTTCCTCTAACGGTAAGTTGTTTCTCCATTAGCACATTTAGTACTGAGTACATGAGTTTGATTGGCAGCGCTAAGGCCCACCTCCTGGTTCTGATTGGTTGTTTTTGGCCGGAAGCTGTGCATTTCTTCAGATGCAATAGCAGCTCAGGAAGCAGGTGGAGGAGCTTGATTTTTTTCACAATTATTTGTCTCATACCACACTGTCATACTGTAGTAAAGTTAAATACTGCAGCTGTAAGTTGGATTTCTTGCCACAGCTACAAGGCTGCCATTCAGCTGGTGCCACTGGGCCCTCTGTCCACCACCAGCAAGGACACAATGGCAAAGTGATCAACACAGATGGAGCAGGGGGACGCAGTTGACTCTGGAGGCCAGATTGACTAGTTCACATAAAAGTAGATGAGCACATTAAAACCACTTCATTTGCCAATATATTTTGTAGCCCCTTGCACTTATTGAGAGGCTACATACGCATCAAACAAAACATCAACAGATTCGCTGCCATTTCTGCAACATCACAATTAAAAAAAAATCTTCCTAAGTAGAGATCACATTTTTGAGAAGTATAAATTTAACACAGTTTATCTTATCTTCTCCTTCCTGTTGGGGGTTGCATGAAGAAAATTAAACTTATTTTTTAGGTCCAAATTTTGGGCATTTTACAGGGAAAATTAGCATTTTTTCCTCATGACACACTAATTTTCTACTGAGTGTCCATTTGCACTGAACCTATGTAGGTTTAGACGTATGCATCTCCCTTCAATGTAAACTTCAGCATCAGTTCATCAGGATATTAACTGAAGTCTCAACATTTAAACCTTAAAATGATTAGATTGCATAGAGGGAAATTTTGCCGCCCTATTTGTTTTCTGGTGGTGAAGGAAAAACACACAAGAAAGCTGCAGCTTTAAACTCCCCTCTCTGACCGTACTGATATATAAAAAGTATGTCAAATATATGCTTCCAAAATACGTATCCTAATTTGTTTAATATGACCATATGGGTTTCAGACAGATATGTAGTGATGTGAACAATGGATTGATCTTCATGCAGTATCCGTTTGTGGCAGTAATGACCAGAAATCACAGCAAGAAAACAATGTCAGGATCAGAGCCTTTAACTCCTGCAGGGTCCTCTCATGCCAAGGCTCAATGCTCTTTTGTTACAGTACCATGAATCACTCTGCGATGGTACCTCCAGCAGATGGCATTGATATTTTCAGAGACGACAAACCAAGCAGACGCGGCTGAGATGGCATACTGTAGGAGATGGAGAGTGGCAGAGAGGAACAGATGGAGAGCGTTATGCAGCAGAGAGAAACTGGATATCAGAAGATGTTAAAGAAAATCAAGTAGATGCAGAGAATGTATGTCGACAGTCATATAAGAACTTTAAATCTCGCTTTACTTGGAAAAAAACGCTTTCAAACTCATGACGATCAATGAAAGTTACTCTTTTATGTAAATCTTGGTTATTGCTTGCAGGTAAAGTTGCCCTCTTTATTCACAGTGACAGTGGAAAAAATTGTTGTGATTTTATTTTAGTTTTATTAAACTGCAAAAATAAGATTGTTTGACCAATGATCCGTAATCAAGATTGATTTTAGATTACAACAAATAACTTGATGTAATTTATCTAACCCTTGATGGGATGCATGCAGTTCAAAATCTGATAAAACAATTAAAAAACAATACTTTATCATTGTTGTGAGTTGGAAACCGTTGCAATTTTTGCCATTTTTGTCCTATGTAAGCAATAGCATGACACTTTTCATAAAAGAGTTGTTGACAATAACTGTAATTAGGTGAGATTGTCCTTTTTCTTCCATTTCAGTTTGACTTTTTCACTTTGGCTCATTTCTCACATCACTATTAGTATTTGCTCATCTGTCTGTGTATTTCTCAATTAGTACAAACTGCAACACTTAAAGCATGTTGCTCAAAATGGAAAGTTCATTTCTCAAGAAATCATGTCAGTAAAGTGTCACCATCATATTGATAAAAAAAAAAATTACGAACATGATGGTTAAACTGCTTTTTATATATTTCCATTAATAAGACAGTTTACTCTATTAGCCAGATCTTCATTACATTACCTGAAAATGCTCAAGACATCACTACCCACTATTTCAGGAGTCTGTAACTCCAGTGAGCTACAGTCCTGCAGCTTTTACATACATCCATTCTCCACCTCTCCTATAATTTATCAATCTGTGTCAAAACAAATAATTTTCCTCGTAAATGTATTTCTCAAGCACTTCCAAGTAAACACTGTAATGTTCCACTCTGAAAAGCAACAGCTGTGTGTGACATCGTGGACCTGTCGTTGAAAAATCATTTCTCTCTTCTGCTGAGGCAGAGATGAACTGTTAATAAAGCAAAGAGCTGTCTAAAAATATGTTCTCCATGAAATATCTGGATTTGCACAGTTGCAGAAAAAATACATAATTAAATAAGTCCCACTAAAGGCTCATTCTGAACATTATTTATTTTTTGGTGTTCAATGAATCAGGTCAGGCAATTCTTTTCAGAACAACAGAGAAGAAACCTTGGTGTAGTGCTAAGCACTGGGCATCTGCTTCATTATCTTTACTTTCACGTCCCTTTTTTTTGACTTTTCAACACAAAGCTCATATTTGATGCTTTATCTTCACTTTGAAAGGCAGTTTAATTAGAAAATGTATTCATTACATGTTATTCTGACAGAGGCACTCCCTGGTCTGGCTTTTTAAAAAAGGCATAATTGAGATTATCTCTTTTTAACTTAATGTCAATTTAAATTTAGCCAAAGAGATGTTTGGATTTGCCTTGAATTTAACTGATTTCTGTGGTATGATTTTTATGGAGAGTAGCTGGGTGTCAAGGCCAGATAATGGGGACTGTTGAAGATTTTCCCTTCTCAAGCTTTGGTTTGTAATGTAAGAGGTTCAAGAAGAGTCAGCGAGTTGAAGTCATCAGTCCAATTTATTAAGGCAAAATAAGTGATAACATTGTTTTGGAACAATAAAGCAATAGTTTACTATTACAGCTCTGGTCCATCACGATGCTTCCTTATGGGACACATAGTAGATTTCAACTTCTTTTGTCTGCTCCATAAGCTACTTCTATAGAGGGCATTTCCCTGTGCTGTAATTTCCTTACCCTTACGTAAGTGCATGCCTGTGCATGTGTGCAACCATGCAAGCAGCTAAAAGAGACGGCGGAGAAAAACATCAAATTATTCATCCCTAACAGGACCTTAAACAATAAACAATAAAACTTCCTGAAAGTCTGCAGCTTGTCTGTAAAAAGTCTGTCTTTAAGCTATGACCCTAATTTATCATTAGATAAGTGATTATCTGCTCCTGTGTTGGTTTTCTGCACCTACTAGGAGGCTTTTCAGTCTCCCCTCCCCTCGTCTTTTTAAGTGCCATGAAGAGGCCAGCCATGAGTGCGAATCAGCCTCTCCGAAGGTAAGAGGACTTAAGAGGCTTCCTCCACTGAGAGGCATGTGGAGCAGTACGAGCTGGTCTCATAACATAAGCTGCGGGTGTTCTCGACTGCTAATATGGACACACTGAGAGGAAAACTGTGAGAGCTGGGAAAGTGTGTGTGCTGCACCTAAATTACATTGATTTATACCTCACCAGTGGACGGTGACCTGCAGCGAAACACTGAGGACATGAAGAGAACCATTGGCAACCGTGAGCATGATCAGAGCTTTCATTAATGCGTTGCCAATATTTCTTCTTTGTTGGAACAACAAACATTTACAGGAGCTGTTGCTTCCTGTATGTAACTACAAAAGCAAAATAAGCTAATTTTATTTAATACTTCCATGCTGTGGGATTAATGCACGCACAGAGAGCACATGCAGAGACGCACAGAGAGGACAGAAGGGTGGATCACACAGCCGGGTTGTAATATATACAGTCTGCAGGTTAATAGTTTTCTATTTTATTTGTATTACCCACTGATGCATATAATTCACTTTATTCAAGCCAAGTTTTGATTTGCATTCCACGCTTGATTTCCATTGCTGTATTTTTTATTATTATTATTATTTTGTTGTTCATCCTTAATGGAGATCTCCAGTGTTTACTGTTACAGCTGGCTGGGCTGCTTGTAGGTTACATTATCTCTGTTTACCTTTCCAGACCCTCAGCAATGAAGCTCTAAAGGGCATAAATTGTAATTGAAACACAGCTGGCTGTCCTCAGTTTCAGTGTGTTTAGTCAGTTTACATTTACTTATATTTTGCTGATTGATAGTAAAAGCATTCCATCACAAGTCATTTTGTTATATATTTGTGATTTGTTTAAAAATTTTTTTAATGCAGCCATGATTAATTCATCTAAGCTTATCCAGGTTTCATAAATCTTTAAACTTTGTTTTGCATGATCTATCCTCAAAATCTTTACAATTTTACATAAACATATAATTTAGACTCTTTTTTTGTCTTTAATTGGTTTAACAAAAAGAAACATCTTTGTAATTTATATTTCCTAACAGCCCTTTGTTATCTTGAGTTGGATTATTCGGTAAGTGACGCAGACACTTAGCCTCAGTCCCATTTACTGGATTCTACCTCCACCTAGAGACACGTGACGCTCCTTCAAGAAGGAGCTTCAGCATGCTGAGATGAATTATAGTTTCTACATTTTTTACACAGTCCTACTGTACATCAGAATACATTAGGTTAGGTATTACAGTATTGCATACAGCGCTGTGAAAAAATGGGAATGTTTCTGATCATTAAATACATTAAAATTTTAGAGAAGTAAAAATAAAATGCAGACTACTTTAAGTCATCCCTTGACAAAGCAGATATGACAAAATAATGCCGGTGCATACAGGAAAAACAGGCAGCATGGGTTTTTTTTTCTTCTTTTTTTAACATTATTTTTCATTTGAATTTTCATAGATACCTTTCATACATTTCTTATACGCTTAATAGCAGTAGAAAGACGATGCACATTTATATAGTCCAAGTTTGTATAAGTTACAATGATGCATTTGCATATAAATAAACATAATTCAAACATTTAGGTCAAAAACAAATGACTGAACAATTCAAACAGCATACCTTAAGAAGAACCAAGAAAAAAACACACAAAGGCTCTCAGACAGGCACAATAGAAACAAATCACATTTCTTTAATCTTATTTGCCAGGGTCACACAAATCCTATATTTAATTTTTTCAGCTACGAGTTTTGCATCTTTAACAAATGAATAAAATGAAACCTCCTCAAATTTGTCTTGCTTCCCTTTCTGCATGTAGGTTATTCTTTCCAGGGGAAAAGTTGCTAATATTCATCTAATCCAAAATGTGACTCGGACTATCTGTTCTTTTCCAAAAGAGTGTAATAGATTGTTTTAGCGTGCAAGAGACACATACTGTATCTATCTGGGTTTTTTTCTTAACACAAAAATAGAGAGCAAAACTTTAAATCTGCAAAATGCCAAAGTAGTCAAACAAATACTCATGCATCCACTTTCTAGTGCCTCTGAAACCCGGGACCTTCTGTAACCCCGGACCTTCTACAGCAAAGTCTTATTTTGGTTTAAAAAAAGAGAGAAAATTGGTCTTCTGATCATGAAGAATCAGTTTCATCCCGTTTCCCCCTCAGTAGATATTTAAAACCCAAAGATGCATTTAAAAGAGACCCACATTAACTGACCCACTGGCTGAACCCCTTATTGATTTTTTTCGGAGGACTGCTCCCAGTACTGAGTGACCACGCTTGAGGAGAGCAAACCCCTGAAGTAAATGCTTATAAAGGTCACTGGTTCAATTACTGGCTTCTCTGGTTCACCCAGCACTCCTCTTAAGATGAACCCTTTCCTTTTGCTCATTAAAGTGGGCCTTAAAATGGGAACATTTACTTACACATGCCACCAATTACTGTTAAGAGGACATCAGCTTCAGAGAAGTGTGTGAGTTGGACTCCCTGCTTGATGGGACAGCAAGGGGGCACTGAAGGAGTTCACTGACTGAAACCAGTAACAGAAAGTGGAATTTATTGATGGTTTCTGATTGGGTTGCTTTCATTTGCAGTAAAATGTTCTGTTCAAATGGGATTATTTAGATGCTGGAAACTGTTGGAGCACCAGTCACAGCTTACATTGAAACAGACACTGAAAATGGAAAAAACACAAAAAAACACAAGGAACCCCAAACAAGTGAGACTGTTTTTGAGTCTCTCTTAAAAATGAATTGGATTATTTTGGGTTGTTTGTTATTACAATTAATGTCTCTTAGTTATCTCCTTGTTAGGATCTTGGTTTGTTTAGGTGTTTTGTTTATTTCTTTCTGGATTAATCATTCTGCGTTCCTTAGATTTTGTTGATTAGATCAGTCTTGTTTCTGTTTTACATTAGTTCAGTCTTTCAAAAATCTCTAACACTTACTGTTCCTAGTTATGTTTATTTTTTGTTTCTAGATATTCCTTGTTACTCCAGTTTAATTATGCTTCTTAGGTCTAGTTATTCTTGTGTGTTAGATTCTTTTCCTCGTCCCTTGTACACTCTCCCTTCCTCCCTGTGCCACGTTCTCTCTCCCCTCTCACCTGCAACCTGTTAGCTTCTTCTTCTTGGGTTTAATGGTGGGTGACATCCAATGTTCAGATGTGATATTGCCATTTACTATCCTGGAGTGTGGGTCAGAGTATTTTTCTTTTCTTCCTAAAGTAAATTCCTATATTTGACCTTTTTTTCGTCTTTTTTATTAACTGCTTTATTTATCTTGTCATGTTTTGCAGCCCATTCCATCCGTCCAGGGTTTTTATTCCAGCATCGACCCTCACAGTATTTAAATCCTTCTCCTGCTCACACTCCTTGCTGGTCCTTCCTGTTAAATCCCATCACTTCTCTGTTTTTGTTATTTGTTCTGCTCTGGTTCCCTGTGATTTTTATAAGATTTTTTTCATCATTTTTATAAAACATTCATCAACTCTCCACTTCTGCCACTCCTGAATTTGAGATCGACTTTAGAACCACATCATGACCGTACTCTAGTTAGATATTACTTATCCAGTTGCACCTATCGGGGAGATTATAGCACAGTTCTGGCTGGACACCTGATCACTGAGCTGGCATTCTTCATCTAAACAGGTTTGTTATGGTCGGGGCTTTGGGAACCCCATTAAACGAGCTTAATGTTATCCTGCTTTATCCATTCCAAAGCCAATTTTGTTGTGTGTTTCAACCCAATTGTTCTCGTTTATTATGCCAGCCACTTTGAGTGGTGCTGCAGTACAGAGAGCAGTGAAACAGACCTTCAACACGACGCTATCACCACTTTACCTAACAGCTCATACAGTGTTTGTAGGTTTGTGAGCATTGCCTTTTTTCATTTAAACACATTTGTCTCTGGTGACAAATAGCTAAGCATTTTGTTTCATCTGAAAAAAGCTTATTACCCAATTAAACTCTTCTACAAATGACATTTTGTTTCTCTATGTAAAACCCACACAAAATACATGAAATTCAACATGGAGGAAAACAGGGAATGGAGAATAGGCAATGGCAAACAAAGAGATCCAGGAAGGAAGTGAGAAAAATGACTGGCTTATACTGGGAAAGATAGTAAATTACGTTATAACCACTTGTGACTAACCGATTTTAGTGTGGGTGTATGTATTTTCTTCAATCCTTATGTGTAAAATGACTTTAATTTGAGAAATTTACAGTAAATACATACCTGTGCTCCTAATTGTTCTTTATAGATTTCATTTAAGTTGTTAGGCTGATTGTGCACTGGAAACTGGTTAAAATAAATAATAAAAAGCAATAAAGTAACATAAAATGATGACTTTATGACTGGAGCTGTAAGTATTGAGTTGTAGTTTAAAGTTTTATGTACATGGAAGCAAGAAAAGAGTTTTTTTACATGTCTAAAATGTCCTTTGGCAAAATACTTAAAGAATCAAATAATTTAACAATAAAAACAGGAAGCAAAACTCAGCACGGTGTCAGAGTTAAACCACTTATATTACAGGCAATACACAACAATCAGTATCTAATGGCTCAACACGTTTCGATATAAAGTCATTTATCAGTCCAACATACACATTACTTACACAGGAATAAGATGCCTCTTCATTTCATGTGTAAATCAGGCAATCTAAATGCAGTGAGGACTGAATGAGACGGCACGTCTGTTGTACTTTTGGTAGCAGATTTTATACAAAAGGTCTCATCACTTTTATTCAGCTATCCTTTTTACAGTCAGCATTAGCTACTCTGCTTTCCACAAAGCAATAATTGCAAAAGCACAAGCAATTTCTAGTTAACATGCACGCTCACCAATGTGAGCAATTCATTAAATGGACAGATACTCTGTGTTAAAGGAGGAGTCATACTTTAAGAGGGAAGGGTTCTTTACACAATATGCATGTAAAAGATGCTGCACAAGTTAAAATGTCAGATCAAGTCCCCTCTTTAAAAAAATACCACAGATCTTACTTTTGGCAAATATTGAGCTGTTATTTTAACTAAAAGCTTGAAAAAAACTGTCAGAAAACAGTTTTAGCATTTAATAATCTTCACTTTCTGATTTTTTCTTCTTGGAGTTTGAACGTCAGTGGGTCATTCTTTCTTTGTAGGCCAAGAAATGTACGTCATCAGAAAAACTGAGACTCAATAGAGGGGGAACACTGACAAAATAAAGAAAAGCTTCATGTAATTGGACACCTTGTTCCTGTGATCACTGCATTGCTTTAGAGAATGCAAGTAAACATTCAAGAGAATGTTCAGTTATGTTCATTTTCCTTTTAAATACTAAAGTGTCACCTACTTCTTAAAAGCAACAACCTGAATAAACAGGATTGCTGCATTCATAGACCGCAATTTTTCCCTAGAAGATTTGTTCACATTTTGTGCTTCATTTCCTTTTAAACTCTTTTTTTTCTGGTACTGAAAGTAGCAAACTTCCTCCATCGGAAAGAACTTCCACATCCAAGAGTGATGCTCGACCCGTTAGCTTATGTTTGGGGTCTATCAATTGCCAAGTAAAAATTGGTCCAGTTCCAATCACCAGCCAATTTCTTGATGGTTTCTTTTTCTGTCTGGACTTCTAGTTAGAAAACTCTACTCAGTTTGCTATCCGTCTGACAACAACATTGAAACCTTCACCACAGCTGCTTAAAACAAGTGTAATGTTCATTCTATCCAACTTTAGTGGGCAATAAATCCAGCGTTAGTGAGTCTGTTCTGATGTGCAGCACATATTATCTCTAATTTGCTGCCCTCGATCGCTAAACCTACACAAAGGGCCTGAATCATTTCTAAATAGCTTGTGCAATGGTCTTGCTATGCACAGAATTTCTCAACATCCTCGTTCCCTTGATGCCAGTTCTCATTTGTTCTGCTGCAATACCAATGAAATAGTTGTTTATAAGTCATAGTTTAAATGAAGCACTCGGAGGCACTGCTGCTGTTGGGTCACCGGAGTGTAATTACAAAGCACAGTAGGGAATGTCTTACAACTTCAATACGCAGGTTAGAGACATTAGCATTCCAGTAAAACTGAGGAAATTGTCATTAAAAGTGTGCAACTAAATAAATTCAAGGTCTCACCGTTAGCCGGTGTACAAAATTAAAAATGAGATTGCATAAGAACAAAAGAAAGTAAAAGGATATGTGTGCTGTTCATTTGACAGAAAGTGTAACAAACAACATCAGAAAAGCTTACATTAAAATTCTAGTTATCAATTTTTCTTTTTCAACTCGTAGTGTTATGGAACAGGGTGCCGAGTCAGATGGTGATCACTTTTCTAATTAAGTAACTTCCCACACACATCAGCGTACATATGGTACAAATACGTGTTATCTTTAATATTAACTAACAGAGTCAACATTTAGGGAGTATATGGAAAAAAAACATCTAAGCTTCAAAGTTGAAAGGAAGATCTTAGGAAGTCGTCTCTCCTCAGCCTGCAGGCATTTAAACCATTAAGACGAGATAGAAAAGCTGCTTATTTTGTGAACAATGGGTAATTTAAAATCCAAATTTGCTCCATAAAAATATTAAGTTTCATGTAAAGGCTGGCAAAGTATCCATATATTATAAATTTCCCTAAATTTATTTAAATAAGGATGCCAAGAAGATTTGCTACTTAAAAAAGAGCAGCAACAATAATTGCAAAACTTACATTTTTCATTTAAAAATGTATGTATTTTATTGACTCTATCAAAAAAAGTTCATCCAATGATGACTGTAGAAAAACTACAATGATAAAGCGAACAACTCCACACTTTGATATGTCAAGTTGAGTTTATTTGTGTAGCAACAAGGCAGTTTAAACTGCTTTACACCATAAAAACTTAATACAGTAGCCATTTATTTAAAAGAAATTAAAGAAACTTTACATTTTCTCAAATGTGATCAAATTTGTCAAGAAAATACGCTTTAGATATATCGATCAAAGTTTCACTTTCTACTAATCACAGGAAAGTCAACAGGTGGGTTTATGGCCTTGGCTAAAGGAACTCAGTGTTTTGGCTGTTTTGCAATTTTCTGGAAGTTTGTTCCAGATTTGTGGCGCATAGAAGCTAAATGTTCTGGTTCTGATCACAAGATAGACTTTCACAGAATAGTTGTAATTATACTGAGATTGAACCTATGAACAGGATTACTCAGTTTATTAAATATGACATCTTTTAGTGCAATTCCTGTCACTGGATTATATTTAGGGGTATCAGAGTAAAAGCATAAGATTTTTTTGAGTAAAAAAGAAAATTACACAGCATCTTCCTTCCACTTTACAACTTATCACATAAAATTCCAGTAAAATATATTAAAGTTTATAGTTGTAATGTGATAACATGTGAAACATTTTAAGTACTAAACTTTTATAGAGGCATTTTAGGATATTTTCAATAGTGCATGTCTGAGACACCTTACATGGAGGATATTCTAAACACCAAAACTTTCTCTTCCGAGTGTGGAGGAAAAATTTTTTTACTTTAAGCCCCTGTATTGATTACAGAGAAGATGCCATTCATGCTGTCGCTTCTTTTCTAATTTTAAACTGGGTGACGATAATATTTACCTTGTCAGTTTTGGTTTTCTCCTGAAAAGTAATGCAGACTAAACTTGTTAGTGTGGATATGTGTGAGGACTCACCATCCTCACGTAAATGGTTTTGAGGATATGTCACAACAGCAGACATTAACTCGCTGTCGTGACTTCTTCCGCTGCTTTGTGTTGACATTACAACGCACTTCTGAATGGTAACAAGCCTCCCATCTCGGATATGGACACAAACACACATCTTTATAAACGCATCATCAAACTGTGTGTGGCATTCACCCCGACTGACGTGCAGGCAGACAACACACACTGTCTCCCTTCTGAAGGATTCGATGGCAGCAACCGCAGCTTAGCTTCACTGATGGGGAGACTGAAACCCTCTTGCATTTTGATTTCGTCTTAGCTCATCTTGCTTTCTCTTTGTTTACATCATGACTCTTAAATATGCAAAATATCAGCTCCATGCAGTCTTACTGTTGCTTGTTCATAGGTTGTTTATAGGTTGATCGTATACGTCAGTCCCTGTAAGACCATGTCTCAGTAGAAAGAGTCGTTTTCCTATAAAGTTGTTGGTTGATTTTTAGCGTCTTCCCTTGCTGCATGTTGATGTTCCTTTGAGCAATGCAATTAGTCACAAATTGACTACTGAAATGCATATCTGTGTTTAAATGTGGCCACATGCTTTGAATGCTATAAAAAATAGAAATGCTCTACAAGTTTCTGCTGGATTCAACTTTTATAAAAAAAAAAAATTTTTACGTTTGTTAACAATGTCACTGTATTGTGGCAGTGTGGTATGAGACAGATAATCTGTGAAAAGATGAGGTTTTCTGTATTTTCCCAGTGCTCCCAGTCCTAATTAGATCCAACCAGTCAGAGCCAGAAGGAGGGTCTTATTGCTGTCAATCACCATGGCAGCTCATCCTTCCTTCTTTTCCCCCTTTTAGTCTGTTCTAAGCTGTATCTAGCACCGCCTGTCATGAATGCTCAGGCTAGCTAGCATGGAGACCGATGACGGTGGATAAACAGTTTTCCAGAGAAGATGCCATTCATGCATCTCTACAGCACTACATTACAGCATATTTGAAAATGCTGTTGTGTAACAGTTGTTTCTCCGCCATTAGCAAATTTAGTAGCAAGCACATGAGGATGATTGAGAGCGCTAAGACCCTCCTCCTGGCTCTGACTGGTTGTTTTTGGTCGAGAGCTGTGCATTTCTTCAGACGGCAATAGCAGCTCAGGGAGGGGGTAGAGGAGATTGATCTTTTCACAGATTATCTGTCTCATATAGTTTCACATGACAAATTTAACAAATATGTTAAAAAAAATCATATTTTATCATATTTTTAATGAAAGCTATATATTGCACCTTTAACAGAATCATCTAGTAGATACCCTCTTAATCCTTTCAGGGTTGGAAAATCCCCAATTCATTACTGGGCAACACAGACATAGAGGACAAACAACTATACGTATACTCACATAAACACGAGACCATACATGCAAATATGCATGATCTTTGATAGTGGGAGTACCCAAAAATAACCCATTCATGCACAGGGAGACCAGACAGGTTGAAACTCAAAGTAGGAGCTTCTCTCTTTGATGATATGGTAAGCTCAGGATCTTTAAGGTTGGAAGTCATCTTCACTGTCATCCTAATCTCTACAGTTTCTCTACCAGATGTAAGTTGGGACAAAACATTCATATAATTTACAGTCATGAGAAATATGTCGGTAGAATTAATAGATTACTTTACACCTAAAACTGTCTTCAATAATTTTTAGATTAACTATTTGTCTTCTGATCAAAACAACACATCTACACAAATTTAATCAAGTAAAGATTAAACTTTTAGTTCAATTACTTTATTTTTCTATTATTTATATTAATTTTTTCTCCAATTTGTTATTGAACTGCAATGAATTCCCCAACTTATAAATCAATGTAAACATTTTCCTATCCCATTCCAGGGATTTATAATTGCTGTAATAGATATGTAATTTAAATGTCATTTTAAGTAATGATTACTGATTAATTTTGTTTTACTTAAAGAACACAAGTCTGAAATAAACTTGCTGAAGTTGTAGTTATCTGGAAAAACTTTAGTCATTTGTTTTTTTCTGTTAAATTTATACATCTGGGATGTAACGTGTCACAATTTGGAATAAGAAAAAAAAAAGTTTTTATTTTTTCAATATTTCATCAGCTGGGATCTCAAATGCTGAATCACTGATAGTGAGATTACACATGTGGATATTAGTTTTATGTGTTTGTGATCAACACATCCTTTTGCTACCTGTCAGCAAAGCGTTACAGCTCAGTGACTGACTGATGGTGCTCTCTGATTGGATCCCGGTTGCCACGATGTGGGACATTAGCCTCATGACTGGTGACTCGCAAAAAAATAAATATATTCTCTAAGAAATATTTTATTTGATCTTCCAAAAATATTAATTGCTAAAAATAGTCATTTTCAGTTGTGAGGGTGTAGCATTTTATTCCCATCACCCATTGGCTTAATGATGGGATCAGCGCTTGCACCAATAAATGAGAAACAAACGAATCATTGCCTTTTCAGCACTTCTAGTCATCAAAAGTAACTTAATGTCCAAACTCAAGCAGCAATTCACCCCATCCTGGCATCCAGTGGCGCCGGGGAAACATGACATCACTCACAATCCTCCTAATGACCCTATTCGCAGAAGAGATTAGTTGTAAATGAACTAATCACTTGTAAGTTGCACATTGCTACATTGGTGGGAAGAGAGGAAAAAATGGATGAATTAGGAAGCAGTTACAATGACAGAGGGGAACTAGCAGTTAGTTGTGCAGTGAGAGAGATTCAAAGTTGTGTTTACCCGACTGTTTTATGTTTTCTCCACATGAGTTTTCTGCCTCAGTGCAAAAACTTTCCACTGCTTTAATGAGTTCGGAGACTTTAGTGACGCAATCTGGGGTGAAGAGGTAACTTTTTTAACATTTCTGTTGCCAATTAATCATCAGTGTGATCCAACTAATGGCAGCCAGAAGTGAAATATTTCTTGGATGTAGACCAAAATTTTGCCATCACTGAGTAAAAAACATGTTTTGCCTTCGTCCAAGATTCATGTTTTACAATCACGCTTCAGATTTTATTTATGACAATTTTTTAAAGAGCTACTTATGTCATTTTTCATTACCAGGCTACTAAAACAATGTTTTCTGTAGGTCTAAGCCATATTGGTTTTATCTCATCCTTTCAGTATCTGTAAAATAAGGTGCAACATGTTTTAATCGTACAGTTTTAAATGTCAGAACATGATAAAAATTATCTAGATTACTGCAGGTGAATATGTTAAAAACACACATTGTCCGTATTTATTTACCAAAGCAAAGTCAAAATGGAAAAGCAAAGTTCACATCATGATTCAGTAGCTTGTAGAAGTAGATTTACAAGACAGAACTCATTATTTTGCTTTTGTCTGTTTAAAAATATGTTTTAGTATATTTTACAGTTAGTTAAACTCCGTACCAATTTCAAATTTTGTTGATTATTTCTCCATTTTGTTTTTTTGCAAAAGTATATCCATTGGGTGTGTTTTATGCTTTATAAGAATGTTGCTTCCTCTGGGGTGTTTTCTCTACCTTCACCTTTGCGTTTGTTTTTGTCTGTTTTCCCCTACCTTTATTTGTGTGGTATTTCCTGTTATATCCTCTAATCAGTTCCTTTGGTGCTTCTGTATTAAAGCTTCTATTATTTGACACATTCAAGTCCTCCGTGTCTGTCTGTATTCAGGTCTGTAATGTTTCACAGAGGTGTTATTCAGCCGGCGATGTGTTGCTATGATTTGTGTAAACCTATGTGATGTGTTGGCTTGTTCAACATTTTTTAGGTTGCCTTAGGGGGTAGAAAAACAAATTAAAATTGGTCTTTTAGGCCAACTCGATGTTATTACTTCAGTCAAATAGCACTGTTCCAGTCAACTGAACTCATAAAATCTCAGTAATTAGAAAAGCCACCCACATTAGGCCTCCACTGCGAGCACAGAAACACAGTACAAGTTGAGGTGACCTAAAAACTAGTCGAAGGAAACTCAAACACACATGGAAATTACTCTTTAAATTTAAATAAATTAATTTACTGACCAAAAATCCTTTGCCCTCAGTCTCATCCTGTAAATTAAAAAAGTAGAGTTCGAATTAAACAAAACATTTAGACGAATTCAGCAGAGAGGAGACAGTGGATTAGAAGTGGAATTTTATCTTACCATGTTTGGGCGAAAATGAAGTGTTTCAGGTCAAGGACTTTTGTCAGAGGAGTGTGTTTTTATACAGAAATGTCTGCAGGGTGGCTAATAGCTTGAGTAACACACACACTGTGACACACTCTCTCTCACACACACAAACAGACACATATTACATCTTTCTATCTTCACAAGGACTTTGCATTGATTTCCATTCATTTTTCATTAATTTGTATAGACTAACCCTGACCATTAACTTCAAACTAACCATTACCAGTACATGGCGAAACCTAAACTTATACTCACATCTTTATCCTAAACCCAACCCAAGAGCTCCTTCTTATGTGGCTCAAGCCTCCCCATAAGTTCTCACAACGTAGTATTTGTTGAAAAACGGGCCTTACAAAGTAAGAAATGCTATAACACATACACACACACACAGGCCTGCACGCCCACGCACACACGGATTATTGCTGTTAGCAGTGTGGATAGCACTATCAGACCATGTGGTGTGGTGTTAATAACACCTTCGTCCATTAGCACTCCAGTGCTAGGCGCCTTTAGTGCACACACACATATACCACTGAAAGGGATGAAATAAACCAATTCAACTGCGTAACAATTATCTTTAAAATTTTAGTCGTAAAAATTTCACACAAAATAGATTTTTATACTATCGTCACCTATTTTTTTCATTTCAATAATGTAGGAAGACAAAAGAAAATAATATATCTGCATTTAACACTCTAGCATACACACTGATAGTCATCAGAGAACCGAAGCTGCCATGCATTTTTTAACATGACATAACACAAGAGTACCACAGCTCACACATTATAAACATAGTATTCACAACGCTTCACTTGATCTACATTCATTCCACCTTGTATTAAATTAATCCCCTTCCTCAAAATTCTATGCATAACTAAATCATTATGACAAGGTGGATTTATTTTTAGTGTTTTGCAACTTTATTAAAAATAGAAAACCAAATAAAATCACATTTTCATAAATATTCACAGCTTTTGCCTAAAACTTTTTGATGAAGATCAGAATTGAGATGCTTCTGCAGCTTAAAATGGAGTTTACCTTCTGGTAAAATCAGCTGATTAGAATTAATTTGGAAAGGCACACACCTGTCTGCGTGAGGTCCCACAGGTCACATGAAATCAAGGCATCACCTGTAGATCTCTGAGACAAGATTGTCACAAATCTCTGCTGCTTTGAAGCACCAGAGATTTTTCCACAATGAGCTTTGTGGCTTTCATCAGTCATAAATAGAAGAAGTTTGGATCGACCAGATCTCTTCCAAATAATCAGACAAAGCCCCACTTTGTCCGCTGGTCTCAGTTTGTTTTCAAAAAACTCTGGTATGGTTCACTTCTGGTGTGAATCCAGACCAGCCTCGATCCAGACCAACTAGGAAACGTCTGATTGGACTTCACGAGCCGCCGTTGCTGGCGATTGTGGTAAAAACGCTGCATGTGCTGAAACCACTCCTGATCTGCTCTGCTTAGCGATGCTGCTGCATCGACATTGTGTGTCACCCAGAGCATCTCATCTTGCAGGTAAATTTTTCTGATATGGTTCCAAAATTCATATCACATCGCAATACTGGCGTTGTCTGAGCTGCTCTTGACATTCAAAATGGTATTGCTTATGTACAAACAGCACAAATATGCACAACAGAAATACATGTACATCAAGCAGGACTTGCAAAGTTTGTTTTTTCCGTCCTCTGTCAGATGAGAGCAATGATCATCATCTGCATAGCTTAGTTTAGAAATTATTGGTCGCTTGTTAAAAAGCAGAATTTGAATGCAAACTGCACCAAACATAAAAAATAAAGTCCACTCGGACCAAAGGACTTAGTCTTATATTACAAAAAATCAGCATCAGTTGCAAACTGCAAAACAAAAATTGCTTTAATTTGTTTAGAAATGGTTGTATTAAAAAAATGTCTCTTGCACTTTTTCAGAAATTTTGACTGACGTCTTTAGTATTTTCCAGTGTATTGCAGATCAAGTGATTATCAACTGAGTCCAGCCATGATGAAGAGGAAATCATTACTTTGACTGACAACAACACATTTATCACAATCTAATGGGTAAGCAGAGGAAATAGAAATTTGATGGAAAGAAAGTGGAACTGTTTTTCTATCACTGTAATGCATCTACCCTAAAAACATACATTTATTTTAGCGAAGAGAGAAAAAAATATTAAAAGTTTGCAAATGTCTTATAAATTTTGCCTTAAGGAATTCATGGGGATGATACATATACCCTGTAGGATATATCCAATATAACTTATTCTTGGATAAGCTTGTAATAAATAAAACTTGGCAGAATCATATGTTGTATCTGTCTATTGCTGTTGCTTCATTACAATTTCTCATTTCTGCCATGCAGCAGCTCCCGGGTGGCCAGCTGGAATTTACACTGATTCTGTATGCAGCGTTGCAATGCTTTGCTTTATTGTCCAAGCTAGGCAGTTATTAAAACAGGAATGGCTGTGATGTGCTTTCTGATTGGATGGTAAAAGATTACAGCCGTGATGAATAATAAAATATAATGCACTAATGTGAGGTTATTCTGGGATGCCAAAGCGTGGACCGCCGTGGGACCGGGGCAAAGAGCATAAATGGGCAGATTCAGAGACCAAAGAGAAAATTATGTTAAATTTCTATATTTAATTCCATGCTTCCTGAACTCCTCCTGTGTCTTTAGAGGCATCTCATAACTGACTGGCGGTGCTTCAAAAACAGATTTATGGTTGAGTGGATGGAGACTTTCTTTGCCCTCTCCTCTCCAAAAGCTGCAATCTCTTTGTCTGTGTTGAAAATGTTACTTCGACTTCAAATATTTGAGCTAGTTCGGGGGCATTTGATTTACTTCAGCAGACTGGAACAGACGCGAGACACATTACAGGCAAGATTAAAGTAAATCAAGCACTCCGGTTTCTGCTGTGTTTGCTGTAGGATCAAGCCGTGGGGAAGGAATGGAGCTCTCTGTCTTGATCAAGATTTAAAAGGCTGTGTGTGTTTGTGGGTGTGTGAAAAAAAGTGTACTTTGAGAGTCACAAGGTTGAGACCAACATTTACCATTTCCTGCATGTAGCCCACCCTTCTTGCTGCTCCCCCCCACTGCTGCATGCTGTGGGAAACCAAACCACACTGCCGTGAAATGATCTTTTAAAAAGTTGACCTGTTTTGGTTATGGGAGGCCTCTACGGACCCACTCGAGGTTGAAAAGGGATAATGTTGAACTAAATAAAAAATTCACATCCTTTTACTCTACATCATATTTTGACTCGGGGATTAAATTTTACACCCAAACAATGCCAAGGTCTTTCATGTACGTTTTCTGTATGACGGGTTTGAAATGCCACTGCAGTAGCAAATTATAAACAAGTAATTCTTGCATCTTCTAAGATTACTCCAGTTTGGGTGCCATTATATGTGCGTACGCGCGCATTTGTGGGAATTATGGATCGAAATATCGCCAAGCCGAAGCCCTCTACTTCCCTCAAGTGGGCAAAACACAGAACTGTGGGACTCACCTGGGAGACAACAGGAGCCCTTTGTAGGTATGACACTGTTGGTGTGTGTGTGCACCTCATGTTTTTTACTGAGGTCTTACTCTTCCATTTGTGTGTTTGCACAGCATGCTGACTTGTAGGGGTGGGCGTGTGCAGGGGTGTGTGTGTGTGTGTGGTTCTGTGTACACCCCATTCTTCTTATTTAAACCAGAGATTAGCAGATAGAGAGAGAGCAGCAGAGCAGAACGACCAAATACACAAATACTGTGGAAGAGAGCTGGATGCGGTGGCAGAGGCGTGGAACGGGAAATAAATTAACAAATACCAGAGTCAGTCAGCGTGCAGAATTAAGAAAAAAAAAGAAAGTAAAGGGAAGCATTGGTCAGTTCACATACAACAGAAAAGTGTAGTGAGTGAGAGATGAACTGGGGGAGAAATAATGATGATAAAGAAGCAGCTTTTTAAGGTTGCTGTAATGACCACGTATATATGGTCATATTGTAATGACCACATTTATATGTATAGGTCATTGTTTAGGATTGTATTTGAAACGTAATCAATTACAAATTTATTGATGGAACCTGACTTAATGTCGTGTTTTGATTGTTAATTCTATGTTGCATCGTGTTTCTGTGTTTGATGATTGATTGATTGATTTGATGTGATTGATAGATATTTTTCCACTACTTATTGCAATTTATTCCATTCAGACACATAAAATCACAAGACGTGATAACAAGTCAAAATGTATTAACTTATTTCTTAATATGTTATTGGCTTAAACATAGTGGCTTGTCAATAATTATCATCTTATCATTTACTACAAGCGCTAACTTTCAAACATTTTTTATTACCGTCTTAATCAAGAGTACAAATTGACCATCCAGATGCATAATTTGTTTACGGTCTTGGCACAGAGGGGTGAAAGTCCCCTTCTCTGACTGCAGCAGAGTGGGACTAAAATGGCTTTTTAATGGAGATTGGTATATTGATACATGCTTTCACATCAGAGCATTTAATATCAAGTAATACATCAGAAAATGTTGCTAGTTTGGAGGAAAGTTACATTAAGAGAGGTCTGATATGTTAAAATAAAGACAAATTTGCTAAGGTGACAACATTCAGTGGGTTGGCAACATAAACTAAGTTGGTAACGCAATAGTAGTAGTAGTGGTTAGGACTTTTGCTGTTTTGAGAGTTTTTACTCACTACCACAGTCTAAGATGTTTGAAGGCATCCTGGTCTGGGGTAGAGATGAGAGTGTATGTTTTTATATACCACCAGACATCTTAAAAAGGTGCAACTCCTTTAAAGTCTTTACAGTTTAAAAAGTGGCTGCTTTACTACTTCAACTCGGTTCCACCGCTTCAACATGGTAATGAGATTTGGATTATGACAGAAATCTTCAGATCCAGGATAGAGACAGCTGAAATCAGTTTAAATCAGTTTCCTGCAACCATGGAGATAAGATGAGAACCGTCAACATCCAGATTACAGCTGAGGAGGTTCAGGTATTTAATCAGGCTGCCTGATCACTAAGTGACCAATAAGTGTCTTTTCAACCATTTAAAAATTTAAATACATGAGTTTCAGATAGCATTAAATCCAATCAAAATTTACACTGTGGTCACTCAGATTGAATTTTACTTAATTTAATCTGATGCACTTTGTCTCAATATGCTCCTGAGTTAAATGTTAGCAGAATAATACACTTTGTAGACTTTTCACTCTAATGTCAGACTCTAATGTTGACTCTTAATAAATTTAGGGCTGGACAATAAATCAATAAAAATATATACCGCTATAAACACGTCATCAATATCAATAGATAATACATCAAAATAGAATATTAACCGCACAGCATTCTGGGGGATGTAGGCATTGGAAAGGCTTTAGCTCTTCAACCTCTCACAGAAAGTTTGGTGGCCTCAACTAACTCACTCACTGTATAGTTGCCTAGCAACAACATGTTGAGTCACTTGCGCAGTAGCAATTTGAGTTTTCTCCAACGTGCCTGCTTGAAAATAAACAACTTGATAAAAGAGGAAAGTTCACGCAGTATTTCAGACATTTAAAGAAAAAAACTAAACAATAATTACTGATATCAACTGATGTGAAATGTTTATATTGTGATACGTTTTCAGTCATATTGTCGAGTCCTTACTGAAATATTTTGTTTCTGTGTCCTTTTAGTCTTTCTTAGAGACTAAAAACCCCAAACAGGCCAGAATCAGACCTAGAAGGAGCTGAACATTTCAGCATCTGTCTGCTCTAGATCTACCATGGCAGAAAATGAAAAGGGAAAGTATAGAAGGGGAAAAGTAAAATAACGGAGAGAAATGACAGAAGACGATGACAGAAAACCATAAAGAGAAGAGAGAAAGGTTGAGTGGACATAGAAAATAAAATAGCTAAAACATTTAAAAAGCAGTCAGAGATGAAAAATGATAGAAGTGAGCAGGTTTTTAGGGAGCAGGAACAAAAGACAGACAGAGGGAGTGAAGTGCTGAACCGTTGATGTGGAACTCATCTCTCTCCATTGTTGACGCTCCATGACCTGTTTCAGACACACACACATGCATTTTAAGCAGCTTTGAACCTAAACGCAAACATGCACTGAACAGCAGGAGGCAGATAATAAATCACTGTTAGAACAACACGTTCATCTGATGTGCGTAGGTTCGTATTGAAATATTTTAAAATATGGTTTAAATATTTTGGTTACAAATAATGGAACATTTTAAATGTTTTTTTAGCTGCTTGATTTACCCGAATAGCTTAAAGGAGTTCATGACTAAAACTAAAACATGACTTCTGAAATTATTGAGATTCTCTGAGTAATTTTCACGACACCAAACAATTAGCAGGGAGAGTCTATAGGTAAAGCATTAAGGTATTTATTCTATTTATTTGCTTGGAGTGAAAAGACAAATTGTATTTTAAAACTAATACACTTTGACGTCTGCAGTCACTTTAAACAACATACATTTTTGGCAGAATTTCTAAGTTCAGACAAACTTTTTCTTTTTTCTTTTTCTGTTCAAGGAAACCTTCCTATTCTGCTACTTCTTTTAAAATTACATTGTCTTACTAAACACCAAGAATGAATATATTTTCCCTGACTTATTTAAGCATTTAAGGTGTTGGTCAAAGGTGGTGGATTGTATGCATAAAGTAAAGGCTTCGTTTTTAAATCAAGAGTTTCCAAAATATGTTGAAAATTCATTCAGTTGAATGACCCTATGAGGATAAATCTAAATTTCAAATAAAGTTTTGTAGAACATAAAACCAAAACAAACACTAAATAAATTCTTATTATGGAAAATCTAAGTTTTTTAGCTTTACATTATGTTATAATGTTATGGTCTCCTGTTCCAACCATTCAGGGGTGCCTAAAAGCCTTAAAGCTTGCTTGCAAAAATCTCCTCCTACTCTTCCATCACTCAGCTCCTCCAGACTAGCAACAGCAGCAATTAGCAAACACCTGATGAAACTGTGAGTCTGCAGACCTCATTGTATGAACTTCTTCTGAGTCTAACGCTCCTAAAAAGACTTGCAAACATCATTATGGAGAAACATCTTTATGTGCAGATTGTTGGAAAGAGAAGGAGCTTCTTAAAGAGACAGGGGCAAATTTAAAAGCATCAAATTCTTTGACATATTCAGCACTTTTACAACTCAGGGTAATTTAGTTACTGAATCCTGCTATAAAATCTCCTGGAACACAATAAACTTTTGTTTTTGTTTTTGTTTATTTGCTTTATTCTTTATTCAACATGAACTCCTGTAGTGTTGCAATATGATATTAATGTTTCAAAGCCATTGACATGGAAAGACAGGTAACTTTACTCTTATTTAGAGTAATTGGTGTAAAAGTTTTTCTCTCTCTATTCCGGTTGCTTTAATGGCTGTTGAAAATAGATTTTAAGATGAAACTGAAGTTAAACTGAGTCATTGAGACACACAAATACATACACACCCACGCACACACTCTTAGGTAAATCTTGGACAGACAGGGCTTTTAAAGGTTTTAGAGCGTAGAAGCACTTATACAGATTACCTCCATCTCTTCACTTTAAAGGTTCTCCAACACACACACACTCACTCTCCGAGTCTCCCTAACATTCAATTACCTCTATCTATTCACTATAGCATTCTGTACTATCACACACACACTCAGACAAAGAGTGTGTGCGCACACCAGTGTGAATGAAAATCAATAAAGTCTGAGGTAATTGAACAATTGTGTGAGTGTGTGTGGCCTTGTATTTTATGCTTTGTAAGGACCGTTTGCCTAACAAATACTACATTGTGGGGACCGACTGCATAAGAAGAACTGTTGTTTTTGGAATAAGTTTAGGTTAAGAGTCAAATAAATAAATGAAAAATAAATAAAAGTCAATGCAAAGTCCTTCTAGAGATAGAAAGACATACAGTACAATGTGTAGGGTTGTGCGTGCACTTAAAGATGTGAAGCTGTGTGTGGGATGGCCCTGTATTGTTTTACAAACCATCTAATAATCTTCTGTTTCGGGTCATTTCCAGAAACAGCCACATTTCACCTTGTCTCTGAAGAGCTTGTGTTTTTTATTTTATTTTATTTACATGCTGAACTATTAAATATAGCTTAATTTATCCAAAGGCCGTTGCCTTTAAACTTCAGTGTTGTGCTAAAAAAAATAATTAAAAAGAAATGTAAACAATGTGAAATA
This sequence comes from Xiphophorus maculatus, assembly GCF_002775205.1. Classification (NCBI taxonomy): domain Eukaryota; kingdom Metazoa; phylum Chordata; class Actinopteri; order Cyprinodontiformes; family Poeciliidae; genus Xiphophorus; species Xiphophorus maculatus. The sequence goes on along the minus strand of NC_036454.1, from coordinate 8,671,118 downwards.
AAACGCTCTTTAGTTTCTCACCCACTATGCAGAGAATGTTGAAAATGTCGATAAGCAATTAGTAGTTAATGTTTGTGAGGTCACCTACTGAGCAGATGTAAAGATTTTAAAATTTAGGGGAAAATGTATGCGCTGTAGTTTTTCAGAATATGCATAGTACTGTTGTCACAGTGCAGCAATCTGATGAAATGTTTACAAACTCTGACTATATAACACACCATATACGTACACCATGGCTCTATGTAAAATCAGTAAGGAAAGAACATATGAAACATCGGTGCCATACGTCAGCGTGTGTGAAAACAGAACATTTCTCCAAAACTGAGAACATTTGGTCATGAAGGTTGAAGAATACTGAGGAAACAGAAGAAAATGGGGTTAGTTAAGTTTCACCTCTGAACTAAGGAGAAAGGTTGAATAAGAAGCTGTTTGTAATTGTTATGAATGGCCGAGGTGGGCAGAGTACAAAAAATGGTAAACAAGTAAAAGTAGAACTACTTCAAACTATTTTTGCTCAAATAAAAGTAAAAAAGTAGCTGTCCAAGAAATTACTCAAGTAAGGGTAAAAAAGTATTTTTTAAAAGGTCTACTCAAGTACTGAGTAACTGAGTAAATTATCAATCATTTAATATTTATAAATTACATCATCAAATGGACCAAAATATAAAATTAAAAATTTACATATAAAATATGTAAATTTTTGCAGTTTAAGGACCAAAATGACAATAATTCATATAAGTAACAAAAAATAACAAAATAAGGCAAAAGAAAATCTTTCCAAATCAGTTTCTTTCAATGTAACAATGATAAAATTTCACAAAAACTGCAGGTGTGTCTCTGTGTCTGGTGAATATTTGGTTAAAATATATTTGTTTTTTCATTCAGTGGGTAAAATATCCAGAAATTTGAAGCAAGAGTAGCAATGCTTCAAAATAAAATTACTCAAGTAAAATTTACAGCATAGTAAAAACACAGGGTGGGCCACAGGTTTCCATACATAGGAGCATGTAAAATGTATATTTCATTTATATTTCAGATACCCAAGAAGATGCGTTTGACAAAAGAGCAAAGAATTGAAATTATACTGATGGCTGGATCGGGAATCAGTCGCCTGGTTGCACGAAACTTTAACAGAAAACATGGAACAAGCATCACACACGACACTGTGGCAAAACTTATTTGCAAGTTTCAGAAAACTGGAAATGTTACAGATCAACCTCGAAGTGGTCCAAGACGTGCAGAGATTACAGAGTCCCACAGAAATAAAAACGGTTGCCCAATATAAAATGTTTATTTTTTCTATGTATGGAAACTTATGGCCCACCTTGTACTCTTAAAAGTACATTGTTTCCAAAAAGTTACTCAAGTATGTAGCTACTACCCAACTCTGATGACTGGGTTACTTATCCATGCCTGGCTAAAATTGTCATGTATTTAGTTGACTATGATGTAAAGCTCAATGTTGATTTTATGTAATTCTGCCAATTTATATGTTTCTGTGTGGAGATATAATATGCTTTATTAGATTTCTACAGATGAAAACTGAAAATTTGTTTTATTTATTAATTTTATTTATTTATTATACCCAAAAGACCAGAAAGGTACAAAAAGCCAAAAATAGTAAAACCAAGAAAGGTTCATATTCACATATTTAGAAACCTGATACCTGATCCAGTTGGTTTTATATTCTTCACTGAGAAACTTGAGAGAAAGCATAAAGGTGTAACTTCATTCCACGTGTTCAAACCCGACACAGTGCATCCCACTGATTACAGCGCAGCTCTTACACACAGATAAACACACACAAGGCTTTTATTTCTGTGCTTCTATTAGGACTTACTGTCATGGAAAGGTGTTGGGGTACAATAGCAGCCCGATCGTAATAGGAGCTGGTAACTGTCCAATATGTCTTGGAAGGCTATTACAATCAAGTGTGTGTGTGGGTTGGGGGGGATGTGAGTGTGTGTGTGTCTCTGGGTCATTGCTCTCAAATCAGGTCCTGCTCAGCACCGTTTTGATTTCCCCGCTGAAATCACCAGCTGTACCTGCTGAGTAGAGCACACTTGCACACATATTGTGTTTAATTGTAATGGGGCTTTTTGGGAGCCACATAACACAAGCTGTCCGTTCCTCCATCACAGCTCAAATGAAGGGGGAAATCAGATGTCAGCGTGTGTGAAAAGAAGTACCCATCTCTGCTGTCTGCGCCTCGTTTCTCTTGTTGCTCAACTTTTTCTTTACTCTTTTCCTGCTTTCTGGAGCTTTTCCACCACAATGTGCATTATAAAAACCCTCTGTTGCCTTAGGAACGGGGGATTTTATTAAATGTCTGACATCTGTGAAGGAATAAGTCTATTTCTAATTCCCAGCACGAATGAGAATAAACATTCAGCAAGTAAATAACAAACTGAGGGATGCTTCGATCTTTATCTTTACTTTTTTTTCTGCTGTGGATTTTATCTTGAGATGACAAAAACACTCGTTAAACCCAGAAAAATCACACAATAACCACCTCATCACCAGGAAAATCCAATGTCTATTTCCAGTTGTTTTCATTTTGTGCACTTTTTTTAGAATCCATTCTCATTTTTCTCAAAATGCAAGCGTTGCTTTAGAATAATTTTTCTCAATCCTGGTCCTCAGAGACCATTGCTCTGCATGTTATAGGAGTTTTCCTTTTGCCACGAAGGCCTGAATGAATGGGTGATTAACAGCTTTCTGCAACTAGTGCAACCAGTTACCAAGAGGTCAGGGTCAAAGTTGTGGAGAAGCTTAACGCAGTGTTGTGTTGTAAAGCACTCAAAGCTCTGAACATATCACAGATTACTGTCAAATCCATCATCTCGCTGTAAGTATGGCACAACTCAGTACTTTCCAACCTTAGATAAGCAGTGAAGATGCATTAGTTAAATCTCTGATCTGACTTTTACAGAACAGTTGCTCAAAGAAAAGCCACACATTTCTGTTTTATGTGTCCTAAAGACATTTAAAGAACTCCAGAAACACATGGAAAAATGTGCCATGATTTGATCAATATGACAAATTTCCATAAATAGGTAAAAACTGATGTTATGCAACATTCTGTACTGCAAAAACAGAATTTCTGCACCAGTTAAACTGACTTGAATTAAGAATTTTAATCTTGATGCTTCCTTTTTATAACCCAATCAGGTAACTATGTTAACTTCACTTATTAGAGAAAATGATGTATCAAATCTGACATAAAAGAAAGTTGATTTTGTAATGTAACGCTTTGACATTGGGCCTCTCTATCTATAAAAACGCTCCTGTATTAGCCCTTTAGCAGCATTTTTACCAGCATTTCACTGTTTGTAGCTCATATGATGAGCTCAGCTGATGGACAGTTCCACCAGATGTTTGCTAATTGCTGCTGGCTAGTTTGGAGGAGCTAAGTGGGGGAGCAGCTCCACACACTCTTAGACTCTCCGATTGGTTGTTTTTAGCTAGAACTGGGAGAAGGCAGAAGACCTCGACGCTTTCACAGACAGTCTTATACCATAATGAAATAGTGACAGTTTCAATAAATATTGTAAAAAATAAAAAATTATAAAAGTTACAATCTGCAGCTTTAGGGTTCCATATTATCCCAGTTATCAAGAAATTGGTATTTAAAACTTGATCGATTCATTTTAGACTACAGACTAATTGCTTTTATCTCTTCTCTATTTGCCCACACGGTGTACAATATTGCTTCACAATTTAATCCTTCATGGAACCAGATTTTCACAGAGGGTCCATTCAACACCACACAGCTGACCATGATGTTTCAGCAGAGGATGCATTTCCTCCAGGAGACTTGCATGTTAGGATTCCACCCTCCATCATCACCTTTTCACAAAGGCCCACAGAGGGAATCCTGACAAGCCGCATCACATCTTGGCAAGGCGATGCTGTGCAGTTAACACGAAGACTCTGTGGTGAGTTTCCAAGAGAATTACCAGGCTCTCACCTTTGTCCTTAGATACAATTTTAAAGGAGATATACAGTATAAGAAGATACATTGGTGTATTTTTACCTCCTTACATGGCAGCCATGGGCTTTTTATCCCCACCTGGAGGGAGACATTAAAAAGAAAGATGTTGAAAACTCAAATGAGAAGGTCAAGCTCAACTTTATCACTATTCCTTAAAAAGTAAGATAAAAAAATGAATGTTTGAGACAAGTTACTTACAGTAACAGAATGGAATCAACATAGCGCCCCTGGTAAAGATGTGTTAAAACCACTAAAATGAAATCTTTAGAATAATTTAGTATAGTAGCACAATTTCACACAGAAGACTTTAGAAAAACCTAGCCTTTAAATTGAGGACATTTATTTAGTGGTAGTCCCACAGTTGGTGGCACTAGTGGCAATTTCAATAAAAATACATGAAATTTAATATTTTTTTACAATACATACTGTGGACCCCCAACTAGTTGCAGTTCAGTATTTGCAGGTTTTTTCTATTGAACATAACTCCAGATTTTTTGCAGATTTTTTGTAAAATATTCTAAAGAAAATGCAGCTTGAAAAGTAGAAACGCATTTGTGCATTGCTGCTTCACTGCATCAACGCTATTAATCCTTGACACAGGAATTGTCAGGGTTCCATTCCTGACAGGAGGATCAACAAACAGTTTTTTAAATTTATTATTTTACCAATTCTTTAATACACGTAACATAAAATATCTTAGTAAAACAAACATAATTTTTGTGGATCATAGACTATGATCAAAAAAGTAAAAAGGGTATTTTTGGCAAATGACAAAATGTTTTTATGTCTTGTGTTTGGAAAATGTCAAGGTCAAGCTGCCTTTGCCGTCTCTAGATGTATTTTACAGAGTATAATAATAATAATAATAATAATAATAATAATAATAATAATAATAATAATGTATGTCTGCATGAGTAAAAGTCATTGGGTGTCTGGGTTCATGTTTACTATCAAAATAAAATGAAATCATAAAAAACATGCACCTAACCTTTTCCACGCTCTGTTCGATGATTTTAATTTATCGTTGAAAGTTTGTGCCATTCCTCAATTGCAGTCATAAATCATCCCAGTGGCTGCAAACAGCCCACAGGTTGAACTTTGAACTCCAAGAAAACTATAGCATTTTTCCATAACTATACATTAAATGAAACAGAGGCTGAGTTCTATCAGGTTGGCAAGACAAGAGAACATCGCTTTAAAATAAGAGAGACAACACTAAGAGTTAGCTTTAACCTGATGATAGGTACAGTAAGAGCAATGAAAATTCAAAATGTGTGACAAACAACGTTTGTTTGTCACAGGTTGCTGGCATGTACAGTGAAGAGGATGGTGACAAAGGTTTAAAAAACCTCACTCTCCTTCTCTTCCAGTTTCTGAAGTTTTTGCTCTTTTGTACCTGAACTTAGCATCTCTTAACCCCTGATACTACGTAAGAGCTAAATCTCTCATAGAGCCTTAGTTTTTTTTATCCAAGCTTTGGTATCTTTGGGAAACTGAACTAATAATGAGGGTAAATGCTCATTAGCTGGAGGACAGTTTCACACTCTTCCTTAGTGGGGCTTTTTGTGCTGGCATTGGCCAGAAAATGTCGCCAGCAAAACGACGGACAGCAGATGACTGTAGACATTCAGGCAATAAAGTTTTACTAACATTTCTCTCAATGTTTTACTTTTTAGTTTAGTTTTGTTTCATCGGTTTTTGTGAGGTCACAAAGATTTAATTTGATTGCTTAACAAATCCATATCACTTCAATACATTCATTATTTAACTGATATGTCTTCCTGCCCTGCATATTTGACACTCAGTCAGTTTTTCTTGGTCGCCTAAAGATATGTAACATATTTGAGTTACATTGCATCCAGAAACTTCAGACTACTTTTGCTTTAACTTTGATTTTGTGCACAGCTCTCAAGCTCTAGATTTAAAAAAAAATCCAATTTATTTTGTGAAAAAGTTTAGGTATGCTTGATTATTAAGGCTGAGGTGAAAATGAGGCCATAATGCATGGATATCCTGCAGTGTTGCCAGACACAAGGGAGGAGTTGGGTGATTGGTGGTGGTGACAGTGGATGTGCTCTGACTTCCAGAGGAACTCAAGGTTGTAAACAACTGCTTGTCGCCTTCTTTTTAAAACTTAAATGCATCTCATCACATAAAAGTTGGACAGAGAGGATTCAGAGAAGGAAGAAACATAAAAACTCACACCGAGCTGCTATATTTGCTCACGTAATGTCACACTCTAATGCCCCTCAGTGTTCTTCACAGTTGTTGTGCACAAGCTTGAACAAACCCCTTAGTTATTGTTTGTTTATTTATTTATTTATTTTTTTATTGTAGGTATTACATAAAACCTGAAGGTGAAGTACCCAGGCGTTACACCTGGATCCAGTTAAAACCCCACAGATTGTTTTTGCCTCAGTCCTTATGCCGTTACAGTATGCAGCTTCAACATTATTTCGTATTCTCCCAACAGATGGGACCAAATGTAACAGGAGAGCCAGGGGAGAAAGAGAAGAGACAGGCAAGGATCTGAAGGATGAAAGAGGGAAAAGCTTAGAAGACAGACAGAGAAACAGAAGAGAGGACAGCAGAGCCGCCTGGAGAAAACAGAGTCAGAAAGGCGAGAAAAGAGCTCAGCTTTGTTTATAATGTCCTCCAGCTATTGTTAGCAGGGAGCTTCAGCTGCCTCAGGTAAAATTTTGCATGCACTGGTGAGTAACAGTACAACCTCAGGGTGTGTGAGAGAGTGTGTGAGCTTATGTACCAATAATCGCTGGCTGAATGGGGTTAAAAGACCTTAGAAAAGTTGAGCATTTACTGATGTGAGGTGGAGAGGACAACAGGCAGGACACACTTGACAGGACATGGGTAGAGAGATAACACAAGAAAAGACATCATGAAGACTAGATTGAAGGGCCCATTTATCTGCCTGGTGGTGCTTTACCTGTTGTTTGGCTTGCTACACTTAAGTTAAAAATTATATTTAGCCTGTTTTTGTACTTGAATTTGTGTCTCTACTGCTTCTTAAAACAGCCCAAACAAAAAAATTTTTTTTAAAAAAACAAAACACTTTTTCTGCAAAAAATGTTTTTTTTTAATGTTTTTTGGTGCTTGGAAAATTAGTCATTTCAAAAACCTTCCAAATGCAACAAACCAGCACATTCATCGTTTTGTAGGTTACTTTTGAAATCAGTGGGTGATTCCTGTGGCTTGCTGGCAAATGTTTGCGTGTGCCGAGGCCTGATACACTGTACTTGGTGCTAACGTGGCTAACATGAGTAACAGTTTAGTCCAAAGCCTTTTCTGCTAAAATAAAATCTTTAGTGTATGTCAGATACAGACACATTGCATATTGATCTGTTTAGCTAACGTAAGACTGTGTAGCAGACAGGCTTCAAGGTGTAGAAGTTGTATCAGTTCTGCCATTATGCTGTACTTAGCTAACGGGAAGCATCTGTCTGTGAGACGGCCACGCACGTGACCACATAGAATGGGCATCAGCCAATGAAAAGGGGCCCCTGTGGTAAGGTCTATTATCCTTGATAATGAGCTCTAAGTCTGAAAAACAACCAATCCAAAAGCGCCACTTGTTTCCCTAAGTACCGATTGGCTGTACCCCTAAGAAGATAAACCAAAACTAAATATTAGCTTCTACAGCAGTGCTAACACAGTTTCCAATGTGCATATTAGTTCATATGGAGGGATTTTTGATGATGGACCTATTAAGTAGACAGCTATATGAGTTTTTAGATAGGGTCTTAAATATTCAGTGATTTTATCTATTTACTGGTGGCTGCAAAACCAGGAATCCAATGTAATACTTCTATGTTGGCAAAATACAAAGAATACAATTTAAGCTACATGAGCCAGACTTGTAAAAAATATATAAACATTAAATATGAACATTTATTTTTTACAAATTTCCACACTGTCTAAATGTGCTCAAATATGTTTTAAATAATTTTATTAGTATGAGAATATGTAAATACTGTTTTTAGAATTTTTTATGCATCTTTAACAAGAAATGTGGTTGGTAAACAGGCACTGTTGTACTTATTGTAAAATACAAGATGCCTCATATTTTAGGAACATTTTGACCCTTTTTTAGGTCTGAAAAATTCTAGAAATGTTTATTATCTAAGAGACTAACATTGAGTAGATAAAAGCTAAACAAGAGTTTGTCTCGTCCTTTACATAGTTTTTAGCAAAGAAGAATTATTTTATTCATGTATTTCTAAGCTAAGGCATATAAAAATGTGGTAAATGGATTTTTTAACAAACAAACCTTCAGTATTGTAAATGGTGGCTTTTAGCAACTCAATGAAAGTCAAATAAAAACCATTATTAATGCTACTTGTATCCCTATCAGGACCTGAAAAACAGATATCCTTCCTTTTATCATTTTCCAGGATCACTAATTTACTGTATTACTGAACCACTCCAGCCTTTCTATCCTTCACATGAGGAAAATGTGAAGCTGCTGAGCTTTTAGTCAGAGCAAACACACAACATCACACCCCTCCTGTTCAGTCTGTATTGGCTCCCGGTGAAATACAGAATTGATTTTAAATTAAACAGCTTTTTAATGCCCTGAGTGGACTATAGTTTCACAAATCTTTACTGATTTGTTAATTCTACATTCTGCCTCAGGGTCATCAACAACTCTTCAGTCACTTTTTGTTGCCTCTATACCAATAGCAAGATCATTTGAAAACAACCTAAAAGACCTGCTTTTATGTTCATTTAGTTCAGCCTCAGGCCTCCCTCTGCTCAAGACCTCTCTTAATTTATTTTTAATGGCCTAGAGTGAGATTTAATCTGTTCATGTTTCTACTTTGATTTGGTTTTTATTACTTGTGTGTCCCATTATATGTTCCCTTGCTGTACTGTATTTAGTCATTTTATTCTGCTATCTAACATAAATGTCATATATTTTTAGGTTGCTTTTTATCGTTATGTGATTTGTATTGTACAGTGCTGTGAAAGAACCCCTTGCAAATTTGCCATTATTTTTTTTTTTTGTCATACTTAATTGTTTTCTATCAAACTTCAACATCCATCAACATTACAACTGCCATCAAGTTACAGCTATGTTATTACTTTACATAGCTGTGGAGAAATTTTGACCCACTTGTGGCAAAACTGTTTTATTTAGGCATATTATAAGGGTTTCAGCATAAAGACCCTGTTTAAAATCATGCCAGATTTATGTCTGAACTTTGAGTTCAAAACCTTGTGTTTGTTAATCTTTTTTATTTTCATAGTTTTTACTAAAGTGTTTGGATCTTTGTACAAAATTGTTTAATCTAAAAGTCACAAACCGATGGTGGACTTAAAGAGCATAATTCACAAGTAGTCAAAAATGACAAGTAGTCCAGGTTTTGGTGCCATCACACTACCACCACTGTGTTACATGCAGTATAATATTTTTTCTTCTAATGTGTAGTTATTCTGTTATTTTTACATTAGATGCAATGAAACATAAACTCAGTCATGATAATTGGACCATGATGTAGTTTAACGCCACCTGCTGGTTGTGACTGTTTGTGCGGTGGATGAATGTCTGTTTTCATGCAGCACTGAGTTCCGGTGATTAACATAGTTATAACATCAGCAGAACGTGTCAATCAGTCAGTAATCATGGTTTCAGTGATTTTACATTTTGCTTTCATTTTTATTTGCTTTGCTGTTCCAAAGCAGCAAAGAGAAAGCCTTGATCAACAGGCAAAAGAAAAGCAAACACAAAGCATGGCTTAACCAACCACTTTGCTTTCATCAACTCTTTTTTTGCTGTCTCTTATTACCTGTTTTTCAGACTGTTCCTTGGTCCTCTTACATCTCTGTCTATTGTTTGACTGATTCCTTTTTTACCTGCTTTGCCTGTCTCGGCTTGATCCCCTGTGCTGGTGACGCCTCTTGATCCCCCGTGCAGTGGCACACATCACAGGAGTCAAAGTTGAGAGGAATAAAATCAATGGTTCACCTCCCATGGCAATTAAAGTTTAGCACTGTCACAACTGGCTTCTTAGCTGTCATATAGTAAAGAGAGTAAGGCAACAAAAGAATGAAAAGGCTTGTGTAGAAAAGAAAAGCACACACAACGCAATATCATCCAAAAAAGTTTTTTTCATAAACATAGTTTAGTACGTGTCTCTACATTGTTATTGTGGAGTCTCTGCTGTTGTGCAAATGAGGGTTTTTATGTGATCTACAACATAAAGCAGTGCAAAACCATGACATGTATGGAAAAGAATGGATTTTTTTCATTTGCAAATAAAATTGGGGAAAAAACTATTTAATGATGAATATTAAATGGAAATATGTTAAATCCATTTCTTTGTGCAATAGAATAAAATCAATAAAACTTCTTAAAAAGTTCTTACTTAGTGCCACCAAACTACAGACACTATTTTGGTTCTGATCTCTTCCATGTAAATGTAAAATGTAAAACAGAAATTGGGACGTTGACACATTGTTTTTGGTCGTGCAAAATTATTAATTTATTTGCAGAAAATGAGAAATGGTCAAAATAACAAAAAAATATGCAGTGCTTTCAGACCTCAAATAATGCAAAGAAAACAAGTTTATATTCATTGAGACACAACAATACTAATGTTTTAACTCAGGAAGATTCAGAGATCAGTATTTGGTGGCATAGCCATGAGGGTTTCAATGGGGTTCGGTGCAGTGGGCTTTCATTTTTTCCAGAGCTGTATATATTTACAAAGATATGAAAAGCTGTGGTGTGCATTGCTCTTCATCTCCATTTACTCTGATGGACCTAAATACAACCAATTGGAACACAAATCCTCCTGAGAAATCATCTGAATAGCAGAAAGAGTTGACTGTTGGGTAGTTTAGTGTCAAAATAAATCCAACAGTTTTGAGACGGCCTTTGAGGTTTTGTTAGAGAGCAAATAGCATCATGATATCCAAGAGCAAACCTATAAAGATAGTCTGCCTAAAGTTAAAGTGAACTGTATCTTGTGACCTTTGAAATGTTTACTTGTTGAAATGCAATCATCAGATACATAATTACTGCCCCACTGTGCAACTGTGCAAATTACACTTTTCAATAAAAATCTCTGGTTGAAACGTAACACTACAACAGTAACTCTTTTATGTTAATAAATTCAGATTCTCTCAAACACATAGTGGGAAGAATTATAAGATGTAAATATTTTGATTTTCATGTGTTTTTGTGTTCTGGTTTGCAAATATTAGACTCATTTGTTAAAAGAACAATGTTGTGCTGATCTTTGTCTACTCTCTCCAGCAAGCTAATCTTTTTGTTACAGACCAAATGCTTCCCACCGTCAACATTAAACTTGTTCTGTTTCATTCTGAAGGAAGCTTCCACTTTTCACATTAAAATCCTGTCAAATCATGTGAACCTAACATTTTGAATGTTTCTGCAATTTTACCCATCTTCACTGAATATGTTTTTTCAGCAATGCTAATTAACATTAAATATTCACATTTATAAATATGTAAAACACACACATACACACACACGCCTTCACAGGGTGTGCTATATTTTTCACATGACTGCATTCTCTTTTTAAAGAACTTGTGTAATCCATGCTTGAGCTTCTTTTATTCTCTAAAAACTATTCATTGGACATGATGAATGAATGCCAAGCAATTTAAAATAATCACTATCAGGATTTTTAAAAGAACCCCGCAACAGTATTTGCACATTAATTATTCAAAGACTGTGTAACAAACAAATTGGAGCAACAGCAGCACAGCCACTTATCATCTTTTAATTAAAAGGGACCAGTCAGCCAGCTCTTTTTTCTTATGTATTCTTTTATTCTCAAGTCGTCGCCACCTTACACAAAGCCTCTGACTCAGCGGTTACTGACTTCCTCCTCTGAACCCAAAGTAGTTTTTTTTTCTTTGTCATTTGTCACCTATATTTTCCCCTCACCAAAATTAAGAGCCAAGGCAGGTGTGTGACCTGTCTCTGTTGAATTTCAATGAAATTTGGTGGGGAAAAGAAGTGTGCAAGAAGATTTCAGTAGAAAATTCAGATAAAACTCTTGGATCGATTGCAGTTTGAAATATTTTCCCCTGTGTGCATTTTTAAAATAATTTCTGAATAGGGAATGCATATTTTGAAAATCTTTTACTCCACATATGTTCTTTGGACACAAAAACCACCCTTCAAAGATTGCCTTAAAATATTACATATCAACAAGTTTTTCAGCTTACCCAGATATTGATTTCTGTCCTTATCTTAAATAAATATTCAGAAATTTGTAACCCCTTAAAAGGTAAAATATGATTGTTAAAATATCACTGTTAAAAAAAATAATTGTTTGTCTCCCTCCTATACAAATTTGTTCTGTTAATAAAATTTTATTTTAATAAATTTTGAACTTTGTGGATTGAAAGGATAAAAAATAGAAATTACAATAAAATAGTAGTGTAAGAAAAATAAACAAAAGTGCATAAAAATGCTAAAGAGACCCATATTTAGTTTGGAAGACATGAAAAAATGCTATAAATTAATTTTAAGTCTTTTGCATCAATCGAGTTGAACTTATGGAAAACTCAAAAAAGTCTACGAATCCAGGAAAATAAAATAAAAATAAAACATAATGCCTAAAATAGCAAAAATAGTTGCAACAAGTTTAGAAAATTACAATAATATCTTTATCTTCCCAAAAGTAAGATACTAACTACTGGTAACTATCAAAGGACCCCACTTTTAGTCATTTTAAATATTCCTTTAAAGGTTCACAAATGTAAATGTTATCCCACTTATGTGAACAAACTTGTTCAGCTGTTCATATTTGACAGCTGGTTAGAAATAAAGCTTGTTAAAGATTCGTTTTCTGTTTGCTGGCTGACTGACAGCCGGTTTGGCATCATGAGGACTGATCACCATCAGCAAGACTTATCAACCACACACACAAACACACACACACACTCAGGCCCAGAATACAAAATTAACAAACATGACACAAACTATGGCTTTCAGTGCTTTTTTATTTATTTATTTTTTTTGGACAGCTGTCCATATTTCCACTAACAGGCACCAATATTATCCCTCAAACTTACACACCACTTTAGCCTTTTCTATGTAGGTAGTTTCTCAAAATCTTTTTGAATTCCAATCAAAATAATTTTTTTAGGTAAGCTTCCCACAGGCACCAATAATTTCTGTTACGCACTTAGCCTTTGATATAAAGTTATTATTCTGATTATGTAATAATGTAATAAAGCAGTTATCATCCCTTAGAGAAGACAAAGTAAACAGAGATAGAGAGAGACTGGGGAAAGAAAGGAATTTACCCATTAAGACACCAACAGATCCGGCTCCTTTGGGAGCGCTCGTATGTGGGAGAGGCAAAGAAAAGAGGAGGAAGAAGAGGAGGAGACTGATAAATGAAGAGAGGAGGAAATGAAATGAGAGGACAGGAGAAGATGGGCCGCTTGCTCTGATCAAAGTGCGAATATTCTCAGCACTCTCCTCTCCAAGATTAAATACTAATAACGCTCAACAGCTGCTCAGTGAGCTTGCTAACCCTCATTACCACAATGTTCTACATGTGTACCGCTTTAGGAATGCAGAGCTTCATTGCTACTCAAGATGTTCACCGAGAGGAAATGAAAGCAGCAACTTCAAAATTTCCTGCAGGGAATCTAAAAATGTTATTACAAATGTTCTGTGATGGCTTTAAGTAGACTGACATGGGACTTTGATTAACTTCAAAATAAGTATTTCTGCAGAATCTACTTTGCAGTTATTGGTTGTTATGCAAAACTTTCTATTGCATGTCTGGGATGTTTTGAACGCTGGACGATGAATAAAAGTTTGTTGCACAGCCAGATAGATGACAATTGTGTTAAATTTATATTGTGAATTATATTTCTACTCATACCAAGCACAAAATACATTCATACATCGATATGCAGATAAGTAGATTACTAGCACTTTCTTAGATAATGAGTTTTTAATAAGTCCCTCCTATTTTGAGCTCCTTCCATAACGAGCCGTTTTAGGGCGCCTTGTCACTTTAAATCCAGATAAGCTGCTGCTGGCCTCGTCTCCCCTCCCCCCAAACCAACTTTTGCACTTGTAGGTAAAAACGGCTGCAAACAGCTGCACAAGTATACAACCATACATTTTTGAAAAGCATTAGCGGAGCCTCCTGCACAATTAACAAGAATGCAGAAAGTGGTTTCTGGATGGTAAGTCAACAACAAAACACTTGTGTTTTCCAGCAGTTATTTTCCAGAACATACAGTGATAAAACCAGTTGACCAAATGTGCTGGATCACCACTTGGATGCTAGGTAAAGGGCTGGGGTTGCTAAGCAATGGCACAGTGTGGCTCAACAATTGGGAGGTTTTTGAATCGATTCATTTTCCAGAGACCAAACCAAATTATTGCCAAACAACGGTTGAGCAGGTTTTTTTAATCGCTTGAGTTGTTTAAAAGCAGTGAAGACCCAAATCAAAGTATAAAAACATGTCAAAAAGGAATTTTACAGAATTGGTCCCCTTTAAACCTCAAACACTGTGAGTTATTTTGGAGAAATAAATAGTTTTTCTTACTTTAAAAATTAAGGACATGCTTATACGTCCTCCAGATTTTCTTCATATGTAAGTCTAGAAAATAACAATAGCTTCGATCATTAGCAAATCAACACTTGAAGATTCCTTAGGCATCTTAAGCATCTGAGTCAGCTGATAGCCTTTCCACATACTTTTTAATTGCCATAAATACCTTCAAACAGCATGCGTCTGTTCCCACAAATCCATCAGAGAACACACAATGCAAATGCAAAACTGTAACTGGCTGCACTGTGACAATAGCAACACCAGACTGAATCACTTAAATAATCCAAATACCTAAACAAGTAACACCCAACATACAAAGACCGACACATCTTGGTAATTACTGACATTTAAAAAGGCTGCATAAATATTTAAAATTCAATATAATCAAGAAATTGAGAACCCTCTTGGTAATATTGAGGATTTTTTATTCATAACATAGTTAAAGACAAAAAAAAAGTGTTGTGTTCAACAACATATAAGATGATTTTGACAGCCTAACCACAGGGACTGATTAAAACTCAAGAATAAAGAACTAATGGAAAACTACTCAAAACAGCAGGCAGAACTGTTGGTATATATAGTATAGCAAGACTGGAATGCCAACTTTGTACATGTAACATTAAGCTCCAGGTTAAGAGTGTGTGCTTACTCACTATCGAATCCTGTGTGTGTGTGTGTGTGGGGGGGGGGGGGTTATTTTATGAAGGTTGGGACTCCAGAAGACTTTAGGACATTAAATTTAATTTACTAAATCTATTTTTTAACTGCGATGTCAAATCCAGAAACAGCATTCCTTTTTTGTAATCATGAGCTACCTCCTGCAGATACGCATTGATTCATTATGGTCATTTTCTGCAAATGTTATTGCCTGTTAGATAGTACTAAATATCCCACCAAGTAAACCAGCGCCTAATCAGAATTTGTCCCGTTGCCTCATGTTCAGAATCACGCTAACATATAAATAACACTAAAAGAGTGCAGCAGATGGTGAGGGTGTGTGAGACAACTGCAGCATGGCATAAGGACCAAAGTTAGCAAAATGAGGCCATATGGATGAAATATCTGACAGCAGTGACAGAAGTTCCAATCAAAATCAATAAAGGTAAAACAAACCGTTGAAAACAGCCTTAATAAAGTAACAAAGTAACAAGGACACTTAAAAATGTTGTAGAAATTAGGAATGTTGTTCTAAAACGTGTGCTTCCACTCTATCAACCATTTTATCCAACTGAATTAGCTGTTTGTGGTGCTGCTGTCCACGGCTGTGACACGTATCCTGAGTGGATATGGCTGCAGAGCGCATCGTGTGCATCTCAGCTTGGCGCATCTTGTTTGTTGTCTTTGCGTCTTGCAGTCGGGCAGCACAAGAACTGGCGGTTAATCAGTGCAGCACGTCTTAATGGGCTAAAATGCACACACAAATGCACTCCACACAAACACACACACACACACACAGGCACAGCAAGGAGCATAATTGCCTGTGATTGCATTTGGATACCCATCTACACTCATGATGATTAGCTACGCGATGCTAACCGAGAGAAAGAGCTGCTGAGCAAAGGAGGGATGGAGAGACGGGGAGAGGATGGGAGCAGAAGACTTATTAGCTGGCACAGTTCTCCTTACATTACCATTCATGAGAAGTTTTAAGCAATTAAAAGTCCGTCTGAATCCTCTAGACAGCAAATATTTATGCTGCTGCTAAATAACCAAAGTTACTGTCAGATTTACTGATTAAATAACCATTTTAAAAGCTTTTTGCATATACGGTGATGCAGAGACCAATCACAAAATGTTAAAACAATAATTTAAATCAATCATCTGTATTTATGTGTAGCTTTTAATATATTACAAGAATACAAATTTGTTTTGATGTGGTTTCAGTGTGGTTGGAATTAAAGCTGATAGTCTGTCATATTTATTATACATAGAGCAACATTTACAAGAGAAACCATGATTTTTAAAATGCAGAAATGATGCAAATAATGAAGATTGGTCATACTGTCACACCGGATCATGCACACATTTAAACTTTCTCAAACAGGATGAACAATAGCAGTCAGTGCATGAATCAGCAGGATTTACCCCACATTAATTCCCCTTGTCTCCAAAACCGAGCTGATCTTATTTAAAAAATATTTTTACAGTGTCAAAGTTCAGACCTATTCTGAATTTTAAATCTCTGATAAAACTTAAAAATTGCTGTTCAAAGATGTTTGTCATGTTTTCTGACTGAGCTTGATCTATTTTGTGAAGAAGAATGGAAGAAAATTAGAGTCTCTGGAGGTGGCAGATACACTGAAAAAAGAGAATAGAGTTCCAACTTTAAAAAAATGAAATCATTTGTTACATGTAATCGAATTAAATTTGTCAAAATTTATTTACATTTGTTTTACAAAATTAATTAATCAAATCAATCTGCTGACTTCAATAAACTTAATGTTACAAATTAACAAAAAAATTGTTAATTTAATTTAAAAAAGTTGGATTACCTGTTTTTTTTTCTGTATACCCTGTAAAAATTACAGCTGTGACTGCAGTACAAGATAGTTTGCAAATAAACTATCCGCTTCCCTCATTAATAAGTTTCTACTTTGTGTTGGTCTAGAACACAAAAAGTTTGGACAGTAACAAATTTGTTAATTCTTTTTGCAAGGTACTAAAAAAGAAATAAAAAAGGAAACAAAATAATGTTATTAAGTCTGCAATATTGTAGCATCAAGGTAACATTACATGTCAAACAAGTAGGACGTTAGATTGTTTCCTTGGTCAGATCAAGAACTGTGAAAGAAGAAAAAAACATCAGGGTAAATGTCAGGCAGCATGGTGATTTTTTATTTTTTTGGTTTCACAATTTCACAGTTTTTCAGACTCTCAGTATGCTGTTGACAGTTACATCACAAATAAATCTGGCAGGCAATCCAGCCTTCATATTCACCCAAATTAAATCGTCAGTCAGGTCCTGGGGGTTCAGATCTCAGTGTGAGAGGCATATTGAAATGCATCATCAAGGCAGATTTAAAGCTAATTATCATTAATAAGCAGATCCTGCAAGTAGCATTTCTATGAAAAGATAAACATTTTTCCCCACAGTCCCCCATAGACGGTCGCATGAAAAGACTGGAGATGTCTCGCTCTTTGAGCTTATGCAGATGGTGCAACGCAGGCGAATGAATGAGTGAGAAGGGGGTAGGACAGAAAGGAAACAGGAGAAAGTGGAAGCGAGAGGCATGAAGATGAGAGTTGGGATGAGAGGAGGAAGGGGAACGTCAACGATGAGGAGGTGAGCGAGAGAGAGCGGACAAAGAAGTGGGAAGAAGAGAGGGAACAGCAGTCTTAATGTGTGTGCATGAGTGACAGCCATGTGCAAGTATTGACAGTGTGACTGCAGAGCAGAGAAAATGGGGGCTGAAATAGCTCGTTAACCAGGGCCCTAAATACTGGCAGTATCATAGAAATGAATGTGAGGAGGGGAAATGGAGAACAAAAAGAAGCAACCAAAATACTCACAGAAAACATGCTGAGAGTGTGGGAGGACGAAAGTAAGAGAACATGGAAGAACTGGGAAAGAAAACTTGCTTCATGTTTTTATTTTAAGCTGACAAGGACGAAAATGGAGATAAAGAAGGACTGATGTAAATGGCTGCTCATTGTCCTGAATGTCATCAGAGTTGTAGTAATTGTTGTATTTGTCTCTTTTAGAGAAAAGTGTCACAATTCTCTTTAGTTACAACATTCACTTAAAATCCATCATTAATGCATGATGCACAGGGCGGGTAGTGTCTATCTCCAGCAGTCACTGGGCGAGTGAGGGTGAATCCTGCACAGGTTGCCAGTCAATTACATGGCAACACAGAGACATACATAATAAAAACAACCTTGCATCACTCTCATATCTGAGGACAATTCAGAGAAGAGGAAGGATCCCAACACTCACTGCATCCTTTACATTAAGATTTTGACCAAAATTTTGAATCTGACACATTTTGGTCTCAATGTAACTCCAAAAATGTGGGATGCACACATTTTTTCTTTAAATGTATGCATGCATCGTAATCCTTTATACAATGTAATATTAGGCCTAAGCTAACAAAAATAAATCAATAAATTATGAGAATAAAGTCATACATTTTCAAGGATAAAGTTGTATGATAATAAAATTGAAATATTCATAGAATAAAGTCGTAGTATTATGAGAATAATGTCATATTAGAATAAAGCTGAAACCTTAAGATAATAAAATAAATATTATAAAAAAGCTAATAAATACTGCATGAATAAATATTATGAAATAATATCAGACTGTAGTCATAATATTGTCAGACTAAACTCATTAGGTTACCAGAATAAATTTTCTTAGTTGCTGTAATACTCTATCTAGTTTGATGCTTTTGCATCACAACCTTTACCTGGTAAAAAAAAGAAAATGCAGACTTGGTGTTTATTTAACATCTTTAGCCTCCCACAAACTTAAACTGGCATTCTCTTTATCTCATTAGTTTGTTTTGCTAATTTAATTTTAATTTTTTATTTTTGGGGGCAACCAAAATCTGGGATTTGAGTTTACACGCCCAAAATGAAATCTTTTAAGACCACCAAATTTCACTTCATTATCAACAACATTTGTCAATGTTTTCTGCAGCCAAAATCTGCCATGAAAAATAGCCGATGGTCCAACAACATAACGATGGCAATCGCACAACAGGAGATGTTGGCTCATTAAAAATGACAATTGTTCAGAGGAAAATGTAGGAATTTATTCGCTAAAACAAACAGTAACACCTGTTGAAAGGAAAGGGTCACCAGAAAATCCCTCTTTGTTCCGGTCACAATGTCAAAACGATCAACAACAAATCTTAACACTTCAAAAAGGTCAAATCTAGTTCTGGTTATTTACAGCATGTCTGACAGACATTAAAAATGGGCTATTTTCAGCATCTTACACTTATTTTTGGCAATATGGAGGGTTTTATTTCTTACCACTCTCAACCAGTTTCTGGCAGAGCTGTAACTGTGATTGGACAGTGTGGGACTATAGACAGTGGCTACATGCCCACTTTGGCTCCATGTCACATATGAAAGAAGCAGAGGACACTTTCAAACTCTTGCTGCAGGACTTCTTCTGGCAGAAAGAATTAACTTTCTGAGCCAGACATGCATACACGCACATGGGTATGCAAACACGAACGCCACACACACACATTTGTATGAGCAAAGTGACTCCAAAAATGTGTGAGCAGAAAGAACAAATGAGACACAGACTTCATGGGGGTGGGTGGTTTAGGTGTGAACATGTAAATGACAGGCGTATGGGCAAGAATAGCCAGCCAACATGTCCCTCTGTTTTCTTCCTCCATCATCCTTATGAATAAAAGATTGACAAGGCTGCCTTACACGCATGCAGATTGATTTAGTCAAATTGCATGTGAGAAATGATGCGCCTAATTTAGACCTTTTCAATTCTTCATTCAGTCTGTCACATGGTAGGGACCAGCTACCATTCCCCCTACTGTATCACAGATTATTCACCATTTTTACTGCCTTTCTCACTCTCATTCTTGTTTAGTTATTTTTTTCTTCTCTGTGGTTGTTTACTTATTTAGTTCAGGGATAGGCAATTGTGGTCCTCAATGGCTGGTGTCCTGCATGCCTGAACACACCAGATTTAAATGAACCGGTCATTAGCAGGCTCCTGCAGACCTTGGTGACAGGCTGAAGAGAAAACTAAACTATCTGAATCTGGATTAGAGGTTGAAGATGGACACTGGACTGCTGCACACCTCTGCTTTAGCTCCTCTAACCCAGACATGTCCAACTTTATGCACATTTGTGTTCACTTACTGTAGTTCTTGTGCTACATTTTACCCTTATTTTTTGATATGGCAGAGGCTTTTTAATGTGTTTATATAACATAACTCCCCCCCTAATAAAACAGCAGAAAAAATTCAACAACGGACTATTATGAGAATCCAAATTAAACAAAAACCACCACTAGGTGTCACACTGGAGCAGATGAATCTGGGCTCTAAAGGATAAAAACCTGCAAGTTGAAATTTTGAAGAAGTTATCCATTTTCCAAAACAAACTCAGAATGAAACTTATGACAATCTGGAGAAATCATGTTATCCATTAAACCTCTTTTTCCTCCTGCATTGCAAGGAATTATCTGCAAAGTTACATACTGAATAATCAATCTAGCATGAACCAAAATATCCCCCAAAGTGGGAAGTATGTCTACATAATTTGACTAGATAAAACTTTCCACCGACATGCACAAGCACAGATGTGGCACATGTTTCATTTTCCTGCCAAAAGTCGTATCTTTCTAGCAGACGGTTGCATGCCAGCTCTCTCAAACTATTTTCCATGTTGGTTCACTGAAAGCTAATGAAGCGTTTTAAACAGGATCTTCCACACTGAGGTGTCTCCAATTCAACATGCCATGCAAAATGTGAAGGCTAAAAAAAGTTCTTTGCTGTGTGGTCAACAGATATTTTCTATCTTTTTACAAGACTTTGATGAGTCTGTTTAAAATATATATGCTTATGCATCAATTGTAGATGTTCATGTTTTAAATACAAAAGGCTTTTTCATCAATAGAGGTTTAGATTGAGCATGTATAATACAGCATTTAACCTACAACCACTGCACTTTCTATTCGACTTTTATGCAAATAAAATTTGGTAGGAGGTTCCCTCATTAAACACATATATGGAAAACAAAAATACGCATACATCCTGGTAATTTGGAAACCAGCTTATACTGATATTCTGGACTTAGTTAAGTTTGTAGCAAATACACTGTTAGACATACTAAATGTCATGAGAGCAATCAATTTTTAATCTATTGATTTAAAAGGGCAATATTTGTCTAACTTTTCCCAATATTCAGAACAAAAATAAAGACGTCTTTTGCTTGTTTATATTTTGTCTTATTTCAAAAAATGTCTATATTGTGTTTTACACAAATTCATGTTTCTAAATAAAATCCAGCATCAAAAGTTACATAATTATTTTTAAAACTCCATGAATGTGTGATTTAATCTCAGTTTAACATTCTCTGAAGGCCTTCAAGGTTCATTGAGGAATATTAGTGAACAAACAGGCTTCAACCTGAACAAACCTTCTCCATAATGACAAACGGTGGAGGAAGCATCAAATCATATAAATTCTCAATCAAAGACACAGCTGTTTGTGGATGTGAGAGCTTTTGCAATGTGTTGCTATAGCGCATGTGTACTTTTATATAAGTAATAGAACATTTCAAAACCTACAAAGTTATGCAGAGCTCTGCAGTTGATTAAATCAGCCTAGGTACGGCATTTCCAAGTAAAATTCAAGAGGCATCAATCGATGTTTGCGAGACCTTTTCTAGAGAGGAAGGAAAGAGGCAGAGAAGAAGAGATGAAAAGCAAGACGATGGAAAGTCTATGAAGAAAAAGGAGGTGAAAGAAATTAAGTGAAGCAAAACAGAAGTGAAAAAGACAAAAACACCAAAGCAAAAAAAGACAAATTTATATGGAAGCAGGCTACTTCAAGGAGCTTATCGCTCATATGATAATCATCAGGCAATTTGATTGGCCGGCAGATAGAAGGTCAAGAAGGCGGCTACACATAATTGCGCCTTCCAGCTCGGCCCAACTGAGCCATTTAAAGCACACAGGTATCATTTTCATCTACGTGTGTGCGTGTGTGTGTTGGGGTGGGCGTGTGTGTGCGTGTGTTGGCGTGGGCGTGTGTGGGCGTGTGCGTGTGTGGGCGTGTGTGTGCGTGGGCGTGTGTGGGCGTGTGTGTGCGTGGCAGTACAAAATGTCTTCATGAGGACTTGTTTGAATTTTAAACTTTGAAACAAGGATATTAAAACCAAATTAACTTGTGTGTTTGCAAGATAAAACAGAAAATGTGTTTTTAGGTTTCAGATTAAAGCCCAAAAAACTGTGTAGCATTTTGGATAAGATTTAAACAAGTACATAGATGGAAAGCTATCTGGGTACATGAGAGTGATATACATGCAGATGATGCATGAAAGAAAAAAAATCTGTGCA
The DNA here is from genome assembly GCF_002775205.1 of Xiphophorus maculatus. Classification (NCBI taxonomy): domain Eukaryota; kingdom Metazoa; phylum Chordata; class Actinopteri; order Cyprinodontiformes; family Poeciliidae; genus Xiphophorus; species Xiphophorus maculatus. The sequence continues at coordinate 8,648,505 of NC_036454.1, read as the reverse complement.
TGAAGATATTTTGAGAGAAACACACTGATTTATCATGATTTCAGTAAAATAATTGTTGTTTTTGTGTCAATAAACACTTCTGTTGACACTGATATTATTCGCTTAGGTGGAAACTTTATCAGAGGCCGTCTCGTGTACAATGTCAAAACATTTAGGTGTGTTTGCTGTTGGAATACAGATAAAAATTGTCTTATACTAAGCTTATACTGAGCTGAAATAATAGCAATTTTGCCTTTAATCATATTTTCGAATTTACAGTGGAGAAAATAGCAAAATTAGGATTTTTGATCATACTGCTATTAATAACCGACATTTATTATTACAACAATAAATCAAAATTCTTATAAGAAATCTTTCAAGATAAATGATAAATGAGACGACAAATACATCTGTTAATCTCAGTAGTGTAATACTCAGATCCTGTCCCATCACAACCAGGGGCCCTCAGAGCATCATTTGATTTTATTTTGTAGTGATAGATTGCACTTTTTGCACAAATTTAAAAAATAAAGCACATTAAACTTGCTAACTTGTTTATGATAAATTCAGTGTTAGTCTGGAGATGTTACTTTCAAGTAGTTCAAATTAAATTGCCACACTTAAATACTACTCTGCATTTCAAAATGCAAACTAATTAGAGCATCTGTGCTTGTTTAGTACTCCTATAAGGTTAAAATCTATATGATGTAAGCTAATTACAAATAACCCTAATGCACACATGCAGTAGCCTAGGCAAGCTGATATAGGGGGACCCCAATTTAAAATCTGTTTAGGGCCCCGAAAAGGCTTGGGCCAGCCCTGGCATCACTATGGATGACCATAGTGTGTGCATATGGAGGTGCCAAGAGGAGAGTACCAGTTTGGCTGGTGTTGTGGGGAAACAAGCTGGCATTACTCCGGCCAGAGATGTGTGAGAGCCTCTGGTAGAGATTTGGAGGACCCTGAAGGCACCGCGCTAAGTGAGTAACACCCTTTGTCCGTATGTTTTGCACCTCATCAGACAGAAAGTTGGCGTAGTTACAGCTTGCCTTGAGCTGCCAGGTCCCTAGAACCTTCAGCACTCAAAAACACCGAACATAAACTGTGACTGAGTGCTAATCTGCTGACATCAGCTGTAATCACTCCATTCTGCAACACATCACTGCTTCCCTCCAGATCCTAAGGGGGGGCCACTCTGTGCACAGACATAAAACCAGCAACACCAGCAACTCTTTATGCATTTAATCTGATACTTTAATAATTACTAAACAGTCACGAGACTTATCAACGCATGCATTTTCAAGATGGAAACTTTAGCACAAAACTTTGCAGTTGCACTTTTATAGAGAATACGGAAGCTTAATTGCTAGTTTGCTTTTATAGAGAAAGAAAATCCTGTTTTTATTTTGGAAGAAGTTGAAACCCTGTTGTTCTTTTCTTGTAAAGGTAAAACTGAAAACAGAGGGAGAGCAGTTTATGTGAAATTTTCTGGGGTAGAAATGATTGTCTTGAACAACAATTTTCAAATGGAAGACAGCAGGTGTTCACCTATTGGTAAAATTAGACATCTCAGGAATTGGTTTGCGAAAAGGGTGATTTTTTTTTCTTCACGTTTTTCTCCGTAAAGAAAAATACAATTCTTATAAAAACACTATGATAAAAAGCAGAGAAAATAAAATGACAAGGTATTGACAAAACATATAGCCACAGTTCTGTACTTTAACAAAAAGAAACAACAAACAGACACAAGATGAGAAGGAATTATATATTATTAGAAACCAACTGATAGAGTGCAGAGAGGGGACATGAGTTTTCTGTTTGTCAGCTTTGATGGAATCGTTTTTAGCTGAAAGAAGCTTTTGACTGACACAAAAGCTTGACGCTGCCCTCAAGTCTCCAACAACTCCAACAAGTTATTTTAAGCACATGCAGAAGACAGTGCATTCCTCTGAGTGTCTATATATATATATAAATATATTTATATATATACATTTGTGTGTTTGTGTTTGGCTGGGAGAAAGAGGCGCAGGTGGTGGGTTACAGGGCCTTGGAGGCTCTGTTTAAACCACCAGGGACAAAGACAGACTGATTTTTTACTTCTTTTTTTCTAGCTTTCCATTGCTCAACCATTTTCAACTTCTGTTTTTTTTTAATTTGTATTTTCTTCATCATGTGCTCCCTCCTTTTCTCCATCCTACTTCACTCTCATCCTCTGCACAACATGTGTACAGTTATCTCCATCTAGTGGCAAGTCCTGCAAAAATTAGTTTTCAGCCTAATTTTAAACCATTCGGCTCTTCAACTATAATACACAGTATGTAGTTTTTGGATATACTATTTAAAATGTCTTGAAATAAAAAGATATCTGCACTTATGTATTTAAAATTCATAATGTTTAAAGTATTTATGCTGCTTAAGACACAATTGAAGCAATAAATACAAAGGTATCACCCAAGCAACCTAAAATGTGATGTATTATATTTGTATTTTTATGTCATAGAGTAACAAAGAGCATAATTGCAAAGTGGAACCAAAATAATGCATGGTTTAACATTTTTAGAGACAGAAATCTGAAAAGTGTGGCCTGAGTGCTTTTAGAGAACACCTAGTTAAGTTTCCCCTTCAGTCACAGCAGACATGTTTGTGTGGAGAAGTTTAAGCAGATTGAGGCTATAAAGTAAGTTTTTAAAAAGTTTTGAATCTTGTACCAACATTTACAAACATTTACAATTGTCTTTATTACTATTATTATTATCCATAGATTTTCTTGTCTTGTTTTGAGTTTGTAACCATTTTGTCTATGTAAGATAATTTATTTATTGGCTCTTTAGCACAATATATTAAAAAGGCACCTGAATATTACAGAGCATGTTTTTATTTACAGATATTTTTTTTTTATCATTACTGACTCTGTAGGTAATATATTTCATTAAATTGAGATAAGAGGTGGGATTAAATAAGTGTTTGCTTCTTCCTACATCTTTTCAAACTGAAAAATAGTGGTAAACAAATTATTTAGCTCTTGGTTATGTGTGCACATATTTTCTCTGTTCTACTGATTGCCTGTTTTCTTGTCTATTTGAAATAAATAAATTAATTAATTAATTAATCAAATCATATCAAAACTAAACTAACATGCCAGTCAAGGAATGTTGAAGATCAAAGATGTATCCAAGACTAGTAGTTCTGTAGTTCTTGATCCACAGAACAAGTGGAAAAAGTGTTTGGTCAGTTGCAAAATGCGACTTAGTTTACCTCCTGACATGCAAAATGGAATCAGAAAATGGATTGTAGGTAATAGATTTACAATAGAAAGGTTTAGATTTAATCTGTTTCATGAGGTAGGATTACCCAGTTAAAGCTTGGATGTTGATGTTCACAGACAGCTACCATGCAATCTAACTGAGCTTGGGCCATTCTGCGAAGTATTTTAGGCAAACATCATTATCTGGAAGTAAAAAGAACTGGTAGAATCAAACATCAAGACATGTACTTTAAGGGAAATGTTGTTTGATGTGGAGAAAGCTGCATTTTTCTGATGTACATATGTAGGAATATATACAGCTCTGGAAAAAATAAGAGACCACTTAAAATGATCTGTTTCTCTGATTTTACTTTTTATAGGTTTATGTTTGAGTAAAATGAACATTGTTCTTTTATTCTATGAACTACTGACAGCATGTCTCTGACATTCCAAGCAAATATTTTGTATTTATTTGCAGAAAATGAGAAATGGTCAAAATAATGAAAAAGATGCAGTGCTTTCAGACCTCAAATAATGCAAAGAAAACACATTTATATTCATTTAGAAACAACAATAATAATGTTTTAACTCAGGAAGAGTTCAGAAATCAATAGGAATAACAAGGAGGTTTTCAATGGGGTTCAGTGCAGTGGGCTCTTCATTTTTTCCAGAGCTGTATATGTTTTTCTTCCATTTCAAAATTATGACCATCATCCTGCAAACTTTTAGGATGTATGTGAGATTTTGTCAGCATTGATCTATCTTGGGGATTTCCTGCTGGTGTGTGGGGAAGTGTTTGCTATGAGAGAGGTTACACAGTAAGACAGTGGAAATGTAAACTGTTAAGCAAGAACATGCCTTACCTGACCTATTACATTCATGCGAGTCTTGACAGGTAAAACTTTCCAACAGACCTGACGTCTAGGTTTTGGCGTCTGCGGTATTTGTGCTTAAGCAAAACAAAGACATCCAAAGCTGGTCCTTTCACATGTGATAAACAGTGGAATGGCATGTCAGCGAAATATTCAAGGCATTTACTGTTTGTTGACAATCATTAGGGACCCAAAGGCAAAGAACAGCAATAAACACAGAACTTTCTTTGGGCGTGGAATTTTAAAATATCCAGTCATGGGATTAGCATTTATTTCGCATTTATAGATAGCTATTTACTTCTTTACTTTCAGAATTATATATGTTAAGCTACTTATGAGCTGCAAGTAGATTAAATGTTAAATGCTTAAATTTTTTAATAAAACTGCAAGGAAAAAAAGACAATACGCTGTTTCCTGAATTTCCCTTCTGTGGGACAATAAAAGCTATTTCTATTCTATTGTCTGATTTTTTTTAATAAGGTTCAAGTGGGGATGCAGAAACAGTAAGGTCCAAATATATTTATTGTAAATCATGGTGTTGCTATAAAAGAGATTTGTATTTTTTAGTACTTTTCTCTTGATTTTCTCTTCCCAACTTCCCTTTTTTCCACCACCCCACCCTTGTTTTGTCGCCTTGTCTTTTTCTCAGTTCCTCTTCCTCTGTTTGTCTTGTGCTTTCGTTTCCACTCTCTCTCCCTTCCCTGTGTCTTTTTTTTTTCCCTCGGCCACCTCTGTCTGCCATGGGCAAGCCGGCTGTGGTGATGTTTTAGATCCACCGTGGGGATAACAGACTCTGCCGTCCCAATAGGAGTGTGTGTGTTTGTCACCTGAATGCCCCAGGTCCATCCAATTCATCCCAGTGTGTGGGAGGTTTTATGTGTCTGTGTCAGGTGCTTGCCAATGGGCTTTTGCTCAAATAAAAGCAAGCTTGCTTGGCAGCAGATGTGTGAATTTGACTGTCTTTCTGTCCAACCTGACATCTAATTGTTGTGTTTACTTTAGCATTAATGCTACAAAGTTTTGGTTCAATGTGAACTCTGCAAACCAATTTTCACTTCTTGTTGAAAATTGTTTTCATAGTTTCACATTGACTTTGCAAAAGCAATCATTGAGTCACATGTTAAGAACTTTTGCAAACAAACAAGCAGGCAGATAAAGTTTTTTTTTCAAGCAAATTTCAACTTGACCAAAAATCATTTTACAGTTGCTGACGCAGCTTGATAATCCATACATTTTATGGGGAAACATTCTGGACAAATGTAGCACTTGTTGGAAGGTGTGTGTCATATTTCATCTCATCATTTTACAGACTAATTTCATGGCCAATCACACCTGCAATGTAAAACATTTGAGCTGCATTTAGTTGTCGACTATCTTCTACTCTTTAAGTCAAATACATTGAATGAGTTTTAGATTTTGAACCTAAATATGAGTTTGTGAAAGATAAACTTCCAGTAGCAAATTGTGTTAACTTTTTATTAATTTTGTCAAACCACCAAGAGTTGAATAAACTAAATTTTTTAGGTTGGCATTTTTTAAAAAAAGAGAGAGGAGTGGGAGCTATTTCCCAGAGGTCTTAGCGGCTTGTTTTTGTCTCCTGAAATGGAAGTGTGTTACATTGAACTGACTCCTGAGTTTCATTAAGGCAAATGTTTATTATTTCATGCATCTTGAGGATAGTGTCCTTTTCAGATGAAATGTTTTTGAGCAAAATTCATTGTGATGTTTAATAAAATTCTCATTATCAGATCAGAAATTTTGTTCAGGCAATTTGAAACAAAAACTTAAATTACTCTGAAGTGAAATAAATACTTTAACTTGATATTGTGAGTAAGATAACAGAGAAATTAGGCTCTTTAACTAGGTGAAGGCAGTTTTTTTCTTGAATATTGTGAAATAATTATTTGGTTTAAATTAAAGCATTAAGTTAAAACTCACAATTACAGTGTGGGTTAAGCAGCAGGACAAGGACTTAGAGCGCATCACTAAGTTCACCTCCATACACTCACAAAATTAAACAAAATGAAGGTTTTGGAGCGACCTAGTTAAAGTTCAGACATAAGTGTAACTGAGAAGCTGCAGTGGGATCCTGCAATGTAGCAGAATTACAAAACCGCTCTTCAAAGATGTGGGTGAAACTCTTCCACAGAAATGTGAAACAGTTATTGCCAGTTCCTGCAAGCACTTTATGTCAGTTATCAATGCTAGGGTGCAAGCATCTATTTTGTATGTCCTCGAATTGTCGTTTTGTTTTGTTTTTTTCTTAAATGAATGTCTTAAAACATTTACCGTAAGTGTGACCAAAAGAAAAAAAATAGCAGAACTGCATAGGAGCAAATTTATATGTATTTTTTCACCACTATGTTTATAAGTTTTGTTTGAGGAAACTGAGGGTTGTTTCTGGCAATCTAACCTCATGATTCACACAACTCTGCCTTTTTTGAGGTAGTTGTTGTTTTGTTTTTGACCAGTTTTTTCTACATTCTGCTACATTGTCTCTTTTTTCCACAAAGGATAGAGTAGAGTATGCTAAGCACAAATAAATCACCAGGTTTTGTTAAAATCAAAGAAATGTCACAAGTTAGCTTTACTGCTATTTAGTTGTTTTTTTTACTTATTTTATCCTATTTAGCCACTAAAATCAAACTTTTTACAGTTTTTGACCTTTGCTTTTTATGTTTGGGATCCATAAACCTCAACTTCTCTTTTGTAGGACTCAACTTACGCTGTTAAAATTCTCATCATGAAACAGTTTCTTTTCTCAAGTTTCCATTTTTTTATTTAAGTCTTGGCTCGGTTTCAACTTGGCTAACATGAAAAGTAATCTCAAAACACAAACTGTGTAACCACAACAAAAAACACCATTTGATTTAGTCCTGCCAGATAAAACCATAGACATTAGCTCCGGGTATCAGAATGAAAACAATTGTTTATAAGTTCACATTGTGGTCAGAAGAACTCATTAGTTCTAACCCAAGACTATCTCTGATAGCACAATATAATTCTTTGTTACAACCTCCACAAAGTCAATATTTATGACCAAGCTCTTTTAGGTCTGAAGGGAAAATCTGCTTTCAGGATGGGTCTGTTTTTCTCCACTGTGTTACTGCTTTGTGGTAACTTGTGCAATATGTGCCCACTCCAGTTTCGGTGGGTGGGTGTTGGTTTGGTTGGTGGTTTGCGTTTCAATGGTAACCTTTTTCTCTGAGACTGTTTCCTTCCTAGTAGTTTTGTCGATTTAGCAACAAAAACTTATTTTGTTTCATGAGGAAAATAAAATGAGCACCAGAATCATTTCACTCTTGACCATGTACAGATTATATCAAAAATAATTTTATGTTTTATCACAATAGCATCTCACACTTATTTTGTATCTAAGTTTGAATGCATTCATTCTATAAAAAGCACTTTTTTAAATATACAAGCTCATCTGTGCAAGACTTATTAGCATCTCTAGTGTCAACTAAACCCTGTGTGCTGACAGGATAGCAGTTCACATTATTAACATTTCATAGGGTTGCAAACACAACATCACAGATCTGTGATAATATCAAATGACAAATGATAATATCAAAATTTTTTATATATTCATAAATTAAAATTCTGTGTAAAATTCTCTCCATATAGTTTTAAAAGTTTTTAGTGCTGCATTGAAGTTCTAATTAAGTATTAAACAGAAATTATTTTAGCCGCATGTTACCGCTGGTCAATATAACCACAAATTACATTTTAGGAACATTCTATGTTTGACTTATGAGTCTCTTAACTAAAATAATGATCAGTGGTTCAGATCTTTTCATTCTGATCTTGTCACAATTTACTGACCTAATAATTAATTGATAAAATAATCAAATAATCTATGAACAAACTGAGGGAAACCTTGAAAATTCAGTGATTTGACAGAGCAGCGGGTCATACTGCATGCCTGTTTTGAAGCAGTTGTAAAAAATTATTTTGATATAGAAAATCTTTCTTCAGATCATTTAAAGCAAAAAAATATGGAATCATAACCCCCAAAATATTTCACATTTGACACCGTTTTCCAAAGCTTCTGGATTTTATGACAGTCTGAATTTTAGTGTGTTTCAGTCTCCCTGTCAGAAAACATTGACCAGATTCTAAAATGATCACAAAACCAGTGTGATCATTAATCAATGGAGCCTTGCTGTACATAAATGTCAGCTGATGATTGACAATGCAGTAGAGTGAAAATCTCCCAAGACGGGTTTAAACATTTTTTTAAAACTTTTAAGATTCAAAACAATATTACAAAACACAATTTACAACAAAAAGTGTCCTAAAAAGTGCAATTTAATAGGACAACTGAGCAGAAAAGTAATTACATAACAATCTATTAAAATACAAAATAAACAATGGTGTGGGGAAAAAAATTTAATTATTACATCTGAACTTTTTATTCTTTAAGCAAATTATTTATATATTGGTACAATTGAAACTATTTTCCTCTGTCTTAAATAAAATTATTTTTTATCTTAGAATATGTTGAAAATGGAGGTTTGTCTTTAAAAAAAAACGGCAAATTTTACTAGTTATTAGTTTCATTCTTTATCCCCTAGAAAATCAAATCAAAACTCAAAAGTGAAACAGATTTCTTATGTAAGATCAAATTATAAAAATCCTTCTTAAAAACATGCATAACATTGCAATGAAAACAAGATGTTATGTTGTCTCAATATGTGAATTACAAAACATGCAGGAATTGGCATTTCATTTCAATTGGAAAAAGTCATTATGAGGGTTAACATGCATCGTTTCAATATGGATGTATTTTATCTTTTATACAAAGGGGAACTGAATCTATTTCTAAACAAATTAATGCATTAATTCCCACGGTTGATGGAAAGCATGTTGAGAGTTTCATATGAATTTATTACTAACATGTTTTGTCTAAAATGTCAGCCTTTTGTAATCAAAAATGGTTCTTTTGTAGAACTGTTGAATATGTTATCACGCCTTTAATTGGTAAAATCATAACAGGAGGAATTACCTTTAACACTTTTGGTATAAATTTGTCCATATTTTTTGAGAAAAGCATAATAAAAGTCCAATTTTTCTTCCATTATTTTGCAGAATAAAATTTCTTTCTACGCCCATTTTTCTGTTTTATCAGGCTGCATTTGTGGCTTATAAAAATCTGATAATTAAATTTTTTATAAGTTTTTGGTGTCATTTATTAGATCAGAGCTGATTATATTTTCACTTTTTTCCTTTTCTCCAGTGAAGTTAATCCATCTGTTTGTGCTAACGGGTAATTCGCTGATACTTTGATGTTTGGAGTCATCCGAGCGGAGTGCTTTAGAATTCCCACCGCCTGTAAACGCATCATTCAGTATGGTGGGAGAGGCAGCTTTGTTGACTCAGTTGGAGCTCGGGATAGCTGGAGCAGGCACTGACAAAGTAGCTAGCAAAGTGTCATAGTTCGAGCTGCCTAGTCTGAAATATTTTAGTTATGTAGTCATATGTACGAGCTTGAGAAGATGTTTGTCGGCAAACAAATTCGTGCGACCGGGACAATTTATAAACACGCACAATGTTAGTTAGCGTTAGCTTACATGAGAAGATTGACGAGATAAACGAAGTTCCCCTGTAGGAGTGAGATGGCTAAAGCTAGGCTGACCAGAGGTAGCTTCAGCCAGCTATAGTCAGCTGGCAAGCCGTGCGAAACATGGAATCGTTAATATCTCCGCAAGGATTCATACCGTAAATAAATCGGCGATTTTATTCAGTGAGCGACAGCAGAAAGCAGCGGTATCTCGGCGCTGCCTGTGGAGATCTCTGGTCCAGGCTTCGGCGCTGGCCTTGGAAGTTAGCAGACAGCTACTAGCTATCCACCACCAGGGTAAGTGTACACTAACTCATTAATATTGCCTTGGCAGCCTTTTGGGGGGGTGTTTATTCTTGAAGGTGTGTAACCCTGAACCTTGCGAGTCAGCTGCAGTTAATTAGAATATTTAATTAATGTAAAGTTCTCCAGTAACATTTATCGGTGGTTGAATGGGGCTGCAAGCGCCAAGTTGGGAGTCAGTTGAAGCAACAGTTAACTGCAAAGATCACGGCCTTCATACGTTTTAAAGCAAGTTTTTACTGAATTAATGCTCTGCTGTGTTTAATTTTGTTATTGTATTGCATCTTAAAGTCTGACATATTAACAGATAGCCTTTAGAAAATACTGAAGTGTTGAACAGGTCTATAGCCTGCTGCTTTGAAGTATTTTAGAGATAAAATGCTTGGCTTCTAGCAAAGGTTTAGGATGGAGAAGAAATATTAATGTGCAATTCTATCAGTTACTGTAAAAAAAAAGTGTTAATGAATGTCTTGTCTTTATGTTTTGATTGAAATGTAGAACAATGCAGAGGAATTTTATGTAAGCTGCATGATATCATTGGAGCTGTTGTTATGGGAAAATATTTCCTATTTGGATGTCACACATATCAGAACTGTGACCCTGAACTTTTACTAACCAAAACACGGAATGAAAATACTGATTCAAAAATCGTTTTTGTGTATATTTTGAATAGTACTTATTTTAAAAGTAACCTATAGTAGAAATAACATTAGAATTAAACCATTCAGTCAGAAATGACATCAGATTTATTCAAACTAGCTGTCCTTCCTAGAGTTTTTGCTTGTTTGTTTTATAAGATTTTTCATTCACATTCAAGGACATATGTAATATTATATACCTTGTCCTTTTAGTTAACCTCTAGTAGAAAAACTGAGTTTACTAGGTTCAATAATGATGCATTAGTTACCATATTTTTGTGCTTTTTTGGAAAATGCAGTTGCACACAGCGAGTCTTAAGACTGGTGACGTGCACGTAATTCAGACATGCTTTTTACTTTTAATGGACTCGTTTTCTTTTTTTAGATTTTCTGCACTCTTTTTTTAAAAGAAACGTAAGATTTTTCTATAACTGTATTTTGGTTGATGAGGATCAAAATGTGAAACAGAACTCAAGATTATCTCAATTCCTATCTATCTATCTATCTATCTATCTATCTATCTATCTATCTATCTATCTATCTATCTATCTATCTATCTATCTATCCTCCTTGTTTTGTGCCTTGTGACTCATATTTACAGTAAGAAGAATGTTTCTTTATGAACTGCATATAGGAACAATAACTCCTGGAGGAAGTGGGGGAGGGTACAATATTTAAAGTATTGAAAAATGGGGTTAGGATAAAATAGTGATTCTTCCTGAAGAAAAGCTAAAATCCGGACGGGTACTGAGTTATAAAGACTTTGGCTGTTGATGGAAAACATCAAAACAGTGATTATTTTTTTATCTCAGTTTTATATTATTAGAAGTACCATTTAATCACCCAGCAGATTTGAGTCAAGGTCAGATGTTAGTCAGTAAGTGCATGCCAATCTCCAGTTTTAATCTCTGCAGTGGGAGGATTATTTTTCTTACAGAGGTTAATTACAAACGAGAATTAATTATTATATGTTTAATTTCTTAAAATAAGATATATATTCTGAATTTCACAAAATGATGAAATGGTTGGATAAAAATCTCCACGGTCCACTTAGAAAAGAAACTCATGACTGCGTTTCATAACTGTCACTCATGGAATTAGATTTACAGATTTTATAACCCTTTTTTAGACAATGTCTCCTCTGTGCTTTATGCAACATTTTCCAGCTGTGCAACATTTCATACCATGCACCCTCGTCATGATATTAAATTTAGATGTAGGCCAAGTGGAAACTATCAGCCCCAACCCATTTTATTTGCTATCACCGTTTAGGTGGATGTTGCTGATGGCTTCCCCGCCAGCTATGGACACTGTGACGGACTCGCGGCCCACGGTGCACCAGAACGGGACCGCCCATCGTGAATCTTCAGACACACGACCAGCTTCTCCTGTTCTGAGGCTTCATTTCTACCACAGCAGCCAGGGAGCAGCCGACAGCGGCACTCTCAGCTACCCACCCGGGGACTACGTGGCTGAGGAGTTGTGTATAGATGCAGCCAAGGCGTGCTGTGAGTACTCCAAACTGTGTAGGCCCGCATAACGCACTCCATTTGTGAAAATCTTTATATAACTTTCACTACATGGAATTCATTTTTTTTGCTCAGATTTTGTTTTTAATTTAAATATAAGCAAAATAAATAGGCTAAGTTTTTATCTTTTTTTGTGGACGCGTGATCAGATAGTATAAATGTGCCGCTACTTCTGTACTGTGAGGCAGTTGGGGGACAGAGACTAGATTTACCTGCCTGCCATGTGTTTAAGGGTAAACCAAAACACACCTGACATTTAGATAATCTTTACTGACCTTTTTTTCACCTGTATTGGTACTTAAAACAGTTTTCTTCTGCAGGTCTTGAGGCATATTCCTGTTAATTGCCTCATTAAAGATTGCGCTACTACAGACATTGAAGTCTGATTATTTAATGTTACATCATGAAGCTTACATTTAATTATTTTGGTTTCTGTTTTTTTTTTTTACACTGTAAGGTATATCACCCCTGTACTACAACCTTTTTAGCCTTTATCGAGAGAGAGACAACTTGTGGTTTTCTCCCAATCACGTCTTTCGGCTTGATGACTCGGCCTCTGAAGATCTGTTTTTCAGAATACGGTAGCACACTTTAGTTCATTTTAGATTGTCCTTATGATAATTATTTCCATATTTACTGAAAATCATTGTGAAATTTTTTTTTCTTGCTCACCGCAGGTACTACTTTCCTGGCTGGTACAGTAGTGGTGCATCGCGGGCATATCGATATGGGGTCAAAAAAGGGTCAGAAAGTCCCGTCCTTGATGATTATGTAATGACCTATCTCTTCTCTCAGGTAAATGTGAGCCTTTATTTTTAATCTTAAACTTTAATAACAGTGCTTTCTATACGAGTTAAACTATAGACAGTTCAAAGTTTTGGTTTCCATTGTTCTTTGCTTTCATATTCAGCTGTGTTACAACTCATTGGGATATGTGAAAAACACTCAGCAATCTCAGTTTCTGCAATAATTGTTGGTACTTGCTTGAAAAATACACTTTAGTTGAGATAAAGGTCGAACACATTATTACAGTTGAATCTCAACTGGTTCAGTGTGCTGTTAACTTCCTCTCTAGGGTCTTTGTCCAAATTAGTCATTACTTCCTGTATTTCTTTGAGACAATTAAGACTTGTAGCTCATACAGGAATCGTGCACACAGGATTCCTTCCAGTAAGTAAATGATGGAACAAAACAGGAAGCATCTCAAGGCTTGGCATCGCAGAAGTAACTTTGCTTTGGCATTGGGTTGCACATGTTGCCTGAAAATATAGATTTCCTTATTATTATAGATTGCTGCTGACAAATCAAACATCTTTTTGACTGAGTGGATACAATTTGTATCAGGTTAAAGATTATTTTCTAGAATTTAGAGATAAACAGGCCTGTACTGGACAGTTTCCTGTTTTAGTTTGAAAGTCGACCTGTGGGTGCTGATTCTCCGACGTTAATATATACAGGCTCATTTGTGGAAATGTGCAGCAAAGGAAACGCTGTTGGTTGATGTATTTACAGCAAGAGGAAAATGGCAGTTTTCACCTTTGAGTCACGTAATGAACAGGAGAGAAAAAAAAACATATTTGGCTTACCAAATAATGTAAGATTGGCACATTTCGATTACTGGCTGATTGATAAATACAGCCAGAAATGTAACAACAGTTGTGCTGTGACTGATGGTAAGCTGTGAGCAATTGGATAAATACCTAAAAGTTAAATGTCATTTAATTATTTAATGGGTATTTATACTTTTTAATGTTATCTCTGTATATTGAACATTTTTATTAATTTAATTGGCTCCCGCAGAAGATATGAAGCCTTATCTTTATTTCATTATTTACAGAAAACAAATCTCAAAAAACCTTTTAGACTGATAATAGGCTGAGAAACTGTTCAAGCTGTAAAAGCCTGGACTCCAGAGTTCGGTCAGTTTGGTTGAAAGTTTAGTGTTTTTCTTCATGTTTTTGACCAATACAAAGAAAATGATGGGGGTTTTTTTATTTGCAAAATGCAGAACGAAACATCCATGAGTTAAATCTGTTGTCCTCTAATCTCTGGCTGTAGCTCATACTAAAGTTATTTTGATGCCTGCTGTTCATAAGGGCATCTTTTTCAACTGTGTACTTTGCAGCAGAGGGACTGCTTATATTTGGCATATCTGTCAAAATATTAACAGTGAGGCTCTTTGCCTAAAGTCATTTGTAGTTTTTGTCAAAGCATCAACACTGCAGATGAACTGAGATGAACTATTTGTTTGGTCCGCTTTGGTTCAGTAAGGGGCAGGTGAAATCCTGAACAAGAAAACACTGGTCTGCCTGAAAATGTGGGTCTGGAAAATGTGGGTGCATTGTGCTTACAGTGGGAAAGCTAACTTACAGTCCACTAAAACAAAGAGAGGAAGTGTTGACTCCTTTTACATCTGATTTAGGGTACATTCACCCCATCCCTGTTTAGTTCGCATCAATCAAACTCTAGTTTGTTTATCTAGAAAGTCTGGTTTGTTTTGGGAGATCAGAATATTCCATCAGACTCTGATCCGCCTACAAACCTAGATCTCGGCTTGAATAATGTGAACTGTGGTGCGGTTTGAATGCGTATGTTGGATGCAAGCAAAGCAGAGAGTGTTCCAAAAGCGGACTGGAACGCAGGGAATTCTGGTTAAATACAATCCTAGATTGGTGTAGTTTGGGTCAAGTCATCAGTAACCCAAGCTGACCAATGCTTGGACTTATGGAGTTTGTGGAGTTGTGCTTTAAGATAGAAAATCTATCTTAGAGTTTCTGAACAGGAAATGAAATTTGTTTGATTCTTGTTTATCTATGTTGGTTTCTCCTCATCTCTCTGGGTCAAACACAACTATAATGTGTAAAACAAAACAAGAAATGTCCACATTTCAATAAAAAAAAGTACAGAGGTTATAAAGGATACTAACGTTGACTTTCTGAACTGGATTATGGATTATGTGGATTTAAGTCTGTGGAAAGCCAACATGTTAGAAGATAAGCACTGCAGGGTTAGGGTGTTTATTTTGACACATTGTGTGTTTGCGCCTATAGAGCAAATAAATGTGGTTTCAAATGTTTTTCCTTTCCTAAGCTTTTTTTAAAAGTCATTGTTACATACCAGGATCCTGATTGAATTAACTTAAATTGGAATGTTATAAGAACAAATTACAATCTAATTGGGTTGACGCAATAGATGATTTATAAATAGACTACAACATAATTGTGGTTAAGCTTTCATGCTGAAGTTTGAACTTAAGACATCAGTTGCAAAAAGAACTTTTTTTTTTTTTAAACAGCTTTTTTAAACACAAAAAACCACTATTGCACATTATGTGCATATACGTCTTTATCGGATAGTTATTATCTGTGCGTTATTAGTTTACATCCTCAAAGTCTGAAATTAAGAGTAATGCAGGTGTGAAAATTGAGACAGATGACAAATCCATTAGCTTTTAGTTCTGGTCTGTTTAGTGTTCACATTGGCCCATTAAAGCCAAAACAAGAGTTGCAAATGTTACGTCACATAGACTGATAGGAAGCTCATTCATTGGTTAGTCGTGGTTAGCAGCCATCCTACAGCGTCATGTGGGCCTGCAGGGGGAAAACGAAAACAAAGTTTGTTCCAGTGACTGCAAGCACGTCACCATATACCTCCTTCAGACTGTTTTTTTATTCTCTGCAGAGGTCAAAAAGGTCTTACAGGCAGTTTATTCAGGACCTGTTATAAATTTATATGAATAAATAAGAGGTTGAGTAAGAAAATAACATGGTGGTAGGACCGATTAGATATTTTTGTTTATCTGAATTCATTAGACTTAACATAGCTTCAGTCAACAGTGACAGTAATAAGAGTGTCAGCTCACATGGAAGTGAAATGTGACAAACCTCTAATGCAGCTGTGGTTTTATTCCAAAATATAGAGTTTATTATATTTGGGTATCATCTTTGGGTATGAATAAGTATTGGGGAATAAAATCTAAGAACATTATTGCTACCATAGTGTTTTCCTTTCTGTAGCACACAGTTTTGGATTTTCAGTTGCACCTGTACATTTTCTTCTCTAAATATAAAAATCCACATACCTTGATTTTTTTTTTAGCTATAAAATAACAAAGATCTTGTGGTAACTGAAGTTCAGTCATTGGTAGAGGTGCACCGATTTATCGGCCAGCCAACTGATTTATTGGCGCCAGTTTTCTTAATTTTGCGATATTGGTGATCGACTGGTACTTGTGTATGAAGCCGATTGTATCCACCTATTTTATTCACCTCAGCAGAGGCCTAAAAATCAGCTACTATTGTCTGCTGCTCTGATGTGAGAGAGTTTTGACTGATAAACCGACCCACCAGGTGCACATTTGCATTTAACAATAGTCAACCCTCCTGTTGCTAATTCAGTGACTTTCTTGCTATATTTATCGACATTTAAAACAAAAAAAATTGGTATTGGACAGAATCGAAATCGGCAGGTCAGGCTTTTTAAAGATTGGCAATCAGTGCACCCCTAGTAATTGGTAACGTGGAAATTAAAGTTCAAGTACAGCTCGATTAGAATATCATGAAAAGTTTCAGGATTTGTTGTCACTCATTTCAGAAAGTGAGACTCGTATATAGAATCATCACACATAGTGAAATATTTCAAGCTTTTGTTTCTTGTCGCTTACAACAGTGAGATCCCAAACTTGAACATTTCAGAGAATTAGAATGTCACAAAGGATTAATTTATAGAAATATGTTTTAATATAAATTTCAGGCTCTGCGCTCTTTTTCTGAGCCTAATCCATCACATTGATGCAGAATTACTGCATGGAGCATGGAGGTGATACACCTGTGGTTCTGCTAAGATGTAATGACCTGGCTGTTATGATAGCAGCCTTATCGGCATTGTTGGGTCTAGTGTCTCTCTTCTCCCTCCTGACTTTACCCCTGTGGGTTCTCTTTGGGGTTCAGGCCAAGCCAGTAACACCCAGGTCACTGAACGGCTTTTGGGCTCTTTTTTTGGCAGTGTGGACATTCGCTAAGACATACTGGAAAATGAAATCAGCTTCTCCGTTGTCAGCAGAATGAGGCATGAAGTGGACTGAACTCTCTCTAAAGTCTGTGGTTATTATCGTTGCTGTTGTACCTTTTCCTCTTTTTAACATGTATTCATGACTGTCGTTTGGACATTTGTCCAGTCAGCAGTCCTTGCCATGACTGTTTCCTAACCCAGACTGAGAGATTCAGAAAACCGTTGATTTAATTGGCTGACTGGGTTGCATCACCATGAGTTTCTAATGTTTAACTTTTTTTTTTTTTTTACAATATTCAAATTTTCTGAGACATTGAATTTTGAGTTTTCATTATCTGTAAGCTGTGATCATTAAAAATACAAGATAATATAGTATTGGAATATTTCACTCTGTGTGATGATTCTATAAAATATGTTTCATTTTCTGAAGTAAGTAACAAATAATGTAACTTTTTTTAGATTCTATTTAAGTTTTTATTTATTCATCCTTTTTAAAAAAATTAAATAAAATTAAAGACAAACCTCCATCTTCTTGTCAGCATTTTCCAATTAGCCTATTGATTTATTTTCATTTGCTTTATTGCAATTATTCATATTTCTATGTGCAATCCTAGAAATACCTTTCCATAATATATGAAATTTCAAAATTGAACTGTGACGCCCACACCAGATACCAACTTCTCACCAACCAACATTAATCAGGTTGGGTTGGGACAACTTTAAACAAAAATATTGCTATGCTTTTTTTTTTTTTTTTACGAAACTAAACGACTGACTAAATGTCCCCAAATTCATTAAGGAGTTTAGGTAGTTTGCTAATGAAAATGTCCAAATTAAGTGTTTTACCAATCACTCTAACGTGCATTAAGTAGAGGAAGTATTTAGCCGTGTTTCTCTCTCGTTACTGTGTGCAGTGGAGGAATGATTTTGTGAACGGCGTGGTGATGATTTCCGACTCCCATGAGTCACAGGAGGAGTGCCTTGGTATGGCTGTGCTTGACATGACCAGGACAGCTAAGGAGAGACAGATGTCCCCTCTGGACATCTATCACAATACAAGGTACTAAAAAAACAAAACTCTTGATGTTTTATTTTCTAATAGTAGCTCACCTTCTCTACTCAATGTACATTTTTGTTTGGTTACATTTAGAAATTAATTTAAGACAAATATTGATTCAAATATGTTGCATCTTTTCTAGTTACAAGTCCTTCCTACCGAAGGATATGAGAAATCAGATCCAGGATTGTAGTTTTTTAACTCGTAAGAGGATTCGCTTCCGCTTCAAGCGCTTCATCCAGCAGTTCAGTCAGTGTCGAACCACGGTGCGCGACCTGAAGCTAAAGTACCTCATCAGCATCGAGTCGCTGGAGAAAGCCTTCTACACGGAGACCTTTCAGGTCAGAGAACCAGCTAGCGGACAGCTCATCATCCTGGTGGCAGCGGACACGGGAATACAGTGGTGTCGAGAGAAATTTAAAGATTCTGATGAGGTTTGTACCACCTTTAGGTTTCTTCCTCTAATCCAGAATGAACTGACACCAGGAACCTGAACTGACTTGGTCATAAGCATACAAACAGCTCACACTTCAACTTGTTCACATTTTGTCATGTTACAACCACAAACATCAAATTATATCCAGTGTATTTTTATGTCATGGTTCATGAAGTAAACCCAAAACGATGACATACCTGAACAGATTTGCATCTGTAGTTGCTGGATGATGTGGTTACACAAAGTATTTGCATCACATAAAATGCAAACAAAATACATTGACAGTTTGTAACATGACAAGATCTGGAAAAGTTCATGGGTAATGAATAATTTTGCTTTAAAATATAAAACTTTACAATATAAAAATCATCACCAGCTTTGAAGCTTAAATAAACCTGGTAGGTACTAGAGATGCACCAGTCCAATATTAATATATGATATTGAAAAAAATTCTAGCTCAGGTATTGGTGACAATGTGGCCGATTCCTAAGGACAGATCTATTCAGTACAGTCCTATACTTTGTACTTTGTGACGTCATGCTTTATTATTTATATTACACTATATTTACAATTCCTAATTGCACTTTCTGAACCATTTGAAAGAAAGTTTGTTTGTTTTTGTCAGTTTCAATGTTTTTATATTGGTTGTATACTCTAATTGCACTGACTGAACAAATTAAAGTTGTTTTTACATTTTCGACTAAGCTTTTGAAGCATTTTGTGTATTTAAGAGTTACCAAATACATTTGTAATTCTGTAAAACTATCTGTTTCAAAAAAAGAGGCGTTTTAAGTCAATTCAGTTCTGTTTTTCTGTATCAAATCGGCTGATTCAAAACCTAATCGGAAGGGAAAACGTGGATTGGTGTATCCGAAGTAGATAAATTACAATGAAAAATGTGTAAAGTTTTTAAAAAATTATATCTTCTACAATAGTTAGGTTTTTTTATATATTGTTTCTTTAGGAGTTGCAGACATTGTGCGACTTCCATGATGTCACTGACATCAGCATCAAA
Organism: Xiphophorus maculatus; assembly: GCF_002775205.1. Taxonomy (NCBI): domain Eukaryota; kingdom Metazoa; phylum Chordata; class Actinopteri; order Cyprinodontiformes; family Poeciliidae; genus Xiphophorus; species Xiphophorus maculatus. The sequence continues at coordinate 8,628,859 of NC_036454.1, read as the reverse complement.
CAGGCCTGCAAAGAAGGCGCCACAGAGAGCCGGTTGGTCACCATCAATAAGCAGGATGGGAAGAACCTGGTAACTTCTGAAAATAAACTTGTTTCTGTCTCCAGCAGAGAAATCTGAGGTTAGCTTGATGTTGACTGGAGGGTTTTTGTTTTTTTGTTTGTTTTTTTTAGGAGCTGGAGTTTCCGAGTCTGTTTGAAGCCATGTCATTCGCGTCCCTTGTTGACGGCTACTATCGACTGACCACAGATGCACATCACTACCTTTGTAAGGAGGTGGCCCCTCCCAGGCTTGTTGAGGCCATATCTTGTCATTGCTACGGCCCCATTTCGTAAGTCAAACATTTCTGTGATTTACATAATATTTATCTGGAAGAAAAAAAGCAAAACTTCTCATTCACTGCTTGTTTTCAAAACTAAATCAAACAAAATCAAATCACTGGTTGTATTTTCTGTTAGTAACAACAGCTTGCTTTTAATTATTGATGATTTTTTTGCAGAATGGAATTTGCTGTCAGCCGGCTTCAGAAGTGTGGAGACAAGCGAGGGTTGTACATTTTGAGATGCAGCCCAAAAGACTTCAATAAGTATTTTCTAACTTTCCCAGTAGAGGTGAGTTTTTCACTTTCTACATCGGTGATGACTAAAAATTATAGAATGGAAATGTTCCTGAGGTTTGTTTTAGAGCTGTTTTCCCCTTGATGTGTATTTAGTCATGTTACCCTTGTACGTCTTGTCCCTCTGCTTGTTTTGCTCTCAGTATGTGGGAATTATGTTGTTAGTGATGCCAGAACAACCACTTGTTATGCAATGCATTAAAGAGCCGGGCAACAACAATAGGATTCATATCATAATTTCTCTTCAATAAGTGAAAAACATTTAGAAGTCTAGAGCAAAAGACTTTTTATTTTAGACTTTAAACAAATTGTGGACGCTTTAATCCCTGCATGAATCCCAATAACGGCTTTAGATTTTTAACATCAAAAAACATAAAACAAGCATTTTTATGAACTTCATGTTTTTTCTCCTTGTTAAACTGACGTGAACCTTAAAATGATGCTTAGTGTTGTGTTCCTGCAGTAAATCCGTGTGCTTTGTGTCTGCCAGGTGTTTGATACGGTGGATTACAAGCACTGTCAGATCACCAGGTCCGCTGCTGGCGAGTTTAACCTCAGTGGAACCAAGAGGAACTTCAGCTCACTGCAGGAGTTGCTCAACTGCTACCAAAAAGAAACGGTTCGCTCGGACGGCATCGTGTTCCAGTTCAGCAAGTGCTGTCCTCCTCAGTCCAAAGGTAAGCCCAGTGCATTTATTTGAAGGAAACTTTGACGAAAATTTGGCCTATATGGTGAAAATATCATTGCAGGATTTCCATACAAATATACAGTAGCTCTTAGTAAAACAAAAAAAACTTGTAATAGAGCATTTCTGGTAAATGTCATTTTTAACCAGCTTTTTATCACTTTCCATGTCAGTATTTTTAATTAAAAACCATTACAGAATGCTATTTGTATGAAATAACAATGTGAAGCATCCAGGTTGTTGTGTTTAAACAAGCAGAAAGGAAACTGACAACTGTTAATTAGCTTTAAAATATTCCAATTGAAGCTCTTTAGCTTTCTTTATGTTTAAGCCTCTGGTTGTAAAAGCTAGCCATATTAATATTATGAAACAGATGTTCCTCCGATTGCTTCAGCCTGTTGAGTTTTAAAGTCCAACACATATTTAATACTTAGTTGTTGAAATACTTTGTCATTCTGCCTCTCTGTGAGATTCTGTGTTTAACGGCCAAATAAAACAATAACTGTGTTTTAATGCACAATCCAGTAAAGTTACTTTTATTTTTAAACTAAGACTAATTATACTAATACTGTAGTGCTGTCATGTTAATATTTAAAGCCAGTAACACTAGTTTATGTAGCTGGAGGAAAATGAGAAAAATGAATCTGATCCATCTAAGCAACAGCATTGCATACAATGTTCTCTATTGATAATCCTACGTATAATCTGCTTTGGCAGATTAACACATTCTAATCCTTCACAATCTAATTACACGCCTCTACTTTGGGGATTTTTGAACAGAATGTGTGTAATACATAGAGGAAGCACAAAGAAATATGCTTTTCTGTGTTCTTAGGTTATGTGTTTTCAACCAGATGTTTCATTCATTCGTTTTATTTTGCATAACTTGCGCATAAACATAAAAGGATAATTCAAGTAGGATGATGAGGTTAGCATCTGAGACAAAACACCTACATGTAAGAACCTGTTTTTGCTATTCTTCTTTATTGATTATCAGATTTGCAAATAAAAAAATATTTTAAGGTAAATATTTTAGTTATGTCACTTAATACAGTATGAATGTTTTTGGGGTTTATTTTTGTTTTCCAGAGAATGGTTACAACAGATATGAAATGCTCTTCTAATGTCATAAGATAAACAGGGATCTGTGCACAAAGTTCATCTTGCAGCGCAATCTCTGTCTGTGCTGTATCTTTTCTGTTGTCCAGTGCAAACCAATATTATTAGGGTTTTTTCCTTTTTATTTTAAATTTGATTATGGTGTTCTCTTCTGAATACTTTGCTAAATAATATTCAAAAAGCCTAAAAACTTAAGTCTGATTTTGCTGATTGTCAGAACTAAGGGGATTGTGATTGTTGAAAGTTATGGATTCAGTCGTGGATCACAAGCAGTTTAAAGACTTCAGGTGTATTTATCAGGTAACTAAATGCTGGTTGCATTATTATGCAATTATCATTCTAGTATTTGAAAATGATCTCAAGGAGCGCTGAAATAATTAATCATGATGGATCGATTATTGAAATAATTGTCATCTAATTTAGTAATCACTTAATCGTTAACTGTAGTAGACTCAAATAAAATACCATTTGCTGAAAGAACAACATATTCAGAAAAGTAATTAAGCCGAAGCTGTACAAAAAATATATATGTACACATTATGTGTTTAAGATAAGGAAAAAGAAACATTTACTTTTGTAAATGTCTACTTTCCAGCATTCCTCGAGTGACATAGTTTTAGATTCACTTGGTTCAAATTATTTTACCATCTAATTATTTATCAGTCAGTAGATCAGCCCTACACTGTATTGATGTTAAATCACGCAGAAATGACTTGAGCTTTTAATATTTCTTTAGCTACAGCTGCTACAAATGATCAGGCATTCACTAAAGGAATGTTATGATATTGCATTGTAGACAATAAAATGTTTATTTCTTATGTTAAAAAAGGAATTAAATTATTAATATGCATTTTTTTATGTTTTTCTAATTTTGCATAAAAATGTTTCAATAAAATCTGCATAATGTGTCACCCTTATAGATAACTAATCATCAGAACTAAAAATAATCGTTAGTTGCAGCCAAACTATATAGTCAGACCTTTTCTATGCGTGAGCTGCAGTCTATGCTTCACTTTTATGAAGCCTGTGGAAATAGTGAGACGACTGCAGAAAGAAACACTGTGTTTAAATTACCTAACCAAGGCAACCTTAAACAAACTGATGTCGCCCCCTGCTGGTGGCATCTGTATTTATGCAATCACTATCTACACCAGCAGGCAATTACTGAGCTAATTTCCATCAACAAGAGGGAAAAAAAAATTTTTTAGCTATTATTTTTTAGTTTCATGTACTCTTCAGATCACTCCTGAACAGTTTTTCTGTTTAGGCAGAATAAAGTGATGCACAGGATATCCAGGATATATTCTTGTTGAATTCTCCAGCTTGCATGTTGTTGTGAACCGCACAGAGACACAGTTCAAGGGAAAATTACCAATAACCAGAAACTTTTAAAAGTGCCTTACTCCCTTTTTTCTTTCGAAATTTTACCAGAAGTGGTGAAAGGGATGAAGAAATAGTCTGTTGTTTCTCAGATTTCTGACTCATAACACCAACTCTAAAACCAAGACTAGAAAAAAAAACTCAATTTAAAAAAAAAAAGTTTCCCCCGTTTTTTATTCTTTTCTCCAAACAGAAAAGTCCTGCCTCCTCATCTGCAGGAGCAACAAAGGTTCAGAAGTGCCTCTGTCTCCGTCGCTACAACGACACAACGTCAGTCAGATGGTGTTTCACAAGATCAGGAAAGAAGACTTGGAGTTTGTAAGCTTGCTGTGCATTTCTAACTTCTGTGGTGTCTGTAATTCCCCAATTGTATCTTTGATTACATAAACTCTCTTAAAACCTGGAATTTGTGTTTGGTCACTAATTCCAGCTACAGAAGTCACTTTATTCAGTTTTTTTTTATTTGTGATTTTTGTCAGGTGGAGAGTCTTGGTCTTGGCACATTTACAAAGATCTTTAAAGGAGTTCGTAAGGAGCTCGGCGACTATGGGCAAATGCACGAAACTGAAGTTGTGATGAAAGTTCTGGACCAGGCCCACAGAAATTACGCCGAGGTTTGTGGTTTTACAGACATTTTCTGTGTTATAACTAAATGACCAACATAACAAAAATGTCTTTTTAAATTATTTTACAAATTAGGCCCACTCCTGCTTGCTTTTTATTCAAGTCACAGACAATCCAAACATTATTTTGCTGTCATGGTGCAGACCTTCTCGGTCAAGCATCTCTTTTTGTAAGCTTCTTTCACAGAACTTTATGATTTGATTTCAATATCTTTAGGTATGGATAGGCAAAGAAGCATTGAAGAATATTTGTATTTTCAGACTTTATTCTCCATCACATTTTCTAAATCGGGGATCTCAGACTAAAAGGGTAGAGTTTTTTTGTTTTTCCTTCCTCTTCTGTGCTTTCTTCCATCCTCGATTAATTTTTACCTTTCCTTTAGTATCCTGTCTTTTCTCTTTCCACATTTCCTTAATCTTCCTTTTATCTTTTTCTCCTCTTCCATTATGTCCCTAAGGGTTAAAGACCATTCTATGTCCATCTTTTTTTTGTTTTTGTCCTTTCATGTTACATTCCTTTTCTTTTCCCCCTCATATTATTTTTTCTTACTTTTGTGTTTTTCCTTTCTTGCCTCTGTACTTTTATCCTCCCATACCTCTTTATTTTTCCTGTCACGTCCTTCTATTCTTTCCATTATTTTCACCTCCTGCCTTCAGTCAATCCCTCCATGATCCCTTCTTTATTTTCTTTCTCTCTCATCTCTCTGTCTTTTTATTTTTGTCTTTCCTTACCTACTTCTTCCCTTCCATCTCTTTCCCTTCCCTTACTTTTTTGCTCTCATACCCTGATTTTTCACATTGTGTCCTTCTTTCTTTCCTTTGGTGGAAAAGTGAGATTTTTTTTTACATGTAAAAAGTAGCAGGAACCCTGTTTTTAACATTCTGTTACTTTTTACTAAAATGTTTTTCTTAATGAAAAACATTTTTTATTAAAATATTTACTACACTTTTCTTTCCAAGTTCATCCTTTGTTTGTTTTTTGTTTTTTTACTTTCTCTGAACTTCTGACTCACACCTGGTTTTAATTTACTAATGTGTTTTATTGGACTGTTGGAGTTTTTGTAATTTTCACTACAGCTTTCATTTGTGTGATTATTATGATGCACATTAACAGAACCAATACATAGCATTAGGTTTCTCCACATGCTGTGGAAGGTTTTGGGAGTTAAATGAGACCCTGTAAGAAATCCTGGTAATCCTGTCAGCCCCTTAAGGGGATTCAAGAACTTCAAGAACGTTCATTTGGGTCTAAAATCATACATGAACATTTTTAGATGTGCCAAACTAGAAACATTTTAACACCAGTTTATATAATTTATTTAGCTGAAAGAAACATATGTTTCATTATTCCCTTTGTGCAAAGGTTGTACTTTTTTGTAGAAAAGTATATAATTTGTGCATTACAGCTCTTTTAAAGATTACTAATGTTGGTGATGTGAAAAGTGGAGTATGTCTTCTAAAAAGAGATTAAAATAAATACCAAAACAGTTTGTTTTAATATAGTAATGTTTCTAAAAACAAACATATGCATTTAAATAGAAACATGTGAAGGATTTAGATAGTTGTAAGGTGAAGTATTAAATAGTGTAGTGGATACAACTGAGAAAACTCAATCAGATAAGATTTCTGGTTTGGTTTTAATTTTTCTGAGTTCTAATTTTGCATATTTTTTTCTCTCCTTCTGGTTTTCTAGTCTTTCTTTGAAGCAGCCAGCATGATGAGCCAGTTATCCCATAAACACCTGATCCTCAACTATGGAGTTTGTGTCTGTGGAGAAGAGAGTAAGTCAGATTCAGACATTTTCTGCCATATTTCTTACTGCTGGTATGTTTCATGCATTCTGTAAATGCTAACTTTCTAATACTGTTAAATCTGATTAAAAATACCACTAATATGGATTATTCGTCAACTGAGGCAGTACTGTGATATTTCACAAGGATTCTCACACCTGATGTTCAAATGTCCAAAACAAACTTTTAGTTGAGGTCAAATATCTGAAATAAATAAATAGTGATGGTTAAATCCTTTTGTAAATTTAGCTTACAACCAAACGAAATTGCACTTTATGCCTACAATTGTATGTTTCTAACCATAAGCAACTGATAAAATTTGCTAATTTTGAGTATAACTTCATTAACACAAAATCTTACCAAGTATATTTGGTCTAATTTCTAGTGCAAATATCTCAGTAAACTTGAAATAAGACAAACTAACTTAAAAGCAAGATTTAGAGACTTGTTTCAAGTAAATAAATTCTTAATAGTGATGAAAAAGAACTTGTTCTATTGGCAGATAAATTTATTTATAACACGTGAATCATGTCTTGAAACTAGACCAAAAATACTTGGTAAGATTTTATGTTTTTGCAGTGATCACAACATATAAATGACAGTTCTTTACTCTCTCTTCATAGGATTACAGTGTCCTTCAGCAGAGTCTCTTTGCAATAAATATTAATTTCCTACTAAATATTCTATTATCTGTTCAGTCTCTTCCACTTCTGCTAATTTTGATAGATTAATAGTTGATCATTAAAAATGTTAATATCCAGTTTTAAAAACATTTGAAGATCTAAGCTCCTTGATGGAACATGGAAAATGAAATGTAGGTTCAGGTAAAAAAAAATTTAAAAAAAGACAAAATTCTCTTAACCTTTAAATTTTAGAAATCCTCTACCACTTGATTAAATATGTATCATAGCCGTTTCACCTGTTGATTAAAAAAGTGAAAAGTGTTTTTCACTGCCCAAGTTATTGCCCTTTCTTTGATTATTTTACAACAAAAATAATCTGTTTTGTGGTTTTCTTTTTATTCAAAGCTTTATATTTTGGTATGAAAAAGCTTGTCATTTTTAAAAAATAAATTATAAAAAGAAAAATCCTTTTTGTCCCCTTTCAGACATCATGGTGCAGGAATATGTGAAGTTGGGTTCGCTGGACACCTACCTGAAGAAAAACAAGAACTCTATAAACATTCAGTGGAAGCTCGAAGTGGCAAAACAGCTGGCCTGGGCCATGAACTTCCTGGTAAAAATCCATTTTAAATCAGACTTTGTGTTTGTTTTGCTGTAATTTCTTGTAAAGACTTTTATGAATTTGTAAAGAAGAGATTAAGGATAATATGAGCTGAAATGTGTTTTTTAAAGTTAAATTTGCACAAATTTCTTGTTTTGTACCTGCAGGAGGAAAAGCATCTTGTCCATGGGAATGTTTGTGCCAAAAATGTTCTGCTGATCAGGGAGGAGGATCGGAGGGCTGGGAATCCCCCGTTCATCAAGCTTAGCGACCCCGGCATCGGCATCACTGTCCTGCCTAAAGAAAGTGAGTTCCTCTCCAACCTCCACTTCACTGTCATAACCATTTCTACCAGCAGGGGGAGCTTGTTAACACATTGACAAGCATCAGTTGGACGTTTTTTTGTGTTGGCAAATTAACAAATAGCACAGAGAAGCTGTTTTCCTACAAACTTTAACTTTTTCAGCTGATATATGGACATTTCTAGTCTAAATGTAATCAGTGAAGGCATCAAATCAAACTGGATACAATAAAATTTTGTTTACTAATGTCAATATGTGACATGGGGGAATGAAGCAATCAATTCCTCACTTGTTTTTGTTTGTAATCAGTCCTGATTGAAAGGATCCCCTGGGTGCCACCGGAATACATAAACGAGCCGATGACTCTGAGTCTGGCTGCAGACAAGTGGAGCTTCGGCACCACGCTTTGGGAAATCTGCAGCGGCGGAGAGAAACCACTGGCAATGCTGGACAACACAAAGGTAGGGCTGACTTTATGACCACGAATATGAAGTCTTTGTAAAATTGATGCAGCATCACTTCCTGTACGTTCTCGCACCTGATGCACAAAGTAGTGTACCGACCACAGAGAGTTGGACATGACGTAGGTTTATGGTAACTGATCAATTCAATGCAATATTCACCCATAATCACAGTCACAGCTGTTATACAGACCTGATTTTAAGTATTTAGATGTTGAATTAGAGTTGGTCTTTGGTGCCATAGCAGACAAAAGATACGAAGGGGAAATAGGAGTTAGAAATGAATGTAATAATAATCAGAGAGGAGGATCGGGAGAAGATGTTTCAGGAGGGACATAAAATATCAAAACAGTCCGGCATTAAAAATCAAAGTGAGGTTCTTTAGTATTCCTTCTCTTACATCTAGATTTGGTTGCACCTCAGACAAATGTTTGATTGGAGATTTCACCCATATATTTTGGGACTGTCCAAAGCTGTCAACTTATTGCAAAATGAAATTACTGCGGGTTTGAGCATTATACTCCTCTTAGAGCCACCTTTAATAAAACCAGGCATTTTTCAGAATAAAGTTCACACTAAGTTTTATCTGTTAAGATTCGACTTGCTCTTGCAAAGAGAATGATCCTGGTCTCCTGAGTGAAGCTGCAGCTCCCCACAGTCTATCAGTGGAAGAACAGTGTGAGGGAAACAAATTACAGCAAAACTACAGATGAAAAGTTACGTCTTCATAGAAAAATGGTCCCCAATTGAAACATTTATTTCAAACAACAAATGTTGAAAAGGAGGAGATTTTCGTCTGTATCCTAAACTCGTTTAGTTTTTGTTGTTGTTGTTTTGGGGGTTTTTTTTTTGACTGTGGGCAAACACAGCCTCATGGAACGCAGTATAACTGGTTGTATATGTACAATTTGTATATTGCTTCATACATGTGTATAATTTCAAGTGCAGTGATTTGCACTGGGAACTCCCAGTAAAAAGTTTTTAAAAAGTTTATCTTAGTGGGTCGCATACTCTGAAATCAGAAGCCACCTTCATTTTATGTCATCTAATCATCATCATTTAACATACAGCTAATAAGACCTGACTGTGGTACAGATTGTGTTTTCAGATCTGCATAATGTTCTAAACCAATGGTGTCAAACTTGTTTTCGTTTTGGGCCAAATCAAGATCATGAATCCTCTTAAAGGGCCGGTTGTGCCAGAATGTATTGATAAAGCCTTTTCAATACAGGTTTTATCAAAAATCTCAATGAATTCTTAAAATTAAATGACATTATTGAATATCTTTCCAGTCCCAGTATTTTGTGATTCTTTCTGTGATTTTTTGCAATAAATATCAAACTGTTTGTGGTACTAATTTGGAGATATTTGCGCTTATTTATGACAGTAAATGTAACATTTTATTACTCACTATATAGCTTGTGGACTATTTGACATCAATTAAAGCTGAGTCAGCTGTGTAGTACATGTAACAAAGTTTTAGACAAGTTTTTGAGAAGAATCTGCAATAAACTCCCAATTAGCTCCAAAAAGTGCAGGGATTTTTTTGATTGTGTGAATTTCCACAATAATTCTCAAGAAACTGAAGGAACTGATTGATGTATTTTGCCATTAAGCAGATAAAAACTGCATTGATTTGATTGACAACATAATATTTAACCAAACAGTGTTCAGTTTAGAATACAGAGGGCCACATAAAAAGCTTTGGCGGGCTGTATTTGGCCCACGGGCCAAATACACGTGTTCTAAAAACTACAGGAAAAAAACCTTAAGTTTGGAAAAAATATTTTTTCAAATGGTAAAATATGCAGGAAGCTCGTGGGACGTCTCAAAAGAGAAGTGTCATAGTGAAACCTTGTGCACCTCATTAATAATGGGAGACACTTGTTGTTTAAAGTAATTGGATAAACCGAGCGTAGTTTGAATAATTGTCCATCCTGTTGATGCATGAGGCGGTTGTTATATTATATAAGAGTGCTCATTGGGTTTTTCTGAGGCGAATGCCCGGTTCTCTCACACCGACTCAAGAAGGTTGTTGTTTTTGTTCTTCAGAATGAGTTTGCATTAATCCTCCTTTATTCACTACAGAAAGTCCTGTTCTACAACGATCGCCAGCAGCTTCCGGCACCAAAGTGGACAGAAATCGCTAACCTGATCACCAGTTGCATGGACTACGAGCCGACATTCAGGCCCACATTCCGGGCGGTGATCCGCGACCTTCACAGCCTCTTCACACCGGGTCGGTTTAACCCTCCTGACCCTGCAGACAAATTCTTCCTCTGGCGTTTCAGATTAAAAATCAGACGCCTATGTAGATTCCAGAAGTCCTCGAACGCATCCAACTAAACAGTCATCAGTATGTGTAATGATTTCCTGAGAACTTATGGGGAAAGTCTTTGTTCACTTATTCTGGGAAAATAAAATTAGGAACAGACTAAAGGAAGAAGTATTAGTCACCTTTTTCCCTGTGGCAGTAAAAGAGTTGATGTGCTTTTTCCCCCCCCTTTGCCCTCTTTGGCAACTACCGAACTCTGAAGAAGACATAATTATTAGATTAGATAGATAAGGAATCAGTACTGGAATTGGCTCAGCTTCTATAAAAATTGTGGCTACTAATATCAGAGCACCATTTATAAAGTAATGTTAGTTTATAAATGGTGGAGTAGCAATCCAGAACAAGAATCAAACATCGAGAACCAACAATTAGCTTTATACTTCACAAATCGAGAACAAACTTTGAAAATGCTCTCTACTTAGCAACCTAGAACAACTGGAACATTTTAAAATGTAGTTTTTCTTTTGCTGTGCTTGTTTTATCTGTTGTTGTTTTTGTTTTTCCTTCTAATTCATGTAAAGCACTTTGAACTGCCTTGTTGCTGAAGAAGTGCTACATAAATAAAACTTCTTCTAGCTAAATTTAAACTTCTTTAGAGGATGCTGTTATTGCAAAGATGTTTATCAGCATCTTAACTGCACACTTTACTTATTTCAAACATGATAGCAATATCCAATAGCAGACATAAACAAGTAATTCAAGAGACATATTTTTGTAGACCCCCCCCCCAACAAATAGAATAGAATAAAAAAAGAATGTATGAACTTCTACCCCATAAACTCATGCTATGTTTTCAAGTGGGTCCTTGTCAAAAAATGAAAACCTTAAAATAGGTTAGTTAATTTTCCATTTTAAGTTGTCTCTTTTTTTTGTTTGTTTGTTTGTTTGTTTTTTGCCATGGACTTCCCAAACCCACACATAAACTAAATGTATCTTTTCCTGTTCTTAGACTACGAGTTGATCATGGATGACATCCTGCCAAACCGAACAACAGGTGCTAGTGGCACAGCTGGCGGCTTTGAGAATCAGGAGCCAGCTCTGTTTCAAGAACGACATCTCATATTTTTACAGTTACTTGGCAAGGTATTAATTGATGACGATGCTTTCATCTGTTGCACCCATGCAAAGTATCTTCGCACTGTAAAATCTCCAAGTATTTTTGGTCTGGTTTCTAGTTTATTTACTCTTAATAACCCAGTTGTTTCTAGTGTATTTCTACTATATTTTGTATTTTATTCAATTATTTCACTTTCTTTCGAGAGTTGCTATTTTTTAAATTTCGCTGCGTTTTATGCACAATGACAAAAAAGAAATTCTGATTCTAGTGCAAATATTTTCGTACACTAGAAATAAGACAAAACTAACTTAAAAGTAACGTTTCAGCAAGATCAAATAAAAATAAATTCCTTAATATTAATAAAAAGTACTAATTCCACTGGTATATTTTTTCATTCATAACAAGGTAAAAAATTGTTTTTCTATTAGTGAAAAATTCTGCAAGTTTTTCTTTTGGGGTTTTTTTTTTTTGGCGGGGGGGGGGGTTTAGAAACTAGGCTAAAAATACAATGTAATATTTGGTGTTTTTGCAGTGTAGACTGTCGGTCTTCACCAGAGATTACATTATTACAGATTTATTAAGACTTCATTTAGAACAAAACTGATGTGCTGTACATTTTTTAGAGTCTCAAATCAAACAGCAGTGTCTCACCTGGAGTCATTTTGTGCTTAAGGGAAACTTTGGCAGTGTGGAGATGTGCCGCTATGACCCACTCCAGGACAACACCGGAGAGGTTGTTGCTGTGAAGAAACTCCAGCACAGCACAGCGGAGCACATGCGAGACTTTGAGAGGGAGATTGAGATTCTGAAATCTCTCCAGCATGAGAACATCGTCAAGTATAAGGGTGTCTGTTACAGCGCAGGTACTTCTGACATTTATTTTTAGTATTTATTCTAAATCTCATGTGTTATGACTTAAATATATCTACTTAGGGAATGAATAGATATGGTATGGTGTGATATGGCCTTTGCTGTCTGGGAAAAGACAGTCCAGAAGGTTGTATTGTGTATAATACTGTGACTGAGATGCAGTATTACTACAAGCTGACTATGTAATGTATAGTAGCAAAGAAATTTCACAAATGTACTTACTGAACAGGTAGCATCCTGTCAGAGGATTTAATTCACTGAGTAGGTCTGGACAATAAATAGCAATGTATATCACAATAGACACATGATCAATATCCATAGATAATAAATCTGATAGAATCTTCCATAATTTTACTGAACTCTGATCCAAAAACATAAAGCATTCTGGGGGATGTAGGCAGAGGAAAGGCTTTAGCTGCTTAATCTCTCATAGCCAGCTAAGTAAGTTTGGTGGCATAAACCAACTCACTTGCTCTTTGGTTACCTAGCAACACGTTGAGGAACGTGTGGTTTCCTAGCAACAACTTGTTGAGTAACTTTCGCAGCGGCAGTTTAAAGTTTTTGCCTCTTTGCCTCATAACTACTTAAAAATAAAACTGTGGAACAGGAAAGGTCACACTAACAGGTTGGCTGTATTTCAGATATTTAAAACACAAAACAAATTAATAGTTATCGATATTGACTGATATGAAACGTTTGTATCGTGATAAGTTTTTCAGCCCCATCAGTGAGAGTAACACATTCTTTCAAAAATGATTTTCAAAGCAGTCTGGATGTCTAGGTGCTTGACTTTATTCATTTATTGCCAAGGAAGTGACTGGAACAGCTGAATTTGACAATTTATAGGACTATTTCAAAGTTTTATGGTAGTATGGTGTGTCAACTAGTTTTCTGGTCATATTAACTATTTCTTTAGTTCTTAAATGCATGCTGAAGCTGTTTATTAAATATAGTTTCTCTTATGATTGGAGGCTCCAGTCTTGCACTTAGTTCTGATCCACAAGAGGCTACAAAGAGGCTTAAAGTGAACTTACCTGCTTCAGTTAACTGAGAATCAATCATGTCATTATTTTATGTCGTCTATTATCATCTTGTATTGAATTAATCGTGATGAATTGATTATTGAAATAATTGTAAACTAATTTTATTATCGATTGATTTAACTGGAGTACAGACTGAAGAGAAGGCCATTTGCTGAAAGAACAACACAATCAGAAGAGTAAATAAGCCAAAACTGTGCAAAAAAATGAATGTTGCATTTTAAGATGAAAAACTTTTGCCTGTAAATATATTCTACTCAGAGCTAAGTGGCATTTTTACCTTCACCTGTTTCAAATTCTGTAAAAATAATAATAATAATAAGTCTCCTATTACATTATCTATTTATTAATCAAAAATAACCAACAAACTAGTAGACAGTATTTTGTCAGCTGCAGTTGCATCTTTTGCTACAAATAATCAAACGCACACTAATGGAATGCTATTTTGTTGAATTTTAGGCAATTTAATTTTTAGTTTCTTATTTAAAAAGGTTTTTTTCATCTTTAATGTATTTCTAATATTGTGAAAAATGTCTTAAATGGTTAGATGAAAATCTGCAGAATGTGCCTATTTTTTATCTGATTAATTGTCAGACTATTTAATAGAATAATTGATTAATAAAATGTTTATATTTCACTGCGCATCATTAAAGTTATTATCTTATGTTGTGTATTATTTACATGTAATTGTTTTCCTTGGGTTCATTCAGGTCGACGTAATCTTCGCCTCATCATGGAGTATCTTCCCTTTGGAAGTCTTCGTGATTATCTCATAAAAAACATGGAGCGGATCGATCATAAAAAGCTAGTCCACTATGCCTCTCAGATCTGCAAGGTGCTGCAGCGTGACCTGAAGTTTTAGCAACCTTCTCTGGGCCTCTAACCAACAACTGGACTTCTTATTTGTCTTTATGTGTTTGTCAACAGGGAATGGAGTACCTGTCGAGTAAACGGTACATCCACAGAGACCTGGCGACACGGAACATCCTAGTTGAGAGTGAGCTAAGAGTGAAAATTGGAGACTTCGGCCTCACCAAAGTTCTGCCTCAGGACAAAGAGTATTATATGGTCCAAGAGCCGGGAGAGAGTCCCATTTTCTGGTATGAAATTTTTTTTTATGTTACATACTTCACAAATACACTTAATTTGACTAAATGAGTAAACTAGACATCCCATGTTGAATCCACAAGTTTACATGCACATTTTTTCCCATCACTGTCTGAAGGTAAATCAGATCAAAATATTGACTTCATTGTTGTTCTGAAACCACTTTGGAATTAGGGGTGCACCGATTTATTGGCCAGCCAATTTATCGGTGCTGATCACTGATTTTGGGAGATTGGTGATCGGCAGATTTTTATATGTGAAGCCGATCTTATCCACCGATCTTATCTACCTCAGCAGAGGTCTAAAAATCAACCACTGTCCTCTTCTCCGTGAGAAAAGTTTGACTGACGGACCACACACAGACAGGTCATGTCTGCGTGTTGACAGTTTAACTGTAAAGTGTTTAACTGTAAAGATGGTTTGTAGTGTGTTTTGTTGCAACCTGAAGTGTGAAATAAACTTCAGTGGAGTTTGAAAACAAAATATGTGTATAGGTTTGTGTCTAGGTTTATGTCTGGTTGAAGGATGTGTGTGCCCAGTTGATTTTTCTTTTTTCTTTCTTGGCGGAGATTTTATTGTAATCCATAGGGGGGCCCAGAAAATCTTTGAGAACCACTGTATTATATGTAAACCTCTAGTTTCAACTCTACATGGCACTGAAATTGTCTACAAGTTAACAACCCACACTCACTTTGGTATTTGTTCAGATGTTTTTTCTTTGGTATTGAAGCTTCGATTTTGACATGTCTTACCATCTCCAATACGCAGTGTGTGTAAAGCCCGCCTGTGTACGTGTGTTTTGCAGGTATTCCCCTGAGTCACTGACTGAGAGCAAGTTCTCTGTGGCTTCAGACGTCTGGAGCTTTGGAGTGGTGTTGTATGAGCTCTTCACACACAGTTACAAGAACTGCAGCCCTCCTGCAGTAAGTAGCTGAATTCATCTGTATGTGTGAATTGCATTTTGCTTCCTAATCCAGTTGATGTCAGTGCTAGCAACTTGTTAAAGTAAGCCAAACACAAAGCTACCACTGGTGACTCCAGGATAGATTTCCAGCTGACTGCTTTTTCCACTGCTCTCTTTTTCTGTTTTAATTTGCTTACAGTATTTTCTGCACTATAGGGCGCACATGATTATGAGGCACACTGTTAATGAATGATCTATTTTTTTATATTGTTTCATATATAAAGCGCAACAGTCAGATAAGTCAGTCAGTCAAAGCACAGTACGTATTACTCCAGTAGCTGTAATATAATGTAAATAAAACATTTTGACTGGGTACCACACAAAATCTCTTCGAGGTCAGTAAGCACAACCAGAATTAATCCATATTAATACACTAGATGGTACTGTTTTACTCCAGAACAAAATATAAAGCGCTCACATTATAAGGCGTACTGTAATTTTTTTGATATTAAAGGCTTTAAGTGGGCCTTATAGTCCAGAAAATATGGGATTTTTTCTGCACCCATTTTATTTTTATTAAGAAAACCTCCAGAAACTAAGTTCGAATGGCACTTAAAAGTAGAAACCTTGGAAATTGGAGGTTTATAAACATTTACACTTTTCAGTTTTTTTATTAAATGTCCAATTAACTCTGATTTATAACAGAAAATATATTTTACAGCTAATGTCTTAATGCATCCTCGAAATATGATTAATTTAATAGTCTTTAAAAACTTTTACACTTTTTAAATCCATGTATTTACAACTGTATTCGTTTCTGCTTTTGCAAATGCATCTTTCTAATCCAATATGATTTACTTCAGCTTTACTAGGCCCATGAAACTCCTGTCTACTATTTCTGAAATAACGTTTTAAAATATTTATGAATGACCTGTTATCTAAAACCAGTGGCTCAGAAAGAGAGATTGAGATCAGTGCCTTAGCCTTTCATTGTATCTTTGTAGACAGAAGTGAAACAAAGAGGACAAAATGTGCTTCACTGGAAGCATTTCCTTTCTTTCTTAAAGTTTAACCTCCTATTAAAAGCTTAACCTCCAAGTTGGTGGCTCAGTGTTTCACGGATTGGAAATGTATGAAACACAACTAGTATGGGCATGAGAGAACAAGAGGTGATATTCAGGATTGATGGTTGTGTTCTGCTGAGTTGCTGAAGCTTGCAACAGCCAGCTACATCTTCTAGGAAAGTGGAATGACCTCAGCATGTGGGCGTGCTTTTTGAAATGTCAGGCCCCAACCGGTAGCTCTTAGTGTGGTGCATTCACTGGTTGCAAAAAAGATCTGATTTGTGGGTTTCTGACAGTGGCCAATTTTTATACTCATCACCAACCTGCATGAGCATCAAGATTTAGATGTTTTATCCAGAACAGAATAAACTAACGTGCAGTTTTAAAATGTTCCTTAAAAAAACTTACTACTTTTTGTCCTGATCACAAACAACAAACAGTCGCAGTAGTGAGTTAGTTCTGTGTCGTCTTGGCGCCCAGAATTGTTGTAGTAAAGCTTAAGCTACAAGCCGAGCAACACATGCTGTTGGTCTCCCTGCGTTACAGCGTGAGAAATCAGCAGACCCGTTTTGCTTCTCCTGCATAGCGTCTCGCCACTGAAGGTGGAAATATGTCACCTGGTCATAGGCCACACCTGTGCAATTACGCTACTATGCCACAGTCAGAATGACCTGATCAGAACCAGTGTTTGCAGGTGGGTTACAAATTCATACCTATCAATCTGAATAATTAAGAATCTGAACTTTTAAGAAACTAAAACTGTCTTTTGCACCATTTAAGACAATGTGAAATTAAGTGCTAATTTATATCTATATAAAATGCCTCCACCCAAGTGAAATTGAGAGGATTTTGGAGAACCTTTAGACTTGAAAAGACATGTAGGACCTCTACTGAGCAAACACATTAAGGAGACACAATTACAGTATACACAGTGTCTGTATTTGGCGTCAGAGTACATTGTTTTGTTTTTTTGTAAAGTGGCCAAAAACGAGCCCTGACATGCGAGTCATGACTAAAAGATGGTTCGCCTGCCTGAGAGCGGAGTCTTTCACCCTGTTTTCACCTGAGCAGACTGAACTCATGATGTTCGCTTGAACGCTCGATGTAAAGGCTTTCTGTACTTCTGAGAACACTGTGTACATTCAGAGAGTAAGCTTCAGTTTGATTCATGTAGGATGACAGCGCCATTAAACGTAAACCCTCTCCAGACATGCTCTTTTTTCCAATAATCTGACTGCCGAGGCACGTCATCCTTCATGTCTTAATGTGCATGTGGCTCAGTTCCCCAAAACCATCTCCCAAGGGGACTCAGGCCTGAATAACTAAAGTGAACTATTCACTAATCTTTCTCGCTCACATTCTCTTTATAAATATTAATTACTGCATCTCTTTTTTTTTCCTCTTTCTTTTAGTTGGGAAGCTGGTCAGAGTTGATAGGGAAATGAATGGAGCTAAATACAAGGCAATCCCTACAGAAAAACCTGTTAGAGGCTATGTAAGACTTGAGACTGGGGTGGAGGTTTACTTATAGAGAAGGGGAAACCAGATTACACCAGAGCTACATTAGAATGCTTTAAAACAAAGATTACCTCACCTTTATGTGTTAGAAAGGCAGAGTAAAAGTCCAGACCTAAACTCATTGAGGTCTATGGCAAGGCTTCACTTTATTTTGCAAAGAAAAGCTAATTTTCTTTTGTCTGAATATTTGGGTATTTCTTCATAAGGGATTTCAGTGAATGGAGATTCTAGGAAGTATTTCCTCATGAGGGATGCATGCGAATATATGATAACTTCCAGATTATAATTGTAAAAAATGTTTAAAAAACTGTTTTGCTTTTATTTTTATATCCTACTTTGTGTTTGTCTATGAGATAAAGGACTAAAGTTTGTGGTTATAGTCTGAAAAATTCCTACTTGCCCTCAAACTCACCATCTTTTTCCACTTATTTCCTCCATTTAGGTATTTATGTCAATGATGGGTAACGATAAGCAGGGGCAGCTGATCGTCTATCACCTCATTGAGCTCCTCAAATCAGGCAGCAGGCTGCCTCAGCCCCTGGGTTGTCCTTCAGAGGTATGCACCTTTGTGTTTATCTCTAAGCTCTGTTTGTGACAGATTATTGTTACTACATCACTGAATGGCTTTTATTAAGTTCTACCAACTGTTAGACTGCTTTATAAAACAGCAACTGCCACTAGATTTCTTAAAAATCAATTTCAGATATAGTAGCCATCTTGGTTTATGAGATAATCGGTTGCTGGCTCAGCTGAAGTATTCGTCAGACTTCCTCTGAGAGCTGCGCTTTGTCACGCTACACAAACCAACATGTCAACGTGAATCAGGGATGTCCAAAGTACGGCGCGTGGGCCACTTGTGGCCCCTAGACTGATTTTGTGCGGCTCCCAACTGCAGTTCAAGAATAATTCAAATTTGATCTATCACAAGTGGTTCATGGTTTTTAATTTTAATCAATGTAAAATTATTATCGACATAATTTTCTTACAATGGAAAAAGTTAAGTACAACACAAAGTAATGGTCTTTTTATAGCTAAGCTTTCACAATATAAAACTGCATGTAATTAATACTATTTATAATTGTATTTTCTGTTGACCTTTTCACTTAAACTGTTAAAGGTCCTTCTAGTTTTGAGTGTTGTGAGTTAGCTATGGCTATTCACACTGTGATGCAGACATTAGATGATCTTGGTCTTTGTTTCTTGCATCTGTTCCTATCAAATAAAAAATAAAATTAATAAGTAGAACTACGTAGATCCAGAGACTTTTACAGTATTTGTTTAACTTATTAAAGCGTTTTGAAAGAAAGTGACCCAAATCCTGTTCCTATAACTGAAAATAAATTTGTCCAATCGAGTCCAAAAGAATTCAAAAACTAGATTTTTCTTTTCAATGCAGCAAAATCCTTTTTACCTTTTGGATCCATTATCAGTAACATCACTTTTCTACAATAAACAAATAATTGAAAGATTTAATATTTTTCTTGTCCACAAATACTTTTGACTCTATAATTTTTGACCCATGTCAAGGATTTTGACTCCTCTGATGTAAATGTTTCTGTGTCGTAAACCTCTAATGATTGATTTCCTTTACTCTCTGCTGACATTCTTCCTTTTCTTTCCAGATCTACCAGATCATGGAGGAGTGTTGGGATAACGACCCAACCTTACGTCCGTCTTTTAATGAGCTGGCTCTGCGCATCGACCTGATCAGGGACAGTGAGGAGTTTTAAAAGTCAAGTGCCGTCCTCACGTTGAACCACGACACTTGAAACACCGTTGCCCTGATTGTGGCAGTAGGATGAAGACCAAAGCAAAGAAAAGTGGAACGCCGTGTCTTGGAACAAGGATCTGCTCGAGAACTACTGCCAAGGTGCCTTCCAGCAAGGCATTTGTGTAATGTGGAGTAGCTGAGTGGCCTGGAAACGTTTGGATGGCCAAACCTTGGAAGCGGATGTTGCTGAAAATGTGTAACTGTATTTGGTCAAAGTTTAAAAGAAGACTTGAAGCACCTATAGACTGTGACGAGACTGTTGCCAGAACTAAAGCTACAGACGCTTGTGGTGAACAAGTTCTCTGTTCGTGTGTGTGTGTGTGTGTGTGTGTGTGTGTGTGTGTGTGTGTGTGTGTGTGTGTGTGTGTGTGTGTGTGTGTGTGTGTGTGTGTGTGTGTGTGTGTGCGCGTGCATTTGCATGAGAGGTCCATACGGTTAGCTGGGCTAGCTCTTGCCATCCCCTTTTCTGTCACCTGAGAAGAAGTGGACTGATAGCTTCTTTTTTTTGTTAAATGTGTGTGCTTAACTGTATTATAGCAGTAAATTGTGTACATATGTCCAGAAAGATTTTATAATTTTATAAATTTAAATAATGTTAACACTATATTTGAGATGACAGCAACTGCCATTGTTAAAGTATGTGCTTACAAAGGTGATTTAAAAAATCTGTCATTGTTTTCATTGTGAGAGGTGGCGTGAAAATAAAGAATATATCTGTGAAGAAATTTCTTTACATGCATTTCCTTCATTTTCCTCAAAACTTCCGTTGAACAAATTTAATGTATTGTTGATATCACATGGTCCACTGGGAAATTAGCGGAACATGTGATGCTTTTGATTTTTTTATTATTACATTGTTACCTTGATTTAAAAGCTAGATACGCTAAAACTCAAGGTTTCAGTATTATTAGAGTTTTCATTACTTAAAATTATTTAACATTTCTGTACCAGAAGGACTGACGAACCAACAAACGCAAGCAAAGATAATTATTGTGGCGTTTTATTATGAAATACCAACCGGATGTGACGTTCGATTAGCTTTAGGCGTATTTTAGACAAATTTATGTTGTCCTATTGTTTATCTGTTTTTAAATCAGTTCTTTGGTTCGTGTGCTGTAACATATATTAATTTAACCCCAGGTAAATAAATTCAACTAAAACAAAATTCTATTTTGTTTTGAAAATCGGATGTGACGTTCGATACGTATTAGCTTTAGCTTCATCAAAGGTCGTAGCCATTCGCTGACATTTCTATCCGGATGAAAAAAATCCTTATAAGGTGTTGGTTTTTAGTTGCAAAATTAGTTTGTATGCTTTAGCGTTTGTCCATGAGATACGAAGATCTACTACTCGAGTAATTTTAAACGTTTTATTCGAGGGGGTTTAGATGAACTTACCGTAGACGTCCAAATAGAGGCGCACAGCAATTTAAAGGGCTCTGAATTTGACTTCGGTAAAATAAAAAAAAGCACTGCTGCTGAGAGTGAGTTTGAGGGGATAACAAATGTCGGGGACAAAAAGCATCGTGGAAAGACGTGAGTCGACAATTTAACCTTTGTTTTCAGTAACTCTCCATGTTTCGTTTGGATTTTGTGAAATGTTTAGTAGTTTTGCTGTTTGCCTTGAAGAGGGGAGTTTGTTTTATTTAAAAATGCGACAACTCCGATGTTAAACTGTTAAATTATCTCATCCCAGATTTCCTAGTTTTGTCAAAAGTCGTGGGTGAGATTTTATCCGTTTTGCCGTAACCTTTGTATGTTTTTGGCAGCATAAGACCCTCTGCGTTGTGAGCATATGCAGCTTTTAATCAGTGGAACACGTTTTATTTTACATATTTGTAAAGATACTCGGCGTTGTAGGTCAAAAGTGTGATCTTGAGGGTTTCGTCCATATACTTTTAGTGTTTTGTAGGTTTCAGGTATTGCTTAAGATCTTGCTAGGAAATTAGTCTTTTAATTCTGGAAAGTTTCTTCCGGTGATAAAAGGCTGACTTTGTAATTGTCTTTATGCGTTTCTGAAGGTCCTTTATTTTTATACAGTGAAAAACCATATTTATGTTATAAAAGCATTTTAAGGCAACGTTTTTTGCTGTATCATTACAACTTCTGTACATCTGTGCACATTGCAGACTCATTTTCATGAGTACTTCCCACATGGGGAACATTACATAACAGCCTCCGATCGGCAGCCGGGAGAGCAGCCTGCCGAGTGCTTGGAGATGAAGTCCAAGAGAGTCGGACCTCCAGACGGGGGGTACGGCTGGGTGGTGGTCGCTTCAGCCTTTTTTGCTATGGGCCTTACCGGAGCTGTCCTCAAAAACATCGGCCTCTTCTTCCTGGATATCCAGAGTCACTTTGGAGTCCTGACCAGCACTACCTCGTGGGTTTCTTCCACAACTATTGCTATGTTTCATATAGGAGGTAAGAGTGTGGCTTTCTGTTGACAGTGCAATTTATTTTAAAACCAGTGTGTATTTTTAGTTTCTTTTGTTGCTGCTGATTTTTTTAACTAGCTCCAGCAGCCAGTGCACTGACGTTAAGGTTTTCTCAGAGAGTGGTCATCGTACTTGGAGGAGTTTTGTGTACTTTGGGGATGTCGCTGGCCTCTCTGGACATCAATCTGCCTTGGCTCTACCTCACTTTGGGTGTCCTACAAGGTAGGCAAGACTTCCTGACTGTATTTTATTGCCTTGTGAACTTTTCCAGATAAATTACATCATTATAAGCTTCACTCATTTGCTTTTGGAAGATTGTTCCCATTGCTTCATTGGTTTAGTAAATAAAAAGCAGAACTAAAGGTATGTAAGAACAGTTTTTTCTTTTTAACTGTCATGCAATGTTGCTTCAAGAAGTCACTGACTGCCTGGTTCAACACTCCCTGCTTTGTTTTGATCTTTGTGTATTTAGTCTCTTATGAGTTTAGTCAGACTTATGAAATGAAAATATTTCGATGTGACACTGCAGTTGTAAGCAGCAGACAAAGAAATAATATTATTTAAGGTAATATAAGGCTTTTCAGATATAAGCACAAATAAAGAGGTAAAATTACTGACAAAACTACTATATCTCTCACTCAACCTTATGTTTCTGACCATTATCTTTCTGAAAGATCCTGTTTTCAGTTTTCTGACAACGTTTTTTATGTAGAGTGTCAAACAATCCTTGGTTTCATCCACTAACAAGACTTACAGAACATTTGTAAGAGAAGCAGGCCCACAGCATCACAGATCTCCCACCGTACATTAGGTGCTTTTCCACATATTCATCCTTTTTGTTTCACGCCAGTCTTTGAGTTTTAGTTTAACTTGAGTCTTGTCTGATCAAAACACAGTTTCAAGTAAAGTCATTAAGAAGATTTGATTACCCCAAGATGTCAGTTTTTGCCAGAGTTTTCTTGGTTATTTTGCTTTCCAAATATCATGAATTTAGTTTTATCTAAATGTAATAAAAATGTGTTGTTTCAGTCATTTCATTTCTGTAGTGATTTCTCAGTTTATCTCTCAGATGTTTCCTCCAGTGCAGAAGATACCAGTATCATCTGAAGACATGATGAATTCTTGCAGGTCTTCCAGCAAACATTTTTCTTCTGCTGCTTCCAGGAACAGGTATCTCATTCTCATGGGTTCCTGCTATCAGCATGGTGAATCACTACTTTTCAAGATGGCGCCCCATTGCCTACGCCATCGCCAGCTCAGGGGAGTGTGTCTTTGCCATCGTTTTCAGCCCGCTATTCAAGTGGCTCATCGAGATGTACAGCTGGCAGGGCGCGTTGCTCATCATCGGAGGCCTTCAGTTCAACCTGTGTGTTTGCGGCGCGCTCATGAGGCCCCTGGAGGCAACTCGAGCTCCACACATGAACCTCAAAGAGAGCGCAGAGGACAGTGCTGCTGCGCTACCACCAAAGAAGAAGGCAGTCTTCCAGTGCGGCCTGCTGAAAAAACCCGAACTTCTTCTCTACATCTTGTTTGCAATCTTTGCAGCCGCCGGGTTTTTCACCCCGACCCTCTTCCTGGTTCCTTTTGCCAATAGCTTGGGGATCGATAAGTACTGGCCAGCATTCATCCTGTCTGTCATGGCCGTCGCCGACCTGGCCGGCAGGCTGTTTTGTGGCTGGCTGGCTAACATGAGGCTTCTGAGGAACCTGCAGCTGCTCACCATCGTTACGATGCTGCTGGGGGTCGTGCTGCTCCTGCTGCCCATCAGTCACAACTACTGGTCCGTTCTGGTGTTCGCCTCGATCTACGGCTTCCTGTTTGGCTGCATGGTTGCCATTCACGTCACCTCCATCGTGGACATTGTGAGTTTGGAGGGCTTTGACAGCGGACTGGGGCTCTTCATGCTGTTCAGGAGCATCGGAGGCTTTCTCGGGCCGCCTGCTGGAGGTAAGCGTTTTTATAACATTTTGTGTTCACTGGAGCCAAAGCAACAAGATTTGAGACGTCGATACTGTCACCAGCAGGTGTTTTTATAAAACTGGCATCGATGTTTTAAACAGGGCTGCAGCTAATGATTATTTTAGTCATTGATTATTCTGACTGGGTCTGCCGTAATAACCAATAAATCAATTAATTGCTAAATAAATTAAAATGACCTCAGTGATTTACATTTGATTTATTCTTTTTCTCTCTCTTTCTACCAAAACCTGGATGTAAAAACTCATCATTTCATTTAATAATTTATTAATAATTAATAATTGGATAGCAAAAAGTGCTTAATATGAGT
Organism: Xiphophorus maculatus; assembly: GCF_002775205.1. Classification (NCBI taxonomy): domain Eukaryota; kingdom Metazoa; phylum Chordata; class Actinopteri; order Cyprinodontiformes; family Poeciliidae; genus Xiphophorus; species Xiphophorus maculatus. The sequence continues at coordinate 8,604,275 of NC_036454.1, read as the reverse complement.
TTTTGTTTTTTTTTACAGAATTTGAATCAGGTTATTTTTTATCCTAAATACAAAATTCATAAATAATTAAATGAGAAATGATTTTAACAACTGTAAAATTTCATTAAAAGTGTTTCCATGAAATCTAAGCAAGAAGTGATTATATTTTATTACTTATTCCTATTTTAAATATTTAATAAGTTTTGTCTGGTAGAAAACAGCATTTAAATGAGATCAGAATAAAATATTTAAGGCTTTTAAAAGCATCTCAGGAGAGTAAACTGCTGCAAAAACAACAAAATATTCCAGTAGGGAGTCAAAGTCCCATCATTTTTACTAAAATGTACAGAAGTAAAAATAAAATTGGTGGAGATGTTGCTAAGAATTACATTTCTGACTGGTTATCTGCACATTTCTGGTCTCATGGTTTCCATTGCTGTCAGAAATAAAAACTCATCTGCGATAATCCTGTGAGGATTATGAACTGAAACTGGCCTCGCATCAAAGAAACGTCAGATGATCTCAAGTTTAAATCACCTGCATGTTTTCTCAGTGAATTCCTCTGCGAGTAAATAGTTTATTCTTTACATTTCTTCAGACTGATGCATCCTGGCAGAGACTGGATGTGCTACATGGATTTTAATATTTTGTTCAGAGTTTTTGAATTTGACTAAAAGCTACAGCTGCTAAATGAAAGAGAAAAATACTTTTTTCATTACTACACCTTCAAAAGAACTACAGATAAAAATTGAGTGTAAATTCCCATTCATTGCATTTTTCCAGATGTGGATTTGTGGAGATTTTTGTTTATATTTGCAAGCAAAATAATGTGTTAATTAGTGAGGAGCATGAAGATTGCATTTTGAGGGGAACTATACATTTTTGTTGATTTCTGTTCAGCTGCTGATGTTATCATAGCAGGATTTTCTTTGCATTGCACACTGGCTCCTTTGGCACTAGAGCGCCATCTACAGGAGGAGCTAATACCCTTGATGCTGACTTATGCTAATTTATCAGCAATCCTTCTAGTGCTTTGTAAAATATTCACTCACCTTAAAGTTTTCCACATTTTTATCAAGTTTTAACCCCAAAACTCGATGAGTTTGTTAGGATTTTACTTGACAAAGCAACACAGAAAAGCAATTAATTGTGACTTGGAAGTTAAAATACGCACTTTTCTAGTTTAAAGCAGGTCAAATCTCAATATCTCTCTACCCAATTTGATTGATCTTGGACTCTTCTGCAAAGAAAAATGAGTAATAATTTCAGTCTCTAGATGTGAAATGTTGGTAGAGACAAATCCCTGATACTTTCAGCAGCAATCTTTGCAAAAGTTATTTCTACAAACTCATATAAAACATATAAATGCCACAATTTTTTCGACTTGTATTTCTCATAAACTAGAAGAAACATACAACCTTTTTCTACTTTACAATTATGTGCTGCTTTATGTTGGTCTGCTTTATGAAATACGTTTGTGGCAATAATATAAAATGTAGGCAAATACAAGTGTTATGTATGAACTGAAGGAGCTTTTAAAGTGTTCACTCTGAATGTGTTGCATTTTCACCAATGCTAAAACAATTAATTGTGAATAATCAATTATTGAAATAATCGTCAGCTAATTCATTAATCGATTAATCATTTGAAGAATTCAAATTCAAAAAAAGCCATTTGCTGAAACAACAACACAATCGGAGCCAAAACTGAACAATAAATATCTACATTTTGCATTTAAGATGAAAAAAAAATAACTTTTGAATATGATCTCCACAGAACCAGAATAGTTTTACCTTCACCTAGTTTAACTTCTGTAAAAGCAACATTTTCCTATCCAATTATTAATCAGTTAATCCAAAAAATAGTCAATTCATCTACAAATGATCAAGCATAGATTAAAGGAACGCTGTTATCGCATTTTAAGCAACAAAATGTTTATTTTCTTATTTTAAAAAGGCACTGACTTGTTTGTTTAAAATTTTTTACGTTAAGGCTTAAGTGGTTAAATAAAAATCTGCAGAATGTGCCAAATTTTTTTATCTGATGAATCAATTAATCGTCCGAATAGTTGACAGTTGTCACCGTTTGTCTTCCTCTGAAGGCTGGTTGGTGGACAAAGCGAACAACTTCAGCGCCGCCTTCTCCCTCTCAGGCTTCTGCCTTGTTACATCAGCCGTGTTTGTCGTCGTGGTTGACCGCCTCATCCAGAGGAGGAAATCTGTGGAGGCCGCCGGCCATCAGACGATCCACTACCAGGGCGACGGCGAAACGGGGAAAATCGAAGGACTCATCATTGCACAAGAATCTTAACTTAAGCCCAGTGTTTGAAGACTGAGCGGACGCAGGACGAGTTAAACAAATGTTGGAGTGTTTGTGTTTGGATAGTTTGTGAGATTAATTTTCTATACACCTGCAAAAAAAAAAGAAAAACCACACACTTCATATGATTTACCTGAAAGTAGACCAAAGGATTAAACACAAAACACGGCAGTTTTTAAAAAGTATCTGAGTGGGAAAAATCTAAATCTTCCCAGTGAAGATTCACATCAGCTTGGAGGAGTTTTAATTTAGGTTTTATTTTGCTCAAACAAATGTTTATAACACATTTAATCTCCTCTTCCAGCTCGATTACAGTCAAAACTTTGATTTGGTTGTTTTAAAGCTTTTCTTCTTTTTTCCATTATTGCCGTTGGAGGACAATGTAGGAAACGTTTAGGGATGAAATTCATCACCACGTTATGCTGCTAAATTAACCTAAGCAACGACGCTGCCACCAACATGTTTTATACACGTTTATGCTGGAATGTGCTGTTTTCTTTTCCTCAAATAAATATGCAGTACATTTTATATGTTTTTTTTGTATCTGATCTTAAATAAACTGAGGACAGTCAGTCATTTACTGAGCAGCAGCTTTCCAAATCGTTTTTGTTATTCTTACAGGGATGAACTAATGCTCTGCAATTGTCTTTTTATTTAAAAAAATAAATAAACATTTTATACCAAATCTGATTTCTGATTTTAATTTATTTTTCTCCCACTTTCTGTTCCTTAAAAAAATGCAAATTACAGAAAATATCTTTAAGATTTGGCTTTTATATTAATAATTGCTTCTGCGAGTTGAATTTTATTCAAAGTTGAAATAAATAAAAGCTGTAAAACAGAAGCTGGTAATATTTGGGTGGGTTTACGTCACTCTGGAAACCAACGAAGTGCTTTGCTGAAAAAAAAAGAAAAAATTAAATCTTCAAAAACAAATAATTCAATTACAATCAATTTGTCGCCAGACCTAAGATGAACTCATAAACATTAACTGTGAAAAGGTGTTTTGGTTTATTTTTGTCCTCTGGCTCATTGTCAGTTTTCCCTCTCAGTCATAATAGTTTTTTATTATTATTATTATTAGTGTTACTTTGCTTTATCAAATTCTAAGAGAATCCCACATTTCCCCTTCTGCATCTTGTTTAGTCTTTTTATAACCAGAATATTCAGGAAACAGTTTGTTCGTCTTTTTCCAAGTCATGGGTTCGTCTGTCCCAGAAACAAACCCCGGATTGTTACTCTGCTGTCAAGTTGAAAGCTGTTGAGGCTCTGGGGTTGACTCTACTTTTTTAAACAAATTAAGAAATTGTTTCTAAATGGCACCAAAACGCTAAAAGGCTGCAGCTGTAGAGGAGCGGTGAATATCTGCAAGTTGTTAATCGTAAAGGAGAATGGGTTGACTGTAAAATCTCATTTTAAAAAGAAAAGTTTGACAGATTATGATGCCAATAAATCCAACGAAAAGATCTAAACCAAAAAGAAAATGATCAGGAAATTATATTTTAAACCCACTGGTTCCCGATGACACTGTAAAACCTAAAGGAAGATGCAAATTATGCCTTTAGTGGACTTTCTGCACTTAAATGGATCTGAAATTAATTCAGATACAATTCAGAAACCATTTAACATGTTCTTTTATTCAGAACAAATTTTAATTTCTTATACATTTAGAAAACCTTTGTTAATCCCAAACATTACAATCTGATTCTTCCCGTTTTTTCCTGTTAATGACCCAGAAGTCATGGAGATTGTCGCCGTGTTTCCATTATAAATGTGCGAAACTCTTTGTTCATATTCCGCTAATGTCGAAAATAAAATGGAGTTTCGCAAGTGTGGCGTTTCCACTACATAAGAAATGCAATTAAATCACATATGAATACGTTTGTTGATAAGACAACAAACTTAAACTGAAAATTAATGTGAAATTGTTCTACTAGAGTGAATAGACGCAGCAAACTATTTTTATTTGAGCCCTTTAAATTTTTTTGGTAATTTTAGATTTAAAAAATAGTTTATTTCTTCAATAAAAGTCATGTGCTCTATTAGCTCAAAATCTGTGAAATTATTTTGGGGCACACTTTGTTTGATTCCATTTTAGATCTTTTTATATTTTTTTAGCAATGTTAAAATGTACTATTTTTGCTCAATAGCTTTTGGGTCATGTCACTTATTCACTCAAAATCAGAGTGAAATTGTTCTACTAATGTTTTTACGATTTTAACCCTTTTTATATTATTTAGACATTTTTAAAGTCAAAATTAAGGCGTTTTCTTTAATAGCTTCGAAGTCATATGACCTATTATCTCCAAACCAGTGATTTCGAGTTAATAATTGATTTATTGACTTGGAATCATTGATTTTGAGTTAATAGGTTACATGACTTGGTGTTCTACCTCTAATTAAATCCAGATATATTAAAAGGTTTAATATTTCTGCAGTGTTTATAGAAGCGTGCGTCCTTTAGCCTCCTGCTGCTGTCCCGGAGCGCAGAGCCGGTCCCAAACAGCCAGCTGAGGCGCCGCCTCTGGGGGGGGCGCTCACCAGAATGAAACCGGCACCAGGATGCGGACGTGCTCAGAGCGGTTTGTGCTCTACGAGCTGCTGGGATGTTCAGACAGGAGTCATGCGATCAGCTCAGTGTGCGGCCGGTCACATGCTTCAAGTGCTTGTGTTGAAGCTAAAATAGTAGTTTCAGCAATGAAAAATGTGTCATCTAATAAATTATTTGCTTCCACCTGAAATCTAAAGGTGGAGTAGTTTAAAGCCGCAGTGTGTAACTTCCATATTTGTTGAAACTGTCAGTATGGTATGAGACAGATTTGAGCTCCTCTGCTTTATCCCAGCGCTAACTTAGAAGCAATCAGAGCCAGGAGGTGTGTCTTAGCGCTGTCAATCACAACCTCATGTGGCACTGCTCAACTTCACCCCCACGACACTCCTCAGTCTCTGTTACGCTGTAGCTAGCATAGCCTGTTGTGAATGCTAAGGTTAGTTAGCATAGCCATCAATGACAGCAGATAAACTCTTTTCCTGTAATAAGTTGTTTCTCTATTAGCACATTGAGCAGTATGTGAGATTGATTGACAGCGCTAAGACCCTCCTCCTGGCTCTGATTGGTTGTGTTTGGTCAGAGTGGTCCATTTACAGCAACAGTAACTCAGTTTGAGGTGGAAGAGATTAAGCTTTTCACAGATTATCTGCCTCATACTAAACTGTCACAACATTGTAACAGCTTATACTGCAGCTAGATATTCTGAAATTTTAAACTTTTTTTTTTTGCTGATTTTGATAAACTTAAGTCTTTACCTGGGTTGGGAAACTAATTCCCATTTAATTTTGGTTTGTCTTTAGGAACAGCGAGATGTCTAGTGTCAAATCAAAAAGTGTTTATATTCAGTTTGTCTTGTCCCTGCTGTAGAATATCATCACAAGACATTATTAATCAGTAATAAATTACTTAATAGTGAATTGAAACCGTATTGTTTTTGTGTCTAATGTGTGGTCCTGGAAAACTATGAAAACTTGCCTTGAAAATTCTTGAATTTTACTGTAGGAAAAGCATGCAAACTCTGAATACAGGAGATCACTCTGTTGCAAGGTTGGGTCATCACCTTATTTCAAAACACGTAAACACTTTACGACAAAAATGTTTAATACAACATAGAAAACTATTTAGATTAGAAAATGATTCTTCTACAAGGTTGACGTCGTCACAACACATTTAAGAACAGCTCACAAACACAGATGCATATTAACAAAAACCTACAAAATCTCCAAAAGCTCTTAGGAATCTGAAGGGAAAATTTCCATTTCATAGAAAAAAAAAACAAACAGGCAAAGGAGGAGCATTTTTGTAAATGTTGGAGATCAAAAGATATCAAAGGTTTGTCATGAGACGGGGTATTTTCTGGGGTGAGCGTAGCTGTTTTCAGAGATTAGAAAGCAAAACGCTGCACCCTTTGGTCCGTTTGAAAAGTCCAAGTTGGAACGAGCCTGACCCAACGCTGGTGTAGACCTACAGCACCTTAGCCCAACGTCCACCTTTAAGTCTACAACAGATCTCTGATCCGTTCTAGATCTGAACCGGTTCATGTTTGGTTAGAAGGAATTAACCCCAATCTGCTAAAACGCAACACTTCCTTAAAACAGCAACACATCCGGTCTTTCAATCATTAGGTGTCACATCATCAGTTCACGGTAGCTGGAAGTCTTGAGTTTTTAGTATCGTCCTCTACGGCTGGACGTGGAGACGGCGCTGTGGACTGCGTCTACGAAGAGGCACGCTTCTCCTCGTACGGAGACTCGTAGACCTCCATCGGTGGGCAGGTGCACACAAGGTTCTGATCGCCGTAGATGTCGTCAATCCTGGAAATGGTTGGCCAGAATTTGGTCTCGGGTCTTATGAAGGGCTGTTGAGAAGAAAAAAAAAAAAAGAAAAGCATAAAAATCAGACTACATGAACGGCTCCAAGTTTTCATTTTCAATTATTCAGCGGAAATGCTGAGGGAAATGGGGAGAGAAACAAAAAGAGAATCGAAAACAGACTCCCAATAAATTTTTAATTACAAATTTAAATTTGTTTTATAAATATAATCTGTTTTGAATAATTATAAATTAAATTAACTTCTTGACAATGGAGACAGAAATAGCCTTTGTTGTCCCACAGAGGGGAAATTCAGGATAACATTATTTGCTATGCTCATCTTTCTGATTAGCTGCTAGTTAAATTTATCAAATCGATTTGCTCCTTGAGCTAGAAATGGAAAAGTTTCTAAATAGAAAAAAACCGAAGTAACGATTTGCAGAGATCTAATAATATTTGATGAGAATAATATAAAAATATTACATATTTTCTTAACTGTGGAGGAAAATTGTATCTGGTAATGCATCATCATTTTTGACCAAATTTTCCATTGCCAACTAAAAATCAAAAGGTATGAGGAAGAATTTATGCCAAATTAAACATAATAATTACTGAATGGTAAATAAAACTAAGAGAGGGGGGGAAGAAAATTTCCCTCCCCCAACTCATTTTGTCTATGAGTTTCCAAAGGGGTTCCCACGGCTTGGAAAAGTGTTGATCTGTAGCTGCTTTGTAATGACGTTGTAATGACGCGGATGACGTTTAGGCGTGTAAAAGTCAGTCCCAAATTTCTTCTTGGGTTGCAGGTTCATCAGTTTATTAAACTCCAATAAGACAATTCGTGAATAAAACCCAAAAACTCTAAAGTGCACGGCAACAGGATTTAAACGAACTCTGCTACAGCGGTCAAAAACTTGCATGTCCTTCCGGGTTCAACACCTGCCTGCCTGCAACCTGTCGCCTCTTGGTTCAAATAGTTTAGCCTACAGCCCCATCTAGTGACCAAACACGGGAAATACACATAAGAAGTCAATGGTTCAAAATCCTAGGACAGCCACTATCAAAAGTAAACGGTTCAATTTACTACTGCACCATTTGTACTGATAAAACCACGGTGGCTTGAAGCAAATCTGCATTGTAGAACTAAAACTGTTTCCACATAATAATAAAAAAAACAAAAATAATTTTGAATCGCTTTCTATATACATGTCTTAAATGTGACGCAGTTCAGAAGTTCAATACTTTTAATTTCAAATATTTTCAAGAAAAAGAAAGGAAATTTCTGTTTGGAAAGTTTTTGATTTTTTTTAAACTCAGAAATTTCAGTTTTTTTCTAGAACATTTCTGAGATCTCAAAATTTATGAATGTTTTCTAGCAACATTTATATATTTAAAAAACTGAAGAGTTTTTTGGCAGAAATGTACTCCTTTATTTTTCTATCTACAATAGCCCTAAAACGCTGTCATATATTATAGCTCTACATAAGATAAGAATAAAATCTTAAGGGTAACATAAAAAACTAGCTTTATTAATTAAAAATTAAAATAAAAGCTTATTTTGAAACTGAAAATGCTGTCATGTTTTTTAATTATGGAGTCTTATTAAAATCAAAACTTGACATTTCCTATGTTTCACCACTAGATGGAGACAAAGTGATACTTAAAAGAAAAAATATTAAGCGGATGAGTTCATGTTGTTTTAGGTTAGATTAACAGAGACCAAGATTGAAGGACAGGTTTTCATTTTAATTCCCAGGTTGATGACGACACTCACCAGTGGGAAGGCGGCGTACTCCCTGGAGTACGGTCGGTCCCAGTTTGATGAGGAGATGCATGCCAGAGAGTGAGGAGCCATCTGCACAGACAACAGCAAAAAATTAAAAATAAAATTTAAAAAAATAAACACAGCAAGAAAAGGAATGAAGTCTGAACTAAACACAGCGTTGGTTCATTTCTCCCACAGTAAAATTCAAGAACTTTTCAAGCATTTTTAAAGTTTTCAAACTTTTCCAGCAGCACCACACTTTAAAGATAAAAGTTTTAATTTACTACAACATGATATAACTTATTACCCTATTTAATAATGTCTTCTGATAGTATTCCACATTCTATAGCAGGGAGAAGATAGACTAAAATAAAATAATTTTATGTTTTGCAAAGTCTTAAACAGATCAATAAGTCTTTGAGGCATTAGAAATAATAGATATTCGTTACAAGCAATCTAAACAAATCATGTTAAGGTAAATGACCTTCCCGTTAAAATTAAACACAAAGAAAATTATTTTTAAAAAATGTCTAAAAAATTCCAAGTTTTCTGGGATTTACCAAATAGAAATAATTTTGTTAATTCTCTAAATTAGAGAAGTTTAGTCTGATTTAACTTTACTGAGGAAAAAAATATATATTTTCACCAGGTGTATGAAAATATCTGGTTTTAACTGTAAGTAATGTTTTTCAAATTTAGGCTATTAATCAAGCATCGAATTGAACTTTGCTACAAAACTGTGCAGTTTTAATGTCAAGCACTTTCAAGGACTTTACCCAGAATCAAGCACTCTCCAAACCTTGAAAAGACCTCATTGGATTTCAAGCATTTTCAAGGATTTTTAAGCACCCGTACGAACCCTGTTAACATGTTTAATCTTTGCATTTCTCCCACTGTAATGCATCTTTTCTTCCACAATTAAATCAAACTGGCTCACCTTGAGTGGGTTGATACGAGAGTCCATCCTTCCCTCTTCGATGTCTGCGATCTCCTGTCGGATGGCGAGCAGCGCGTCACAGAACCGGTCCATCTCAGCCTTGTCCTCCGACTCAGTGGGTTCGATCATGAGTGTCCCAGCGACCGGCCATGACATGGTCGGTGCATGAAAACCTGCACAAAAACAGCAACTTATCCTTCTGCACATGCGCTATAGCTTTTGTAACAGATGGGAAAACGATGTCCAGTTGATCTTACCGTAGTCCTGCAGCCTCTTGGCCAAATCGACAGCCTCGATATTTGCGGTCTTCTTGAACGGCCTCACATCCAGAATAAACTCGTGAGCGACAAAACCTGCCCAGAACAAAACAAAAACGGCTGTACCATTAAGACCTCACGTGTCCCAAGGTCATTTATGTTTTTTGTGGACATGCTTTACCTTTCCTGCCTCTAAAGAGGATTTTATAGTGACCTTCCACCCTCTTAGCCATGTAGTTGGCATTGAGGATGGCAACTTCTGTAGCGTGAGTCAAACCCTTTGACCCCATCATCTGAGCAGGACAAACACAACAGGCAAAGAGTTTAACTTTTCCACCTTAAACAAATAAAAAAAATATTATTTTATCATTTCAGACAGACTCAAATCTGACACAATTAAATCTAATTAAATCATAGACTCCCTCTACTGGATGATTTAAGTACTACAAATAAAACAACAGACTGGCATGAAAACTATGGATAAAACAGAAAAGCTCACATTACCAGTTTGGCAGCATTTCAGATATCTAAAACAAAATACTTAACAGTTATCTACATCAACTGACATGAAACTCTTCTCAGCCATATTGTGTGCCCCTAATGCAGCACTGTCAAATTGTAGCTTGATATTTAAATTAAAAGTATCTAATGTCCACCTTAATTTTGACATTTTTAATTTTTTTTCTATATTGAAGTTAAAAACTCAAACTCCAGCTCTTGATGACGGTTATCCTGTATCCGTTAGATGTCTCTGCTTCATCTAAGCTGACAAAGCAAATAATAAAGTTATTAGCAGAACTTTGTTGAACTTGACTCAGTCATTTGATTCAGGCGTTTTGGATCATCTAAAAGTTACAGGATACCGGCCCTTGAGGACTAAAGTTCTGGACTCCAGTTTCCTGAATGTTTAGGCCAATCGGTGCCGACCTTGATGTAAGCCCATGAGATTGGAAGAATGGCGCTGGAGCCCCACGGCGCGGCGCTGATGGTCCCCAGAGAGCTGCTGCTGTTGACCGACTGCATGGCGACCACCGGGTGGCTGGGGAGGAAGGGGGCGAGGTGTGCCTTCCTGACGGGGAAACCATTTAAAATAAGACATTAAATCACAGTAAAACAGACATTGTTTAACCTGCATCTAAAATTTTTACACGAAGGGCCAAAATCTCAAAGTTTCACATTCAGGGGCCAACATTTCCTATTCCCTCCAACCCCAATTAAAAACCCTCAAATATTATTGTGAATTTTCTCTTTTACCTGTAAATAAAACATGGTATGTTTTACATCTACCTTAACATTTACAGTCACTTAACATTTTGGGCTTCCATTATTTAAGTCTATAAAATGTTTTTAATCTATTCCCAGTAATAAAAAATAAGAATTTTCTTCTATGAACTTTGCTGTTTTTAGCCAAATGTTTTGAGTAAAAATTCGCTACATGTTTTTATGAGATAAAAATAAATACCATAATAAAAATCATCACACGTTGATGCTAGACGTATTTTTTTTAGCTGCAGATGCATCATTTGCTACAAATGATCAAGCGTACATTTGTGCGTAAATTGTGTTTGTCCACCTGGAAGAGAATAAACCAACCAAAGACAAATAAATATAATTACATTAAATCATTTTCTCACTTAAAAAGAAGGAATTAAATTATTTGTTTTGCATTTTCTTATGCATTTCTAACATTGTATAAAATAAACTTCAGTAGCTCAATGAAAAATTGGCAGAATGTGTCAATTTTGTAATCTGATTAACCGTCAAAATAGTAGATTAATTGATTACTAAAATAATTGCTAGTTGCAGTCCTGATGTGAACAATAAAAGCAGAGAAATCCTCGGCTTACTGACGTAAGGTTTAAACACCAATGAAAGGTTCTGATGGGACTCACACTCCGATGGGCCCCATGCCCGGTCCTCCGCCGCCATGAGGGATGCAGAAGGTTTTATGCAGGTTCAGGTGAGAAACGTCAGAGCCGTAATCTCCGGGGCGACACAAACCCACCTGAAGCACAAAGTTAGGACAAACTAAGACAAAAACTCTCATCCTAACCATTAGGCCATGTTGTAGCTTTATAATATGTAATAATATGATAATATGTTCTCTGGTTCTCTGGTGGTTCCCATTTTAAAGAGCGACATAAAAATGTCCCAGGGTAAGACAAATACATAAATTATACAAAGTAGACTAAAGTTTCATATTTAAATGAGTAAATATTCCAAATTATTATGCAAATTGGATTTAAGTGTCATAAAGATAAAATTTTTCGTTGTGCTATTAAATTTATAGATGGTATTGAGTGTCAGGGCTCTTTGAATCACTATAATTAATTTCAGAGAGCTGAGTTGATTAGTTTGTGTGGTGAGCTCAATTAAAGGAAATCTACTTAAGAAGGATGTTCCACATTATTAAGCAGGCCACAGGTTTCAAGCAATATGGGAAAGAGAAAGAATCTTTCTGCTGACGAAAATCATCAGATAGTGTAGTGCTGTATGACAAGATATGAAAACATTAGATATTTAATAAAAACTGAAGCGTTATCATCATACTGTGAAGAGATTTGTGGCTGATTCAGAACAAAGATGGTTTGTGCAGATAAAGGCATAATGAGGAAGGTTTCTGTTAGACAAATTCATTGGATTAAGAGAGCAGCTGTTAAAATGGCCTTAAAAGCAGCAAACAGTTATTTGAAGCTGCTGGAGCCTCTGGAACCTCGAGGTGGAGGATCCTCCAGAGGTTTCATGACTTGAAAATTATACTGACCATCATTTGCATTGACCATTTAAGAAAATCTCACTTGCATAATAATTTGGAACACAGTGTACTTTAAATGCAGTTTTAAAGTGCAAAAAAGCATCTTATCAAGTTTTTTTTTTGTCTAGCTTCTAGTACACTTGAATTAAGAGAAAACTAAATTACAAGTAACTTTTTAGCAAGATTTAGGAGCTTGTTTTAGGTCAATAATTCAATAAGTATTGATTAAAAATAACTATTTCGATTGGCAGGTTATATCATTAATAAGGCATTTTCTCCTGTTAAACGTGAAATGACAATAGAAGTAGTAATTTTTCATCAATATTAAGGAATTATTGACCTAAAACAAACTCCTGTATCTCACTAAAAAAGACACTTCTCAATTAGTTTTCTCTTAATTCAGATGTACTACAATATTTGCACTGGAAAGTAGATCAAAATAATTGGTAAGATTTTGTGTTTATGCAGTACAGCAGCAAATAAATTATTTTTTTAGCATATAAACTGATGATGGGTCCAAACAAGAAGTAAGTTTGAAACAAAAAAATGTATTAAAATGTAACTGGATTTGATTCAGCTCCATGCTCCCATCAATAACTTCTCAATTTCGTCAGAGCCCTGAACAGCGATCCTGCAGGAACAGCACCTGCAAATCCCCAAACTCATCATTTAAGTGGAGAACCTTTCCCCAAAATATCTAAAATATTAGATTAAAAGCGATAGCTCACTTTTATCAACCTTAATCCTAAAAGCACGCAGTTCCCTGCAGCCATAAGAATCTAAGTTTTGTCTCCACAACAGAAAATCAGTCTACTCACCTGAGCGTTCATGTTGGCGCCGTCCAGATACACCTGTCCGCCATTTTCATGGATGAGATCACAAACGTCTCTGATATTTTCCTCAAACACTCCAAATGTGGACGGATATGTGATCATCATGGCCGCCAGGCTGGCCTTGTGTTTGTCCACCTGGGAGAGAATAAACCAACCAAAGACAAATAAATATAATTACATTAAAATCTGTACAAATCACACTTACTCTCTGATCATCAAACCAGCCGATATATCAATCTGTAGAGTCTTTTCACCAATAAGGTATTCAACTTATTCAAGCTTTGCTTCATTACAATAAAAACTTGTTTTTAGACCAACACAAAGTAAGCAAGAAAAATAATCTAAGCCATATTGCCTATTTGTAATCTGACCAACATTAAAAAGTTCAAGGTTTTTGTTTGCAAGAAAGTCTGCATATTGCTGTAAACTCTTTCCAAAGCTCTTTCTATCCATCTGTTGTCAACACTCACCAGGGCCTTGAGGTGCGCCAGGTCGATGTTGCCGTCTTTATCGACCTCGACCACCTGAACCTTCATGCCGGCCATCTGAGCGCTCGCTGGGTTGGTGCCATGAGCGGACTTTGGAATGAGGCAGACCTGAAGAGCAAAACACCAAGAACATTCATTAGGAACATAATCCAACTTTCAGTTGGTCAATTTACTTATTAATGCCCCCCCCCCCATTTTTTTACAACAATGTATTAGGGCTATTTTAGTTAGAAATTTACTCCTACTTTTTTTGTTTTCTGCCAAAAAAACTCAAAAATTCAAATTAATCTCAGAAAAAAAAAAACTTGGAAATATACGAGTTTCATGTTTCAAAAATTTACTTTAAAAAATTCACAAGTTTTGAGATTCATCTCAGAAATTTTCTACAAAACAAATCTTGGACATTTGTGTGTTTCAAATGTTGGACATTTTCTGATTAGACTTAGAAATTTCCAAGTTGTTTTTTTTATATTTCTACATTTCACAACTGACGTTGGAAAGTTTTTTCTAGTTTTTCTAGAAAATTTCAGAGATTAATCTCAAAATTTCTGCCTTTTCCAATTTTTGAAGTCCAGAAATGTACATGTTTTTTCCAAAGAACTTCTGATATAAAAATTTCGGAGTTTTATGGCAGAAATTTTCAACTTTTGGAGCTTAGGAATTTCAACGTTTTTCTTAGACATTTTTTGGTGGAAATGTACTATTTTTTTTCTACCCATCATGGCCCTAATATGCCGTCATAGTCCAGTTTTGTGGGAACCTATCAGTTGAAAGGCTTTAAATATGGGCTGCAGAACAAAATCTAAAACTTCACATTTTAATTTTTACAAAAAAAAAAAAACAAACACAATTGGCTTTTCGTCCTGCAGTTCTCCTGAGGTGAAACTCTGCAGCTAGTTTTCCGCTGCACAGCTGTCAGCCTTGGTACTAATAAGTAACCAGCTTGTTGGCGGCTAATTGATTTCATCCCTTATTAGGACGACACTTCTGGCGTTTTGCAACTTGGTCACAAAGACTGGCGGGGCGCTTAGACCTGCGGGTCGGCCAAAGTTAACAGACGGCCGGCTGGTGGAGTCTTAGAACATCCAAATATGGAGTCTTGAAGGTGGATGGCCTGTGGTTGGATCACATCGCTGTCAGCCCCTTTGTTTGCACTGTTGTCAGATTGGACCTTGACTGTTAGCAGGGATCATTTCGCTATCTAAGATGTACTTATGAGGAAGGAATTGAAAACAATCCCGCAGTCAGCCGTTATTTAATCTGAGGCCGTTTTATCAGCGTCCTGTGCCGATTACAACCAATCAGCATGTTGGGATTCTGAAGGCGGTCAGTCATACCTAAAACATGTTTATTTGTGATGTCAAAATGACCTGCTGCAGAGGTCAACAGTAAATCTGACATTCAGGATCTTGTAAAAAATGTCCTTTAATAGCCCTTAGTCAGCAGAGGTCAGTGAATCAGCACAATCAGAGGAAGAAAAGATGATCTTTGCACATCAGATATTCACAATCATAAAACCTGCTTTAAATTTCAATCGTGCAACAGTTGATTAGTTATTTCCGCTTTACTTTAACCAATGTTAGTCTCTTTATTTGTATTATTTTGGGGAGTAAAATACAACGATGAAGTTTTGATAAGACAACCACTTCACATTCATCTTTGTGCATTCAATCCGTCACCAAGCTGCAGCCAGGAATCATTACCTGTGCAGAGATGTCTATCCTGGCTCTGCTGAACTACTATATGCAGTTGTTATGAAGAGTTTTCTGAATGTTTGAAAGTTAGAAAAGCCTGAAAAGATCCTTAATATATAATCTGAGACTTAATTGAAAGGCTTAATAAGTATTTAATCCCATTATTCTCCAGATAATCCCACTGAGTTTTGTCTGGTTTGATGAGATTTTCTTTCCACGATCACACTTACACTCCTGGAGTCTTCTCCCTTTGAGTTCAGGTAAGCCTTTATGGCGGCCAGGCCGGCGTACTCCCCCTGAGCGCCGCTGGAAAACAAGGCAAACACACGACGGTCATGCATCTCACATTATACTTTATTCCGTCAAAGTCCAAAGAGCAGCCTGTAGTAGCAAAAGAGCAACAGGACAGATCAGATGAACAGCTAGCTCCATGATAAACCCTCTTAGCCAACACTGCTGATAACAGGTGACTGTGCACTTTATCAAGAGAAACATGAAAATGTATGAAGCATGTATTTCCTCCTGTTTGACTGAAGAATAGTGGCTGAAACCAGCTATAAGTAAGATTACTTTAGACTAAAAATCAGCAATAAAACATTAAAATCAGTCTACCACATCTGCAAACTGGGCAGTAAGAGCTCTGCCTGCAATGTAAATTATTCAAGACGCGACTCAAAATATCCCAAGAACATCCAAATCAATTATTTAAACTACATAATCTGATCAGACCAGATGCATTTGCCCCAAATGACTATGAAGTCAGGATAAATACTAACACAAAGTTAACACAAGATGTAAGAAAGTTTGTGTTTGGTTGATTACTTCTTTGTGGCAACAACAATATTTCAGAAATAGATTTTATCCTGTCAGAAAAGCCTGTTTGTTTCAATTTAAATGATGCCACATTTGTGCAGAAAATGTTTTTTGTCAACAAAACAAAAGATTTGAGGATGTGGTGTTAAATAACCGGCCTCTGCCACAGGTCTGGTAAATAGTCTGTGGTAACACTTTATTTGAAGAGGTGTTCATAAGACTGACATGACAACTGTCATAAACATGAAGGAGTTTTTGTGAATATTTACAACTGCTTTCATGTAGTGTTATTTGGTAAATAGTGACAATTTTAATGCAAAGTTGCACTAAACGTTGCATTAAAAGGTCCTAACTCTGAAGAGCTTACAATAAAGCTCTGATAATTTCTTAGATTCCTTCCAAATTAAAACATAGCTTTTGTCTAAATAACCCACGTTTACAAGCTACAAAAAGCTGAACAGGCGTCACCTGTTCGGCTGGAAGGAGATCTTATCGTAACCCGTCAGCTCACAGAGATCCTTCTCCAGCTGCCGGAAAAGTTTCTGGTAGCCCTCAGCCTGGTCCAGAGGCACGAAGGGGTGGATGTTGGCAAACTCCCTCCAGGTGATTGGCTGAGGGAGGAAAACACAGTAAGACAAAAAAAACAAAAAAACAAATCAACTAAAACTAGGAAATGAAATCAGGAAACGGACTTCATTGTCTAATTAACTAGAGAGTCCAGTTGTAACACTAGATGCCCATTGGCACCACTGGTAGAAATGTGTAAAAAGCCTGAAAAAAGGTGACCTATTAAGCTTCCATGAACAGGTTAGGGTAGATGAATGGCCTACACAAAACATTACAGTTTTTGCACAAAATCATTCGTAGATAGTTAGAGTTTAGCTGCTCAGTTCTGCTTATTTTGAGCTCCTTTCAGATTGAGCTGTTTTAGGGCGTCTTGTCACTTTAAATCCAAATAAGTTGCTGCTGGCCAAGCCCCCAACTTAACGTTTACAATCACACCTGAACATGGCTGGAAACAGATGAACAGTTATACAACCGTACATCTGGAGATAACGACGCAAAGAAGGATTCTTCATGAAACCAATAAAACAATGGACAACCCTGACTATCCTCCACGTCTTGGGAAAATGGATTCACTACAACAAATCTTTCCTGCCAACAAACATCACCATCTACAATAACTCTGAAGAATTAATGATTTACAATATTTAATTTCTCTTTGGGATCAATGAAGTATTTTGAATTGAAAAGCAGAAGTAGAGCCTCCTGCAAAACCAACAAGGATGCAGCAAGTGATTTCTGGATGATAAGTGAACAATAAAACACTTGTCTTTTCCAGCAGCCATTGTGCAGCACATTCAGCAGTGCTGGAGTACTGGAGCTCTGTTTGGGTTGCTAGGTAACTGCTGACTGACTCAACAGTGAGGTTTTCGAAATGGCTCATTTTCCAGACACCAAAAAACAGATTGACAAAAACAGCAAGTTGGTTATTTCTAAAAGTTTGTGATGTTTTTAGAGGTAGTCGAAACCCAAATGGAAGTTTAAAAACATGCAATAGTTTAAAAGAAACTGACCTCTATGTCACCTTGTTTTTTAATCGCAATGAAAACAGAAAATAATTAAAAATTGGCAAATAATTTGGACATTAAAGATAAATAAATTATTAAAATGCTTAAATTGCATTTATTGTTACAAATTTACTAATATAAGGTTTTTTTCCCCTCCCAGAATTAATATACTCAAATTAAAAGCTGTATTTTTCTACATTTTCCATGTAAAATTATGCCACTGGGATAAAGCAAACTCACCATGAGTTCAGACGAACTGTTGAGCTTCATAGTGCAGGAGCCCTAAAGACAAAAAACCTTTAATCCACCATTAGAAAATATATTTATGTATTTATATCCAAGCATCAATAAGTTTTAAGACTTACAAGTGGTATCATGCTGTGCACCAAGGAAATGTCTTTGTTTTCCAGCCTCTTCATGTATCGAACTATGTTTGTCTCAGAGTGATAACTGAATAAATAACACAAAAAAAAAACAACACAAATATATATATGTATATAGGTTACAAACAGTCAAAATTCAGCTGCATTAAACCGGACAGTCTTCATGGAGATGGATGACGAAGCGCTTTTCCTCGTATCTCAGTGACTATGTAGAAAAATAAACGGACTTGGACTTTATGGCTCCAATAAAGATTATATGGTTGAGTTTTAGAAACCAGGGGAGACATGCAGGAACAGCGTTTGATCAGCCATTTCGTTACAACAACAGAGTGGCAGAAATCCCCAACTCAGAGCACCGTACTAAATCTACCTCACAGGGATTTAGCTTCGGCTCACTTCTTCCTTTGAAAACATAAACTCCAGAAATTTTTCCATAATATTGCAAGTAAAACTTTTATTTAAATGGCTTTAACATCAGAGGTGATTGAAGAAAAGATGAAAATGTTGGAAAAGTAAAAGAACCAAAGAACCAGTATTCACATTTTGCAAAGGTACTTGCATGCCTTAAACTTTTCATTTAGTCATTTTATAACCACAAACTTCAGTTTATGTTATTAGTATTTTATGCAGCACATAGCTGGATTTATATAAAGATAATATTATAGATGAACTCAGGTTATTTCAGGAAAATCATAAATCATCAAAAATCATAACTATACATGAACGCCACTTTTTTATTTATTTTTTTTGGTGAAAAACTTAAAAACCACACTACAAAAACACAAAATCTTATCAAATATTTTTGGTCTGGTTTGTAGTGCAAATATCTTAGTACACTTGAAATACGAAAAAATTACTTACAAGTAACGTTTTAGCAAGAAATAGGAGTTTGTTTTAAGTCAATAATTAATTCACATTGATGAAACAGTAACCGTTTCATCCAAAGGAAGTTATTTTACAGTGCCTCATGTACGACATCTCAGTCACTGTTATACTAGATCAGTCACTGTTTCATCCAAAGAGACACCCAGCTGTTGTCAGAGAGGTGAGGCGAGATTTTTTCCACTTATGACACGACATTTTCCCCATGTTAAAAGTGAACTAATCGGCCAGTGGAACTGGTACCTATTCCATAAATATTAAAGAATTATTGACTTAAAACAAACTCCTACTTCTTGCTGAAAAGTTACTTGTGAGTTATCTTAGTCTTTTTTGAAGTGTACCAAGATAGTTTCAGTAGATTCTAGACAAAAATATTTAACATTGTGTTTTTTCACTGTATGTATCATCCTCCTTTCACTTGTGTGTTGTTCTGTCACATAAAATTCCAACAAAAAACATTAAAGTTTGTGTTTGCAAAAGGACATAATGTGAAAAGGTTCAGGGGGTGTGAATATTTCTGGAAGCCAAAAGCAAATTTATGTCCAACCTGTTGAAGACTTGGTGAGTGAGGAACTTGCTTGTCCTTTTAAAAGGACTTCCCATGATTCCCTTCACTCTCTCGCCCATCTTTTCAGCAATCAATTCCTGCAAATTATATATATATAAAAAAAATTTAAAAATCACATGATGTGTTCAACTTTAACTGCATTTTGTAAAAGATTGGATTACAAACACATATCACTATAGAATGAAGGAAAAATAAATAAAACTATAAGTTTAACGTACAGCTGAAGATTCACAACCAAAGACCCAGAGCAAGTCATCCAAGTCCCTTTCAGTCACCGTTTCATCCAAAGAGACACCCAGCTGTCAGAGAGGCGAGAAATTAAATCAAAATACAAATAAAACACAAACTTTACACACTTTAAAGTAGGAACATTATTTTACACTGTCTCGTAAAAATTCTAAAGCTGTAAAATTATAGTACGGACTATAATTCTATAGTCTAACTCTCTTTGCACATCTCATAAAAACTCACCACCACTTTATGAAGACGAGATGTTTGCTGTTTTTCTGGTTTACCACCATCTATCCTTGCAAGCCAACATGTTTGGTTTTCATGTATTTGCATATTCAGATGAGCAACATTTATAAATGTATAGGTTCTTTGTTGCTGCCTTCATTTAACATTTGCTATTTTTACTGATTAAAGGAGGCAAATTATCCACTTTTTTGTACATTCCAGTAGTATTATTACGGCCCACCCTCAGACTAAACTGCCTTTTACAATCATGATAATCTCATGTCAACTTTAATTCCTCCATTCGTTGCAACATCAAATCCTAGGAGCAAGTTGAAACCTTTCTGACTTCTAACGTTTTTGGTATTCAGCTTCGTTCCCCCTCGGTGACTAAACAACAATTTTTCCTGCCAAACATCATCACCTCTGTGCTTTCAGACAAAAAATAAAACCACAACAAAAAAAAAAAAAAACATGCGGGCACTCACCACTCCTTCGGAGTAGACGCGCAGATTTATCTGCCTCTGCATGGCTCTCTCCAGGATGTCTTTGGCAGCCACGCTACAGTTTACCTTCAGGGTATCAAAAAACATGTCGCTGTGCAGCCGATGGCCCGCTCTCTTCAGACCTGAAGCAAAGCAAAGAGAAGGAAAGCTTAGTTTAAAGCTCATATAGATGCACCCTACTCAGTAGAACTTAAAGGGGAAAAAACTATCAAAATGGCTGCGTTTTGATTGAGTTCCAACATGTAAAAAAACAAATACCGCCATAAGTTGTAATTCT
The DNA here is from genome assembly GCF_002775205.1 of Xiphophorus maculatus. NCBI lineage: Eukaryota > Metazoa > Chordata > Actinopteri > Cyprinodontiformes > Poeciliidae > Xiphophorus > Xiphophorus maculatus. The sequence goes on along the minus strand of NC_036454.1, from coordinate 8,583,432 downwards.
AAATTGGAAAATCAGAACCTTACTTGGGCCAGACAATAAATGAAGAACAATATTTATATATTTATCAATAATACATTCGATAGAATATTCAATATATAGAATATTCACTGAACTCCGATTAATAACCGCACAGCATTCTGGGAGATGTAGAGGAAAGACTTTAGCTGCTCAACCTCTCACAGCTAGAGCTAAGCAAAGCTGATGGAATCAACTGACTCACTCACTTTTTGGTTACCTAGCAACTCACTCACTCTCTGTTACCTAGCAACAAACTGCTGGGTGACTTGCCACTGTGCCTCATAACTGCTCAAAAGTCGACAACGGCACGGAGTGAAAATTGTGGATAAAACAGGAAAGACCACATTACCAGTTTGGTAGTATTTCAGATATTTCAAAACAAAAAACTAAACAATTTGACCGCTACAAAATGCTTCTGTCATGATACATTTTTCAGCCATATTGTCCAGCTGTAAACCAACCCCAAGTTCAGATTCAATATGGCTGAACTTTAAAGGAAAGTTGTGGGAATTAACTTTTTGATAATTTGTACCTTTTATATATGCAGCACACATTGTACAGGACATTTGTGACCATTTTCTTTCTATGTTACATAGAATGGAGGAAAAAATGGTGTCTTTTGTTAGAGGTTAGTAGAAATAATCAAGACCAGTTCTTCCAAGACCGAGGCCAAGGCCGCTCCCTCCAGTGCCAAGAGAAACGCTGAATGTTTAGAACCTCAGATCAATATTATAAAACATCAAAGGTAAAACTGAATTTATGCTTTTGATGAAATGAGCCTTATTTTTTTGTTTTTATCAGATGCTGGTTCAGTGAGTTTTGCACGTAGCGCGGTGATTCTGATACTGATGGAAAGAGCAAAGTTTGCGCCTTAATTTTAAAAAGTTGCTTGTGTGGCTGAGACAGCGTTGCAATAATGTTGCTGTTTTTTACCAGGCAGGTTTTGCATTCATTTAGCTTTTTATTTTTAGCTGCCAAGTGTTAAAACTGGGTGTTGTGTATATCTTTGTCGCTGTAACTTACTTTTCCTTGTATCCGCTGTAGATGTAGTAAAACTAGATGTCGTCTCACTCACTTCACATGTGGTTAATCCTGGCAGTGGACAAAATTTACAGGTTGTCCGGTGTTTGTTTTTTTTCTTTCACTTTCTTAAGATTCTTTATGTGTTTAAAAAGCAATTTTAATAATTTTCTGTGGTCAGGTTGCAGGTGTTTGCTCAGAATGTGAAAAATACATGCATAAACACTTTTTTGTGTCTGAAAAATGCCCGGTTTCAAAAACCTTTTGAATGTAATATCACAAATCATTATTCACTGTCCCCCACCTAGCAACTGTAACAAAACCCATTACCTAGCAACCCAAGCTGAGCTCCAGGACATTTGGTCAGCTGGTTTTACCGTTGTGTGGGCTGTACAATGGCTGTGTTTTGTTGTTGATTTTCCATTCAGAAACCACTTGCTGCATTCTTGTTGGTTGTGCAGGAGGCTCTACTTCTGCTTTTCAAAGATGTAGAGTTGTATAGGGCCATTTGTGCGAGTGTAAACATTAAGTTTGGGGGCATAGCCAGCAGCAACTTATTTGGATTTAAAGTGACGAGAGGCCCCAAGACATCCCATTATGAAACGAGTTCAGAACAGGCAGAACTGAGCAGATTAGATCTTATTATCCAAGAATGATTTTGTCCAAAAAATGTGATGAACATGTCTTGTATAGATGGATGGACCTATCCTAACTTGTTCAAGAAAGCACATAGGTCATCTTTAAATCAAAGCACCAAATGCCATCTGGCATTGTAAACATTCACATGCATGACTTTCAAGGGAAAGCAAAGGCCATCTTCTACAGAGACTCCACTGAGTTAAAAAATTAACAACTTAACTCTGCTATTGAGTGAATGAGCACAAGCAGCCAAAGGATGCATTACACAAGGACATTGACCTTCGTTTTATCAGAAGCAACGCAAGACAAAACAAGAAAAAAAAAAACATCAATAGCTATCAGTATGAACAGATGCCGATGAGGGTGAACCAGGAAAAATCATTTTTCAGGCGCTTGAAGTTCAAAACCAGTAGAATTTACAAATCCTTGTGTTCAATACATAGTACCAGCAGTGTTTCCCCATGTTTCAGACTTTCACATGGTTGTTCAGTACCACATGTTAATTAGATAAAAAGCTACAGAAGAGCAAATAATCAATTTTTCTTTGTTTAATATGCCAGTCAGATATATACGATTGGTGGCAAATCTCAAATTATTCCCACTTTGAATTCTGACTATTAATTTCTTCCATCCATATAAAGTTGTTTATTTTAACTTCTGAGTAAAAGTGGATCACAGAATTAGATCACATCTTTTAGTCAATCAAGCAGTGCCAAAGGATAAAAATATTTCCTTTATCCAATGACAGTTAAAATGGCCACCAACTTTCCCATAACCCTGGACAAACAGGTAATGACGGATAGATTGATTGATTGAGGGAAAATTGAGACAGTCCAACTCCAATGGCAAGACGGTTTTAAAATCTCTGTCAGCATGGCAATATTTGGAAAATTCAGTATTTCATAAAACTATAGTTATTTTAAGTTTGAGAATCATTAGTTTGGACAGATTATGAGTTAGCTTAGGATTTAAACTCCTGTATTTTTGAAGAAATAAAATTGATCGAAAAGCCCAAACAGGTGAGAAGTGATCACATAGCCTGAATTTGAGATGCTTCATTGTGAACAACTTGTTGATTCCAATGTGGCAAAAATTTAACAAACCAGGACATCAACAATCATAAGAATGCAAATAAAATGTAATATGAGCCAAAAATACTGCCTCAAAGTCTGTTTTTAAAACAAAGGTCTGGCTTTTTTTAATCACATAAACTCCAGTTTCATTTTGAAATAAACAGATCTCACTGACTAAACAGATTATACTTTTATCCTTTATTACAAAACTGCATTATCACTTCACAGCTGCATCGACTGAATCTTTGAAAAGAATTTAATACCAACATATCATCGACATAATGGTTTAGCCTCCAATAAAAACTCAATAGGAACTTAGAAAATCTTTATGCTGAAACACAGAAACTTGGATTCACAGCAAAATGGTCACAAACTCACTAAAATAAACAAAAAAATTAATGTTTAAAAATCAATTTTCACAGAATAACTAAACCAACTAAACCACTGCAGTGAGAAATTACCTTCAGCAAGGATCAGAGCAGCATTGTGTGTCCTCTCAGCAATGTGTTTAAGTCCTTGAGAGCCATGATAGAGGGCATACATGGCTGCCATGTTTGCAAGCAGAGCCTTCAAGAAATAAAGAGATCATTTGCAAGCAAAATACAAAAATGTTAACATTTGGGTTAAAAAACTTTAAGCAAAAGTGAGCATGGTCATACTTGAGCAGTGCAAATGTTGCTAGTCGCCTTGTCTCTGCGGATGTGTTGCTCTCTGGTCTGCAATGCAAGACGATACACTTCCTTCCCTGCTGCATCCCTGAAATTAATATATATATTTTTTTTAATGCTAAAATAAAACCAGACATTTTTTAAATGCTGATTTAAAAATGAAAGTTGATTCTCACCTGGTGACTCCAACCATTCTGCCAGGCATCATCCGGACCAGGTTGTCTTTAACGGCGAAGAAGGCGGCGTGTGGGCCGCCGTAGCAGAGTGGGACCCCAAACCTCTGGGAGCTACCCAATGCAATGTCCACTCCGAACTCTCCAGGGGGGCGGAGAACGCAGAGGGCAAGCAGGTCAGTGGCACAGCAAGCCATGGCCTGAGGAAAAAATAAACACCACATGGGTTCAGACAGAGCCATTGTTGAGCAAAATAAAACAACTCTTGGCTGTAGGAGATGAACCAAGAGGGTTCCAGTGGAATTTATTTTCAATCTGGAAGTCAAAACTTTCACAGATTTAATTTGAGAAATTCCCCACTGCTTCTTTGGTCCATTTCAAACAAAACCTCACTATGAATTTAAATGATAAATGGCTTCAAAAGGATTTTTACACTATAGTCGCACTCATAACATATATACATTCAGAGCAGTAGGTAACCAGGTGTTGAGTGCCTTGCCCAAGGGAACATCCACTTGTAAAAGGTGAGAAAGTTGGAATAAGCAATTTTCAGATTATAAGACAACGTTTCTTCCCAGTGTGCCACAAGCATCCCATCAAATTATGGATGAACAGACAGAAATCTTAGTAAAATAGAATACGGAATATGGTCTGGAAACACAATTTATACTATATTCTCTTTCCAAACTAATCAAGATATTAAAGATATTTCAGTTGAACTCCAAACTGCATATCGGTGACCCAAACACAGCTAGTAGTCACAACATAAATACTCTTAAAGTATACATGTGTGTCATCGGCATAAAAATTCACTTTTCTTTTTAAAACCAGCCAATTTAGACACGTTTACACTGACAAGAAACAAACCAATGGTTTCTCTTTGCAATCGTTCACCAGACTCCTTTCACATGATAAACGTGTGGTGTTTTATGTGGTTAAAGCACTCTTACCCCTCCCTTGTGAGCTCTGTCTACGAGGGCAGTGAAGTCCTCCACTCTGCCGTCAGTGTCTGGATACTGGAAGAGCACACCACTTACATCCTTCCCACTAAAGTCCATCTCATGAGGCAGCTTCAGAACAGTTTTCACTCCAATATAGCTGCAAACAGAGAAAGCTTGAGGTAGATTATTGGTGTCCAAACTTTTTGCACAAAGGGCCAAAATCCCCAAGTTGAAAGCATTCAATGGCCAACGTTTTCTCCCCCCTCAAATAAAAACCAATAAATATTATTATGAATTCTCCCTCTTTTACTTGCACAACAGTAAATAAAACATGTAGTGTTTGGGTTCAACTCTATAAAATGTTTTTAGATCATTTCCAGTAACAAAAATAAGAATTTTCTTCTACAAACTTTGCTGTTTTTAGCCAGATGTAATGGATGGGTGTACATTTTCAGTAAAAAACTAGCTAGATGTTTTTATGAGATAAAATTAAAAGCAAAAAAAGTAACTAAAGAAAAATTCTGTGTTGTACTTTACATTTTCAGTTTGAGAAGATAAACTTGCCATTATATTAAAAAAAACACAAATAATTTTGGAAGGCCACTTTTGTGCCATTCTTGAATTGCAGTCCAACAAAATTCATCCAAGGGCCACAAATGGCCCCCGGGCCTAATTTTGAACACCCTTGAGGAAGATTTAATGTTTAAGACTCCTGATGAGCTACATCAGTCACGTTTAGTTTTATTTGTGTACCACATTTAAGCAACAAAGCAGTTCAAAGAACTTTATAACATAAAAATCATCATCAATTGTGATTGTATAATTAAAGTTTCTTTTCTATTTGCTTGTACTTAGCTGTTTTTAAACAAGTAAATAAAGGTTTATAGGACATACTTGGCTCTGGTCTGCACCACTGCAATGGTCTGAGGATGGCAGCGTGGGTCAATGTAGAACGTTCTTCTTTTGTTCTGTCTGTGGGAAACAAAACCAACCAGCTCAAGCATCTATAACCAAAGCTTCATCTTTATTTATTAATATTCTACGCAACTCATAAAACTTTGTATTCTGAGTATAATACTCCTACAGGCTAGAGTTTGTCTACCTGTTGCAGAGCTGCATGGCCTCTGCAGCTGCCGTCCCCTCATCCAGCAGGGAAGCATTGGCGACAGGCATGCCTGTGATGTCACAAATCATCGTCTGATAATTGAGAAGGGACTCCAGGCGACCCTGAGAGACCTCCGGCTGGTAAGGCGTGTACTGAGTCACCCTGAGGACAAAGACTGGCTGTGAATCAAGTGAACGAGTTTGGACACAAGGACAATAGGCCAAAGTTGCTGATAATCAAGGGAGCGGGACGGCCAGAGGAATGCATTGTGTGTCTCCTCATGGCCAGGGAGTTTGGATAAAACATGGCTGCCTAGGATTTGGCCGAATGAGAATCTTGTCAAGCAGAAAGCTGCACAGAAGTACATCACCTGCTTTTACCTGAGGCAAATCACAAGACCTCAGATTGAAGGCACGTTATGCACAACAATTAAACTTCAGGCAATAACCCAAACTCAAACTAATTAATTATTTGTGATCACAAGACAACCTCCTCACAGGACCTTCCTTAAAGTTTCTCTGGTCGTCTGAGGACACTCACCAGCCAGCATTCTCCAGAAGATTACGCTGGATGGGTGGCGGCACCGAGCAGTTGTAGTAACCCATACCGATGTAGGACCTCCAAACTTTGTTCTTTGACGCAATCTTCTGCAAAGCCTCCAGAACCTCATTTTCACCTAAAAAAATAAATAAAACAAAAATTGTTGTTGCACATCTTCTGCCAAATAGCACACACATGTTACACAGCACAGCAAATTGGGGCATAGTTTTCTATAAAGAAATATACATCTGTTCATTTTATACAGGAGCACTGAATTTACAATACTACATTTTATTACTTATTACCCTAAAAACCAGAGTTGGGTAGTAACAAGTTACATTTACAAGTATTTTTGCTACGCTGTACTTTTTAATTTTACTATGAAGTATTCTACTCTTACTTAGTTACTACCCAACTCTGAAAACAGCACACCAAGATTATACAATTTCGGTATAATCTAAAATGTGACCAAAAGGTTTTGGCCAACATGTGGAATAACACGCTTTAATCAGAGGAATCCATAGCTGAATATTTTTGGCCTCCAAACCAATGCAAAACGTAAAAGGAAAGGCCTAGTTAAAGCACAGACCTAAAATCAATATAAAATCCATGAAATGAGTCAACTGTTTGTTCAAGAACCCATCTCTACAGACATACTCTGTACTATTCACATTTATTATTAAGCATGAGAAAACCATTTTTCCTTTTGATTCCAAATTTAACTCACTGTTAAAATGAACCTCAAGCATTATTTGTTTAAAAGTAGCAACAAATTGCAGTAAAACTTTAAGTCCATATCACCTATTCTGACTGAGGGATCCTGAAAAATCTCTTGTTTCTAAAATAACCGGGAACCATCTGCTGGTGCTCAATTTATCCACATCTATCTATCTACCTGCAGAAATCAATCATCCACTAGCAGATGACACCTGTGGCGTCTTTCCCAGTGTTTTCCTTTTTTCTGAGACATCGTCGGGAAGTTTCTGCGAGTGAACGACCTGCCTCGGATTCCTCTGGCCTTCCCAGCTGCCTAGCAACTGCAAGGAAATGGACAATACCACCCGGCTGCACCAAAAGCCCCGACTACTCCTGCTTTTCAGAAAAGAAACGCAAGAAACTACTCCTCTGTGGTGGACAACTGGATATTTACAGCTTTTATTTAAGAAAAAAAAGGAAGTTCACATTAAACTCTGCAGATTTACATCCAAATTAGAATGAGACATTTGTATTTTTTTTAATAAGTGGATGCTCATTTTGTCAAACTGCTTTCCCATGCTTCCAGAGTTTTGCAGGGCATAATAAAAAGCCTGATTCAGGAGCGTCCAGGAGGGCTATTGTTGCACAGAGAATCCGTAGCTGGATTTGCAAAGCAAAGCTCTTCAAAGCTGAACAAGCAGAAAAACCAGGACAGCCTCCAGTTTTCTCCTTCAGCTTGGTTTGCTGCGTTATGAAACCTGACAGAGTCAGGATTGGCCAGAGCAGGCTGACCGGGTCACTAAAAACAAAAATAAAAAAATCCAAATAAAATGCTGTTTTAGCAATGTCTTTAAACGTACTCAAATATAACAGAGATTACTTGGAGGTGGCCGTTACTGAAGTTTGAGATTTAATAATTTGTGACCAATTAATTCACACCTAGTAAATCTTTAATTGAAAATGTTTTTCTGCATTTTTCCAACCCAAACTATAGCTCTGTCTTTGTGTACAGACACAAATGAGTCAGATTAATTTGTAAAAATAAATAAATCAATAAAAATTGCATAAAAGAAAAACAATTTTTCCTGAAACAGTAACATTTTTTATTATATTGTTCCTAAAACTGAAAGTACTTTTAAACAACATGCCAGAGAAAATGTTCTAGGCTGTAAACGTCACCCCTCCCCCACCTGTTTCTGGTCAGCTGGCTAAAAGAACACTGCTACACTTTATCTCTGCTTACATGGAAGATAAATTAAGACTTATAGAAATATTTCCATCCAAAAACTACAGACTGTCTGTGAAAAAGAGAACAGCAATAAAGAATAATATTCAGCGCAATAAGCAATTAAAAACTACAACTACATTAAATAGTGATGGTGCTTCTTTTTTTTTTTTGCTTAATCGCTACACATCAAAATGATAAATATGACAAAAAACATTCTCAATAACTATAATCATTTTTTATAGTTTTTAAGCAGAATCATAATAAAAAATTCCCACAGCATGATGCTGCCACCAGCATATTTGACAGCTCTTGGCTTCTCTAATAAGAGTTACAACATTTAATTTCCTTTGGAATCAATATATGAATTGGAAAATTAACTCAGTGTTTTTTCTGCTTCATGTGCCTGCGCACATTAATTTAAGTATTTTATTTGTCATGGATAGTTTTTAACCTTATTTTCCAAATCTATGCATTATTTTATGACATTAAAGTTGTTTTGATCAGAACTCAATGGCAGACGATTTGGTTACATTTGTGTATAAAAACAAGCTTTCATTAATTTCCTCATCATTTTAAAAAGATAATGGACGAAATGTTGGGCTTCTCATAATGTTTCACTTCCTTACAAAACAAACTTTTGGAAATAAGCTGCATCCTGAAACACGGAGCAGAAGAGGAGAGAAAACATCGAGGTCAGTCTGTGAAGCAGATCACACTGAAGTCACCTTATTAGGAACCCCCTCGGCTGTGATGTAATGTGAACGCTGCAACCAGATTAAACTGGACTTGGGACCGGAGCTCAGGGCTAAACTTTACACTCCAGTTGCCATCCTATGAGCATCGGCTTCCCATCAGGAGATTGGTGCTGCTCGCCGAGTTTCGCAAAAACAACTCCTAATATGTTCAAAGGAAGACTTAACACACAATAGAGGTGCAACCTACATTTCAGCCACTCACTTGGCTTCATTGGATGAGGGGAGACTGAGCCGTGCACAGTAACTACTGCTGACTGAGACAAAGAAAACTACCATTTTCTGTCTGTAAGAAACTCGAAAATGTTGAAAGATTCAAAATCCAAAAGGGGAAACGTGGTGAAATAAACCAAAACTTACAGATTGGATCATCCATCTTCAAACTGCGCTGAACACGGATGGAGGATGGAACTGTGTTTTCGATCAACTGGGCGACTGACTGCGAACAAAAGCATTTCAATAAATTAAAGGCGCGCAATAAATAAAGAGTGTAACTTAATGCGATTAATATAAAAGCCCAATAAATATGATCAAATTGCTAATCTTACCTCGAGTCCCAAAGCATCCAGCATTTCTCTCTTCTCCCTCTCACCTGGACCGATGTGCCTCTCTGCAAAGTCATCGTGCCGGGGTAAAATCCGCTCGATCTGCCTGGAGGAGGCGGCTGCAGACGTCCTCAGACACCGGGCTCCTGCTGCCGCTGCCGCTGCTGCTGTTGTTAGGGACGCTGAGCTGCGCTGGAGCCGGATCCTGCTCTGAAGTTTCCAAACCACGCGGCTCCTGTCGCTCAGATGCCTGCACGGTGCGCTCGGATTCACCGACTTGGCCACAAAGACCCTCCAGGACTTGGCGCAGCTCTGCATCTCCGACTCAATGTGCCGAAAAAAAACCCAGTGAAGCTCTATTATTCTCCTCCTTTCCTCTCAGAAGAGGTTCCCTCCACTGTGCGGGGAGAAACGGCACACTTTATACTATTGCACAGTTGCACAAGAGCGGACCAATCAGCGCGGAGTTGCTGCGTGACGCAGTGACGAGCCCCAGCAAAACAGCTGCTAAACTTTCTCACGTGCCAACCCCCAATGACCAAAAGAAGAAGAAAGAGGAAATGTGTCGCTAAAGTGACCTTTGAACCTGATTTTGGTCTAAAGTTCTCCTGGACTTTAGTGCGATCAGTGATGCTAATAAATGTGCGCAAAGGGAATTTTATAGCGTCAACTGACAGATTTTCATCACCTCATAATCAAGGGGCAGGAAATTAGGGCAATTCCTAATTGCCCCTGTCAATAAAAAATGGATAATAGGGTTGTTTTAAATTGTTTTCGGCAATAAAAGTTAAATGTTACTACTTCCAGACCATGTATCGTGTCTGTATGAAATGGTTTGTTCCTGCTTTAGCGAACTTGACGGTCACCGTGTTTAGCAGTAAGACAAAAACGACAGTGGTTATAATTATGCTGTCAATAAAAATATTAAAGACGAGTTTTTAAAAAAGAAAAGTAAATAAAACAGAAAGGTGTCAGTTTCTAACCAAGTTTTTCTACAAGATCGTTGATTAAACCAGTAATATTATAAGCTAAATGGATTTAGCTAAGCTAGCTAAGCTAAAAGGTTAATAATCACTAATTTAAGCAACTCCTGCAGGAAAACTGGGTTAGAAACTTTGTCTTTCTTTTATTTTCTTTCCTTATTTATCTCAGCTAGGAAGAAAGACAAAAGAAAAAAGTGTCGATTTGTGGTGTAGTTTTTCTACAAGAGTTGATTAGACTAGTGATTATTAACCTTTTAGTTTAGCTTCAACCTTTTGCTTAGCTAGCTTAGCTGCAGACTCCATTTCACCAGCATTTAATCAGTGAGGAAAACGATTTACAAAGATATTTGTGTATTAAACTTGATCCTGTACCTTTTACTACACTTAACAGGTGAGTCAGTCAGTCTCACCATAACCGCTCATACCAGCCTAATTCCTCCTGCCTGTCCCAGTGCAAAAAGTGAGAAATAATCTTTTTCCAAATCAGTTTCTTTCAATAAAAAACTTTTAAAAACTTTAACAAAAACTGCACGTGTGGATATGTGTCTGGTGAAATTTGGATGAAAACATGTTTGTTTTTCAATGAGTGGGTAAAAAAAAAATCCAGAAATTTTATTCAAGTAAGAGTAGAGATACTTCATAATAAAATGACTCAAAAAAGAAAAAGTTAAAAAGTACAGCATAGTAAAAATAATTATAGAACAATTTTTTTAAAGTCACTAAAATAAATTTAATAGTGTAACTAGTTTCAACACAACTCTGAGTTTAAATAAGCAAATTAAAACTCTACTAAGATTTTCCTGACATGATTATTTTCCTCAATATTTGTTGTGTCTTCTATTTTAATCATCTTATTTCAGCTGAGAATTTGTTTGGAAAGTGCAGAAGCTCCTCCAGGTCTGACCTGGTTTGACTGTTCTGTGTGAACAGGAGGCTTTGAGGAACTCGGCAAACTTCCAAGAACAAAAGGTGTGTTCGAGGTGCAGGGAAGCAATTAAAAACAAAATGTAGACGTAGATGTGAATGGGATCTGTATTTTTTAAAATACTAACCAACAAACAAACACAAAGTTTTAACTACCATTGTTGAGAATTGCACCCAGTGGTGTAAAAACAGAAATGGTCGCTTAAGATGTTTAAGATGAATGTGGTAATTTTCCGTTGGCTGTTATTGACTTATAATTGCTTGACGTGACTCAGGTCTGATGAAATTGGGTCAGAGGCAAAACATGTTTTCACTTGAGGAACACTCTGAACCATTCTCTTTCTGAGCTGAGTAATGTTTTAAATATTTGTCCCCTAATGGAACTAGTTGATCATTCCCAAACATTAATCAGTACCGGACATTCTATGTCTTCCTCTTGCGTTTGAGTTTTAATATTCAGCACTTTGGGCCGTTGTTTTTGAAATGGTTATAAATTAAGCTGGTTTAGCATAAAAAGGATATTAATTTTAGCCTTTAAAACAACTTCAATGGGTATTGGGTATTTCAACATTACAATGACTTGAAATCTTTAAAGAAAAATTAAATTGGTATGACATTCTCGCCCATGAGGTTAAGTAGCTCTGTTATGAAATATGAGTAGATTTTAATTATTGCGCATTTTATTTATTTTACTGAGGCTTTAAGTCTTTGTGACACTCACTCTTATCTTGTAGCTCACACCTGATCTGCACACGATGGCCATGCTTGGAGGAAAAAGGAGGATGAAATTACAACCTCCATGTAACATCTGAAGACAATTTTAAAAATTTAGAGCATTAACCAACGTCAAGAATACCATCTTTAACATTTACATTTTTTGTTGCAGAATCAGATAAAGATGAATTATAATCAAACCACAGTTGAAAAAAGAAGTTTACATACATTTTTTTTAAAAAAAGGAAAAAACAAATTTTTTTCCTTCACTACCTGAAGTTAAATTGGACCAAACCTTTCTAGGTTTGGGTCAGTTAGAATCACCAAAAGTATTTCAGTAAGATTGGATATTTCCATTAAGTCTATACTTGGAAAATAATTGTTTAAACAGATAAAAACTGCACCTTCAATTATCTGGAAATTGTTCCCCAAGACTTATTTTTGACCTTCTCGTCAAAAAAGAAAGCAATGTGTTTAAGGTGTGACTCCAATTAATTCAAATGTTAATCAGAAGTTTCCAAAGCCAGGAAATGACTTTCCTTCATTGTTTAATAATCACTCTGTATTTAAACTTCTGATTTTAAAGACTGTCATGAATAAATCTTTCACATACTCTTTTATTATTATGATATATGTAGCAAATAGAGATAATTTTCCAACTGACCTAAAACAAAAATTTATTTGGTCTGCTTTAACTTCAGACAGTGAGGAAAAAATGTTTTAGTCAGCGTATTTAAATTTTTGGTTTCAACTTAATTTGTTTGGAAAAATCTAGTTTTAGATACTTAAATCACAATTGTTTGGATGTTTATTTATCTTACAACATTCAGATTAACTTTATTTTTGCTAAATTTACAACATAAAAAACATGAAAGCACAAAGTGATCTGTTAGCCCACATATTTTGTCTTGAGCCAAAAACGAAAGTAATATGTCCTAGCGATTTGTCATTTCGCATCCTTGATGGTACAGTATAAAAATAATTGCACAACATTTTTGATCATAAAATAAATCCCTAAATACATTTTAGTATTTAAAGTACATTAAGTGCAATCCAACGGTTTCCATTATTTTACAGTCATATCTCTTTAGATTCTTTCAGCAAATTACCAGCAACTATTCCTAAAAACAACACAAGTCCCAGGTTTCTGTTTGAACTAAACTGTTTCCAGCAATCTTCTGCTTTGTTGATGTCCACTGTGTAAATCTATGAGAAAAAAAAGTAAATGTATTACAAGAAGATCCAGATTTAAACAGCATCTACAAGTAGTGAGCGTTGTCATGTTCCTCACCTGGCGTGCGAGGTGAACGGCCACAGCGCTCAGCGCGGCATAGTAAGGAAGCGTTTGCTCGGCATTGACTCCGGCCACGACCAGCCCAGACAACATGGCCGCCGTGAAGCCGCTCAGCCAAAGTTTGGTTCGCTCCTGGAACATCAGCGCTGTGGATTTTACTCCCACTTTAACGTCGTCCTCTTTATCCTGCGTAATAAACATCACCAGGACATCAGAACTCAATCATTTCATAGATGAGATAAAAAAATAAAGCACTCTGTCAGTTGTATGATTTAAACGTGTGAAATACGGACAAACGCGAAGTTCGCCTTACGAGTCATAACCGGTGGTAGTCGGAGTTGCACCTGGTTTGCAAGTGGAACACACAACACGACAGTTGATTTGTTTAGAATAGGAAGTCGTAATGTCCCACTTCCAAGTACAACTGGAACGCAGCATAACGCCATCCGTTGACAACAGGACACACGATTCTTGAACTCCTCTGCTTGAGGCAACGAGTGTATAGATCCAAATTCATTTTTAATATATTATATATAAAAGTTACTTGATCATTAATTAGTGTAAATGAAAAAAAAGTTGTATTCTTGAGAGGTTGTTATTTATGACTTCCGCTGGCCACCAGGTGTCGCTGGCGCCCCAAAGGTTTGAATTGTCTACAGCAATGAAACTTCCCAGCCATTTTATATACAGTATATGTAAGAACAAAATTATTCTTAGATAAAAAGTCACTTTAATAAATAAATAATCTGCTGGCCACGCCCCCCCCAACTCAACATTTACACTCACAAGTGAAAATGGGTGCAACCAGATGCGTTATTATACAACCACACATCTTTGAAAAGCAGAAGTGGAGATTGCTGTACAACCAAACGAATGAAGGAAGTGGTTTCTAAATGGTAAGTCAACAACAAAACACTTTTTTAGCAGCTGTACAGCACATACAGTGGTTAAACCAGCTGACCAGACGTCCTAGAGTTGGGTTGCTAGGTGACGGGCCAGGCTGGGCTGGGCTTGCTAGGTAAAAGCAGTGACTGAACAACAGTGAGGTTTTTGAAATAGCTAATATTTGAGATACCAAAATACATTAACTTATTGCCAAAAACATCTAGATGTTGTTTTTAAGCGCTTCATATTTTCTTAGAAGAAAAAGAGACCCAAATGGAAGTGTAAAAATGTGTAAAATGTGAGTTTTTCATAATAAATTCCCTTTAAGGTGGACAGCAGCTTTTCTTGAACAAAACAGTAAGTAACACTGACTCCAATAATGACTAGTCTAGAAGGAAAACACCTCTTTATGATTCAAAATATGTCTATTGAGCTGATTTCATCACCTGATGAGCATAGATTGTGTCATATACCAACGTCCACATCACTCCAGAGAAATACAGGGGAAGGCATACGGACCAATCACAGGAGCCCTTCACGGCGGCCCAGCCAAGCAGAGCGCCCCAGTTAAAAGTGAGCCCTGCAGAGAGGCGACATGAGCAAGACTTTAGCTTCACTGATGTGGAGAGGCAACGGCTTTAAGATGGAAAATCTAACTTTCCTAAAACACTCACCCAATACGAGCTGTGGCCAGTAAGTGATCCTCTTCATCAGTGGGTAAGTGATTACAAGAGAGAGAGAAGAGGCACCAAGAGCTATGCTGCCAAGAGAGAACGAACACACAATCATAAACCTTTAAAAAGAAATGATTTTCTAACAACGTGGAATATAAGTTTATACTGTAATATTACAGAAAATTCCTTTAGAAGAGAAAACTCTTATCAATCTTCCCTGAGTAAGTGGAGCTTTTAGCAACCTTGAGAAATACAAAGTCTGGGTTTTCAAAGCTGTTTTTTCCTTGTTTGCTTTGATTTTGTCTAGAATTGTGAATCTTCTGACTCCCCAGTTCCCACACCTGGCCTGGTCAGGGACACGCTGACCTGATCGCCCTTTTTCTGTTTGTTTTTAGACAAATGGAACATTTCGTATCAGAACTTGCTTGCAGTGGCTTTTCAGGCTGCCAACCAACTCTCCCAATTCTCAATTAAGTGAATTCAATATCAACTACGACTCAAACCTAATAAAGAAGCACTTCCTGCAAGATCTTATTAAACGAGCCAATATTATATGTCCAGTGATATTCCAGACACTTGCACAAAATGCTTATTTGAAAAACAAACGCTTCATTGTCTGTGGAATTGTCTTAAAATCCAGAAATTTTGGAAGGATGTTATCAAGTGTCTATCTGATTTGTTCGAGGTGAAAGTCCCTTTAGACATTAAACTCTGTGTACTAGGAATAAACCCAATGGAATTTAAACAATCAGAGAAGAGCACTAAATAGATACAATATGGATTTCTTTAAGCCAAGAGATCAATTGCATTATGCTGGAGGAGCATGGACACCCTTCCCTGGGACTCTGGAAGAAAGAAATTGCAAGTTCGCTTGGACTGGAAAAACTAACGTATATCGCAAGGGTAAACAGCGGGACTTTGAGAACCTCTGGGAGTCGTACGCGAGGACCACAGGGACTGAAGGCGGAGTTTAATATCAATCTGTATGAACATGATTGGTCAGCATGACTGGAAAACCTCCATAAATTTAGTCTATTTACCAATTAAAAGCCATGACTAGTATCTGTAAACCTTTGGTCAGAACTGCAAGTCGGATTTCAATAAAAAGCTTAAAAGATTTCATTATCTTGTTCGCAATGTTTGCAAACAAACTTAATAAGCTGCACTTGGTTACCTGTAGTAGTTGAGACACAGAAGAACACAGAGAGCGAGGGAGAGCTGCCCTCCGAGGAAAACCAGCGCCTGCATCCGTGAAATCTCCCCCGATGCGATCGGTCTGCAGGCTGTCCTGGCCACCTGCACAGAAACGTCACCACTTCAACTCAGACTGATAAAAATATGATGACTGTCGCCAAGAAAGCAAAGTATTGCTTTCTTGCAAAACTTTGCAGTATTACCTGGAAAAACAGGAAAAAGGTCACAATGGCAAGAACCTTTCACATAACAGATATCAATGGAGAAACAATCAGCAATAGATAAAATTCAGTTTGAATATTTCAATAAAATATATTTCATAATTCTAACTGCCATTTCAATCCCACTGCAGAAAAAAAAAGATCAGAGAAGACAGGAGAAATTGGAGAACCTTCTAATAGAATCACAAATATATATATATTTAATTAATTAAATACCAGTGTGAATCAAAATGAGGAATATTAGAGAGAAGGAAAATAATAATTAAGCAAATCAGAAAATATGTCAAGATTTAAAAACAAAGTATCCTAACCCACATATATGAAAAATAATTAATTTTTTTGTTTTGACACCACTTGGTTATGTTCTGTTTTGTCCATCTTAATGTGTATCTCCTTTTTTTTTGTTTACTTTATTTTTGTTGTTTGTTGTCTTACCTAATTGCCTAGTAGTTAATTTATTGATTAATACCTCTGCTTGTTAGTCTATAATATTTGTTTTGTATGCACTATTTGATAATAAATTAGAAGAAAAAGAAAATCTGATGGCTGCAGAAACACTTTGCAATAAAACTATATGCTCAAAGGTTTTGTAATGTTTTAAAGAGATCTAGATCTTAATAGGGGTTTTACCTGGTTAAGTAAAGGATACAATAAAATAATAATAATAAATATGTTAGTTTGTTTTACTTGTTTGTCAAAGTCTTTATCCCACATGTCGTTGATGGTGCAGCCTGCCCCCCTCATCAGCAGGGCGCCGGTACCAAACAGGGCAAGCATCCCGACATCCGGGAGGCATCCAGGCTCCGCTGCCAAGGCGATGCTCCATGTACAAGGAAGGTAGAGCAGCCATGTTCCTAAAAACGAGACGCTGCTGAATTTAAAAGAGGATTATCTGCTAAGCATGAAAAAAGAAGACTAAAAATAGAAATTCAGCCAAGAGGAAACTGTGCCCAGCGGGAGGATTAACTGTGATCTGACTGAAGTTGTTTGAGCAAAGCCTTAGCAATGCATTAATGCATGAACTGAATCTTTTTCTGAAAGCAATGAGAGACTAAACAACAAAGACTTTCTTTATAATTTCAGGGCTCTTCAATCTTTCCAATCATATTTCTAATTAAAAATCAACTCTTCTGTGAAAACTTGTTTTACTTGTGGGGTTTTCCAATATTCGTCAATTGATTCATAATTTTTCTAGTTTCTTTAGCAGATATTTTTCTGTGTGAGTGACTTTTCCTTCTGATTTTATGCCAACTATTCTTAGTTTTCTATTTAATCACACAATTTTCACAATGCATTCCCCTTGATTGACAAAGAATCCACCTGAAATATACTTAAACATCATCAAAGATATTTCATCCCTCTGAACGTCAATCAAATCAAGTGTTTGTAAGCCGCAAGTCATTCTGACTACTTTACCTTCATCCAGCATGTACTTACAGACCACAAGTATTAGTTTCTTAAGGTTTGTATTGAAAAAAATATGTATTGGAAACGTGTTTCTTCTGCCTGACTTTGGTATTTCCTACCACACTTATTCATTTGTTTGTTTTATTTTTTTAATTGAAATCTTTAAAATACAATAATTTGCATATAGGTTGATATTTTTGTCTGTCTGATGATACAATTTTAAATAATTCTAAATGCTTAGATCAGACAGTATGATCTTGAGCATGCCTTTTCCCAACATACTTTTTTAGTCTTGAGTATTTTTTACTTTTTTACGTGAATAAAAATATGCTGCAGTACTGCTACTCCTAAGCTGAGGTGGATAAAGTACCCAAATATTATACTCAAGTACTTTAATCTACTTTTACTCTAGTAAGAGTAAACAAGTATCTAGTTAAAGTACAGAGTAACTGATCAGAACATCTGATTGAATATTTCAAAATAATGTCATCAGGTAGACAAAAATGTAAAGTTAGGTCCAAATTCTGGTATTTTATAGACTAGAACAAAATAATCTATTCCAAATAACATATTCAGGCAGCATTTTCCCAAATCATCAGAAACTATGGAACTAATACTTAAAGTCAGTAATGTAAATATATTTTATATTAGAACAGGGTGACAGACATCACAGCAGACTCAGAAAGTAGATAATAATATTAGAAAAACATAGAATAAGTCTTATATTAGTTTAAACTGTAGATGTTTCTGTATCTCATGCACTTTTTGTTTTTTCTTCACTGTTACTCACAGTGGGTAGAGTATCCAGAAATATTACACCAGAGGTACTTTATAAAAATATAACTCAAATAACAGTAAAAAGTAGAGTGTAGTAAAACTACTCCTAAAAGTATTTTCATTCCAAAAAGTTACTCAAGAAAATATAACTGAGTAAATGTAGTTAGTTCTGTTCTTAAATGCAATTTTGGGATACTCTAATAAAGATGACATTTGTAAAGTTACATTATAAAAGAAAAAACAGCAATAATTTGCTTAATATAACCTGTCATTGTGAAAAAAGTGGGCGTTAAAGTCATATTTTCCTGAGTACCAAACTCAATATGTACCAAACTCAATATGTACCAAACTCAATATGTAATTCACAAGCTAAGCATTTAATTTACAAACTAAATACTTAACTTTCAAATTATTTATTAACTAAATAGTTTTCAGTTTTTGGTTGGCAACTAAATATTTAGTTCCCAAAATAAATAATAAATACTATTTATTTTCCAAACTTAACATTTATCTTGCTGACTAACTTAATACTTCTGGCATTTATAAAAGTGTGAATAACATGGTGAAAATATGACTTTGACAAGTTACATAAAGCAAATTATTAGTGTTATTTTTTTACTGTGTAACTTTACAAACGGCACCCCATGCTCTACTTCTCTCTGATTAACAGTAAGGCGTGTCTTTCAGAGGGAATGAATGCAGTTACCGATGGGTTTGTCCAGCCTCATCAGCCTCAGGTAAGGCTGGACATGAGCAGGAGCTGAGTTCACCACATTAGCACCAGAGAGACTGAACGACCTGCGCTGCGTTTCTCTGGGTCTCAACTTAAACCGACACTGGCTGCACAAAACTCGTCTCAACACAGCAGACTCTGAAAGGAAGCCGTCTTTACTCCTCGCTGTTTGGTTTTGCAGGAAGCAGTTGGACAGGGTGGAGAGACAGGACGGGGGACAGGTCCGACTCACAGCGGTCCATCTCAGGGCCGTCAGAGTTAACCGGCTGCTCAGCCTGTTAGGGAACATGACGTGTCTCTTCGGTCAACTGCACATTTTAAAATTTCAAGCCGCAATAAACAAAATCCCAAAGAAAATAAGCGACCTAGCGCTTGTACAGCGCTTCTACTGTTGCGGTACGTTCAGTATTATTGTCCGTAGGAAACGACCACAACAAGAAGCTGAACGAATTACGTACCGCTTTAAACTCCAGGTAAAGCTGCTTATTTTGTCCCTGAAAGTTGGCTAGGAGATCTAACCAAAAAGTAAAACCAGAAATGAGGGTAATCATTAAAATTTTATGTTGAATGTTTTTGTGCAAGTGAAGTACAAAGAAGGTTGCCTGTTTATAGAATTTATATGTTTTTCTGACCACACCGTCTTACAGCATGTTACTCTCATAACGCCCCATTTCCTTTATATCAAACTAATACTTTATTCTGGGACGTTTTACTTATTTACACATTTTTCTTTAAATCAGACTTCTGCCTCTCTGTCTGCCTCTATCTGCCTATTTGTGTGGAAACTTGCAAAATGCACCTAGCACCCTTAAGTGTAATAAAGAAAATTTCAACTGAACGTGTGAGCATATACCGATTTATTTATTTATTTATTTATTATATTTAGAAAACATCTATGTTCACAAAAATAATGAAAAACAATATGGCAGTAAAGTATAATAATATACAATGGAGCAAAAACAACCAAACAAAAACAGACATTATGATAAATTAAAAACATACAATGATTTACAACATTAATCTGTGTATACAGCTTTTTGTAATTGTACTCTTTGCAGTAGTGGATACAAATTTGATGTCTTTAACACAAACGGTATAAGTAAATAAATAAGGTGAAGAGAATAAAAAAATTACACTTGTGAGTATAAGATTTGGCAAATATAATAATTAGATTAATTGCCAGTCTTCTGCCCGAATTTGTATTTTTTCCAAGAAAAACAAAAATAATATGCTTTGCAAAACTTTTGTATCAGCATTACAAATGATAAAGTTATTAAAATTTTTCTTGTGATACAACTGAGGAATAAATGTCAGACTGTTTATTTTGAATATTTTCGGAGTTCACTCAGTCCTCAAGGTGGCGGTAATGAGAATCGACCAGTTCGACTCTCGATCAACCGAGAGGAAGAAGAAGAGAAAGAATCCGAGCAGGAGGAGGGAGGAAGGCCAGATTTACTCGCGGGAAAAATGGCGGAAACGTGTCTATTTGTGTTTTTCTGCTGCAGCGCCTCCAAACATTGACTTGTAGGCCGTTTTTCGTTGTTATCTTCACGTGTGAGTATAATATATTTGCACCGCGAGTCACTACACGTCTATATCTGTACCGCTAAATGTTTCTGGGGAGGTTTTGTTAGGGTTCTAATAGTTTGTCTCCTGTCTGCAGGACGTACAGGACAGAAAAGTTAAATACAGAGGTGGGCTTATTAGCTAATTTTCTAAAACACGAAAGGGAAAAAGTGGCGTCGTTTTTTACCTTTAACTTGTGCAGTTCTCAACAAAATACAAATTAATCTACATGGAGCATTAACTGCATTCTCATTAATGGAAACAATTTTACTTGTTAATCCTTCAGGTGTGCCGTAGTGGGTTTTTAACGGGAAGCAACTGAATGAAATGCAAAGTGGTATGTATTGTAATGACAATCCACATTCTTTCTTTTGTAAATTTGTTTTAATTAAAGCTGTGCAGCTCCCCTTATATTTCCTTCCTTGTAATTTTTAGATCCAGTGCAGTTTTCCACCTTTGGACACATGGAGGAGACAGTTCCGCAAGAAAGCCTGGCAAAGTTTTTCTATTGCTCTAAATGCACCCTAATTTTCAAATCTAAGGTGTACCTCTTCGAACATCTCAACAAGGTACATTGCTTGGACATAGATGTGTGTCTGAGAGACGCCGGCTTAAAATATGCTGAGAGTAAAAAGGTCAACACAGAGAAGAGCAGAAGTGCAGGAAAGAGTTTTACGTGCAGGAACTGTGATTTTAAGACATGCAGTCAAGACGTTTTAACGAAGCATGAGACACAGTGTGGGCAAACTGAAAGCCCCAAATTGATTGAAGCTTTTACGACACCTGTCACAACATCAAACCAACACGATGAAGCGGAAGCGGCATCCTCATCTAAGGATCTCAGAATATATAAGAGGCCATCATCGCAAACCATCACAAAGTATTTCACAGCAACTTCTGGATCAAATGTAAAGCTCAAGTTATCTTGTGATACAAAAAAAACTTTTAGTTTAGAGGAAACCCCTCAGATTGATGTATCTTTTCGACCGTCAGATGTTTTTAAACATGCTGACCATCTTTATCATTCTAAGCGAGGAGAATCCGTTTCTCAGGCTGAACAAACAAATACGGTAATTAGCGAGGTTGGCAGGAAGACCAGTAATGAAAGCTTAAAAGCCCCAGCAAGTAAAAAACCCAAACTAGAAGAAGAAGCAACTGAAAATAAAACCAGCAAACCTTCAGGCAGTGCAGAGTTTTCATTCGAAGTCAGTGATGAAGAAGAAGAAAGGAAGGCCAAGCTTGTTAACAGAGACCCGCCGCGCCCCAAAGTTTATTTCTGTAAGCACTGTGACTACAGCAATGTGAGCTCCAGGCTTGTGTCCTCTCATTATGCCAGCGATCACCCGTATGTCCGATGCAACGCTGGCTACATTCAGCAGTCGTCTGATCAGAGCGCAACCTTTCGCTGCCTTGAGTGCCCGGTTGAGTTTCTAAGCACTGTTGACCTGAAGTGGCACTACACAGAAAAACACCCAGAGGCTCCAGATGTGTTCAAGATGAAGCTGAATCAACTCAAACTGGAGTTTAAATGTTTCACATGTACATTCACCTGCAGCGAGGTGAAGGACCTAAGACACCATTACAAGCAGAATCATCGGACTTGGGAAGTGGACAATTCTTTGTTGTTCTGTCAATATTTAGTGAAGGAATGTCAGAAAATGTGTGAAAAAACAGCCAGCCCAGAAAAGTCAGTGGAACTTTCCCCCAAGAGAACCAGCACACCACATAAAGAGGTGGAAATTACACTTTCACGCCACCCGCCAACCTCCACAGGGCCAGATGCAACGCTGTATAAATGCGTTAAGTGTCAGTTTGAGCACAAGTCAGCTGTCGCTATGCAGGTTCACTACCAGAAAAAACACCCAGAAAAATTAGTTACATTAGATGAAATCAAACAATTAGCTCGTGAAATGACGCCTGAGAAAAAAAGTTTACAGAAAGAAAAATCCACAGTACAAATAAAAGAGAAGGATACAACAACCGAAGTTTCCAAAGGTTCTCCAGAGCATTTGAGAATTGAAAGTGTTAAATCTCTAGCAGATTATGCCAAAAAAGAGAGCTCCCCCTCCAAACATACAAGAAAAACAACGGATGAAACGGCGTCTTCACAGAAAGTAAAACTCAAACCTGCACCGTCTTTGCAAACTGATAGTAAATTGTCCCAATCAGAGCTTCCATCAAAAGCTACTCTGAAAACGCCAGAGATTTCCACACCTAAATGTGTGAAGTCTTCAAAAAAAGAAAGCACAACCAAAATGTCACTTTCTAAACCTAACACGGAAACAACCAAGTCTAAATCTGACAAATATTTATGTAGTTCACCGCTGGACATGCACTACTGTCAGTTTTGCAGCTATGCAAGTCCCCAAATCAGAAGCGTTATTGGCCATCATAATGCAAAACATGCTGCCCATAAGCTGTTATCAAAGGAAGACATCATACAGTATAGCGCTGAGGTGATTGAAAATAAGAATCCAATCACTTTTAAAACAAGTAGTCACATGAAAAACAGCAACGAATGTAAAACCCAGATTAGAAAAACTGAAGTCAGTGTGCATGTAGACCAATTATACTTCTGCCATCTGTGCAATCTTGGAAATCCATCAACACAGGGAATCATTGCTCATCAAACCAAAGTCCACCATTACAAACATTCCAGTCGGAAGAGTATTCTGAAATATTCAGCTTTGGTCCGTGAGAAGATTGAAAAGAACGGATCGGATTCTTCAAAATTACCTCTTCCGATAATAAAAGAAGAGGACAAGGACATGTTCTTCTGCCACAATTGTAACTATAAACACAGATCGTTGGCTGAAGTAGCACACCATTTCTCCAGAATACACTGCAAACCTTTTAATAAAACTGATATTCGTCAGTACACGTCAAAGGTTCTCGAACAGCTCCAGAAATCTCTGAAGTCAGCTGCAAACCAAGAGAAACCAGAGGGCAAAAAAGAAGCAACAAACATGTCTTCCAAAACCTTTTCCAACTCAGTAATAAACACCGAAACACATAGAAAGCTTCCATGCAAATACTGCACATTTACTACTCAGTATGTGTTCCTTTTGATGTCACATATGAGGAAAATTCACTTTTCAAAACTCTCAGTTGCAGCCGTTCTAAGACTTTGTTTCCGTAGAGGAGCGTTAGAATCAGGCTATCACTGCGAGTGGTGCGTTTTCAGTCACAAAAAAGCAGAGGTGGTTCATAAACACTACCAGGACCGACATCCGGGCTGTAAGCAGATGAGCCTTGCGATTGTGAAGGCACGGTTATTTGTCGGTATCAAAGAATTACATTCAAAAGACGAGAAAACTGAACTAAAATCAGTCTCTACAGGCCAGACATCTCAAAGTTCACAAAAAGACCAAGATCAGCTTTACCATTGCACATTATGTACTTTCAAAAGTAACGCAAAGCGCTATCTTACACGCCACTGCAACAAGTTTCATCCTTTGCTGGTAAAAGATTCCCCAAGTGACAAAGGGAAAAGAGAAAAGAGCGAGTTGGATGACCTCAACGAAATGCCAGGATTGTTTGAATCTTTCCAAGTGCCTCTTGAAGACACAGATGAAGAAACTTCGTCTTCCGATGTGATCAAGTGCCCTTCATGCCCGGCGACGTTTCACAGCAAGCACGGTCTGAGTGTTCACACTGGAATAAAACACCTCAACGGCAGAAATGTGAAAAAACAACCCGAACAAATTGAAGGGCACTTGCATGTCTATAAGTGTCCATATTGCAACTATTTCAACACCAGTCATCAGGGAGTCCTCACTCATTGCCAGATGAGACATCCTGTCTCCACCTCCAGGGCAGACAGCCTTTATCTGGACACGGCACGTTTGTCGAATTGTGATGACCTCACGAAAGGAAACAGTTCTGATGAAGTTTCAAAATTTAGTGGCTACATGTGTAAAACCTGCCCACAAATTTGTGCAACTCTAAATAAACTGAAAAGGCACCGCGAACAGGACCACAATGAGACCACGAGTGGTGTGCCCAAACCAGCTTCTTCTACACCAAAGCTGAGCCTTAGAATCAATCTAGCTAAGCCCAGTAGAACGCTTAAGTCTGTCTCCAAGACTTTGCTTCACACCAAGAAGGTCTACATCAAGATAAAGTGTCCACAGTGTCCTTATGTCTGCAGCACAAACCTTGGACTGAACAGTCACGTGCTTAAGCAGCACAACAATGCTGCTCCAAAGGACGGCATACATAAATGCATGTTGTGCTCACAGACTTATCCTTTTAAAAGACGACTTGCAAAGCATTATGTCAGGACTCATGGAAAAGGTGCCTTTCAGAAATACTACATTCCACTTTACAAGCCATTTCAGAAGAAGAAAGAATCGTCATCTCAGCAACAGCAAAATAACTCGGAAAAACGGCTGATCTATAAATGCCCCACTTGTCCATATGTGAATACCAGTTACCATGGGACTCTCACCCACTGCCAGATGAAGCACCCAAGCTTTACTGTGAGAGCAGATGAACTAGAAACAGGTGAAATACTCCTCTCCAACATTGTGAGGTGCTCAAAAGGCAAAGGCTCCTATAAAAGAGGGTACATGTGCAAAAGCTGTCCAGAAATTCATCCGTCAATCAAGAAACTAATAAACCACTGTAGAACTGAACATGGGAAGACAGCCGTTTCTGAACTTCTCTCTGAAGCAGAGAAGCAAGATGACAATGAAGATGAAGCAGAAGAAACATCTGTACAACTTCAGAGGGAAGATGGAAAAGCAGCCCCCTTAAAGATAGTGCTGAAAAAAGACTCAACTTACAAGTGCGAGTTGTGTACTTACTCAGCTTTAACACGAAAAAATCTCCAGTGTCATTACAAATATTTCCACAAACTGGATGCACTTAGTACTTATAAGAAGTTGGAAAGGTATAACAAACGTAAGAACAACTTCCCCTTTAGATATATTGAGTTAAAAAAACAGCTAAATCTCATTTGCAAGAAATGCCCGAACTCGGTGTTTGCCTCGTCCCAGTTGCTGATTGAACATTATAACAATTTTCATCACCTGAGGAGCAAATCTGACTTCACGGTGGTATCATTTGGAGTGAGACAGAAAAGCACTGGGCTCTACAAGTGCAACTTCTGCAGAAAGAATCTGCATGGAATTAGATATCTCACCAGACACATGGATCGCCACAGAGACCAGATGAAGGTTGAGGCCTCGCAAAAAAAACTTTCCTTTGCCAGTGGAACAGCAGATCCCCCGTCTCCTAAGGTGAGTTACTCTTCAACTCACTGCAAAATCACAAAATCTTACCGAGTATTTTTGGTCTAGTTTCTAGTAAAGACCCTGAAACGCCTCCCTAAAAAACTGTTTCAACCCAAGAGCTGTTGTAGAAGTACATACAGCAAACCCACCTATAACCTTATTTATCTATTTATTTGTTTGTTTATTTATCTATCTATTTATTTATTCTGAACCACCCAGTTCTGTTTCTTCAAGAGTTGCTGTTAAAATTTTGCTGTGCTTTATTTGTGCTTAATGACATTAAAAGGAATTCTGATTCAAATATCTTACTACACTTGAATTGAGACAAAACTAACTCACAAGTCACTTTTCCGCTAAACACAGTAGCTTATTTAAAGTAAAAGAATTCCCTAATAATTGTGAAAACATTCTAGTTGCATTGGCAGATTATTTCACGTATAACATGGGAAAATGTCTTGTTTACAAGTGAAATAATCTGCCAGTTGAATAAGTATTTTTTAGAAAAACATTAATTGAGGTAAAACTCTTATATATTACTGAAAGTCACTTGTAAGTTAGTTTTGTCTAATTTCAAGAGTACTAAGACATTTCCAGTAGAAACTAGTCCAAAATTACTTTTTTGCTTTTGCTCTGCTCTTCATCTTTTACCACATCTTCCAACTGCAGTTGCAAGTTTAATTTCTGCGATTTTAATTCTCAGGTGTCTCAAACAAAAGATAAACTCCCCACAGTTGAAACTATCGCGGAGCTCAGCCACTGGACGGGTGCACCGGTAGAGGTCGTGACCCTTCCTTCCAGTCCTCCACCATCGTCATCGAAAGTCCCAGATGTCGATCCAGAGGCTGAAGCACAAGAGGCCGGACACACCTGCAAACGGTGCCAGCGGACGTTCATGTCGCTCAAAGGTCTGCGGTCACATGAGCGGAGTCACGCAGCCCTGGGAGCCATTAAGAAACTGGACAATCTGACCAACACGGAGTTCAAAAACAAGTAAGGAAAACTGTTATTTAATGTTTAGGATTTTCATAGGTTTTTTTCCCATGGTGGAAACAAAAACACAATCAACGCTGTTGAGCTCAAAATAAATCTGAAAAAGATTAACAAACGTTTCATCTCATGTTTTTCTCCTTTTTAACATGTACATATTTTTTTGTGAAAATAATCAGTAAACAGAAAGGGAAGATTAACATGTAGCCATGTTTAACACTGCAAAAACACAAAATCTTACCAAGTATTTTTTGTTCAGTTTTTAGAACAAATATCTTAGTACACTTGAAATAAGACAAAACTAACTTACAAGTAATTTCTCAGTAAGATATATAAGCTTGTAAGTATATCCTTAATATTGATAAAAATGTTCTTGTTCTATTTGCAGAGTATTTCACTTCCAGGAAGACATTTTCTCATAAGTTAATTTATTTGCCAATGGAATTGGTACCTTTTCATCAATAATAAGCAATTTACTTAAAACAAGCCTCTATATCTTGATAAGTTAGTCTTAACTTAATTTATCTTATTTCAAATGTTAATGTATTTGCACTAGAAACTAGACCAAAATTACTTGGTAAGATTTTGTGTTTTTGCAGTGAAGTAACATTTTTATATTTTAGCTAGCTCCTCATTTACTTCAAATAAAATTGGATTTATGTTTTCTGGCATATTTGTCCCACTTCTCCCAGTGTTGAACAAATCTGCAGATTTACATAAAATATTATTTTTTTCCATCCTATAACTAACCACAGTCAAGTCTTTCCATTTCTTAACAGGAATTACCTCTTTCCAGTAATTCAGAACCTCCGGACAAACCTGAAACATGTGATGATAATTCTTATAATCATATGTTCTCCAGCAATCAGCAGTTCTTCTTGAATAACACACACTTTATGTTTATTTTCAAATAAAATGCTATACTAAAAATATAAATTTTTGTGCAGTAAGACCTGTTTTAATTCTTTAAACCAGGGGTGTCAAACTCCAGTCCTCAAGGGCCGGTGTCCTGCAACTTTTAGATGAGCTTCTGCTGCACCACACCTGAATAGAATAATTAGGTCATTAGCAAGGCTCTGGAGAACTGATCTACACAAGGAGGTAATTAAGCCATTTCATTCCAGTGTTTTGTACCTGTGGCACATCTAAAAACTGCAGGACAGCGGCCCTTGAGGACTGGAGTTTGACATCTGTGCTTTAAACTGTAGTGAGAAAATAACATCGTGCTTAGCATATGAATTTATAAAAGACATTTTTTGAGGGGTGCACTGATGAATTGGACTGATTTCCTTAATTTTGGATGGTTGGCGATATTTACTAGTCAAACTAATCTTGCATAACTCTACAAAGTGAGCTCTAAAAATGAGCCACTGCTTCTCTGAGAGGACTGATTGACAGACTTGTAGAGTTAACAATAGTCACTCCGCTGTTGCCAACTTTAGCAACTATGTTGCTATTTTTAATGACTTTTCAGCAAAAAAAAATCGCAATCAGCAGGTCAGGCTGATTTTCTTTCTAATCGTAGTGTTTCTAAGCATTAACTGTGATTCATTTTTTTAATAAGTGTGTGTTTTCATTCTCCCACCAGCATCAAAAAGTACCTCCTCCATAAACCTGAGACTCTGAAGCCTTACCGCTGCGGCTGCTGTGCTTACCGGACAAATTTCATGGCACTTTGGCAAAGTCATTTTCTGAAAAACCATCAAGGTCAGAATCTACCCAATATTTCCACTTTGATTGGATTTGTTTTTTATTAAACAAGGTATTTAACTGTAACTAAATTAGTAGTTTTTTCCAGCAGTATTTCACACACAGGAGAAGAGAAATACTTTTAGACATAAGTTACACTACAAAAACATACATTCTTACCAAGTATTTATGGTCTGGTTTCTAGTGCAAATATCTGAATACACTTGAAATAAGACAAAACTTACAAGTAACGTTAGCCAAAATATCAGTTCAGTCGAATTTGTCAGCAACGACACATTTTTACAAGCCAACTTTGCGGTACTGCAACTCCACGACACTTTGTGGTATCTGAACATTTCCAACGGTTTCTGAAAGGGGAGACATTGTGCTTTCCAGTTAATATTGGTTTAGTACGGTAATTTCTCTCCCGCCATTGCAGAAAACGTTTTCTTCTTTATTTTAATCTGATGAAACACTCTTTTAATTGTAAGTAACTGCTAGATATTGAAGGTTCCAGAAATGGGCAAAATTATTTACTCACATGACATTTAAAGAGCTTTGTACAATTAAAATAAGCAAAAATATCCAGGCGGAGATTTGAGACGAAAGAAAGATTACAAAAAAAATTCTAAAAAGTGTTCTTGCCAGGTTTTCTGGCATTTAACAAATAGGGATAATTTTGGTAATTCTAACCAAGCTAAAACGAGAAAAATTTGGTCTGATTTAACTTCAGACAGTGAGGAATAAAATGTTTCTTTTGATTTAGTGCAAGTAAATATCTGGTTTTAACTGCAGCTTAACTTGTACTTATAATGTAGTAAATAGTGCTGCTTAAGTTTAATATCTGGTTTTTCCTGTTTCCAAATTCACAGATATCATTGAGGAGGAAATCACTGAAACGAGAATTAAGGACGAGGAGATTTCTCCAAGTTCAGACAAGGAGGTTCTGAACAACTTGCCTGAACTCGATGAAGAACAAGAGGATGTAGAAGGCAAGTTATTCACCTTAAACCTGATTTAATTTATAGAATCCGTCAGAATTACTCTTTTTCTTTTTTTTTTTTTTTTAAATTGCTTAAGTGGTAACACAGTTGGACTTTTTAACAGAATCCACAGAGTCGTACTCCGAGCCTCCAAATGTTCAGCGACAGTTGACCCACTACAGCCTGATGGCACAAAATGTGGACAAAACTAACATGAATTTGCATGAACTCAGTTTGTCTGAGGGAAACCTTCAGTGTGAGATGTGCAACTTCAACACAGAGCACCTGTCGAGCATCCGGCGGCACTATGCTAACCGGCACGGGAAGAAAATCCTAAGGTGCAAAGACTGCGAGTTTTACACGGGTTTAAGGTAAGCTGCAGCCAAATATGGCATGTATTAAGTAACATTTAGATCAGTCTTTTTCAAACTGTGATCCATGGACGCCCTCTATGTAGTGGTCCGCGGGTTACTGCATGTAAACGACCGTTAATTTGCCGTGAGGTCAGCTCAAAGTGCGACGCTACAGCTAGCTTACCGATGACTTTGGTTAAAGATAATAATGGATAAGTGGCTTAAAAGAAAAGCTGAAGATATCATGGAAAGAAAACAACTCCAAGATTACTTATATGATCAGAGAAAGCCAGGTTCTACCTGCTGGGGTGTGTCGTTTAGGAGAAATTTGATTCTTTTCAACGGCTCTATGCCGTGAACGGTAGGACAAGAGTCTCAGTTAGTGAAAACTGTTCTTTGTTTTATACGACTTTGCTCTGCTGATACGTCAACAGTTATTGTCATTTGTTATTGTCACAATAACAAATTTTGCTGGAGGATACATTGTCCCAGAGGTTATTGCGACAAACGATAATGTTGTTTTGAGACCGTTTTCAACTAATATAATGGGAATGACAAAAGAATGCAAGAAAACAACAGAAACAACAAATAAAATAAATTATGAAGTCTCTGTAAACAAAATTGTCCTTTAAAAAATGTTTATTGAAACCAAAACACCAACTGAAGACTTTATCATCCAGTTTTTGGTAGAAAGAAAGAAAAAGAGAACGATAAATCATGCCAATGGAAATTATTGAGCTTGTTTTAAGTTATCGTACGATAAATTGATTTATTGATTATTGTGACAGGCCTACTCATTTTTATTTAATTAGTGGCTGGATAGCAAAAAATCCTTAGTAGGAAATTCCTTTTACAGAATGTGAAGCTAAAACTACGCCACTTGAAGAATGTTTGGTGAAAAATATTTACTAACAAAGGGATTCTTTATTTTAAATGTAAAAAATTAAAAGATTTTAGTCCAGTTTTGGCTGTCTTACTGCTCTCAGTGTGTTCTTTAAGCAAATAGTCTTTTTTTGAGTCTGTATATTCAAGTTAATGATTAATCCGTTACAGTTATCTGATTAATTGTTGGCACTTTTTACTTGTTAAAAAGGAAAAACATGGAGATGCACATAGAGACGGGCCACTCCACCTGCCAGTCCAAGCCGACTTATCTGAAGGACCTTCGCTGCCCGTTCTGCCTCTACCAGACCAAGAACAAGAACAACATGATCGACCACATCGTCTTGCATCGAGGTGCGCCAAGCTCTACAAGATTCTGTCCTCTGATGTGCGTTTTATTTTCAACCCTGCATTGTGTTTTTTTTTTGTTTGTTTCATTTCAGAGGAGCGTATCATGCCCATAGAAGTTCGCCGCCCAAAACTTTCCCGTTACCTACAAGGCATCGTCTTCCGCTGTCACAAATGCACTTTCAGCAGCGGTAGTGCTGAAAACCTGCGCTTGCACATGATGAGGCACGATGACGTCAAACCTTACAAGTGTCGACTCTGCTACTTTGACTGCACTCGACTCACAGACCTGGAGGCACACCTGAGTGATAAGCATCAGGTGAGGAGGTGTCTTCTCTGCATCACTGACATTCCTTGAAGTCTATTTGCTCAACCAGCTGTCCGCTGTGAAAGGAAAAGTTTGTGTTGGACAGATTTTAGTTTTTATTGTAGCTTTTGGTTGGAATGGAACTGGTTTTAACTTCGAACCTTAAAATGATAAACCCAGTGCTTGAGAACTCTCCAGCTAATGGATAATTAAAATAAATATTCTATAAAAATACTTTCAGAGATCAGTAATTGTTTCTTTAAATCACATTTTATTATTTCTGAAACATTTAAGGATTCGTTTTAGATATGCAGCTATTTCCATCAATACTGGAAACAAATTGTGAAAATAAAAGTCCAAAAAAATCCATCCATCATCTATCTATCTGTTTTCCTATCCATCCATCCATCAGTTTGCCCATCCATCTGATCATCCATCCATCCATCATTTATCTGTCCATCTGATCATCCATCCACCACTTTGACCATCCATCCGATCATCCATTCATCATTTATCTGTCCATCTGATCATCCATCCACCACTTTGACCATCCATCTGATCATCCATCCATCATTTATCTGTCCATCTGATCATCCATCCATCATCTATCTATCTGTTTTGCTATCCATCCATCCACCAGTTTGCCCTTCCATCCGATCATCCATCCATCATTTATCTGTCCATCTGATCATCCATCCATCCATCAGTTTGCCTGCCCATTCACCTGATCATCCTTCCATCATTTATCTGTCCATTTGATCATCCATCCATCAGTTTGTCCATTCATCCATCTGATCATCCATCCATCATATCTGCATACTCATGAAGTCTTCTGGATTAATATTTAAATATTTTCTGCAGGTTTTGAGAAACCATGAGCTCGTGGGTCAGGTGAGCCTGGATCAGCTGGAAGCAAGGACGGGTTCCCGACCCGAAACCAACGTTAATCACGGCTCCAACAGCGACGAGCTGGAAGCCGAGGAATTTACCCCTGACCGTGACGATGTTCCACAAACTGACAGCATTCCAGATTACCACTCCACAGAGAACATGATGCTTCCAATGAAGGAAGAACATGAACCTGAGGAGCAGGAGAAAAATGGAAAAACACCCGCCAACAGTTCTGGTTCTGACGTTATTCAGCAAAACACTTCCGTCCTGCAAAGACACGAGCAGGACACACAAGCACAAGACCAGAATGTAGCCTTCCATCAACCTGCAAAAGAGCAGCATGAAGAAAATACTGAACCAAAGGCTGAGGATTGGAGTGATGCAGATATTAAATACGACAATTGCAGGAAGAACCAAACCACATGGACTGACAGACAGGATGAAAAAGTTGCACAGAGGAGTTTGACATCTGGTAAAATAACCGATGCAAAGGCCGATGGGCTGCATTTTACGGAGAATCACTGTAAATCCCAGAGCATTGAGGCGATGGTAGAAGATGACATCGTGCATCACGTCCTGCTGCTGGACGAAGACGGTAGCCTGCACAAGAGGGCAGGTCAGGAGAGAACCGTTAAAATGGAACAAACGACAGAGGGGCATGGAGCAGACAACGAGTTAAACGATAAAGTTTGCAGCACATCTTTGTCCCAGAACCTCAAAATTCAAGACATTATCGTAAATCCAGCCACAACAAAAATGAATTCTGCACAGGGAAACGCGTCAAAGCTTCGAGAGGGTTTCAGGTTTGAGCCGCATTTGCTGACGCTTTCCCCCAGTCGTACTCGACTCAAACTGAGCCACAGGGGGAGTTTGGGCAGCGTGTTGGCGAACTTTAAACGGGAGCAAAGCCAGAGTCCAAAAATCATTAAGGATGAATCTGAACCGAACAGAGAAAAAGCAGTACTTAAGGAGTGTGCGAAGGAAGAGCCCCCCCATCTCGAACAATGTGAGGAGAAAAAGGAGGATGAGCAAATGGAGAAGACGGATGGAGAAGTTGAAGTTAACAAGAAAAACGAGTGCAAGGTTCAGGTTTCTCCACATCTTCATGATGGTAGGATTGTTTTTCTCATGTTTTGTACACCCCCAGAATGCTGTGCGATCTGGCTCGGAGTTCAGTGAAATGATTGAATATTCTATCAGGCGTGTTATCTGTTGATATTGATCACGTGTCAATCTGTTATTGATGTATTGTCCAGCCCTGGTGGGAAGGTAAATATGGCCCTAATGCAGGGGTCTCAAACTCCAGGCCTCGAGGGCCGCAGTCCTGCAGTTTTTAGATGTGCCACAGGTACAAAACACTGGAATGAAATGGGTTAATTACCTCCTCCTTGTGTAGATCAGTTTTCCAGAGCCTTAATGACCAAATTATTCTGTTCAGGTGTGCTGCAGCTGAGGCACATCTAAAAGTTGCAGGACTGTGGCCCTCGAGGACTGGAGTTTGAGACCCCTGCCCTAATGGGTCCTTAGTACTCAGTGTATTTGTATTTTTTTATGTTGGTTTCCTGCCTGTCTAACCACAACCACAAAGGTTTCTAATGATCAGAATCTTATCTGCACATACACATACAAATTGACACCACCTGGTCATTTAATACACAGAACTGTCATTCGTGGATAAATATAGAAAATATTAAAATTTTCTTCTTAGGAAATTTGCATCTGTTATTAGAACAATAATAATAGATAGTCTTACAGGATTAATGAAAATTCTTTTGAAATATTAAAAGTAAATTGGTTACTTTCATATCTGCCCACTTGAATAACATGACATGAATATGGTGTTTCTCATATTCATGTCATGTTATTATTTTATTCTGGTATTGTTTATTCTCTCGATATTATAGCCTTATTCTTGTAATATCATGACTTTATTCTCTTATTATTTCAACTTTATTGTTGTAATCTGACTTTATTCCTGTAATTCTGACTTTGTTCTCATACGACTTTATTCTCGCAATATTGACTTTACTCTAAATATGATAACTTCATTCTCGTTCGACTTTATTTTCTTGATATTATGGCTTTACTTCAGAAATATTATGATTATTCTCCTATTAGTACAATTTTAATCTCTTATTTTAATTTTTTATTTATTCTTATATCAGTAATTCTCTGGACATTTTAAAATCATGAGATGATGTTAAAATTCAAAAGATAACTTATTTAATGATGATTAACCTCTTGCTTTTTAGATGCATTCGCCCCCATGGATGGAGCTTCTGAGCTTCTGCATGACAAGAAGCTGTTTACTTGTGAACTATGTGGACGAAACCTCATGAACGTCTCTGAACTGAATCGCCACATCTTACGTCATGGAGTATAAAGTTTCCCATTGTGTTCTCTGATACAAGTATTTCACTGTTCTCTTTGTTCTCAAACTGTTCCCACTGTTACGATTATGCAGCCCCTTTTTTTTTTAGATTTTTAATCCTTTTCTAATTAAATATATTTTTTAATACAATTGCTGTTTTATACCTCAACAGTAAGCAAATAGAACTTTAGAATAGGAGGATGACAGTATTGTATGCGACCTGTCTTGAAAGGTTAAAGTCAAAATGATTTTCTATTGTTTAAAAATGTTACTATTCATTTATATTTTAACTGCAGTTCCAGGAAAGTTATTACCCCGATGCTGTTGCTGTAAAATATGCAGACACCAACACTGTGAACCTTGCTTGAATTCAAAACTTTGACTTTATTCTAGATTTTAGGTTGTGCCTCTGCTTCCTTAAGACACTTTTGCTTTTTTGAATTTTATTAAGATTAACTATTTGGTTCTATTTTTATTTCAATAAACCTTTAGATTTAAGCATTTTGTTTGCATTTCAATAGTTATTAAATTAATTTCTCCCACTTGCATTGTACTTTCAACTAATAAAATGAAAGTGAAGACTGCAATTCTTGCTTGAGATTAACTTAAGAAGTAAAACTGTTGTATAGGTTCATTACACACAATGGCATTTCATGTTTTAATTTTAACATTTTGAGTCGTAAATTGACAAACCTATAAACAATTGTCCAAATATGGTAACTTGTGTGCTAGTCAGAGGTGGGAAGAGTACACAAAAACTGTACTGAAGTAAAAGTAGCACGACTACAACATATTTTTACTCAAATAAAAATAAAAAGTAGCCATAGAAGGAATTAAGAGTAAAAAAATATTTGGTAAAGAGGCTACTTGAGTAACAGATTAAAACATAAATCGTTTAATATTTAAAAATTAGACCATCAGATGAATAAAAATATAAAGTTACGTTTACATTTTGGCATTTTATAGATAAAAATGAAAATAATTCAGAGAAATAACTACAACTACTGCACAACTATATTAGCATAACCCTCTAAGTGTCAAAATTATCATTGGACAGATACAACTGAAATTGGAAACGACGCTTGGCCATAGAAAAAAAGCAAATGTGTGCCTATAAATATACAAATAATATATTGCTAAATACATATAATTTAGTATTTTCAGACGATATTTCGTTGCCAATTTCAGTGTTGTGTCTTTGTGCAACAATAAAATAAGTCATGTCTTTGACGGTCATTTTATTCCAACAAATTCGATGTGTAAAATTATTCAAAACTGTTTGTTAATATTTGAAACCAATATAAAATTGTGTCCAAATGCTAACCTAAAATTTTAGGTGTCCAAATGGTTGAAAATACACAGCTTTAAAAAAAATTTTTTATTATTTACGTGCATAGCACGATTGGGCTACGGCGTTCGTGTTGAAACTCAAAATTACGAGCTTACGAGGGTGCCTTGAAGGCAGCGGTTTCGGGTGGCTGCGCTGATTACGCCACATTCTTGTCATCCAAACGAAAGGACGGCAGTTCCTGGTATGGATCCACAGTGGAGGACCGATGAGGTGGAGAAGGTAAACCTTATCGACTCCTCTGAGCGGGACCAGCTACTGCGGTTTGCCCAGCTGACGGAAATACTGTAGGTAAAGTTCCTTTTGTGTTCCTGTTGCTCGAAAGGGGAGATGCTGATACGTGTCGATCGGTTCTTGATTCTGCGAACACGTAAAGTCGTGAAAATGTATGTTAGTTTGATTTGGAGTTTGATTGTTGGAATGAGGAGTTCAGAAAGGCTGGTTTACAACATGTACAGGAATTGTTTCCTTCTTCCTTGATCACACTTTCTCTGTGTCTTTCCTGATAACTTACTGGAAGACTGCGAATACTGAGTGTGATGATTTACAGACATAATTCTCTTAACATTTCTAATGGCTCTTAAACGCATCGCCATTTTTACATTTGCAAGTATTTCCTTAAATATTTATACTATCGCTTTTAAATTACATTACTATTATAAATGCTTCTTAGTAGCATCCATATAAGCTTTACAAAAAAGTTAATTTAGTCTCTAACCAGATAATAGATTAAGAAATAGTATTTTAATACTATTATATTTTATAATCCTACAACTACTTTGATGTCTTTACTTTACCAATTCTCAAAGTGATAGTTTTTTCTTTTGTCCAGCTTTTTTTTTTACTGTCATTTATCTTTCAATTTTCATTTTAAATAAATATCAAATATACATTGCTTTGCAAAAGTATTCATAGTCAAAAGACTGGCACATTTTGTCGTTTTCCAACCACAAACTTCAACATGTTTTCTTTTATTGTTTGTTTTTTTACTAAGTAGAAAAAAATATACGGTTATCTATTTTTTATTTTTAACGAAAATTATAAAGTGTGGCATGATTTGTATTCTCCCTGGAATCGTAACCTTTTTGACCCTCTGTTTTCTGCAATTAGAGCTGCAAGACGTTTGGGTCTGCTGATATGTCAACATTTACTTTATACTCTTTCATAGGAATAGAGGAAATAATCTAATCAGGAACATCAGCTATGAATGAGGCAGCTGGAGATGGAGGCTCCTTCTCGTCGAAGGTCATCAGCATCGTGTTTATCATCCTGCTGCTGGATCTGCTTGGATTCACGCTGATTCTGCCGCTGCTGCCTTCCATTTTGGATCATTATGCTCAAGCAGGGGTCAGTAGGATCTTCCAAAACGGTTTAAAGAAGGCAGAATAAAATCACTTGGCTTCAGTTTAAAAGTGCAGGAATTTGGACGTGTTCAGACTTCTGTCCTGCTGTGAACAGAAGGTGTTTTATGTGAAGAATTTGTTCCAGAAAAGCCATAAGCGGCACATAATTTGATTAGTTTGGGAGGCCTGTGTGCTGAGTCACCCTGAAGTGGCCTCTCTGTGATGTTTTTGTGTTTTTTTTTTCTGGGCCAGGATGTCACGTATCAGTCTCTGCAGAGTGTGGTGGACTGGTTTAGGGAGGCTGTTGGGATTCCTATGGAAAAGAAATACAACTCTGTTCTATTTGGAGGTAAGTTATTCCAGTCCCTTCATTCCATAAACCTGAGATTCATCCAAATTCAAACTCAGACTTTTGAGCTGAATGATGACAAAGAAAAAGAGGAATTATTTCAAGTTTAATACTTCTTATCTTGTCTTTCAGGTCTGATTGGGTCGCTGTTTTCTTTGCTACAGTTCCTGTCCTCGCCTGTAACGGGCGCTCTATCTGACCGTCATGGCAGACGACCTCTCCTCATTCTCACCACAGTAAGAAGGACATTATGACACCTTAAATGTTTCTTGTTCTCCATGATAAAATCCAATGAGTCATATTCCACCAGTTTGGGGCTAATTGGGTGCTTTGTTTGTCAGGTAGGGCTGGCGGTCTCCTACGCGGTCTGGGCGGTTTCCCGGAGCTTCTCCATGTTCCTGTTGTTTCGGGTAATTGGGGGCATTTGTAAGGGAAACGTCAGCCTCTGCACTGCCATCGTGGCGGACCTGCCGTGTCCAAAAGCACGGAACAGAGGAATGGTGAGCAGGGTCAAAGTTTGAGGTTTTTCGTCATAGTTTAGTTTTACTTTGCTGTAACCTTTTGTTTGTTTTAATTAGTTTTTAGCTTGTATTTTCTAGTTTTTATTAGTTAATATTAGTTAAATATTGTTTAGTTTTTATCAGTTAGTTGTATTCTAAAAGGTCAGAGTATTCTATTGCGATAATTTGATTGGGTAATGAATACGCAACAGAAGATATCATTTTCAAAAAATGCATTCAATTATTGTCTCTTGTAAATTATGTCAACTTTTACTGTCGTCATTTGTATGAAGTACCATAATTTGCTGACTGCAGACATGATAAAAATCTGGGGAAAAAATCTATTTCACATCAGTTTGAAAGGTTAATAAATAGATTCATAAACACAAAAACAAAGGATATTACATTTATAATTTCAGTATGTTTTAGTTAGTTTTATAAACCCACAATAGA
Source organism: Xiphophorus maculatus (assembly GCF_002775205.1). NCBI lineage: Eukaryota > Metazoa > Chordata > Actinopteri > Cyprinodontiformes > Poeciliidae > Xiphophorus > Xiphophorus maculatus. The sequence continues at coordinate 8,544,621 of NC_036454.1, read as the reverse complement.
GTTGCAGTTAGTTATAATTTTTTCCCCATTAATTACTGTTTTAATTTATTTCAGTGAACAAAAATGTTTTCTCATTTTTGTTATTTTGTTAGTTTTAGTTTACTAAGATAACTTTATTGCTGAGCTCAGACTTCTGCGGTGTTCAACAAATTCTTATTAGCATTTGTACATTTCACAAGCCAACAGTTTTCTCATTCATGCCGTTGCAAGTCTATATTTTTTATTGAAATATATTTAAGTGATTTTTATTTATTTATTTTTATTTTTTGACCAGGCAATGATTGGTGTTGCCTTTTCCTTGGGCTTCACCGTTGGACCTCTCATGGGTGCTTACTTTGCTGTTAGCTCCAAAACAACAGGAAATGTCTTCTATGAAACTCCAGCGCTGCTCGCCTTGACCTTCAGTGTTGTTGATATTTTCTTCATTTGGATGATGTTACCAGAAACGCTTCCTAGGGTTATTAAGGTGAGTTTAAAATATAAATAAATGTGATGTTTCTTAAAGGTGGTCTATTATGCTTCCTTTGAATAATTAGAATTTGTTTATGGGATGTACAGAATATGGTCATTACATTTTTTTTCACAAAATCATTCTTAGATAATGAGACTTTAGTCTGGAACTCCTTTAACCTCCTTTAACCTCTCAATGGTTAATTCAGTGGTTTTATGGGGACTTTAAGTAGCTGTATTGGTCTATAAATAGTGTAAACAGAATCAAAATACAGTGGAAATAATGCACTATTTCAGAGGACGGTAGTCAAATGTTAAATTTAATTGGAAATAATGCCCTTTTTTTGGTTTTTTACCATTATAACCAAGCAAGCAAAAGGACTAACAATAGACTAAAGATGGGGGTATTATTGTTTGTTGTTTTTATAATTGTTATGGTAGAAGAGCCAAATAGACTTAAAAACAAGTTTAAACTTCAACCATTTGGGTTAGAAATGACCCTCAACACACATGTGGGTCAGAAACTCCTGACCTCAGTGTAGAACCTTTTCAGGTTGGAGTTGAAACAAGAAAAACTCGTCCAGCTTCCTCCTATTCAAGTCCTTTTGGAAAACCTTTTCGGTTTCCATTTGTTGCCCACAGCAGTAACTTCTTGGGTTGTCACGGTGACAATACTCTTTCAGAAAGTTTCTGCAGGGAGTCAAGAAGTTATTTCAGTGTTCTACGCTGAACCCAAAACAGCAGCGAGTCTACACTGTGTTCCAGCGCTGACGCATCATCGGATGGACACTTGATGCCTTTAAATGTCCCTGAAGACCTTTGTTCTGTTCAGGCTAAGTGGCTCAGATTTCACCAACCTCTGTATCTGTAGATCTGCTGGATCCACAATATTTACAATCCAAAGAGTTATTTTGCCTTCAGTTGAGCTACAAAAAAACTTTAGAGCTGCAAATGCTATGACTCAGCTTATAATTTTTGATAAATATCTACTATGAGAAGTTTGTAATTTTAAATGACAACGTATTTGTGTATTATTATTTGAATTGAATTGATTTTGTTAAAGAACCACAATTTTATTCAGGTTTTAAAGTTAGGAAAACATAAAAATATTACCAAAAAATATTAAAAAATGTATCCATTTTCTTTTATGGGGTGCTGATTGTTAAATTACACAGTCAAACAGCAGAAACTTATTTAGGCTTTTATGAAAAAAGTCATACATAAGTTGATATGATATCACTGGAATAAATTAAAATATTTGTCATAATAAAAAAGCTAAATATTATTCGTTTAAAATGTCATAGTTCAATATTTAGTTTGCAAGTTAAATATTTTGTTATAAAATATTTAACTACTGCAGTCACTATAGACAGCCACCAACCTAATGAAGACAAAAAAGGTATAAACAATATTACTGACACCTTTCAGTGTCATTCTAATGTAGTAATTCAATGCAGTTATTCCATGAACATGATTCAAAACTGCTAAAACCAGCATTTGTTTTTATATTTAAAAACTTCAGTTCATGCTTCACGGTTTTCAGTAAAGTCGTTGAGAGCCATTGTGAAAGATGTAAAGAGCCATTTGTGGCTCTGGAGCCGCAGGTTACAAACCATGAATGTAGAGGATTTAGGGCAAAGGGTAATTTCCTTTTTCATGGAACAGCTTTTTTAAGATTATGTGATGTTACTAAAACTAGATTATGACACATCAATGTGTTGCAGCTCCATGTGGAGTCGGATTTACGTTGAGGCAGGACTGAGCAACGATGTAGCAGAGTCTGATTAGCTTGTAGTGAGACAGTGTTTTGAAACTGTGGCTATATACTGTATGGAGCAATGAAGTGGAGGCTCTGCTGTAGTAAAGAGGAACCTACACTTCCAACCTTCACTTCAGTTCACAACACATTGAGTACAGCTGAAACAATGAATGCAATTAATCAATTATTGACATAATCATCTGCTAATTTACTTATAGATTTGTTAACTGGATTCAAGAAAGGCCAGTTTTTGAAAGAACAACATACTCAGAGCAGTAATCACAACAAAAAACAATATTTTTTTTATTTACGGTAATATAAAAAAACCCTTCATCTATAGATTTTTCTACCAAGATTATATAGTCACGTAGATTTAACTTCACCTGGTTCTATTACACTGCAAATACACAAAGTCTTACCAAGTACTTTTGGTCTAGTTGCTAGCGAAAATATTTTAGTAAACTTTAAATAAGTCATAACTAACTTACAAGTAACTTTTCAGCAAGATATATGAGCTTGTTTTAAATCAGTAATCCCTTAGTTTTGATGAGAAAGTACTAGTTCCATTGGCAGATTATTTCACTTATCACATGAGTAAAATGTCTTGTAATGGTGAAATAATATTAAGGAATTATTAACTTAAAACAAGCTCTTATATCTTGCTTAAAAGTTACTTGTAAATGAGTTTTAGTCTTATTTCAAGTGTACTAAAAACATATTTGCACTACAAACTAGCCCAAAAATACTTGTTTTTTTGCAATGTAAGCACCTTTTGCTATCCAATTATTAATCAGTTAATCCGAAAAATAATCACCAGATTAGTTTTACACTATTAATTCTAAGTCAAGAGATGAGCTTTGCTCATGTTGATGTTAGAAATATTTATTTAGCTGCAGATGCATCCTCGGCTACAAATCATACATACAGTAGTTTTTGGATTTTTAAGCAAAACATATATGTAGATATTCTTATTTAAAAAGTGAAAATTAGGTTCATTTGCATCTTTTACTGTATTTCCAATGTATTTAATGTTTTTTTCAGAAATGTAAAGCTATTGTCATTCCAGGGTTCACCTTCTCATGGTGGAGACTCGCTGGACCTTCTCAGTCCAATCTCCTTGTTCCATTTCACTGCTGTCACCAAGACGAAGGAACCACCTTCTAAAGAAAGTGAGTGCTGGTTCTACATTATTGTACCCTTTAACTAGACCATAAATGGAGTATGGCCTGCTGACTGGAAGTGGGGGTGTGTTTCTTACAGGAATGCAGAAGCTCCAAGTGTTGGGTTTGGTTTATTTCTGCTACCTCTTCCTGTTCTCTGGTCTAGAGTTCAACCTGAGTTTTCTGACTCACCAGCGCTTCCAGTTTACAAGGTATAAACCCAGATATAAAATTGTATATTAGCAGCAGCGTGTCCGTACATCCTTAAAAATTTGTGTATCTAAAATTAAGGATTTAAAATGTCTTGAATCCATTTTTTAAAAAGAAAGTTGGCTTTAGAAGTATTGAATTTTGTCTTGGCTGAACTATTGAATCGGATTGAAGGGGATTAGGGCTGATAGGAGAAGAAAATAAAGTTCTCACTTTAATCTCAGCGTTCTCACTTTTTTCCCCTCAGAATCAGAATTGTTTAAACTAAATACATAAGGCAAATGTAGTCTTAAAACTCAAATCTGCCTAATACATTTGGGACAGGATTTCAGTGTGGATAACGTGCAGGTTTACAAATCCTACAAGAAAAACATAGTTACATGATTATGTTTAAATGCTAACAACATAATTTACATTCACCTAACTTAAGAATGTTTGGTAATTTATTTCGATTTTGACCAAATTAGAAATATTTTTAGTGACCTTAATCCTCTTCCGTATAATCACGTATATTCTATGTATTTTTTATTTTTTGGCGGGGCTTTTTTGTCAGGATAAATCTTGAGCCACACGCAGACATTTTCAATGCTAACATAGCCTTGCTAGCTAGTTAGCTTTTTCGCATTTGGAAATTTATCGCAAGTTGGCTGGATGAAGTGCACATTTATTTTTGAGATATAGGTCTTAAATTCCATTCATAATGATTTTATAAAGTTTTAAATTTGAGTTGGTGAAACCGGCAGAAACTCTAAGGAGGAACATAAATACTTTAATTGTTTTCTGTAAACAGCATGCAGCAGGGAAAGATGTTCTTCTTCATTGGTGTCATCATGGCTTTAATCCAGGGGGGATACGCTCGAAGAATCAAACCTGGGCAACACATACATGCTGTTTACATGGTAACGATATAATCTATCTGCATGATGAGTATTATACTGAACAGGCAGAAAAATATAATACTGAAATAAATCTTAATCTTTCCAGGCAATAATGATGCTAATCCCAGCATTCATTCTCATTGGATTATCGTGGAATATTGCAATGCTTTATATTGGCTTGGCATTATACTCTTTTGGTGAGTCATGTTTGCTTTTCATCTGATTATATTTTTAATAAATATAATGAGGGCAGTGATGCAATTTTAGAATCAACTCAAATCATGGCAACTTTTCATTTTTATTGTTAATATAATTAATAGGAGATGATTAGTGGCTGCCTGTAAACCTTCTATGCACATCTTAAGAAAAGTTAATCGAACAATAAATTTTCTAACATGATTTTCTTAAAACAAATTAAGAATAGCGGCATTAAAAGGTGTAGTTACCACATCTGACTATAGAGGGCGCTGTCGATTCTTTACCAGAAGTCAGAAGAAGATTGAAGTGGTTATTCTTTTTTTTGTGTAAATTATTGATATGTAACCATGACATAAAGGGTTAAAAATAAAAAACACATTAGTTGAACCCAGAAAACACTGCAGTGAGATTGTGAGTGTAATTGATTTTATTTACACTAAATAAATTCAATGTTATAATCAGATTAACTGTTTACTAGTAAACAGTTAATCTGGATTTCAAAAGGTTTCTTGATAAAAATAAATAAAACATTAAGCAAACATTTCCTCTTAAAGAACTTGGTTGTATCATTTTTAATGATAGGCATTTGAAGATAGACATTTCCAAGTAGCCAAGGATTATGTCATTAAAGATCAGCAGGTTTTTCTGGGCATTTTGAGGGTCTTTCAGATACTTAGTTGGTTCTTTTCTGCATTTTTATTAACATTTTATTCAAACAGTCAAAAAAGAATATATATATAAAAAAATCCTGCTATCAGGTTTTATATGGATGTGAACTTGTGTGTCATCCACACAGCAGTTGCCATACTTTAAAAAATTAAATAAAATTTAACTCAAAGATAAATTTTGAGTTAAAAAGAGCAGGTCCAAGAATTGATCCCTGGAGATAAAGCTTCCCTCAAAGCAAACGGAAATTGTTTTCTCAATATTTCTATCTTCATTTAATTTAATGATTTATTTATTTACACATTTGTGTTCATATTTTGATTGTTACAGCTGCAGCAATTGTAGTTCCGTGCCTCTCTACCCTGGTTGCTGACCACGGTGAGTCTCCTTTTATTTTTTTTTTAAATATTATGATTTTGAGATCAAAGTTGCTGATTGTTCCCTGTCGGATGTTTGATTAGGTTCAGCTAATCAGAAAGGTACTGTGATGGGGATTCTGCGTAGTTTGGGTGCGCTGGCAAGAGCGTCTGGGCCGGTGGTGTCATCCTCTGGTAAGAAAGCTAAAGAATAGAAAAATAATGGCCCTTTCAGCTTTTTAGCGCTTGGATTTAGCTTCATATAAATTATATCTGTCTCCAACAAATCTGGAATTACTTTGAGACGCCTCTATTTTTGCTGTTTGTGTATTTACATCTTATGTTTATTAATTTTTTCTGTATTTTATTTCAGTTTATTGGATTGCGGGAGCACAGACCTGCTTTCTCATAACGTCAGCCTCATTTGTGATTCCACTTTTTCTCCTGAGCAAAGCCCAGAGGTTAAAGGAGGAGTGACCTGCAGAGATCAAGATCCCTCTCTTGCTGCCTTATATGAATGTTATAATGTTTACATTTTTTTGGGAGAATGAGCACTGTTTCCATTTTATTTTACTCAGTAGTGATGTGAGGATTACTTTTGGTGCATTGTGCCAAAGATAAACATATAAAACAAAAAGTCCAAACGTATGCCAAAATAAAGTAGTAGGTACAGAATGTTGTGTTAGAAAATAACTGTATATTTGCACATTAAGATATCTCCTTTTTATTGAACACATGCTTTGATAATTAGAAATTACATTGTTAGTAGAGTTTGGATATTTTTTTATAAAAGTATTTTATCTTATAGATGCAGTATTTTATAAGTCAGAAATGTATTTTTATGGTCATTGAATGTGTTAATGGTTTATTTTATGAATGTTTGAAAAAGAAACACATCATCAACTGGTCATAATGGAATAATATCCTAAAGGTGTCAATAAAACTTTACAGTAATAATTTCATCAAATTAATTTCTTTATTGATAACCAGCATTAAGTAGATAGTAAATATGATTGTTTGTTTTACTTCACTTCTGTTTTCAACAATTGTTTTTGACATTTTTGAATTACATTTTAAATAAAAAGGAAGAATTCTAAGTATATTAAATGACAACACCATATTCAAGGTATGCCTAAAAAGGACTATTTTTATTGACAAAGTTCTTCCTAAAGCAACTATAAAGACTGAATTTAAGGCGAAGTTTCCTATTAATAAGCTAAGAAAACTCACTTAGTAAATTTTGTATATTATCAGTGTACGCCAGATTTGCTATTTGTCAGAAATACCTTTCATTACTTTCAGGACGTCAACCCAACTTTTGACTGAATTATTTAATTTGCTCTCTAATCCCACAAGATGTCGCTGTTTCTCCGTTTGTTCCTCTGTGAACATCGCCCTCACTCAGTTGATGGGACTTCCGACCCTGATATGAGAACCGCATTATTTGGCTCAACTCGCCAACAAGAACCGACCCCTTCAGCTCCAAAATATCTATTCATAAAGCTGTACCACTAGCCTTTAAATTTGATTCCAGTTTTGAAATCTAAGTTGTATCTGTGAATGTTGATATACAATTTAAGCTCAAATGAATTGAGATCGTTCAATTAGAACAGCTAGCGGATTGAGTCGGCTCGACCGCAACTGACGCATCACACAGCTAGCCTCTGTTTTTCATGCTAAGCTATCAAACAGGTTGTTCATGATTAACAAACTCATGGCATAATCGTGGGATGGACTTTGACAACACTTGGAACCACATGCGAAAATACGAATATGTGACTAAATCTTAAAAACGCCTGAAGATGGAGAAGGTAAAGAACACCAAATTGGATTATAACTGCCTATTTAGCTAGCACTGAAGCTAACGCATGCGAATATGTCCTGCTACAGTTACAGTTCTTTCTAAAAAGTGCCTAAATGGGGGGCAACTGATGAAGTGAAAGATAATATTTTGTTTCCCGAAGACGTAATTTTGTCTGAAGCACAAATGTTGTATTTTTAACACTTCTTAAAGCGTCGACATGTCAAAGCAGAACATATGATTGAAGTGTTCCTTATAATGTTTATTTAAGTAATTATAAGTTACATGTTTACCAAAGGTTTTTGTTGACATCACTTTACTTTTTCCAGGAGAGCAAACCGACACCTAGTAATTGTTCTCCCCAGGATTTTGAAAAACATCCGAAGAAAAGAAGCAGAGATGCTTCTAATCCTCACACAGCTTCAGTTCCTCTGGTCTTACCAAATCCTTATGTGTCCAACCAAACTTCAGCCAGGTATGGAGATCATGGCTAAGCCCAAGTAATCAGCAACTCGACCCCTGATCGTATCTTTTCTCTGTGTCTGTGTTTATTAAGGAACTGGACAGATCTGAGCCAAAAACAAGCAGGAAAAAGGGGAGATGTTTCAAGAAGTCATGGCTACAGCAGCAGACGTCCTGTGAGGGAAACCAGTGACAAAAACAAGCTCCTCTGGGATCCACATTCAAAGGTTTTCTTTTTATTACACTTATTAAAGTCACACTAAGTTACTGTGACTTAATTTATGTAATAGATTTCAATCATTTTGTTGGTGTGTTTGCAGACATCAAAAAGCAGCAATGACTCTCAGGGCAGAAATGTGGGCAAAAACTCATCGGATGCACGACAAAAAGGTAAACATCATCCATCAGATCACAAGTGACTCGCATGTACATTTTCAGAAATAACCAAATTATGCCTTCAAAAGCTATTTATACATATAATAACCCATACAAAACTATAATATGTGCATTGTTTGAATAAACGTTTATTGGTATATAGTTAAATTTGTCAATAATTAAGAGTGTCTTTAATCAGAGGCTTCTTCAAGTATGCTTAAATACAGACTGCTACAGGAGATCTTTCCATCACCATCTACAATAACTTATCTTTGAATTTGAAATTGAACAAATGCATTTAATTAGATGGAAGAGGATGACTTGCTGTGATGACCCACGAAGAGGGAACAGCCAGAAGAAGAATACAAATAATTCAATTATTAACTCAAATTTTCATTAATTTAGTTAAATTACTTCAGTATTTATCAAGTTAACATTTCCATTGCCACAGTCCATCATGAAATAATTAAGACTTTCAGGCTGATTCACCAAAAAGACCCTAATGATGATTATTGTGTGTGTGTGTGACGGGAATCTTTAATTCTAGCTTTTCTATTTTTCAGCGAAAGATCCAACTAAGGGACTCGGTTTACAAATTAGACTGTCTAGAAAACCTTTGTTTAAAACAATGGTCACTTTGTTTTTATCACGTAACATTGTTTACTGTCCTCAATTAAATAAACTTGAATAATAATAATAATAATAATAATAATTAACCTGCAGTTTAACTACAGACCAATAGTTTTTTGTCTTGACCCGATCGAATGATGTTCAAGGCTTAGAGATGGAATAAAATTCTCCATGTGCGGCAACATAAGTCTATGAAATATTTAAATACTTCAGTATTTATGAATGATGTTAATATAACATGAATTCAGATTTTTAATTAATGATTTGCACATTTAGTTATTTAACATATATCTTATCTGTGTTATTGATGCAGATGAATAATTATAAAGCTTTATTTAGCCGTTCATTTATTGTCTGTCCCTTTGGGGCGTCAGCAGGTTTTAGACATGTCAGGTCAGCCCCGGCCTCTGGAAGGAAATCAACACCAGCACTGGCAGATTTTGTCCCGTTTGAAGTGAAGATGGCTGATTTTCCAGAGTTAGCTGGCGTTTTGCAGAAATCAACTTCTCATGCTGGAGCACAGAAAGACTGCTGGGGTCCAAGCCCTCAATGCACAAACCCACAAACTCAGACGACTTCCCAGAAGGTTAGTTTCTGTATTTAAAAGAAAAATCAGATTAGATCATGTAGAAATATGAACACTGAGCTGTTTTGTATTATTATTGGCAGGCTGGAAGAAATGGCTCTACAGCAGAACTTGAGCCCTTGCAGAATAAGACCACTGTTAACCTGCCAGGTAAAGGCTGAAATCATCTCCTGAACCACAGCGACAGTCTTTTCTAACTTGTGAATCACTTGTTTTTCTTTCTTTCCTAGCAGCTCAGCCGGTAATAACATCCTGGGCAAATATTGCCTCTCAGCCCCCAAAGAAACCTGTTGTTACAGACGAGACAATCCGCCGCAGCGACACACAGGTGCAGTTTGTTTTTTCTGGTTTAATTCTTAATAAAAAGGGTTTCAGTTTTTATTCTTCTCTTTTGAGGCGTAAGGAAGAAATTTAAATGGACTCACCGAGAGTCGAGTTGGGCTGGAAGTTGATCAGGCAGAACCTCTCTTCGGTTTTCTGGGCTGGATCATCAACAAAGCTCTCTGATGGTTCTGAGCATAAAAAAGCGACTGGGAGGACACTGCTCACCAGTTTGGATTGTTTTTGAAAACTTAGTAACTTTATTCATCTATAAAGTCGTTGATATGAGGTGAAATAAAGATTTTTGAGGTAATTATCTTTCTTCATTCTTTCATCCACTTTCTGCAATGGACCGGCAGCGAAACAGGCCCTCAGAATAATGCCATGGCTGAGATTAAGCTTCATTTTGACTCTAAGCCTGTTGCAATAAGCAATAAATTTATTACCTGCATAATTAATTATAATGAGCTCAATAATTTACATTTGGGCAACAATTTAAAAAAGATTATCCCCTCTAATATTGAGAAACGCTGCAAATATTTGGCATAAAGTAAAGAGTGTTAATATCTGTATCGATACTGATGTTGAAATAAAAATCTAGATTGGGTATCGGTGACAATGTACCCAATCCATAAATGCAGATCTATTCAGTCTAATTCTGTACTCTGCGGTCTGCACAACGTCATACTTTATTTATTTTATATTATATTTAGAATTACTAATTGCACTTTCAGAACCATTTAGAGAAAGTTTGTTGCAGTTTATTTCTACATGTTTGACCAAACTTGTGAAGCTATTGGTGTATTTAAATGTGCTGTACTGGTGCAGAGTTATCAAATGTACTTGTTATTCAGTACATTTATGTTTATGCTTCATTAAAAAAGAACAGTTTTAGGTCTATTCAGGACTGTTTTTCTGTTTTGGATCGGTATTGACGGATACAAATCTCTATTCTGTTGGTATATTGGGAGTGACAAAAGTAGATCTGTGCATTCCTGATATATACAGAACCATGAAGCTAAGAAAGCTGAAAAAAAAACAGGCAGTTAAACTGGTTTAAAGAGAATTACTTGCACCTTGTAAAATGGAAGTTTGCATACATGTTTGCATATATTTTTCATGTTTTTGCATTTACCAACAACTAGCTCTGTTCTTTTTGGGCTTATTTCCTGAACTATTAGCCTGTTTTTTGTTTTGGTTTATTTGTTTGTTTTTGAAAAAATGCATCTCTTTTTTTACAATTTTTTTTTTCTAAAGTTCATTTTGTTTATATTACCAGACAAAATGCCTTTCTACCCCACAAGAAGAGGGAGGCCCAGGAAAGAAAAAGCGAAAGAGGAAAAAGAAATCCAAAAGCAACGCTGAGGATGCAGGAGCCGAGTCAGGGAGTCCACTAATTCATCATGAGCCTCCAAAACTTGAGGTAAAATTAGATTTTTGCTTCTTCTGGGTGAATAAAAATTTGGACATTTAACAGAATTTAACATTTTTTCCTAGGATGAAGAAGAATTCCCTGACTTGGTGCTGGGTTTAACTGGGTTAAACAGTAAAACAAAGCTATGCAAAGAGGTAGATATCATCAGTGGTTTAAATGCATCAACATAAGATAAAATATCATAAATAAAAGTCTTATGTTGTGGTTTGATGTCAAGGAAAACCAAAGAGAAGGAGGACAGTACCAGTCTGCCGACTTGAACAAGGAAAAATCACCAGTAGGAAAAACTCAACTGCCTGAAATTACTAAAAAAGGACAGGTTTGTGGTAATCATTTGTTAAAACTGACACTGTCAGAGCAGTCTGGTTTTGTCTCAGTGACGTAGCTCTGACCTTCATCACCTGATTTGTAGAAAGCAGAGAAAGTGTCGGGGAAAAAGAGCAAAGCCCCGGTCCAGCTGGACATCGGAAACATGCTGGCCGTCCTGGAAAAGAAGCAACAAACTCAAAAATCAAAGCAGGACACCAAGCCGATCATTCTCTCTGGTCAGCTAATAGGTTTTTATTTCTTTAAAAACCGCGTTTACGAACATAATTAATCGATGTCTGCTTTACTGTAGTTGGTGGAGGACTGCCTGTCGTCCAGAAGCAATCGTCGGCTCTGAAGAAGCCGCCATGGCAGCAGGATAAAATCGCACACAATCCGTTGGACTCGACCAGCCCTTTAGTTAAGAAAGGAAAGCAAAGAGAAGTGCCTAAAGCCAAGAAACCCACTCCTCTGAAGAAGGCAAGTGGACACAGTCTGCCAGACACTCACTGTTGATCATTATAGTAGTTGCATTGTTATATTGAAGCTCATATATATCATTTTTACAACTTCTCGTTTTCAGCACTGTTTAGAAGATCCTGACTGTTATATTTATTTAAATGATTAAATGTGAAAAGAAAGAGCAAGCAGTCGAGAATGCAGCTGGAGGTTGATAAAGAGTGATGATGCTACATGTGGGACGACAAACTCGGCCATTAGTGCAAGACGTTTGGCCAAAGTGTTGGTAGAAAAGTCTGAGTTTGAGCTCATAAAGTGAAGATTTTAGAGCTGCAGCTAACAATTATTTTAGTCACTGATTATTCTGTCTATTAAATGGATAAAAAATATTGGCATATCTGCAGAAATACTTTAAAATATACAAATAAACAATTAATTCAATTCATTTTTAAAATAAATCTACTACCTAAAATCCAATAACATATAATTTCTTGAGTGAACGCTTGATCATTTGTACCAAAGGATGCATCTGTAGCTAAAAATACTTCTAACATCAACCTGTGAAAAACTCACACCTTTCTGCTTGACTTAATATCAGTACATTGTGGGCTAATCTGTTGGGGTTAAAAGCTAAAAGTATGCCACTTAAGGAGTCCAAAAAAGCAAAACTAAGAAAAGGCTGTTTATGATTTGTTTCATGAGCATTTTTAGCTTTTTAGTACTAAAATATGATGCAATTTTTTCCTTTAAGCTTTTATTCTGTTACATATTCAGGTCATTTTGAAAGAAAGAGAAGAGAAAAAACAGAGACGTCTGCTAGAGGAGAGAGGACTGCTGCCTGATAATGGCTCTGAATTCACTAATGATGCTGCAGAAGAGCAGCATGACTCAAATGACACAGGTCAGAGCCAACATGTTCTCACTATAGAAAGATTTCAGAATGACTCAATTTATTCTGTTTGTCTCTTTCAGAAGACATTCAGAGCCTTACACAAGGATTCGACGAACATTTGAATTTAAACGGCACAAACTCCAACATGGATGAAGCCGATGAGGACAACGACAAAAACGATGATGTGCAACAGGAAGTCCCCTCATCTGAGCCCCAACAGAACAACGTTCCCAAAATTCACAGCAGGAAGTTTAGAGAGTAAGGCCGCAACGTTGTTCCCTTCGTATCGACTAGTGATGTTTGATGTCCAATGCCAATACTTTGCTCAAAAACACATAATGTGTCTGGTAAATCTAAAAAAAAAGTGGAGTAATTCAATTCTTTGCTGTATAAGAATGCAAGACATCACTTTAATTGATTTAGTTTGAAGTCTGAAGTACATTAGGGTGACGGCCTTTTTTATTATTGCCAGGCTATTTTAACAACAGCAGACAATCATACAAAGCATGTTAAAATGGTGTTGCAAAATAAAAACATGAGTAAATAATAACCCTACTGAAATAAATCCTTGTTTAGTTATTAGGAACTACTCTAAAATGAAAGCTTGCATCCTAATTGACATTACAAAATCAGATTACTTTGAAAACATGTTAATGAACCTAAAGCAAAGGCATCCATCTTTGAAACTTTCCCATTCATGTTTTTGTTAAGGAAAACCATATTTACTGTTTTCCCTTCAGTCTGTTTTGTTTTTGCGCAGAACGTCTCCTGCCTTTGAAAAGATTCTTATTTAGGAAAGATCTCAATGATTTAGTTACTTTTTAACGAGCTCTTGTTAAGATCCTTTATCTCAAGTGACTGAAGTATTGAAAGTATTGATACTTAGACTTGAGAGAATCGATTTTGAAGCACAATAAAAAAGTGGAGTAATTCAAAGTCTGGTATTGGAAGTATCGATATTTAAGCATCAATCCACACTTTGCTAATATCCAGAGACTTCTGTGTAATGATTTGCTGTTGTTTGCATGGCAGCTACTGCAGCCAGATGCTGAGGAAAGACCTGGATGAGTGTGTGACGTCACTGCTGAAGGAGCTGGTCCGGTTCCAGGACCGGCTGTACCAGAAGGATCCCATGAAGGCCCGCATGAAGCGGCGGATCGTGATGGGCCTTCGAGAGGTTCTGAAACACCTCAAACTGAAGAAGGTCAAATGTGTCATCATCTCGCCAAACTGCGAACGCATCCAGTCCAAAGGTATTCAAAAGCACCGGCTGTAGATTATTTAAGAAAAGTCTGGGGAATTATTAATCGTCTCACGATGACAAATTTAGCTGGACAATAAATTGTCCCAGACGTTATTGCGAGAAACGATAATATTGTTGCGTTGAGACAAAACACTTTCTCACAGATCAGTAAACTTTAAATTCTAACAAACATTTAGCACTGGAACTGGAAGACATTCTAAATATCCAAAATAGATCAACAAAAAAACAAATAAATTAATTATTATTATATAATAACATTAATCTCATGATCAATTAAAATGAGCTCAACAATTCCCATTCTGATTATTAATGTGCTTAGAGGGAGATCATAATCAATTTTATTTATGTTTTTGTATGTGTGTGGTTTTTAGTTCCATTCTATTTACTGTTTTTGGTTGTTGCGTTTTATTTTGGATAATTAAAATATCTTTCAGTTCCAGCATTAAGTTGTGTTTACAAAATAAGAGTTTATTGGTCTTTGAGGAGAGAGAAAACTTGGAGTTAATATGCCATTATCTTTATATTACTTTAAAATCATATCAAAACAACATTAGCATTTCTTGCAATAATAATAATTTTATTGTGACAGGGTACTTGTAATAATTAGACTTCATGTTGAAGTGGCAAAGATTGGATTTTTTTTATTTTTCTATCAGATGGGGATTTTACCCGCTGTGTGAACGTAGCCTAATATTCTCTGGTTTATCAGGTCAAGAACTCTAACACAGTTCCCAGGGCATTTTAAAGAAAAAAAAAACAAGCCTACAGCATCACAGATCTTTCACCATGCAACAAGCACCTTTTGCTTATATAATTTTTTTATTTTATGCCAAACCCACATGGGATGTTTGTTGTCATGGGTTGAGTATGAGTGTCATCGTTCCAGGGAAAGTCACAGAAACCTTTAGCAAACTCCAAATGTTTACATTAGTGACAGTAGGAAAAAAAGATTTTCCAAACAGTGTTAGATAGATCTAACGGTTGTTATGACTGCTGCAGTGAGTGTAGGAGTATTTTTACCTCTTAATGTGCAAACTGGACAGATAAATATGGATTCTCTTCCAAGATGATGGCCACAATTTCAATTCTTTAAAGCTTTTTAATTATTACTCTAACTGTATTTGTTTAGGTTGTTAATTTTTTTTTTTTTTTTTTACAGATTTTATGAATGATCATCCATATTTAATTATGATGGAGAATAAGAACCACAATAAGAAAATTTTAAATTTCTTTACAAAAATAGAGTCATAACATAACAGTAAAGTTATTCGAGAATAAAGTCAAAATAATACGAGAATGAAGTCATAATGTGAAAATTTTATTCTCGTAATATTATGACTTTATTCTCATCATACTATGAATTTATACTTGAACTATAATGACTTTATTCTCATATTATTACAACTGTATTCTTGTAATTATTTCAACTTTATCCTCGCAACACTATGACTTTATTCTTGTGATTTTCTTTGTGTGTGTATTTTTTATTAGTATGGGCCTAATACTCCACCATTTTTTAATAGCATGTTCTCCTGTATTTTCCATTTTGAAGAATAACTAAAATAATGCCTATTAATGTGGTAGGACACCAAAAACAGAAACTTGAGAGTATTTTGTGACATTTTCACTCTGATGAGGAAAAGCATTTAGATCCTGAAACAAGACCAAGAAAAACTTTGTTTTTCATCTTGGATGGAAATAAAAGACTCTGCGTCATAAATGTGTACAATTACAACATCGGTGGCGTTGAGGTCCAGACAGGCGTGCAGCTGCTGAAACTGGACGGAGAAAAGCTGCATGTTGATAGAAAATATTCCCTCCACAGGTGGCCTGGACGAGGTTCTGCACACGATCATCAACATGTGTCGCGAACAGGGCGTACCGTTCGTGTTTGCACTTTCCAGGAAAGCACTGGGCCACTGTGTCAACAAGGCTGTGCCAGTCAGCCTTGTGGGCATCTTCAACTACGATGGAGCGCAGGTCAGGGTTATCATTCTCAGATGTAGGGCAGCAAAATCTTTCACATGCGGATACTAGAACCTCCTAACTTGGTGCAGAAGTTCCCAGGGGCTTGCTCTCATGAAAAAAAAGCAAATGAAAAAGTCAAGATGGCCGCCAAGATGGTTGTCAAGGAAGACTGATTTTTATCACAGATGAATAGCTTTGGTGTCAAATCGTAGATGACTGGATGAATAGAAATCATATGTACTGTAAATGTTTTGATTTTTCAAGATGGCCACCACAAAAATCAGAAAGAGATCAGAAATCAATATTTGGTGGAACAACCAGGAGGTTTTCAATGGACTCTTAATTTTTCTAGAGCTGCATGTTTGCACTAAAATTGGCAGTAGTTATAACCACATCTAACCACAAATTTAGATTCACTAACCAGTAGCCTGCTAAACAAGAATCCTAGCTTAGCTACTGCTAAACCAGTAAACACATTAAAAATAAGTTCTGCTAATGCTGAACTGCTAAACACATTAAAAATATTAGCGGAAGTTAACCCTAACCAGCATCTCATTTTACTACATGTTACTACTTTAAAGTTGTATAAGAAGGATGACCATATAGTTAAAAACATATAATGTGACATAAAGTTAATCCATGTCTCATTTCATGGCAATAATTGATTTAAAAGTGTCAAAAATGGCAGCCATTTAAAAAAAATAACTGACTAATTGAAAAGAATTTTATGCTTATATCCACATCTGAAAGATTTTTACAGTAAGATGCTGAACATCTAGTAGCTGTAAAGGGTAACTAACATTTTAAAATGTGAAAATTCGCTCTGATACTTACAGGATTTCTATCACAAGATGATTGAGTTGTCAGCTGAGGCTCGGAGAGCCTACGAGGTGATGCTGTTGAGCCTGGAGCGTAGCGACCAGCCCGATACAGACCAGCAGGGAAACACGGAGCCACTGCAGATTAACAGTCTGGCTGAGGAGTCTGAGCCTGGACCCGACAGCAAATGGTCCGAGAAACCGCATTACTGTAAGTCACAGCGTTTTATTTACAGCGCAGCAATGAGAGGGAAGCCATCTTTTTCATTAACTGATCAATAAGATAAAACCAGAGGTGTAACTAGCTACATTTACTTGAGTAACGTTTTGGAAAATATGTACTTTTTGGAGTAGTTTTACTGCGTTGTACATTTTACTTTTACTTTAGTAATATTACTATGAACAATCGCTACTCTAACTTGAGTAAAATTTCTGGATTCTGTATCCGGCACAAGCAACTTCAATGAAGAAAGAAGAAACATTTCAAACATAGACTCACACTTAGTTTGTTAGAGCGAGACCTCTTGTTCATACACCAGCTTTGTTGTTCTGTTTTTTTCTATCTGCTGAGCCTGTTGGAGATTATTAATACATATCACCACTAGGAGTACATTATCCTATACACATTACTTATTGTAAGTATTAATTTTATGTAAAGTTTTTTAATATTGAAAAAAAGTTTGAAAAAGCTTATTTTGCTTGAGTGTATTATTTATTTGTAGTATTTTGTTTAATTTAGCCTTTAAAATGCCAGAATTTGCACATATCTTCATATTTTGTCATCATCATTTTAAAATATTAAATTAAATTTTAGTACTTGAGTAGCCTTTTTACCAAATACTTTTTTTTACTCATGAGTAACTTATTGGAAAGCTACTTTTTACTTTTACTTGAGTAAAAATATGTTGAAGTAGTGCTAATCTTACTCTGGTTTTGCTTGTTTAGAAAATAATAAATAATATATAAAATAAAATAATAATAATAAACCTGAAAATAATCAGACGTTTTTTAATTGATTCCAGTAATAAGCCAATTACTCAATACTGTAATACTATTGTTTTAAGACCAGTAGAGAAATGTACCTGTGCTGATCATTTTTCCTCTCTTGCTTCTCAGTGAAATTCTGGGAGCAAATTCTGGAGGAAGAAAGCAGCCACGCTTTCCTGAGCCACATGGAGCAGCTCCTGGACAGCGAATGTACAGAAAACGCAGAAGAAGACAAGAGTTGACTGCAACAAATCTTTCTCCAGCTACAAAACAAAGCAAAAAAAAATTTATTTGGGTTGCCACACCCACAAAAAACACTTTTGGTTTGATTTTTTTTCTCTCATTTAATTCTATTTCCTGTAAATTATAAATTCTTTGAATTCTTTCAGGAAAAGAACCAGATAGGAAGCCTCAAAATATAAACTCTGAACCATGTTGACTGTGACCCTTCCTGCTGAATATGTAGGATGTTTCTTTTCTAGTATTGATCATATAACACTATATTTTGGAGCCATTATTTTTGACTTTATAACTATATTCAATCTTTGGAAACATTTTAAGGATTGAAATGAGTACCACTTTAATTAGAAATGACAAAACATAGTAAATACGCTAGAAGCACTTTATAAAACATTAATACGCAGTTTTAGGGCATTCTGCAGCTTTTTCATTCATGTATGAAATATAAATGTAGCTGCTTTTTAAAGGTCGGTAAAGTGTCAATTAGTTAAAAACATGCTTATTAATTATTTATAAGTGACTAAAACAGTTTTATTGGAAGGAAGGACATAGGATAAAACAAGATGTGATGAAGACCAGCAGATTTAAAAATGTAATAATATTTAGAAAAGAAGATTGTAAAATACTTAAATAGGACATATATTAGAAACGCTTCATACTGGAAGGAAAGAAGAAACAGATTTTGAGTTTTAGACTCATTTTCTGCAGAAGGTTTTTTTTCTGTGTGTTGATTTGTCACAGCTTTAGACTGTGAACACTTGACGTTTTGATAGAACTACTCTGTAACGTAAGCACATGTTCTCACACAGTTTTGAAACTTAAATCAGAACTTGGAAGCAGCAGCAGGAAACTTTGGGGTTAAATTCACCACAGAACGGAGCTCCAACTAAAAAATAAAAAAAGGAAAGTTCATTTGTTACATGTAATTGAATTAAGTTTGTCAAACTTACTTTATTTACATTCAACATGACAACTTAATATATTTGCTTTCTTTTTTAAGTTGGATCAACTGTTTTTTTTCAGTGCAGTTTAAAAATGGACACTTTTGCTTATTGATGATCATCTTTTCAGTTTAATGTTTGAGGCCTCCTTATTTTTCATTAAAATCCCCTGCTTTGTCAGAGGGTTTATGATTCCAAGTTGCAGGGCATTAAGAAGAGAAAGAGGCCCACAGCATCACCAGTTCTCTACCATACCTAACAATGGGCATGAGTTGCTTTTCTATTTATCGTTCTTTCCAACTGGATTGTTTGTCCCACTTCTCATTCCAAACAACTCTTTGGCATAAAGAATAGTTTTGTTGATGGTTGTTTTGATTAGAAAAGGGCGTCCATTACTCCAGATCTTACCTGTGGTCACTCTTTGAGATGCATTCAGGACTATTGTTCATCACAGTTTCAGTTGTTTTTAATTATTGCTCTGACTGCACATTAGCTACTGTAGGCGGGTAACAAATTTCTGGATCACATATGTTCGCTTATGTTTCCTATTTTGACAAGTTGGCATAAGATATGTACCTCTGCTTCATGTCATTTGTACCTCAGGTAAACAGGAAGTGATTTCTAAATGAAAGTTACAAACCTCTGACATCATTTTAAAATAAGAAAAATGTTTCAGTTGCATTTATTTCTGTTAGAGTTGTTGAGATGATTTAACTAAAAACTAACATTTTTTAATGTTGGATATTTTCCCCAATAACTAACGTGTAGGTTGGATTTTTAATTATTCCTTTCAGCGTAAGATTATACTACTTAAATTAAAGATATAATTATTTACAAGACTTTATTAGTCTTGTAAATATTGTATATTTTTCCAAAATGTTAGATATTTTTATATGTTCACAAATCTATTGTAAGTCTTACTTAGGGTGATGTTCCGACTACGTTCTGTAAAATTTAATATTTCTGTTTTTTCAAATTAAGAGAGGTATTTTTTGTTAAAATTAAAGTTTAAACAACATTGCCAGCTGATCGTCTTCTTATGTCGCACATAGAAAATATGGCAAACTTGCATATGCAGAATAAAGGTAATTACTGTTTAAAATGATTTCCAGTGAGGTCTGAGTCAGAGAAAAGCAGAGCAAACTGCACATCAGGAACATGTTAAATCATTAAAAAGCACTGCTCAGTTTACAATCATCTTGTTTACCAACCTGATGTTTTTCTCCTGAACTACTTTGTGAAAATCTCAACAGGAGTTCAGTACTCCTCCTTTGTGCAGCTCATCATTTGAATTCTTTTCTTTCCAGTCTTTTTGTTCATCTGATATTTTACTATCATCTGTCTTTAAAGTACTGTTAGGGCTGACTGATAAATCTATTTTATTGATTAATGGAGTTTTTGGTTTTCAAAGGTTTAATTTTTGGAAAAACAAAATTCACCAATGTGATTCCATAGTTCAGAGTGACGTTAGCACACCCAACTTCTATTTCTTTACAACTTCTATTTATTTAGACTTTGAATTGACATATTAAGGTCAAACTAAGATTTTTTTAAGTTTTTATTAGTGTAAGGCATAATACTGCAAAAATACAGTCATAATATTACTAGAATAAAGTTGTAATATTAGGGAAATTAACTCGTAATTTTATGGGAACTCGAGAAAACTGGTGGTCTGAACAGGTTGTAAAAGCTTCTTTGTCAAAACTAATTTTCTCATAATTTTATTAAGTTCTGGTAAAATCGCATCTTTATGCTGCTACTAATATGACTATATTCTCGTAATTAAACAAAAATCCTCGTAGGCTGGCACCAATACGAATCACACAACACACAGACGAGATTACTAAAATTAAAGCTACTTTTTGAGAATAGTAATTTGTAATTTCCTTTTTAAAAAAGAAAGCGACAAAAGGAATCGGATGTGATATAAAAAACAATATATTTGATTAAGCCATAACTCCCATCCCTGTGGTTTAATGCAATATGATAGCGAGCGTGCGCTACGTAACAGAACACCGGGCTGCTCTGACGCCATTTTGAACTGAGAGGGGAAAATAATTGCTTTGGAGTTTCACATAAAATTACCTGTTTATGAGGTTGATAGAAGACGAGTTTTATCGGTTAATTATTTCATTTCCTTCATTGATAAAGCATCAGACTTCAGAAAAAGTAAAGCAACAGCTTTTTATTTAGTTGAAATCTGTTCCGGGGATTTGCTTTACGAACCCGCTGCTCACTGTCGAGTCAGTTCCAGGTGAATTGAGAGACTTGTTTACATGCACAGTATTTATAAAAAATATTTTTTTTTTCTGCAGGACTTAACAAAATACGGTTAACATTACAAAAAGCTGCTGTTTATGTCTGTTTTGCTTCCCGAGTGTTGAGTTTGGACTGTGATGTGAATCTTTGG
This sequence comes from Xiphophorus maculatus, assembly GCF_002775205.1. NCBI lineage: Eukaryota > Metazoa > Chordata > Actinopteri > Cyprinodontiformes > Poeciliidae > Xiphophorus > Xiphophorus maculatus. Next base: position 8,523,049 of record NC_036454.1, on the reverse strand, counting down.
CCAGTTTGTAGCTAACATGTTATTTTTAAATTGAGTTGTGCCCAAATTGCCACCAATATTATTTTTTTCTCAGTGTTTTATTATTTTTTTAGTAATTTCACACATTAAAAATATTTTTTTTTTCGATGTGTAACAGTATACTGTATTAGTTTATCATTTCTTCCGCTGGCAATGAATTATTTTTTTTTTCTTGAGAAGAAGATTGCCTTTTTACAGTATCTAATGGAGCTGAATAAGAAAATGTCTGTGGTACTCAGACTCTTTGTATGATTCGTGCTGCTTAGATATAATTTTGATGCAAGATTTTCAAGAGATGAGACAAGATGAAACTGTTTTGATTGTTATTTTTTGTCTTGTAATGTTCATCATTTCAGCTGACAGCTAAAGTCAGATTTGTTTTTTTTTCTTCACTGAATATACAGCTTAAAATTCTCTAATTATTTGCAGACATATCAGAGTCCTGAATAAAGTATATGTGCATAAAACTATTTAATATTCTTGGTTTGATTTTTCTGAAGAAGATAATTTTGCACAAGAGGAAAGAAAACTGTAGACGTGTGAAATAAGAGAGAAGTATTTCCAGACTTCATTTTTGATCCAGTTGTCGAAAAGTTGCCATTTACTGTCTTTTGCGTTTGTTTCTGGAAATTCAAATTTCTTGATATATTGAATATATACAATAAGAACAACAGAAAAAATTAATGAGAAGTACACTCAATACCTCGCCTGAGCTGCTTTTGCATGAATTACTGCATAAATGGAGCATGACATAAAGGCAATCAGTCAAGGTGAGGCTGCTTCATTAGCAGTATTTAGCTCTCCTGCTCTGTGGAGTCTGGTTTCTTCTTGTCAATTTTAATCTCTACAGAGTTTGCTGGCCAGTCGAGAACAAAACATCATGGTGATTGAATCAAGTGAAATGAAATTAAACTTTTCCACAGAAGGAACCAAGAAAGCAATGAGTGTGGCTTGAGTTCTTATAAAATCTTACTGAAGCTTTGTTCTGCTCCTTTTACTTCTTTTTACACTTTTTCCTTCCACTTAACATTCCATCAACATGTTTGTACAGCACTCTGATGTCTTCACTTCTCTGTGTTTTAAGTCAGGACATAATGTGACCATGCCTTAACAACTGTGTATTAAATTAAAGATTTACTGATCAGGTCTTTTTTTGTCCAACCAAGTCCGGCCGAGACCGAGTCCCGATCTATGTAAAAAAAATGAGAAGAAACAGATTCACAATGTTCCTTATTTTTTTATTTTCTCTACCTTATTTATAATTTAACAGAACATTATGGTTGTGTAAATAAAATGCAATTTTTGGTGCAACAGCTTGAGTTAAAACAAAAATACAAACATTGGGCAACATGAAAAACTATATTTGCTGTAGTCCACAGCGGATTCGCCGGCAGCTTTGCGCATGCGTGATTCCATTTCAGTGTGGAAACAGGTATGATTCTCTCTTAACTTATCGCAAGAACAAACTTATTCAGGCGCGATATTAATTGCGTTTTGTTATTTAACGGAAACACAGCAATTGAGAATTTTTGAATTTTTACGTTAGCAGAATATCGAGAAGGTTTTGCACACATTTGTAATGGAATCACAGCTCACAGTCCACGACTGAGACGCTCGTCTGATATTCGGTATCGATCATTATAACTGAGCTAAAATAGGAACAATATTGTCTGACCAGAACCAGAACCAGAACCAAACATGGAGAAGCAACATTCAGCTTATATCCACCGCACATCTGGAATAAAGTTCCAGAAAACTGCTAAACAGCTGAAACACTGAGTTCCTTTAAATCAAAATCCTATTTAGAGTTGCTTTTGTTTAATAATAACTGGAACATTGATCAATATATTTGATGTGCGGTTTTTTTGATGATAGTATTTGACAAAATGTAATGTTTATTGCTCGTTTATGGTATTTTTATGGCACTTTGAAGTGCCTTGTCGCTGAATTGTGCTGTATAAATAAACTTGACTTGGCTTAGTACACGCCTAAGCTGCAGAGTATCGCTGATAAGAACATATCTGGCATTCATGGACCTGTTGACCTCCACACACCTGATCAAGGACCGATTGATTGCTATTCTTCTTTTTAATCTCAAATATTTTACAGGAGTCAGGCAATAAGTGACAAACCAGAACTTATTTAGGTCAAATTCACTTTAAATTAATAGCAAAAATAAACTCTTTTCTGAATCAGACAGCAGAAGTGTGAGAATAAGCTGTTTTTATTTGTGATTCGACTGAAATTAAACTTTCATCCAGTGGGAAGAAGAGCTGAGCGTGTTAGCTTCTCACATTTTGTCACCACAATAAACAAATTAGTGCTGTTGATACTCTGATGTAGAGTGTAACGAGACCGAAAACAAGAACTAAGCAGACAGGTTTATCAGGTGCACACTTCTCAGATAAACCAGACCTGCTAGGACTTACCGCACGCAGACAGAAACAACGGACAATATTTAATAAGTTCAACAATTGCAACTCTTTTTTGCTGAGGTGCTAAAGATTTATCTTCTTATTTAATGCAAATATAAATCAAACATTCAGATTGACAGGAGTCCTTGCAGAATGACATTTCTGTAAGTGCTTGAAGAGAGGTAAGGAGTCCATTTAAAACTCCTTTTGAGTCTCTCTGCTTTGATTTGAACATTTTAGTTGCTGCTGTATTAAACATCAAGTTCCAAAAGGCTACTTTCAGGAGCAGCGGAGGGTTTTTAGTTGTTAGGTGGGTCATTTTGACCAAATGCTCCTCTGTGGGTTACAGTAAGAGTCTGAACTCAGTGATAATATCCCACTGATAAATGTCACTCTACCAGATCCACAAAACTTCTCAGTTTTTAAATCCTTTCAACAGCGCAGAGCTGCTGAAACTTTAAATGGCGAACGGTGGCCAAAGCAATTATTTTTTCCTCTCTGATTACAATAGATAAATAAATTCCTCTCTGGATAGCAGGCGCTGCATCCCATCCAATTCAATAATGTCTCGTTTGTTGCTGATAGCAGAAATAATAGCACATGGCATCATCAGTGTCCTGCGCCTCATTACAATCACAAGTTTACTTAACAGAAAAGGAGGGAACAGAATCTACGTATCCGTTTGCGATCATTTTCGAGCAAAACCCTTTGCTGAGCTCGCTGTCATGAGGCATTATCGGTTTCTGATTGGTCCAGTCAGTGTAGTGGTCTTCTTTTTTCTTACAGCATCCGTCGGCGGAGTCGCCTTTCTCCAGGAAAACCACGTCGCTGTTCACCTCTTTGACCCTGCTGTAGTCATCTGGCACGCTCACCTCCCTTTTCAACTTCACAGCGTCCGAACCGTGAGGGATTTCTTCTTCATTGAGGATGAGGATGGTGTCGCCGTTCACCTCTTTCACCCTGCTGTAGTCAGTCAGGGTCGGTCGCTGCTGGATGTCCACATAGCTGGTGTTTGGCTGGATGGACACTTCCTCCCCACTCAGACATTCCTGTTTCTCAATTGGAAGATTTGTTGGCTCCGTGTTTAAAAAGTTGCTCTTTGTTTCCTCTTTGCTGTCATCGGTTTTTTCCCAGGTGTTCAGATCGACAGTCGAGTCCCCGCATTGGATTTCTAATCCTAAGTGTAAACCGGCAGCAATGATGAAGATATCTTTCTTTTCTTCAGATGCGAAGGTATCAGTCAGCAGCCACTCGTCGCTGTCTGACACCAGCAGGAAGTCTTCCACCTGCTCCGTCCAGGCCGCCATGGGAGGAAAGTTCTGGTTCCCAGTCAGAGCGTTTACCACGTCTTCTGATTGACCACTCTGGAAACGTTGAAGTAGGACATTATTAAAAAGGCAGAAGCAGTTTTTCATTTGTTTATGTTTATATATTTTTTAAGCAAACAAACAAAAAAAAGTGCATTATTACCTTGAGAAGATGAACATCGACTCCTTTTATCTTCGGACCGGGAACAGGAGGGAGGAGACACTGCTTCACACTGAGTTACAACAAAAACAATATTCAACAAAATTACATTTGAAAGCACAATAAGAGTTTAATAAGTTGTTATTTATTTAATAAAGATGAACCCAAATGGAAAAACTGTGTTTTAAAAACAAATGGTCTCAAATTTTGTTGCTAACTATAAGTAACTGTGATTTCCTCAATAAAGAGATAAATAAATAAAGAGTAAAGAAAGAGGGAGAGTAGTAAAAGTAAAAGAAGTAAGGAAGGAAGAGAGGAGAGTAAGAAATGAAAGAATAGAAAAACAACAGAGTAAGGAAAGAAAGATATAAAAAGAAAGTGAGGGAGGAAAGAAGGAAAGGGGAAAGAATAGAGAAAGAAAGAAAAGAACAAAAAAGAGTAAAGAAAGAAAGAGAAACAAAAAGGAAAAGAACAGAGTAAAGAAAGAAAGAAACAAAGGAATGACAGAAAAAGAGAGAGGGAGGAATGAACAGAAGGAGGGAGAAAAAAGAGGAAAGAAGAAAGAACAAAAATTAACTAAAAGAAAAATGAAATAGAGTAAAAGAAGAAAGACAGAACAAAGAAAGAAACGAATGAAAGAATCAACAAAACTCTGATTTGAAACTCCGACTTTGGCACCTTGCAGTCTTTATCTCTTCTGTATATCAAAGTTTTGTCAGATATACAAACTCTCATCAACAAAACAACAAACAAAATGGCTATGTGTTGCAAATGGTCCAGTCAAATCCCAGAACTCAATCTTGATTGATAAACTGTGGGAATATTCAGAAAGCTGAACTGAAACAATGTGAAGAAAACTACACTTTTATTATATCAGGTTAATAATGTTGTTGACGTGACGTCAGGCTCTCCAGAACTCTGTCATGCCGGAGGTAAAAACAACCAATGCTAGTCTATATCTGTAACCTAACACAGCTTCTATTTAGTATGGAATGGGTCGGTTTCTAAGCTAGCTAGTTCAAAATTCTGTAAATATCACCATCTATTAGCACCAACCAGGTGAGTGACATTCACAGACAAATTAGCTCGACTTGAACAAGGACACGCCATGAATAAACTGGCGAAAACGACTTTGGAAAGCAATTTCAGCTGCTCTGTTCAATATTCCCGTCCCTAACTTCCGGTTTCCATCACGGCGCCTGATTGATTAAGTGACGTAGTTGCAAAGGGTCAATAGTTGGCGCTGGCTTTCCTATTCGATCTTCATCTTTGTTTGATAAATAATAATAATAATAATGATTTTTTTATTTATTCATTTTTTGCACATGAGGTAGCTACGGAAGAGGATTAGGGCCACCGAAAAAAAATAAAAAAAGAATTCTGACTTTAATCTCAGAATTCTTTTTTTGTTTTTCCGTGGCCCTAATCCTCTTCCGTAGGTAGCAAACATTTTTTAGATAATGTCTTGCTACAGCATGTCCTGATATATAAAACCCAAAACCTTATTTGATACTTACACTTTCCTCTTCAGCACTAGGATGTACATAGCTGTCAACAAAGGAATCAAGGAGAAAACAAAAACAAAAATCCAAAAGTATTTCTCAAGCTGACGATCTAAATAGAGAAAAGATAAAAGAAAGCAAATATTTTACTTCCAGTTACCCCAGTGGGTTTACAGTCTGAGAAGGAGGAAATGCGTTTTTAATACTTACGTTTAGGAATTTTAGCAAATATAGTGTTGCTCCACTCACTCCATTTTCCGTAGTCTAGATTGCAGCGAACCTGAACCATGTAGAGGAGCCCATGCTCGACGTTGTGAAAATTGAAAAAGGTTTGTGCACCTATATCTACTGTCTGGACAAAACACAGAAAGAAAAATATACCACAGGTTGTTTAAAGGTCACACATTGAACGCAATGTTAAATGGGAGTTAATTTTAACTGACTGTTTAAGACACTATGAAGGAAATTATTCCTTACTCCCTTTTCTCTCTTTTGTTTTCTTTCTTTTATCCCTCACTCTCTTTTAATTTCTTTCTTTCATTCTTTATCTTCTTTTTCTTTTTTTCCTTGGTTTTTCTATCATCCCTTACTTTTCCTTTCTCTTTCTTTCATTCCTTACTTTCTCTATTTCATTCTTTGCTCTTCCTTTCTTTCATTCCTTACTCATTCCCTTCCTTACTTTTTTACTTGTCTTTTCCAGAGCACATACAGAGGTTTAACAACCTGACCAAACATGCTGGAGCTCTGCTTGGGTTGCTAGGTAACGGGGCAGGGCTTGACTGGGGTTACTAGGTAACGGCGGAATGCCTGTCAAATGTGATTTAACAATGTCAAGGTCTTTAAAGCGGCTCAATTTTCAGACAACATAAAACATTAACTTATTGCTACAAAGAGCTGGGTGAGGTTTTATAAGCACTTGCTTTGTTTTTAGAAGGAGTTGAGACCCAAATGGAAGCAGAAAAACAAACATTTTGTATAATAGGTCCCTTTTAAACACACATATATATGTATATATTTAAATAGATAATTTTAAAACCTGACAAATATGGACTAAATCACAGCATACTGATCTATTTCAGAATAAGCTGACTTTAAATGGAATCCAATCAAATATGTGCCTTTTTCAGTCAATTTGCAAAATAAAGTAATAAAAAAGTATAAAGTTCTGAAGCTGAAGGCAACAAGACTGATGTAAGGAAGATAAAAGTTCAACAATATTTGGTTATAACCTGCTGGGGTGATTTTAGTTCAACCCAGAGACCAATTAGTCTGTAAATGATTGTGAGACAGATGGTAGACCTTCACCTTGAGGGCCAATTCTTTGGGAAACTAAGAAATGTACAGTAGCCTCTCAGCTTTAAGCGGCCCGGTTTGCAGTCTCTCACATAAAACACTCACCTTCCACTCCTTGCTGTCATTTTGTTTAACCCTCAGCTCATATTTTGGGGTGACCCAGCCGGTTCTGACGTCCACGTTTGGAGGGCTCTTCCATCTTATTTCAAGAAATGGACTGGGAGCGCTGCTGTTCACCACCACTGTGACATTTACAGGAGGGTCGGGCTTCACTGCCGGCCAAAGAAAAAAAGGAACAAAGTCAATAACTGCATTAAGTTTACTGCCTCTCTGCCCATTAGAAAAGAAAATCTAATATTAAACTTAATGGGATAAGTTTAGTCAGTGTCTTAGATCTGAGTTATGACAAAGACTAACACGTCAAATATTGACCAAATCTGAGCTTTAGTTACTCACAATCAGAGAAATACAAGAAAGTGGAACTAATAGGAGGAAGAACAAATATTAGCATACACTGCAAAAACACAAAATCCTATTTTGGTCTAGTTTCTAGAATCAATAATTCTGAATGATGAATGATGAAAAACTACTAGTTTTACCAGCAGATTATTTCAACAAGACCTTTCCCCCATATTATAAGTGAAATAATCTGCCAATAATCTGGAACAAATAGTTTTTCATCAATATTAAGAAATTATTGACTCAAAGCTATGTAACTTTTATTAAAAAATATATTTGTTTACATATTTGTTGATGTGGTGACAGTTTGGTACGAGACAAAAAAATAAATAAAAAAATTAAATCGAGCTCTCTGTTTTCTTCCAGTGCTAACTAGAAACAACCGATGCTAGCTGCAGCTAGCATAGCATGAAAGCTCAGGCTAGTTAGCATAGCCACAGATGACTGCAAATTAATTATTTTTCTGCAATGGCAAGTTGTTTCTTTGGCATTATATTTAGCAGCAAGAACATGAGACAAATTGACAGCGCTAAAACCCTCCTCCTGGTTCTGATTGTTGTTTTTGGTCGGCAGTTGTAGCTCCGGGAGGAAGTGGACCGGCTTTATCTTTTCACAGATTATCTGTCTTATACCGAACCGTCACAACATGACAGTTTTAACAAATATGTTTTTTTAAAGAAAGTTACACACTGCAGCTTTAAAACAAGCCACTATAACTTGCTGAAAAATTATTTGCAAGTTAGTTTTGTGTCATTTGTTGTTACTGAAATATTTTCAGTAAAACTAGACCAAAACTACTTGGTAAGATTTTTTTATTTTGCAGTGTAAAACTGCACTTAAAAATATGTAAAACAAATTCTCCCACTTAAGAAACAGATCTCTGCTTGGTCTTCATGATGCTATTATTTGTCTAAAAAATCTCTAAGCATAAATCCAGCTGTTCTGTGAAGGTCTGACATTAAATTGCTTTCCTATAGCTTTCTTTCATGTTATTAATACATGTTTCTCCTTCTTGTTTTGGCAAGTGGAGAAGACAAGCGGGTGAAGGTGTGGGACTATATGCAAGAAAAAATTACCCACTTTTCACTAATCGGGTGATTTCTTTGCACATGGATTCAGTACAGAAAATAAAAAAATAAAATCTACCTAAATAACGTAACTATTAGCTTTAACGAGACGGAATTGACATGCGCAGCCACTTTTATAACCAAACAACGGTGGTGAAATCTGATCTGTGATTGTACACAACATGTAGAGGGCTTGAACCTGTTCTACCTCATTCTGTTTTAGTTTTGTTTGTTGCTGTTCGCTCGTCTCGCAGTACTTTTCCATTCCTCCCTGCGCTCAAGACGGCAGGGCAGCCAATAAAACCGAGCCAATCATTAGCTCGCTATATGAAGATAATTCTCAACTGTGTTGATTTCTTTCTGCATAAACTCATAGTGAAGGTCAGCAGTGTTTGTATCCTGAACTGACATTTTACTTTTTAGATTCATAATATTCCAGGGATATTCTTAAAAAGGACTTTATGAATTTACCTTTTATAGACAAAGATATCACAACGTGAGAACAATAATAAGGATTTAATGTTGCTAGTCATAAACTTTCAATAGTAAGCCAAGAAATAGTAATAGTTTTAGGAATCAAACTATTACTTCACTACATTTCACCTTGTATTGCCATTTTAAACTATTTTCTTTCAAAAATATATAGATTAGTTATATATTCTATTTTAACAACAGAATGCAGATTATTTTAGTAAGATGTAGGGCTACAACTAACAATTAATCAAGTAATTCATTATCTGAATGATTAATTGATTAATCAGATAATAAAATGCCACATTCTGCAGACATTTCATTCAACCAATTCAGCCTTTTTAATACAATTTATGCAACACATTAAAATACTCTAATTAACGAGTAGTTCAATTCCTTTTTTAAATGTGAAAATAAATATTTTATTCCCTAAAATTCACAACATATCATTCCTTGAGTGTGCACTTGATCATTTATAGATTAATTAATGTTTGGACAGCAAACTATGCATAATACAATCACACAACCAGTTAGGCAGTATTTAAGATCTTTAAAACAAAAAAAGCTGATCAATAAATAATTGTCGACATGCATCTTTCAGGCACATTGTCCAACCCTAAGAAAAACTGTCAAGGTTATTGAGAACTCAGATAATAAATAACCACGGTAAACCATCTGATTTACATTTTACTCTTAAGTACGGTAAATTGGATAGTGTTTAACTTTCTATAATCTAATTTTAGATAATGTTTACATCATTCACAGAACAGCATGAACGTCCTCTCTTTATTGTAACAAATGCTCCATTTAGAACTCCATGTTCCTCCCTTAACTTATTACACACTTATCACAAAATTAATTTGTTGAAACAAAAATCTCTTTCGTCCTTCACCACCATATCTGTAAACTGTTGCACAATTATCTTCTACGTGCAACACTCGCTTTGTGAACTTGATTGTCATAATGGTTTCAAAAACTTACCCTGCAATACGATTTTTTATTGTTTCAGTCTGTTGGACCTGAATAAACAATAAAGCTCTAAAACCAGATTTTCTTTAAGTCCAAAGTGGAAATTAAAGCTCATATTATAGAAATATCTGTGGATAGATGTTGTTATTCAGACTGCTGGCCCATTGCCCCTCTTAATTTCAGTTGACTGTATGTTTATTCAGTCGTGTCTTTGTATTTGTCCTTGGTGATATGATTACTTAGTGCATGTTTTATTTGTTACGGAAATTTTACAGCCCTATTTGCAGCAGTTGTAAACATTATAATGTTAATCTGCCTTGCTTGCTTAAATTAATTTTAAATGAATGTTTTCATTGAAGGAGGCAATGAAGCCTTCAGTTACATTTTTAAGAGTTTGTAAAATGTATGTACGTTTATGTTTTTATGTTACACTTAATTGTGTTATTGAGATCAGATGCAATGAATCATTTAGTTAAATGTGCTACCTAAATACAGTATATTCATATTACATTTAGAAAAAAACTGTTAAAATACACTTTAAGAGCTCAAAACCTGTATCAAATTCATGCTGAATGAATTTATGTCAGTTTCTGACATTCATTGAATATTTACAGTTTCCTTTTTCCTGTGTAGGTCAGGGGTCAGAGGTCAGTAGTCTGCCTTCGGTATAGCTAAACAAAGTTGTTTAGAGCCCCAAAAACTACATGACCCTTTAAAACAAGATAGCAATTTTTAAAATTTGTGTTAAACGATCGTTTTATTTTTAAATTAAAGAAAAACTACTTTTATTTTTTTTATATCAAACTGTTTCATAAAAAGGAAATGAATTTTACATAATTTTTTTTTATGTATTTGCATCCCAAAGACAAAAAAAATTACTTGCTAAAAAAATATTCCTGACTCTACCAGTTTAAAAAATCTGCCAATCTGCATTTGTTTATTATTACTGTTAAATTTTTAGAAATGGCTAAATTTTTATGTTTTTGCCAAAGTTAATAAGAGCCACAGGTTGCAGCCTTGTGGCCTCGACTTACCATAATTCATCACATCCGGTATCTGGAACTGTGCCGAGGCGTTCCCCAGGGCATTTGTTGCCACCACCATCATGATGTACTCAGCCCAGAAGGAAGTGTGCTTCTTATCAAAGAAACATGAGTTTTCTCCTGCAGAGACGTAGTCTGGACACTCACGGACTCCTCTGAAACTGTAAAAACGGAAAACCAGACCTTTACTGGGCAGAAAGTGGAAGAAAAACTCTGCTGCAGAAACTTAAAGAAGAGAACGTTCGGCTATCAACCCCTTCACTGTAACCAAAAATTCATTCATAAGCATCTAATCAGTGAAATCAGCACAGCTGAACACACATCTTTTACACACACCATTCTAAAATATTAAAGTTTGTGTCTCCGACCAGTTAAAAAAGATAGATGTCTTTAAAGGATGTTCAATATTTTGTTATAAGATACCAAGATTATTTATAAAGCATGGTGAAACAAGCAGTGATGCACATGTGTGACATGTTGGCCCCAATTTTTAATAAATGGTTATTAATTTATAACTAAATTAATAAACTGTCAGAGGAGCTACTGTTTTTTAAATATACAATAAGGAATTATTTACTTTAAACAAGATCCTACATCTTGCTGAAAAGTTACTTGTAACTTAGTTGGTATTTCAAATGTACTAAGATATTTGAATGAGAAACTAGAAAAAAAACTTAGTACGCCCAGTGGACTATACCAAGTCATTGATTTTTGCAGCAATCCATCATTCTGAGCAAGCATGTGGCGAAAGTAAGAAAAGACTCCTGTTGAAAAGGAAGTGTGGATGCTATCATAAAAACTAATTGTAAAAAAAATTATCCAAATAAGCTGCTGCTGGCCAGGCCTTACAACGCAACACATACATTTCATAAAAATGGCTGCAAACAGACGCGCCATTATACAACCGTCTTTGAAAAGACGAAGTAGAGCCTCCTGCACAACCATCAACAATGCAACAAGTGGTTTCTGTATGGTAAATCAACAACAAAACCAGCTGGCCAAACTTTGTTGCTAGGTGAAGGGCTGGGCTTTGCTGGGGTTGCTCGGTAACAGGCTGGGCTCCACTTGGGTTGCTAGGTGAGGGGCAGAGCCTGCTGATTTGGGAATTCTAGAGATTTTTGAGATGGTCATTTTCCAGACACCAAAAACCATTAATTTATTGCCCAAAACTGGCTGGGTGTTTTTTTAAGCACATGGAGACCCAAATGCAAGTACGAACACATGCAAAATGTGAATTTTGCATAATAGCTCCCCTTTAAGCTACAATTACTAATATTAATGTGAGGTCAGAGCAGTTGAAGCTCTCACAGGTGAGTTCAGGGTTTTAAATGAGGATGTGAACTCATTCACCAATAAAATATGTGCTCACTTTTTACCCACAGAAGGACTTGATAGTTTTGGTAGTTCCGCTCATTTATGGAGCAACTAAAAATGTGTCTTACTCCCATCATTGTAGCTGATAAACTTATCGGGAACTCTAAGGGCCATCTGGTGGCCTTGTGGCTAAAACAAACAAAATATACAGCATATAAACCCCAACTGAGAAACTGTGCCGTATGCCACTCCCCTTTTTCCCATCGTCTGTCTGAACTGTGACCTGCTGATTCAAGACAAAAAGGTCAAAATATGTAGAATATACTGACTTTTCTATCTCGTAGAAGAGGCGGTATTCAGTCGGCAGCCCTCCGTCAGAGCCTGGCTCCCACCAGCAGGAAAATGTCTCCTTCTCTCGGGACCTGCAGTCAAATTGTCTGGGACTCTCTGGCGCAGATGTACCTGGGCAACAAGAGTGGCAAACAAATCATGAATGTTAATTCCCACTCTGGGCCCCTGCATTATGAGTATAATGCTTGTTGTTGTTTACCTCATGTAATTATGTATGATTTGTAATCTTCAGTCAAAGTTAGTTTGTATCCAGAGCTTTCAGTACATTTTATAAGTGTCACCTAGTTCAGAAGATGTACTTTCTTCAACATATAATAAACAAAAATATGCTTTTATTGTGTAAAATCTATCAGTTTCTTTAAACAGTACACAAATTGAAGGTGACAGCATGAAGTCATTTTCAGATTAATTTGTCAGAGGTCAAACTCATACAGTAAGATGAATGTAATAAAAAGCCAAACATAAAAATAAAACAAATTTAAAACATAATTTAAAAAATGACAGTATTAGACTTTTTAAAATAAATTAAAAAGTCATAGTATTACAAAAATAAAGTCATAATTTTATGACTTTATCCTCTTATTATTATTATTATTATTATTATTATTATTATTATTATTATTATTATTATTATTATTATTATTTTACTTTTTTATTTCCCTAGCCTGGCCCTGAATTTAGTTAGTTTTTATTGTTAATATTATTTTATAATATCAGGAGGAAAATAAAAAATAAAAAATAAAAATACAAGACTTAATAAAATTTTAAAAAGTTGTACAAGAGTAGTTAAAATAATGAGAATAAAGTTGTAATATTACCACTTTATTCTTGCAATTTTTTTTGTTTGTTTTTGTCCGATACCCTGCTATACAAAATAAATTAAAAAATGAAAAAAAAAAAAACCTCAAATGTTCTAAATATAAAGTAAAAAATACAAAGATGAAAAGATAAAATACAAAGTACAGAATAAAGCAACCTGTTATAAAAATAAAAGTAATAGCAAAAACTTTATTATACCACAAAACTTATAAACTATCTGAATTAAAATGAAATCAAATAATGTATAAAAAATCTGAATAATTCTAGAGGAGTATTGCTGCATTGCAAACAGAACTGATTTGAACTGAAATATAGCCAAAACTTTTCAACAAAGTAATTCATTTACTTAGTTTTTTTCAAATTGACAAAAAATAAGAAAAGTAATCCAAAACCAAAACTGTCAGTAGTGATTTTTAACTGCTAACTAGAAAAGGACCTGTCCACTTTACCGCTGAGTGATTTATTTTAATTAGCTGATCTTTAACTCTATGGAGTTGTAACATTTTCACGTCCTTTTAGTCTGGGTTGCTACAGTCTTTGATTTCAAAGTAGTTCTATTTTGATGTTTCTCTGATGGATCTGTCTTCACTGAAGTCCATAAATTCTGTAAAATCCAACACAGTTTTAACAAGTAGGAAAATATTTTATGTAAAAGTCATTAAATACATGCCCAACACCCAGGATTGTAGCAAAAACAGCACCTCAGATCAGTGACTGGAACCACAGAGCGCTAGATTTATAACACTCAGATCGTAGAAACAGATGCTGAAAAAGCCTCATTTGTTTTGTTTGGCAATCCATTATGTAAGAATATATGATTTGTTGGGCCTTATTGTATGGTCAGATACAAAACTAGGAAGTCTTAGACTGCTTCTCTGTCAGTGGTGACCCCAAAGGGAGGGTTAGTGGGGGCCATAGCCCCCTCTTGAAAAATGCTGGCCACCCCAGAAGAAGAATTTTACGATATAGAGAAGCATGCAGAATCATCTTCTTCAATGAAAATGTAAATCCTAATAAATACAAGATAAGTACATTTGAAAAGGTATATGTCTAATTTATCGACCGGTACCGCCAGATTGATAGCCTTTAACTTAAAAGCTGCATCATATGAACTTCTTTGTGTTGTTTCCTTGATGAGGGGGTATGAGTTTGAAAACATTTCTCCGTGGTGCCTGCTGCTAGCATGTGCTTGTTCTAAATGAAAATCAGCACTTTCTTTTTTTATTTCCAATTTTGACTTCCAATGATTCACTTTCTGCTAAAGAGCGCCCTGGCGGTTGAAGAAAAACCCACAGAAAAGCCGAACCGGGCTACAAGCCGCATGGTTCAAAGCGTGGGAAAACAGTAGCAGCTTATAGTCCGAAAAATCAGAGAAACTGATAATTTTGCAGCAACAAGCAGCTTTGCTAGAGTGTTTGTTTTAAAGTCTAAAGGAGACAAGCTCTAAAGAGGTTTGTGAGCTACAGAGAGATGTAAAGATAAGGGAGAAGAGCAATGATTGGTAAAATATGACACTATGTCGCAACACAGCGCCATTGTCCTGAGTGGGAGAGAGGAAGTGCGAAAGTCACACAGAGATAAAAGTCAAGGTAGCCCTGAAATAATCTCCATAAAAATGAAAACACCAGCTTCAAGTGGAGGCTATTCAATCCATCTTTTTCATTTCTCTATGAAGCAGATTTGAAAAAACTTTGAGCTACAATCATATTCAAAAGTTTCTATTTCACTCAGTCAGAGCACACGTCACACACAACCTTCTTATCTTTCTGCTCTTTTGTGATCTATGGTTTCATGGAAAGAAACTTGAGTGTTTAAGCTTTGAATTGCAAAATTAAAACAGATTAAATATCCTTCAGTCACTTAAAAGCTGTGAATACAGAGTAAAACAAGCCACTTGCTTTGATGGAAAAACTGAACCTCAGTTCACAGAGAGGACAGATGTGCAAGAAATATAACTGCTTGTATTTAGATTCTGCCTTCAGTTCAAAAATAAAAATAAAACAACCACTTTCAACACAACCTTCTGACAAAATGAATATCAAATGTTAACTTACTGCTGCAAACTCCGGCTGCTGACATCACACAGAGCATAACCAAACCGAGGTGCGTCCTCATCCTGGCGTCACACACCGACACAGCCAAGAGAAACCAGCAGCATGTCCTCAATGAGGTACCGTAAACACGGGGCTCAGCTGCGCGCCTTGTTTACACCTGACACACAGAGACATGCAGGGAAAACATCACATTTAATCCACACAATAATGAAACATGATATTCAAACTGAAGAGTTGGGATGTGACGGGATTACAGGAAGCTTGAAAAAAAGTGAAGGTAGAGGCATTGACCGCTAACTGAAGACGAAACTACGAAAATGTTCAGTCATATATCCTGTTGTGCTTTAAATAAGATGTGAGTGAAAGTACTAGAGAGATGAACGCAGGGAAGTGCTGCTGCACACTGCTCAGTCAGCTGGCTGAAAGAGGGTTACGGTGTATTTTACAATCAGAGGTGGACAGAGTACACAGAAATTATACTCAAGTAAAAGTAGCACTACTTCAATATATTTTTACTCAAATAAAAGTAAAAAGTAGCCATCCAAGAGATTACTCAAGTAAGAGTAAAAAAGTATTTGGTAAAAGGTCTACTCAAGAACTGATAAACTGATTAAATTATACATAATTTAATATTTAAAAAATACATAAGACCGGGCAAAATGTGAAGTTAAGTGGAAATTTTGGTATTTTAAGAACCAAAATGACAATAATTCATATAAATAACAACAAATTACAAAATCAGGCAAACAAAATTTTTCAAAATGAGTTTCGTTCAACTTTAACGAAAACTGCAGCTGTGTGTCTGTGTCTGGTGAATTTTTGGTTAAAACATGTTTGTTTTTCATTGAGTAGATAGAAAATCCAGAAATTTTACTCAAGTAAGAGAAACGACACTTCATAATAAAATTCCAGCATACAGCATAGTAAAAAATACTTCTAAAAGTTACTCAAGTAAATGTAATTGAGTAAATATAACTTTGTTTACGATACTTTTTGTGATTTTTTTTATTCTTTGGGGTCAATAAACTTTCTAAAATCCGTTTTATCATGCCTTCATTGAAAACATTGTCACTCTTTCATTCATCTGATGGTTCTGTTCAATTTCAATTCCAGATCAGACTTTCCTACGGAAATTTATGTCGCCCCCCAGGATAAATGGCGAAAAGAGAGTGTCTTCAGTCAGAGGCTTCTTCA
This sequence comes from Xiphophorus maculatus, assembly GCF_002775205.1. Classification (NCBI taxonomy): domain Eukaryota; kingdom Metazoa; phylum Chordata; class Actinopteri; order Cyprinodontiformes; family Poeciliidae; genus Xiphophorus; species Xiphophorus maculatus. The sequence goes on along the minus strand of NC_036454.1, from coordinate 8,506,614 downwards.
AATTCACTGTAATACAGACTGCTACTTCCTGCCAACAGCCATCAACATCTACAATAACTCTGAAGAACGAATGAGTTTCAATGGCATTTAATTTCCCTTTGGGATCAATAAAGTATTTTTGAATTAAATTTTTTTTTCTTTTGCGTTACATCGCAAATTGTTTTCGTTCTCTCACAATGTTGTATTAGTCAGTTAATGCAACATCTTGAATACTGGAAGTCTTTCTGCTACCATCTAAGGTTTTTCCATGAACCTTAATATCTTGTTAGTGTAATATTTGAAATTTTATATATTTTACTTTAGGATACAAATGCACAACAAACATATGTGCAAAATTTACAGTAAAACAGGTCAATCATTCTTTCTCTTTCCATTCCTTCTAAGATATAAACAGAAACTTTCCATGAGAAAGAGAGAAAAATACATCCAACCTATTTGGATTATTATTTTTTAGTTATTTTCACGGGGTAATAAAGTCGTCTGACAGTTTTGTCTTTTAGTCTGAATGGTTAATAAAGGAGCGTTTTCAGGAGCAGTCCCATCTCCACCTTACACAAACAAACATGAACACGCAAGTAGATCAATTTTCAACCAGTTTCTGTACCAAAGAGTGAAGAATGGAGAAACACGTTTTAAAGGTGTACATATACAGATGCAATTTTAAATAGACATTTGTTAAAATTATGAGTGCACACAAAATAAACCAGGATGTATTTGAGGAAATGCAAAAATATTTTTTTGCCTCTGGGGGCCTCCGTAGAAAATAACTAGATTATGTTAGAAAATTATTGGCCATCCTGTTAGATCTCAATCTGTCTTTTCTGATCAACAGACAATAAAAAGACAATTAAATGACTTTAGCTGCTCCACTAACCCAGCAATTAATCAATTAATCGCAAGATAAATTAAAATGACCTTGGTCATTTCTGATGTTTTATCATTTTTAAAGTGCAATTTTGTTTACAAAGACTTCATAATCCAATTTATTTAAGGTTTTGATTGTGTATAGTTTTTATTTCCTTTTTATTTATTGTTTTTGGTTGTTGGATATTCAAAGTTTATTAGGCTTTGACAGGGTGCACTTGAATTATTATGGCATTATTGATATATTACTTGAAAATGGTCTCAAAACAATAATAATGTTGTTTATGGGAATAATTACTGGGGCAATTTATTATCCAGCAAAATGTGTTATTGTGACGACAAGCCTTCATTCCACTGTGGCTACCAATAACTTTCTAAAGACATTAGCCATGTTTTAAAATGTAAATATAATTTTTACATTTTCCCAGACATGCATAACACTTGTAGAAAGAAATGTATGAAATTAAATTTCTTGTTTTCTTATTTAAAAATCAAAATAAATATATAAAAACAGATTATTTTGTTTCAAAGAGCCACTTTGCTTTAGATTTTGTTTGGCTGGACTGAATGCAAAAACGGCTGTGTTGCAATTTTAAGTTAAATTGAATCATCACGTTATGCTATCGGGATAATTGCTACACTGTGTAGTTTCTTGATTAGCATGTCTGACAAACACAGATTCACTTGAGATAACATTATGTACTTCCCTATTCCAAGGAGTTCATGTTTATTTACATGTTGCAGGTCCAGATAAAGACATACTCAGTCAATGTGGGCTCTGAAGTGCTGACATTCAAGCTGCAAATTCATGTCAGAGTGACTGCTCTGCTGCTTGCTCCACATGTTTCTACACTTACAGGAAATTCACCGACTCAAAGGGAACACTAAAGACCTCAAAGTAGCTTTTTCACAGGCTGACAACCTTGAAAGGCGTAATGTGTCTTCCTCAGGAGAAATATAAAGTGTATATGCAATGATGTGTGTGTCTGTAGCTTTCTGAACATTTGTTTGTTTTTTCTTTCTTTCTTTCAAACACAGCGACAACAAACTCAGTTTTGTGTAACTACACCTGCTCTGGCAAGTTTCAACAGGATCGCTTCCTGGTGCGTTAGGCAGGCCCTGCATGAAGCTTGATTTCCTTCTTTCCAACTCTGGGAGCGGACAAAACAAACTGCATGTAAAAAATAAAACCAACTGTTAAACTGTCACTGCTTAAATTGTTTTAGCCTTAAACCTGAAACAATTTAGTCTCATTGAAAAAAAAAGATAATAAAGTTATTTAGTGAGGATCTGAACAGCCGGAGTAAAATATAACCATTATATTTGACGTTGAAAAGCACATACTAAAAATATTGTTGGAGAAATGGTCACCAAGGAAACGGTGTTTCCATGCTGCTCTATTTATTAACCTCACTCCAACACAGCAGCCTTTCACATATGATTATTTTATTCTGCTTCTTGGTTAGAAAATATGCTTACAATATCCATAATAACACACATTACTTCCTTTAAATAATCTTTTTTAAACATCAACGTGATGGCAGAAGCATTATTTTAAAATCAGAATTTAATCTAACTAAATTCGTGATTACAGGACACTCAGTTATAGTAACGCGTGTGATGCATGTCACTACATGGTGTTGGATTACATCGTGTTGCTTAAGCCTGCGCACGCGTCCACACTCACGCGCACGCCCCTTTTACAGAAAAACATCCCAAATTATTGATAAACAGCTGATTATACAACTATTAAAAATGCGCTTGATCATCATAAACATTTAAAAAGCAGTTTCTCTGTTGCATTTAAACATTTCAGAGGAGGGACTCACCGCCTCGCAGGACTGTGGACGATCTTTATCAAGCTCTTCCTCAGATGTTACATCGCAGCGGAGGACCTGCTCTCACCTGGCAACCCCCTCTGAGCCACACGACTCAGGTATGACCGCTTATGAGGAGCCGGAGAGGTGAATCACCGGGAAGGGAGGAGCTGCCGGCGCACGACCTGCCCACCTGAGAGCCGGCGGAGATGGCAAACACGGCGAGATTCGTCACTTCGCCAAGTTTTCCAAAGAGCTCCAAACACGCGCTTTCACTTTTCATGCTGTCACTTAATTTATGTTAGATGTTAAATAAATATTATATATGAAAATAACACAATCTCAAGCAATCACTCAGATATGATAGCCTACCTGTTTCAGTCCGCCGAGAAAAGGCGGATGGCTTTGAACGCATCGCGACCGCAGAAGAAAGGTGTGTTTTACCTGCGTGACTGTTGCAATGTTACCAGACAGGAAACCTTAAAATTTTAAACGAGTTCATCAGTTTGACTCCGATGTAACTGACAGTTAACACGTTTTTTTATCTTCCTTTAAAATCTGCTGAATATTTTAAATACTTCCCCCTCCAGACAAAAACTTTTGACAATAATAATAATAATAATAATAATAATAAAAAAGTTTATTTGTATAGCACATTTCAGCAAGAAGACAGTTCAAAGAGTTTTACATCATAAAAACACAAAAATAAAAAGTAATAGAAACATCATCACAGTCACCAATAGTAGCAAACATGACATTTTGTCAAGTGCTAATATCAAAATGATAAATATAGTGATTATGGGTCAAAAACAACAAGTAATAATATGGTAAATTATGGATATAATCTGACATTTTGTCACAAAATTCTATTTAATCTCATTTAGATCAATTTATATCATGCATTTTCTAATGACAAACTTATTATTAGTTTTATTTTTATTCATTAAATGTAATTTAACATTGCATTCTTTCTTCTTTTGCTGTTTCCTTTGGCTTGTTATTTTGTTTGTATTTCCTTTTAATTCCTGTAAACCTCTTTGTATTGCCTTTTTGCTGAAAATGTGCTATATAAATAAAATTACCTTTACCTTTAATTTTAGTTATTATTATTTGTATTATTGTTTTATATTATTATTACAAAATATTAATTATATTTAAATATACTAAAAGTATAATTATTATAAAATATAAATTAATAAGAACAGCATAAAGTGTCTCCATGTGCAGCAGAATATTGTTTTTAATGCAGCATATTTTGAATTTCCCATGATTCATGTGAGCAAGGAGAACACCACCATGCATCTGTGGAAACCCTCATTTCTGCTCCACTCTGTCATACGTCCATCCATGTCTGCAAACATACAAAAGATGATCTTCAATTAAGAAACATCACTAAAAAGCAATGTCTATGCTTTGAAGTAGAAAAAATAGATGTTCTGCTCCTTTTTAATTTGAATTAATTTGAAATTCAAGAGTAAAATTCAATTGCTTCTTACATGTCTTGATTTGGATTGGTAAAATTTATGAAAGGTCAGGAGGGATTTCATTAGTTTTTTTATATTTCGACTTTTACTCTGATATTAACGTGAAATTATATTCCAAGTGTTTCTAAGAAGCCAGATTTTTTTAAAGCCTTTTAAAAACGGTCTTGAGCAACAATTTTCTGTTTTTTAAGGAATTTCTTTTGCCTCTGAAGCCACTGACCAGAGTCGGTGACTTATTAATCACTGACACAAAAAAACCTCCCAAACTTAATGAATAAGCCAGTGATGTGTCAACACATAACACAGCAAAAATTAAATATGAAACTTGTTAATAACACCTTTTTTTCGTTCCCATTTTCTCTGGTCTATTTTATTAAAGATGCTCTCCAACAAAGGTAGTTAAAGTACCCAAAATTATATTCAAGTAAGAGTTGCACTATTTCAGTATATTATTACTCAAGTAAAAGCAGAATGTAAAGTAAAATCCAAGAAGAAAAACAAGTATTTAATAAAACGGTTACTTAAATACTTAGTAACTGATGATTTAAAAGTAACGTTATGCACAAATTCTGGTATTTTAAAGACTAAAACAAAAAAAGAAAAGTATTTTCTGTGGCAATATGTAGTGTTTGTTTTATTCACTTGATTTCCAAATGGCACAAAAAAACTCAGAAAATAAAAAAATAACATTAAAGCAAAGCCTGTGCAAAAACAAGAAGTCTCACTTCAACATAAACTGTAAGTTTACAGTACAATGCAATTTTAATTATAAAGCATTTGTTAAACAGTTGGTGTTTATATCTGGTGCATTTGTGGTTAAAACATATCTGTTCTTCTTTAATTAAGTTACTCACTGTGGGAAGAGTAATACTTTATTATATTAGAACTTAAAAATAAAAATGTATGTTGTAAAGCTAGACCTGAAAATAGAGTAGAAGTTACTAGTTACTACCAACTTCTGTGCTCCAATGGTATTTTGTTTTAGTTTTAATTAGTAAAAAAAAAAAAACGCCGGGGAGTAAAGTGTAGCTTTTCACTCCAGAATGTCAGAAAACACAAACAATTACAGAAAAGCAATGGAAACTTTGCTTTGTGTGTATTTAGGATGATGACATGACATGAGGTAAAAACAGATTTCTACACAGATTACTAAACATTTGAGTTCTGTTACTTTTGCAAAAGATTAAGCCTTGCAGGTTGGACTCTGATAACTCTTGACCCCTGATGGATACAGTTGCAAAACTGAATCAAACAGTAACAATGATCATCTTCTAAACTTTTACATGACAGGATTCAGGTTATTTTACTCCTGATTAGTTTCTGTGCATATTTGCCTCTGGAAAAACACGCACAGTAAGTTTGCCTGCATTTCCTGAAACTGTGGAGCGACTTCCCAGAAAAGTGGCAGTCTGAATTCGTGCTACTTCGCAAACCCGAACAGCTTCTTTTTTTTTTCTCGCCTCTTTCCTGTGAAGCTGACCAGAATGATGGTGATTATTAGAAGAACATGCATGGCGGAAATAATTGCTGAGCTTGAGCTCATTGTTCTTTCAACCAGTTTTAGAGAAAGTCATGAGTGATGCAGCAGCACAGCGGGAAACATTTCTGAAAATCACTTTAAAAACCACTTCCAGCAGGTTTTTATAATAATTAGGCTTCAAATGATTGCTGGCTGAAGGTTTTAGTGAACTCTGGTCACAAATTACTGCCAAGAATTTCCACATTTTATATGAACATTCAGAATTTTACAACAGAGTAAATAGAAAAAAGGAATAAACTTTCACCAAAAACTCACAAATTTTAAAAAGTAATCTCAGAAATCTTACATTAAAAAGAAGAAGAAAATTTCTGGGTTTCAAAAGTAAAAAACTCAGAAATTTTGAGATTGATCTCAGAAACCTTCTAGACAAAAGAAATGTCTCAGTTTTGACGTTTGAAACTGAGAAATTTGTAATTTTTAGAGTTTAATCTAAAAGAATTTCTTGCACATTTTCATCCACTTGTTTAGAGTTTCCCTTGATTAGTAATAAATGAAACATTGATCAACATATTTGATGTGTATAGATAATTCTGATGATAGCATTTGACAAAATGTAATGTTTATTGCTTGTTTTCATAACTGGTGACTATAATGGTTTTATTGAACTCACTTTAAGCTGGAATATTTTCATGTTGAGAATAATTTACACACAGGTGTAAATTAACTCTTGACTTTTAAAGACATCTGTTTGCACTGGATTGTATTTAGGAGTATCAGAGCACAGGGGTTGACAACAAACCACAATTTTCTTAGTTATGCATCATTTTTACTTCCTCTTCAAATTAATGTGCAATACAATCCCAGTTAAATATTGACGTGCAGCAGCTCTTGTTAATGCGTTAAGCTCAGCAGAGGCTGAAATCACAAAGACGAAGATGAAGACAAAGTCATCCATCGGTCTACTTTTTCTCAAAAGCAATAAAGCAGGAGAGACAAATGACACCCTGCTGGTCTTCAAATGGTGGAATCAAAATTAAATATGAGCTGACAGATGCTGTCTTTATTGCTTTGTTATCTGTCTAACACTCTGATGCTAAGTCATTCAGATGGATTTATTTCATTAACCATAACTGGGATTTCAATCTTGAAATATCAGAAAGGCTATAAAAGAAACTAACCGCGAAGGAACAGTAAAGTGGATTATGAAAGTATTAGAAAATTGTTCTCCTGCTGTAATTGCATGTGGATCGTGACCAGGATTATTATTGTTATATAAACACAAACCATGAGCTTCGGGTCGTTAGGGTTTCACGTGAAATTGACAGTAAATATTCAGACTAAATACTTAATTTTTACACTCTGTGTTGCTAATATTTTTCATCCAGTTAAATAAACAAACACGGCTATGCATGAACTGATAAAAAACCGTCTGTGTGATTCGTGTGACCTTCAGTTACACATGTGTTGACAGTACAAGCGTGTGAATTGTGTCTAGTTTGCACTGAATGCCATTAATGTCACTCTGTCCCTGTAAATGCTCTGCTAAATGCTACCCCCCATTTATTTGATGTAACTAAACAGCATAAGCGTGAGGGATATACTAACAAATACAAGCTGTAACACTTGATAAACTTATTTTAAAGGTGACCTTTTATGCTTCCTTTTTGTTGCATGAAACCATTCTAAGATAATGAGATTTAAATCTGTTCTGCCTACTTTGAGTTCATTTTACAATGAGCTGCTTTAGGGCATCTTGTCACTTTAAATCTAAATAAGCTGCTGCCAGACCATGCCCCCAACTCAACGCTTCAAACACATGCGCAATTATACAACCATACGTCTTTGAAAAGCAGAAGTGGAGCCTCCTGCACAAGCAGCAAGAATTTAGCAAGTGATTTCTGAATGGTAAGTCAACAGCAAAACACTTGTTTTTTTTCCAGCAGCCATTGTACAGCGGGAGAACCAGCTGACCAAACATGCCGGGTGTCAGGTTGGGTTGCTAGGTGATGAGCTGGGCTCAGGTTGCTAGGTAATTGTGCAGTTTGACTCAACATTCAGGAGGATTTTGAAACTGCTTTTTATCCAGACACCAAAAATATTAACTTAAGTTAATTTTAACTTATTGCCAAAAAAAGTCTCTGGCTGGTTTCTGAAGCGCCTGGGTTGTTTTTAGAAAGAACTGAGACCCAAATGGACATATAAAATGTGAAAAGGTGCTTTATTCACAATAGGTCCCCTTCAGAGAAATAGATTTAATTAACTTTATTTGTTGAACTAAGAGAAAGATCCACTTTTGCTAACGTCCCAATGTGTCCAAACCCACCTGTATATCACTATTATTAAACGTCCTTTTAGTCACCAACCCCCCTCACTGCAATTGCTAAATTGTGTTTTTTCAATGTCAGCGGAATATCAACAAAGTTTTGCTCACGTGAAGAAAACTCAGCGTCAGTTTTCTTAGTCCAGGTAAGATGTTTGACTTTCTTTTGCGTTTGTATTTTAATAATTTCTTTGTTGTTTGTTTATACCTGTTTAGGTAATGCCATATTCTATTCAGCTTATGGGATTCATTAATGTTCGAAAGGTCTTGCTATATCGGTTCATCGCTTTATGTAAGTTATTCTTGTTTTCTGTTTCTTGTATATTCGTAGCTTATTTTCTCTGTAATTATTTGTTAGGTTTTTCCTCTTTGGATCTAGATCCTTTGAGTCCCTTCTGATTTATGTTAATTTTTCATTTTCTCTGAGTCGACTGGCCTTCTCTCACAGCTGCTCCCATTTTATAATCAACCACCTGCTTCTTGGTAGCAATCACCCTCCTCAGCATCAAAGCCTTTCTGTCTGTAATTTCCTGCAGGATTATTCTGTTTACCTGCTAATGTTTCCTCCTTTATTATTATTATTATTATTCATTAAAATCACTCAGTTTCCCCTAAGTCAGTGTTTTCTCAAGTGAAACATCGCAGGAAGTACCTGAATATGAGTGTGAAGGCTCTCAAATTGCAATCCAATCTCCCTCAAACTTTTGATTTTACTTTTCTCCACAATCCTCTCAGGGCTGCAGATATTCGTGTTGATTTTGGACCTTCTTCAAAACAAGTAATTTAATGTAATATTTGACAGAATTTCACGTTTCAAATGTCATCCACTGCAACTCTGCTTGCCAATAATATGTTTAATATTTTGTATTTACTGTCTCTGCACTCCATGCACACATTTTACAATGATTTTGGTGAAGATTTGATTACGATGTGATGACTGAAGATAGCTGTGACAAAAATAAGAGTAAAATATTCTATTCAATAACAAAATGTTCCCTTGTATCAGGCAGTGTTAGTAATTTCAAATATTGTAAAAATAAGTACTAATATTTGTGTTTCACCTTTTTAAATAAATTAATAAAGTAAAATAATACAGATATAAACAGTTGTGACAAGACCCTTAATAACTAACTAAACCAACTATTCAAAGTCATTAGTTACTTTCACCAGGCCTCTTTTGAAAACTTTCATGAAATGCTCCTGTGGAGAGTGTATTTTTTATTTATTTTTTTGCTTCTATCAGTGAATGCTTATTTCAGCCATTATAATCTTTTTCAGAATCCAGCAGGTGCCAATTATTGCTGTCTGGCACCTTTTTGTTCCCGTGTTTCACTTCAGAGGAGCCAAACAGTCGGAGGTGATCTAAAAACTGACCTCAGCGTTCATCAAATTTAATCTCCACAGAAACAATCAAAGTTGAGGGTAGCAAACTAAAACTTTTTATACAAACTATAATCATCTTTGTTTTTTTAAAAAAAGAATAATAATTATATTTATTTAAAAGTCGTATTATATTTATTTAAAAGTCGTGTTTACTTTGACGGGATGTATGGGGTGCCAAAAAGTGTGAGGTTTCAGATTTTAAAAAGAGGGTTTTTGCACTGAAAAAATAAACACATTAAATTTTTTTTATTGTTTCAGTGTGAGATTATGCTTCTCCAGGAAATTCTACATTTATTTTGAGGATTTTTATACATCTTTATCAGAAGTGCCAATAGGAGTGACAGCTTGTTTTTGTGCCTAGGGACCATATTTAATTTACAAATTTTAATGTATGTCATTAGCTGATTTTCCATTACCAATTGTAGATATTTTGCTAATGTAAAAAAACAAACAGTTTCACAATCGTGGTGTTGCCATTAAATAAGAAATGCAACTAAAATCACACAGGAATAAGTTTGTTTGTGCGAAAAGTCATTAAAAAACGCGCCACTCCTTCATCCTCCAAACTACTTCCTGTCATTTTCTTCTTCGTGGTTTGTGCCAGTGGCAACATCCACTTGTTGTTTATGTGACTTCTAAGACGCAAAAAAAAGCGTTTTTATTGCAGTTTTGTGAAATAAACCAATTTTGAATTTTGATACGGTAAAAAAATAAAAAAGATCACCTCACCTAGTGCCAAAACCTTTTAGCAAAAACAAGAGGGTTTTTTTTTTAAATTGTTGAGATTCCACTAAACAAATGTATTAAAAAATGTCAAACTGCTTTTCCATTGTATGGTTTTTGTAAAAGATCTTTAAGGGAAATGTACCTTTAAAAGTGGTAACTCATATTAAAATTGTTTTATAAGTTTGTCTGGTAACACTTTATTTCAAGGGGTGTGCATAAGATTGACATAAACATGACATAACACCGGTCATGAGCATGAAGGAGTCTTCATGAATGTCTATGACTGTTGTCATGAAGTGTCATTCGGTAAATAATGACCCTTTAATGCAAAGTTGCATTAAAGTCCATTAAAAGTGTAAACTTTCCGTTATTCGGTCAATAGTGACCCTTTTAAAGCAAAGTTTTATTAAAATTTGCATAAAAAGTCCATTATAAGTGTCAACCTTGCATTAAAAGTATCATTATTCACCGAATGATACTTCATGACAACAGTCATAGACATTCATGAAGACTCCTTCATGTTCATGGCCAGTGTTATGTCATGTTTATGTCAGTCTTATGTAAAACCCTTCAAATAAAGTGTTACCGTTTGCCTTTATTCACTCTGAATACTTCACGTTTGCAGAGACTCAGATGTTTACCTGCAGTTTTCATGAGCGCCACAGACTGTGTGCACCAGCCCGCTTATGACAACAACATTTTCTGTTTTGGGTTCTGTAAAGGACAAAAACAGAAAAAGGTGGCATGATGTTATGCATACATATTTCAAGCTATATTTTGCTTTCTTCTCTGTGTGCAGCTTTGTTTTCTTCAGAAGGATTCTGCTGGCAAATGCTCAGGCCAAATAAAATCTGTGAGAAGATTCGCAGCTGCAGGAGGCGTGTTTTGAAAAAACACAGTTTCAAAAGCTAACAAAAGCTCTTTATCTTTAGTTTTTATAGAAAGAATTCATTTTCAGATTTGTTCCTTCTAAAGTTTAGATCTGTGGAACAAAATATAATTTTTTCTCATGCATGGACATTAAATTTGAATGTGACAGTAAAGGTGTGAAATTTGATCCATGCATGGCTGCACATGGGTTTTTACAGCAGTCACACATACCAGTTCCTTCTCATTTTCCTCAGGTTTGAACCCTAATCATTCCTGTACTTTTCCATCCTGCTGTCTTCACAGGATAATAAAACTTTGTTCATTTTAACTCAGATTTGCTGCTCTCTCAAATCTAAATGAGTCACACATCCAGCTGAGGTCGAGAGGGCTTAATGCCAGGTCTGACATGGTTAGAGTCACAGTTAATCATTATCACACTTTCCTATTTATAGCCTCTATAATTCAAAGCTGTAAAGCAAAAAAGGTCATCATAACCTTTATCATAATAATAAAGTAAAACTGGAGCAGACTTTCAAAGTATTGTCGCTTTGGTTATGTAAGTTACCATTCAGTGGATGTTTTGGTTTTTCTTGGTTTAAATGGAAACTTTTGACTGTTTAAACAAATAAGCGAGGATTTCTTTGTCACAATCTTGTTCCTTAACGAAAACCGTTTATGGTTGAGTCCTAGTTGCTTCTGTGCTAAAAGGTATAACTTTATTCATATTAAAAAAAAAAGTTATTTTCTTGAGTCTAGGAAAAAAAACAGAAAAAACTCAGTCCATAAATAAAACAAAAACAGTCAGGGCGGGGCCTGCAGAAAACGGACCCATGGTGGCGAGAACGGAGGCTGAGGACCCAGGTTGGAGTGAAAGAATGATGATTTTAATGACGAATAAGGCAAACAATCCAGGCAGCACAGACGAGTAACAGCAACAACTCTGACTCTGGTAGCAACTGGTAATTAATCCAGGCAGCACAGGTGAGAGATAGCCACAGTTCTCATACTGGTAGCAACTGGCATGACAATAGACAGACTAGATGGTGGACAAGACGACAAGACAGATTAAACAAGAACCCAACAAGGAACACAGGTGGGATTAATTACACAGAGGGTAATCAGGGAAACGAGACACAGCTGGGAGCAATCAAGGGGTAGATTTCTTTAACCTGGTAAAGCCTGAATTATTTATATTCTAAGAGAGCGTTCAGGATTTTTACCATCACTATGAACTGATTTCAGTTTCAGTGGAAAATTATTTTTTAAATTTTTGTGTGTCTTTGTCAGAGAAGCATCCGGCTATTCAGGAGGTCATCTGGACATCGGTGTGTTTCCTCAAATCACAACCTTTACTGACCAGGTTATGAGTAAAAACTGTGCTTTTTTATACTGTTTGGATACACACAAGACTTCAGTCAGCATTTTGAAGTGCAGCCACTTTGTTGGTAAACTAAATAAACTTTCCAGCAATAAACAAGAAGAAAACAAGTCATCAACACAAAGGTCTTATATGTGCAGCGGAGCATGGATCCAAATCCCACTGAATAAAAATATAAATGGACACAGTGACATTTTTTAAGTGTTTGAATATTAAATGTTTCTTCATCTTAAGTTAAATTGTTGTTTGAAATGCTCAACTGCACTGCAAAAACATAAAACCTTCCCTAATATTTTTGGTCTTTGGTAGTTTATTGTGCAAATATCTGAGAACTCTGAAAATAGGACAAAACTAACTTTTCAGTAAGACATAGAAGCAAGAACATGGGAATAGCGTCTTTTTTTAAATAATCTGCCACTGGAACCAGTACTTTTTCATCAACATTAAGGAATTATCTACTTCATAAAAGCTGCTGTCTTGTTGAAAAGGTATTTGTAAATTAGTTTTATCTTAATTCAAGTGAACTAAAATGTTTGCACTAGAAACCAGTTAAAAAATATTTGGTAAATTTTTGCAGTGTATGGTGGAAATTCTTATTTTTGTAGACTTAAACTTTTATTAAAAAATATAGGAAAAGGATTCTTTTACCTTTAAAATGGCCGATGTTTGTTCAAACTCATCGCTTTACATGGCATTTTGCAGTGTTTTAGTTATACTTCCTCTTTATTGAAATGACAAATTTCAATAGATGAAATGCAAAATCACAATGACTTTGCATTATCTTCTCCAATTATTGTTACAGTCGGAAATAGCCTACAGTCTTTTGTGCAGACATGAAGTATTTGTCTTTTTAATGTGTGTTTTTATGAAATGTGATCTTGCCAATTTCACCACAAGTCTTCTGAGTGAAAGACAAAGCAGCTAAGAGATTGTCAGTCAGCAGGGGAGCGTGTAAAGCAATCAAAATTTAACCTGAGCCGACTGAACCCAGCCGACTCTGTAGTTTTCCACTCACATGCATGTTGGGGCACAATTATAGCCAGCGGGGATTCAAAGACAACTGTGAGCAGCACGCACACACACGCCAAAGCACACACCCTCGCACACGCCCACACACACAGAGATACAGTAAGTATTGAGTGTTTTACTGTTTCCAACTTAACACAAACATCCTCCTTTAAGTGAAACCCTATATGTGTTTAATGCAATGTGCATTTACTGTGTGTTATTTGAATGCAACCATAATATGTTTGGACAAAACCTGTCTACACACATTTCTTAGATAAATAAGAAAAGGAGTGCTATAGATAAGAAAGGAGGTATCCGGTGGATTTCAACATATTAATTTTGTTATATTTTGTAAATTACTTTATGCACTTCATCCATTTTTGACATAAACACATTTAAGAAACAATAGACTCAACACACAGCCTCAGTTATTACAGCTAGAAACTAATGATCAGGCCTGAAATCTGGGTAGTGATGGGCTCATCTGAACCTTCAGAGCCACATAAAGACAGTCACAAAGTCAGGTTTTTGTCATCTGAAGAACATTGCAAAATCATTGCAGCAAAATCTAGAGAAACTCATCCATTTGCATGTCTTCATAAAAAATGATCCAGAACGCTGCTGCCTGTGTCACTAAAACCAGGAAGATGGACCTCATCACCCCAGTTCTAAAGTCCTTTCACTGGCTCCCCCCGAAGCTCAGAGAATAGACTTTAAAATACTGTTGTTACTTAATGGCTTAGCACCAAAATACATTAAATATCTGCTGCTTTCATATCAACCTTGACAGACCACTCAGGTCTTCTGGTTCTGGTCTGCTCTGCATCCCCAAAACCAACAAGCAACAACAACCAGAAAACTGCAAAACACTGAATTCTTTTAAATCAAGACAGAAAACCCATTTGTTTAGAGCAGTATCTAATTATTAACTGTAACATCATAAAGTGTAGTCTATTTATTAACCCGTCATTGTTTCCGCTTGTTATTGCAATGCAAAGTTTTTTGCTAGTTATTTTAAATTAATTCAAATTGTATAAAACCTTTTTTTTTTGCTGAAAATGTACTATGCAAATAAAAATGTCTGCAAGAACTAAGTAGTCGTTTCAGAACCAAATTATTTCATTATTCAAATATTGAAAAGTTAATGGACCTTACCAGAGGGGCCGCTTTTCATTGGCTGATGCCCATTCTACGTGGTCACGTGCGTGGCCGTCTCACAAACACACTTAGCTTCCCGTTAGCTAAGTACAACATAATGGCAGAACTGATACAACTTCTACACCTTGAAGCCTGTCTGCTACACAGTCTTACGTTAGCTAAACAGATCAATATGCAATGTGTCTGTATCTGACATACACTAAAGATTTTATTTTAGCAGAAAAGGCTTTGGACTAAACTGTTACTCGTGTTAGCCACGTTAGCACCAAGTACAGCTAGTCAATCAACCATCGCTGTGTTCAGGGAAGCGCTGATTAACAATCCAGAAATAAATATCAAGCCTGGAAACTTGATATCGTAACGGACTGAATGTTATGTTTTTAACGTAATCTTTGCTCGTCTTGCGGAGTGCAGGCGGTTGCCACGGTAACAGGTGTGCTTAAACTACAAAGCCATAGAGAGAGTAAAAAGGTACTAGTGGTTTTGAGTTGATCACCTGTTCGGGTTATTTTACCAGTGTTGTATAAAGTACTGAAATCTCAGAGTCAAGTAAAAGTATAAGTACCTCTCCAAAATACGACTTTGGTAAAAGTCCAAGTCACTGACTAAAATGTTACTTGAGTTAAAGTCTTAAAGTATCTGAAACTTCTTGTACTTAAGTATGGAAATTACTGTAAAAATGGATGTACTCAAGTAATGTAATGAAAAGTACAAGTAAAAAGTAAAGCAAGGCAAATGCAGTTTGAATGACATTTTTTATATTTTGGTAAACTTGTCAAATACACTTAAAATAATGTACCCAACCAAGTGCAGGCAAAATTAAACCTGCTAATAAATTGTTCCAGTTTTAAAGAGTAGCACATGTTAATGGTTTGTGGTTTTGAACTTGCATGCCTTTCCTATATTCGTTAAATTTAGTCTAAATTGCTATCGCTATGGCTTCTGTCCCCCTTGACCAGAGGAGTCTAGGTAGCCTGCTACAGTCAACATTAAGCCTAAGCTAAATACACCATGTGTGGAACTGAAACAATGCCAAACAAAGTTCATTTATGGTCAACGTTTCACAATATAGTAGTGCCTAGTGACCAAGCTATAGTTACTGAAACAGGAGGATTATAACCATTTCATAAGACGTTACCTCGATGTGTTTCTTCAAGTTGGACGGGGAGTTTTTGTAAGATAGAATTTCAACATCTTCGGGCAGGAATAACATAAACTGCATGCGGTACGACGAATCTTTAACACCCACGAAAGAGTATATTGTGTTTAAATAAGGCCATGGGCTCTCATCACCAGCTGGTGGTTCCCCTGGAGCCGTGTCCGACGTAGTTGCAGTCGTTGTGGTCTCCGTCTCCTCCTCCATGTGACTGCTGCTGATTGCGAGACTTGCTTTGTGTTTAATGGGAGAAGCGAAACAGGTGTATCCTATTGGTGGTGATGAACAAGCCCAGGCAAGCAGGCTACCGACTTTGTTGCAGTCAATCAGTAGGTGGGGTCAAAACACTTGCGTTTCTCTCTCTCGCTTTTTTGTAACGAGTAACTAAACCACACATTGAAAATGTATCGGAGTAAAAGTACGCAATTAAGTTCGGAAATATAGTGAAGTAAAAGTGAAAGTCATCAAAAATTTTCATACTCGAGGAAAGTATGAAGTACTCCAAAATATACTTAAGTAAAGTAGTGAAGTATTTTTACTTCGTTACTATACAACACTGTATTTTACCTTTGTTTACCTTTGCTGTGGCGCATTACAGCTGCTGTAGTTTCTAAACATTGGACTAATTACCTCGATCGTTTGTGAGTTTACGTCATTCACAACAAACATCAAATAGAACAAATATATTTCATAAAATTTTAACAAACAAATGGCTTCTACCGTGGTAATTATGTGAAATTAAATTAATTACATCCCAACTTCAGAAGATTTGCCTTTACCTTTACAGAGCTCTTTGGTTCCTCCTATCAGTCTGTAGCTTCTCATATTGACATCATCAAACCAAATTTCAGATCTACCATAACTGACTGACACCTGCTGGCCTCAGGTTTGCAACCAGCTTGTGACTGAGAAACCAGTAACCTCCTCCCAGATGATGACATGAACTTGTTAGTTCCTCTGTCCATTGTAGTAGCTGATATATTGTGAAAATCCGGTAGAAGTGATGCAGTAATCGAGTCATGTTTACATAGAAACAACGCGCCGCGAGGGTTTGTTTGTGAGACTTGCGGTCACGTGGGTCGGTTGTGGGCGGAGCTTGGTAAGGTCCATTCATTTCAGTGATTCAATTTAAATAGTACAGACTCATAGAAAAAAAATCAAGTACACTTCAAGTGTTTATATTTAGTCAATTTTGTTAATTTCGGTTTGCAGGAAATAAAAACCAAAGATTTTAAATACTACTTTAGACCAACAAAAAAAAAATTAACAAAGAAATATCAACTGACTCAAAACTATTTCCATCTACTATACAGTGTATTCACTCAATGCTTGTTCTGGGCTCCATTTTGTGCAAAATACTGCATTTGTGGATTGGAGAGTAAGCTGTAGCTTCGTTTTAACACCTCTGTGTTTTTGCAGAATTAGGTTGTGTAAACGGCAACCTTCGCCTCATATAGTTGGTTCTTGTATCTCTCAGTTTTCTCTTGAAGACACTCCACTTTTTTTAATCGTCTGATCTATTATTAAAAATTTAAATGCCATGTTTTCACTACCTATAAGTGGTAAATCATAACAGAAACAAAGGCAACAAACAAACAACCCCCCATCTGTGTAATTAATTTGATATGTTTCACTTAGTGGCAAATGTCCTGAAAACTGGGCTTTTCAGTAATATTCCAATTAATTAAATGGGTCTGTATAAATTTACGCAGCAGAGATTGCATATTACACTAAAAAAGAAAAGCAAAAAAATTTAAAAAGTTTGCATATCTCACACAGGTGTCAGCAACCTTCAGCTCTAGAGCTACAAGTAGCTCATCGAATCTTTATAACTTTGGCTACAAATGATAAAGAACTCATATTTTGAAATATGGATATATTTACAAATGCAAGTTTTAATAGTTTTCTTGTAGAATAATTGCATTGAATTTCCAAAGAATGGCACTAAAAGCACCAGTGATATTTTTTAGACATGTTTTTCCTGTCTTTAGGTTTAAAATTATGTTTATTTACATAATTTTGCACAAATATTAGAATCCACCAAAAGAACATCTATCTTAAAGGGATAGATGTTTAGAAATCTAAGAATAGAACTAAAACAAATCAAGACAAATATTTATTAAAATTGTCTTTTCAAAAGGTCAGGAGTGTTTAATTGTGCTGGACTGAGGTTAAAAATTAAGCTCTTTGGTTGCAGATAGCCGATCTAACTGAGCAGAGGCAAAACAGATGATTTGGGCCCCCTGCTGGACTAAACTTCCTGAGCACTTTACATAATGAAAAAATGTATGTACTAGTTGTAGAACGAATATCTTAATAGATCTATACTCAAGTCATTAAACTCAGTTAATGCTGCAGTTTAAATTTTTTTACAACATTTTCATAGGTTCAAGTAAGATTTGATACTATAGAATAAATAAATAACTGTTAAATTGCTGTTAAATATAATTTGTATGCATAATAATTGAAATACCTTGACGTCTATAAATTTACTTATGATTTACACAGGTCATAGTTTATTTTGTAAAATAAATTATATAAAGAACATATTTGAAATGTGTGTACATACAATTTGAATTAAATATCTACACAATTTATTCATTCGTATCTTTATCTTAATTTGGACCTCCATACTTTCTTCTTGGTGCCTCTGTTCTGTAAAATGTGTTTTGTTGTTTAGAGAGAAATATACGGAAGAGGATTAGGGCCACTGGAAAACAAAAGAGAGTTCTGACTTTAAAGTCAGAACTCTTTTTTTTTTTCTTCGGTGGCCCTAATCCTCTTCCGTAGAAATATGAAGTAGTAGAAGAAGAAAAAGGCTACTTTCACCTCCTACTTAATGGTCACAGCCAAAGAGCGCACCGACAGCAAGATGACTCACCACCTTCTGTTTTTAAAGAAAATAATCCTGAAGCGTTTTTGGCAGTCTCGAGTTTGATCTGTGTGTGATTTACAGCGCATCATCTGAGCACCTTTAGATTAATTAATCTATGAATACACACAAATGTCGGTGCTGAGTTTTGGCCAGTGTCCGTTGGCTAGCTAACGTTCTTAGCTAGCCAGCTAGCAAAAGCTTAAAGCTATGTTTTCAAATTCTTTTGACCAACAGAGTTAGCGCAAATTACATGAATGCGTTTTCTTTTGCAATTTACATCTATATATCTATATATGACGTGTGTTCACAACAAACCGTTAACAATTATACTTGCTAATATTGTGACATTTTGTTCCCTCACGCTGCTCCATCTAAACAAAGAAACGATCTTTGGCAGTAACAACAAGCCACAGCCTCTGAAACGGGGAAACCCAACATGGTGCGGTAGGTGTGCCTGTATCACTTACACTGTGTCTTTCAGGAAGGAAGTTAAATCAATTTTTTTTCCAACCTTTCTGCCTCGATGTGACTTTTTGTGAAGTTTAAAACTAGTGTGGAGAAGCCGGTAGTTAGCCGGAGCCAACATGTCGGACTCTCTGGAGAGATCTACGAAAATCAACTCGTTAAAGGAGTCGACTGTGAAGAAACTTTGTGAGGTGTTGGATAAATCGAGCAATAAAGGATGGCGAAAACTTGGAGAGATCGTGAGCAGTGACAGGCGGTTTAAAGTCAGGTATGCTGAAAATTACTTTTAACTGTTTGTGCTTTTATGTGCAGTTAAAAATAATAAATTTACAGTTTGTGTATAGATATAATTCATCTTGTGAAAACTGAATATGCATTAAAAGCTTGAAATGTGTTTTGCCATGATCAGACATAAATACTTGCACTAAGCATGCCTAGAGTAAACTGCATCATTCCCTGGCATTACTTAAGATGTAACTGAGGATGAGATTATGAGAAGCTCAAAATAAAAGTCAGTTTTGCTTGAAGATAAAGAGGGATGTCACAGCGAGTCCAAGCATACATTAAAATCAGTTAAAAGTAGTTTTACAAAAACAAAATCAAAGTTTGAAATTAAGCACCTCCAAATCCAAGCTGGAAAAGATTAGTGTCTTCTGGTCTGAAACAGGTCCTACCCCAGGTGGAAGAGTAAAAGTATTTTGGGGTCAGGGGCGGTCCTAGCTTTGGTGCCCTGGGCGGACTACTTTCAGAGTGCCCCCCACCGTCCCGCTTCACAACTTCCCCAATCAAACCAAGTCTACCAGACTCAGGTTCTCTAACGATGTGTGAAAATATAGTTAGAGAACTTTTGCAAATATTCTCAAATCAAGATGTGGGATTGCTGAAGTCTGTCATGGTTTAATTTTTTTGGATCACAAAAATCTGACATTTCATCAGGGGCATCTACAGTTTTGTGAGCCACTGTAAAATAATGTTTGTGATAAGTTATCAAATACTGAGTTGTATTTTTTGCATTTTGGTTGATTAAGGATTATTCTGACGATTAATTGGATAAAAAATTGTCACAATGTGCATAGTTTTCATTTAACAACTTAAACTTATTTGACACAATATTAGAGATGTATTAAAATATTAATAAGCAAATAATTCAATTCCTTTTTAAACAGGAAAGATAAAGGGTTTATTGCTTAAAATGTGTTAACATAATTCTTTTGCTGTACGCTTAATCATATGAAGCAAAGGATGCATCTGCAGCTAAAAATACTTGTAACTAGGCCTGTCATGATAACAAATTTTGCTGAGCGATTAATTGTCTCAAAAAATTATTGCGATAAATGATAATATTGTTTGAAGACCTTTGTACACTGATTTAATGGAAATGACGTAATAATGCATGCGATTTCCTGCCAAAGATAGATGCACTTTATTTTCAAAAGAACACTAAACAGTGGAATTGATAAACAAAATAAAACAACTAAAAACAAAAATAAAATGGATTCTCAGTCTCCATTAACAAAAAACGCACTTGAATAAAAACTAAACATAAAGCTAAAGTGTAAATAAATACTGCATTCAACCAAAAGATGGCAGATTATGAAATCTGTATACTACATTGCCCTTCAGTAATAATTAGATTTAAATAGAGAAGACGGGCACATCCGACTACCTGATGCAATAATTCACACTACATGATTTTTTGCCCCAGTTTTCCTCTTACGACAATCTTAGAACGTTGGCCGTTCTAAAATTGTTGCTTGCGATTTTGTAACCGATCATCCTGTAGTGTGTATTGTGTTACGGTAGATCTGATCCAAATCAGGGTTTTCCCCGACTGGGAGCATTAATGCAGCCTGTTGAATATGACAGGTAGCCAATCAGAAAGCGTGGATTCCCCTTCGTGCTTTCTGAGGGGAATACCAAACAGCTGACACAGAGCAACCCCAAGTCCAGCGGACATTGGAGATGATATGTGGAAACAACATGAAATATGCAAATCTATGCATATTTCATGCAAAGATATAGAAATGACAAGAGGAGGAGTTGGAGCGAAATTGCTACCGCAGTTGATAAACCTGGTAACTTTTCAGCTGTTCTTCGTTAACGTGATGTAAATAGGTTCTAATGATTTTCATTCAGTCAGGACTTTACGCTGACACTAGCCACATGCATTGCAGGTAGATTGCAGTAAAGCATTGATTAATGCCTGGTTTTAAAATTAGTTCACTGGACTAGTAGTGATTATTTTGTGCCCATTGTTGGACACCACAGGGGAGGAACGAACCGATCACACCGTTATTCCTAGGATTTCTGTCGGCTCATGTGTTGTCTCTCAGGTTTTGAAAATGGGTCGACAATCGGCCAACAACTCTAAGATCGTGTAGTGTGCGCTGGACATTTCACTAAGGAAATGAGGAAGACAGAGGTCAGTGGAGAGCACCAGAGCTGAGCCTTTTTTCATTCAGTGTCATCAACAGAAAGAGAAAAGACTGGAAGAAACGATAAGATAATCAAAATTAAAATGAAGCTAAAACTGGGCCACTTCTGGAGTTCTGTGTAGAAGATATTACAGACAAAAGTTGTTTTTTTTATCTTAAATGCAAAATGTATATATGTTTTGTACAGTTTTGGCTGAATTACTGCTCTGAATACTGTTTTTTCAGTCTTTATCCTCCAGTTAGTGATTAATCGATTACTAAATTATGCGACGATTATTTGAATAATAAAGATTAATCTGGATTATTAATCAGAGTTTGTCCTTTTCTTTCGTCCTGTAGTTCAGACGACATGGAGATGTGTTCCCTCAGGGTGCTGGAGGTGGAAGGCAGCCCCAGCCTGACGCTGCTGAGGCTCATGGGAGAGCGAGGCTGCACTACTGGTCACCTCATGGACTACCTCCAAACTCTGGGCAACTCGGACGCCCTGCAGTGCCTGAAACCACCAGGTGCTGAGAAACGGACGCTAACCTTTTATTACTGTTTGTTGTGAAGTATTCCAGAGCTCTTTGTTGTCCTTATTTAGCTTAAAGAGGAGTTTATGACTCATGTGGCAACACACAGGCTGTGGAGAGTACTGCTCTGCACACACGTGATTAGAAGAAGAGCTCAGTCAGTTTGGGTTTTTTTAAAGAGGAAACGAGAAGTTTTCTTTAAGAGATATATAGCAGTGAACACAATCCATGTAGTGTTGACTAAACGTAATTTCCAATAAACTTTTTATGTTTTTCATTTTGTTTGGTTCCATAGCATTACAGATCCTCATTCAGCCGCAGTCCGTAGCTCTAATTTGTGGCCACAATCTGCGTCTCAGCTGCCATGCAGTGGGGAAATCTCCTGTCCAGTACCAGTGGTTCAAATCCAGAGAAGAGGTGAGTTGAAACAAACATGGAGGCAAACAACCACTCCAATGACTGCTAGGTAACAGATATAGGTTAAAGAAAGTTGAGGAGTTTCCATCTGGACTCTTTACTTTATTGTATCTGTGTCAAAATTAATGTTGGGACTCAGTTAAAATTGAACTGCAGGGTCTGGTTAATCAAAAGCCATACATCAACAAAATAATCAATTTCAATTAAAAAGTGTGTTGCTAAATTATTGAATGATGAGGTCTGTTATTTAGGTTATTTGGCCATTTAGGTCTGCAATTAACAATTTTTTCACTCATTGATTATTCTCTGACAATTGGATAAAAAAAGTTTGGCACATTCTGCAGAGTTTTCATTTAACTTTTTAAACATTTTTATACAATATTAGAAATTCATTAAAAGATGCAATTAAGCAAATAATTTAATTACTTTTTAAGAAAATAAACTGTAATCGGCTGAAATGTTATATATGTATACATATTAGCACTGTTGCTGAAATATGAATATATCTTATAACTGTTTACATCCTTCGCTCCCAATTGCATTTCTTATTTAATGAAAACACCACATTTGGGAAATTGTGTGTGTTTTTTTTTTTTTTAGACATTAGCTAAATATCAACAAAGCTTTGCGCACATTTGTAAAGGAAAAGCTACTTTCGGAGGAAAAAGGCAGATAAAGAAACTTTTCTACAAATAAAAAAGACGCATCATCAAAATGTAAAGTCTTTTATGCAAATCAGGACTCTTACAGTCTGGTGATGTCACCTGCGGTTGTAAATAAATATATAAACAGTGCTGTAGGTGGACTGGCCGATACAGACCCTGTTTTTGCATAACTGTGCAACGGTGGGAAGGATCTCTTCAAAGTCCCTGTTTCCTGATAGAATCAGCTGTTAGAGGAACTGAAAGGATCACTTGGATGCCACTGTTTGCTAACGCTCTTTGTTCTTTAGCTAAGCAAATATGCTTATTTCATATATGCGGAAATTAAGTATTGCTGTCAGTTTTATTTGTCTTGGGCGTCAATCACTACTATAAATCTGGTCTAAGTTAGAGCTGCACATTATGTAAAATCACTGTAATTTGGTAGGATTCCTTAGTTTGCAACTAACAATTATTTTAGTAACCGATTTATTCTATTGAGTATCTTGATGATTAGTGGATTAATCGGACAAAAATATTGTCACATTTTGCAGATTTTTCATTAACCTTTTTGGCTTTTTTATGCAGTGTTAGAAACACATGAAAAGAGGCAAATAAACAAATAATTAAATTAATTTTTAAATAATAAAATAAACATTTTATTGCTTAAAATGCATTAATATAGGTTTCGCTTAGTGAATTTGAACCGGGTGAAGCTAAATTGGCCATTTGAGAAACTTTCGGTAAAACATATTTAAAGGTGTCTGCATCTTAAATGTAGGTATATTCTGTACAGTTTTGGTTTAATCACTGCTCTGATTATGCTGGGGGGTTTTTTAGCAAGTGTCCTTTTTTAGAGTCAGTTTGCTCCAATCAATGATTAATCAGTTACTAAATTAGTTGAAGATTATTGCAATAATTGATTAATCACAATTATTTGTTTCAGACTTACAGCTGATATATATTTTTAGTGGTTAAGATACCAAACCTTATGCTGTGTGGTGGAGACATTCTGAAATTAGAAACAAATAGAGTTACAAATATGTAGGTTAATCATAAATTATATCAAATATTGTAATCTTCAGCAATGGCATCTCAATTACTTATTGTCCTGAAATAATGTATTCCTAATATAAATAGAGTTGTTTGTCACTTTTAATGATGTTTAGTGAACTTTATTTAAAGAATGAGAGCACATTGTTTCTGTCCCACATTGTGCTGCTTTTTAAGGATTTCTAAACTAGATTTCCACTTAAATTCAAATGCAAATTCTTACAGTTCGTTGGGCTTACCTATTTTTATCATAACTTTGCATTATCGCCGTCTAAATCAAACTGTTTTACTATTTTGGCAATAAGATTCATATATGTGCACCAGATGTATATATCCACAAAACATTGTGAAAGGAAATTCACATTGAGTTAAACTCTAACGTGAAATAACAAACAGGCTTGGGCTTGATCTCTTCATCAATGCCACTTGATTTAAGCAGCAAACAAAACCCTTTTCATTGCCTGTTTGCATTTTTTTTAAAACTTTATGAACTTGTTTCAGGTTAATCTGCCTGCTTGTGCTAAAATGCTAACTAAAATAGCTCAGATAGAAGTTAAAAAAAGGATTCACTGCAAGACAGACATTCTGGCTGATCTCTTTTTGTTTACATTTACTTTATGAAACACAGATTTTTCATTAAATTAAAAGCTTTCCCACTAGATATAAAAAAATCAGGAATCAATCTTCTGGTAGATGATAGAAATTCATTTGATTTTGATTAAACTTATTGCAATAAGGACTTCTGTTTATAATCATTACATCTAATTACAAAGAAATCCAAATCTCTGTGTAAAAACAAAACTCAAACAAAAAAGAAACACAGAACAAACACTTTCACATCACTGTGAAGGAACACTGGCCCACTCGCCTTTGCAGCATCGCTTCAGTTAATTAAAGTTTCTGCATATCTCACTGAAAGTCTTACCACGACCTTTAAATCAGATTGAGGTGTGGACTTTGATTGGTCCATTGCAACCTTTTGATTATTGTCTTTCCAGCCATCATGCCTTACATTTGCTATTGTGTTCAGCAATCATTTTCAACACTGATAACCAAATTTGGGCTGGTTTTTTGCTAAAATGTTGAAGACTTTTTTATGCAGATGATGTTGTGGTTGATTAATGACTGCAAGAAACCCACATCTTGTGGCTCCAAATTATCACTCTTCTTCCACCATGCTTAACAGCTTGAATTAGATGCTTGCAGTGATGTGTTTGAATTTAAGAAAAACCTTTTCACCTGAAATAAACATTATTCCAGAAGACACGTGGTCCATTCAGATGCAACTTTGCAAACTTTAATCTTGCTGCCAAGATGGTTTTTTTTATTTTTCTGACAAGCTTCCCAAACAAGACATCCTTCTTCAGTCTATTCCTAGATGCTCTTTTAGGAACTTTAGCATTTGCTATGCTAACTGAGACCCGAAAAGTCCCAGATTGAAGCTCTTATTTTTATTTTTGTCTATTTTTTTTAAGCATTGCACATTCTGACCGTAGGGTAAATTTGTTGAAACTTCCATTATTGGTAATATTAGCAACTAAATGGTTCCCTAACCCTGATGATCAGCAACAATCAGGTTGCATTCACACCAGCCCTGTTTAGTCTGCTTTAATCAAGCTCAATTTAGTTTGTCTAGAAAGTCCATTTTGTTTGGGGAGGTGTGAATGCTTAGCCGAACTCTGATGTGGACCAAAAAATCAATCTCTGGTCCACCTAAAAGCTTTGAGCTCACTTTGGTTGAAGTGAACTCTGGTGCAGTTCGAATGCATAAGTGAATGCAGAGACCTCTCTTGCATTTCCAAGCTGGAAATGGACTGCAGTGCAGGGCATTCTGGGTAAATACAACTAAAACAAATGTGTGAGTCTAACGCTAGAGGAAAAGATGGCATGTGATCTTTTACAGACAACCAAACAGAAATCCTACAATCTGACTCAACTCCATGTTGTTTACATTTTATGAAGAAGTAAGTTGATTCTTTTGACATAGTGTGAAAGCGAACTGCACCAGCTGAAAATAAAACAAATGTTGCAACTTTGGTCCGGTCGAACCAGCAAACGGCCAAAACTCCTGCATCTATTAGATCTGGTCACACCTGCTGATTACCAATTCTAAGAGTTCAGTTCTTTAGTGGCTGTGATGTTCACTGTTACAGTAAATTCTGTGGAAACATCAGGGCTATACTTGACATTTTGAGTCACAGCTTTTCCATTCTGTTTTCATCTTTGACTTATTTATAGAGAGAAAAAATGAAGTAAAGAGTGGAACATGGCTCCACCAACATAATTTTCATTTTCATTACCTCAGGTACCAAACAGCTTCTCTCCAGAGCTTCTGATAAGTCCTGTCCAGGTGAAGGATGCCGGCTTTTACATCTGCAGGGTCAACTGTGGCGATGCTTGTGAATTCAGCCAGTGGGCTCAGGTGGATGTCCTAAATGTCACCATGTCTTATGGTGAGACTTTCTCTGCAAAAACACAACATTTTACCAAGTATTTATGTCTAGTTTCTAGTGGAAATAACTTAGTTTACTTCAAATAAGACAAAACTAAATTGCAACTAACTTTTCAGCAAGATATACGAGCTTTTTTTAGGTCAATAAAAAAATTACTTGTTCCATTGGCAGATTATTTCAGTTATAACAAGACATTTTCCACCCATTATAAGGGAAATAAACTCCCAGTGAAACTGGTGTTTTTTCTTCAATATCAATGAATTATAGACTTATAACAAGATCACATTTCTTGATGAGAAATTACTTGTAAGTTGGTTTTGTTTTATATCAAGTGTATTAAGATCTTTGGACTCAAAGCTAGAACAAAAGTACTTGGTTTGGGAAAGTTTTCACCAGTTTCTGTTGTTTTTCTTTCCATATAATAACAGCTGAACAATGTAGTCTTTAAGTCAGTTGTTGTATTTACATGCAGGAAATGTTGTGTTTTCCTCCAACAGCCCCAGGACAGAGTTATCAGTCCATAGATGGACGGCTGAAATTGGCAATCCATCCTCAGTCCCAGCGACTGCATGTTGGGGAAACCCTGCAGCTGGAGTGTGGTGCTGTGGGCCGGCCGATCCCTCGATACCAGTGGCACAGGAACGGAGTGCCGATCCCAAAAGCCACAAAGAGAAAACTCATGGTGATGTTTTATTTTTAATTTAAGGGGCAAGGTTATGTAAAATCAGCTTTTTGAGCTTTACATCAGGTTATAATATATATAATTCTCTCATCAAAAACATACCTGGAGTGTTGCTTTGATTCTTTCATGCATGTTTGAGAAATCCTATAATCCCCATGGCAACCATTCAACTGTGCAAAACATCTGGATGGACCCAGCGCCGCCTTTGAGGGGCAGCTCCTCCTGGGAGCTGCAGTTTCCAAGCTTCTAGGCTTCCACCTCACAGGGTTACCCTCCCTCCAAACTCCCCCATTCAGCTCCTTCAGACTAGCCAGCAGCAATTAGCAAATACCTGGTGGAATTGCTCATCTGATCAGCTCATTATCTGAGCTACTTTTTACCAGCTACAAAGCTGGTAAAAACATTGTTGAAGGGTTAATAGAAGAACGCTATTGAGCGACGACTTCTTGAAGGCAAAGTTTCAGAAAGAACAGGAATTTTTAAATATATATAAACATACCATACCGTTTATCATTTATCTTGATAAATTTCTTACCATGGGGAGAAGTTTGATTTGTCACAATAAATTTCAATTAGCTATGTTTAAACCCCCCCAAAACTGTTGGGATTGTTAATTTTACAAATTTTTCCACAGTTTTTTCATTGAGCGTATCAATAAATTTTACAACATGATTAAACACAGATACTCTTAGCAGTTTAATGATACATTTCTTTATGTGAATGGTGTCCGAAGGAAGCTTATTACATCAGTTTTTTTTGGTGGGGCTATGATTGCTGTGTCATTCAGTTACCTGAAAAGGTCATAGTAAATAGTCACTATTATCATTATCACTATAGTACTATAAAATATCATGATAAAACTTTAAGTCCATATCGTCCACCCCTAACTGAAGATAACATAGTTACTTGATTGTGTAATAAAATAGTATTATGTGCCTGAAAAACACATAATACCCCCCTTTTAACTCCTTTCCTGCTTTTTCACAACTACTCTCACAAATGAAAGTTTCCTGCATTTCAGATTCCCCAGTTAATGCAGGATCATCATGGCAGGTATCGCTGCGAGATCAGCAGCAGCACGGAAAGAATGTGGACCAATGAAGTTGATGTTGTGATAGGTATGTTACGCTTTTTTGGTGCTTTCAGCAGCAGCTCTTAACTCACGATGTCTGAGCTTTTGTTTGCTTCTGTTCTCGACTGGAAGCACCGAGGATATCTGTCCAGATTTCAGGGGCAATGGAGTGCTCTGAAGGTAGAGTCGAAAGCGGTGCATGGTGTATAAAAACAGGCACACTAACTACAGCCTTACTCTGGCTGCATCTGGGTCGTAATCTGCATGGTGGTCTGGTGGATACTAACCGTTCTGACAAGGTTTCATTTTAAGATGTGATTTGCATGAATTGTGATTTAAATATAGGCTGCAGTTTTTGTTTAACACTGTAAGATGGTAACCAACAAATCCCATGAAAAGGCTACAATGATAGAACACATTGAACTGAACTAAGGTTGCCTTTTAACTCAAAAGTAATAAAATAGCTCAACACAGTGTTACTTTTTTATTGTTTGTGGAACATGGAGGTGATAAAACCCCAAAAGGTTCATGTTTTGTACTGAAATGTTTTAAAATCTACTTGAACGTGAAAAAAATATTATGCCATTTGTTACAAATAAGCATCTTTTACTATTTTGAATCACATTCATGTGGCTTTTTTTTATAAGGATTGTTTCCAACTGAAGTTACTTTTTATTGCCGCCTTAGAAAAGATTAGTTTTCAAGGTTCATGTTTAAGGCTGAACAAAGAGAGACTTGACCCATTTTACAACTCAACAATGGATCACAATTTGTCACTTTTATTTAACTAAACATCTCTACATTACAAAAAATTCCTCCAAACCCAAAAATATAACACAAAGTTTATGTATTTTAATATTTTAGATTATTTATTTCAAAGCTAAGTGCACAAAGATGATGTTAAATAAAACAAAACAAAACAAAACAAGAAAACATAATATTTGGAAGTTGCTTTTAGTGCAACTTTAGTTTAAGGACAAATTAATGTTTTACTTTCTGTGGAGTTAAAAAAGAAAATGTGCTAATTGGGAAAACAAGAATTATGGTGCAGAAATCAGTTCAGATACTGGCAACAAAAATATTTCTCCATGAATAATTATTGAAAGCAGAAATAAAAATATTAAAATGCTAAATTTAGTTTTTCATGGAATTTGTTGAAAGTTGTAATTAAATACTACTAATTGTCTTTTTAAAAGTAATTCTGCTAACTTAACTCTGTTGCATGAAAGTTCCTAAGATCATTCCTAACTTGTCATTTATTTCCTTGTTTATAATTTTCAGCCCGATCCTGTGTGTAAAAACAAAAAATATTATTTATGTGATTGTAATGTTTTTTTTTTCTTCTTTAGATGATATTTACGCCATCGGAGGAGGTAGGATGATTAAAACTCTGGCCAGATTTTTTTCCATTATATTGCAGCTGCTTTAATTTTCTTTTCTCTGTTTTGCTGAAAATGTAGATTCCTGTGAACTTTTCCTAAATAGTTTGCCTGAGCAACTTTACGGTGAGTGTTTGGGGTCCATTAAAGTCTCAGAAAATTTAAGCAAATGTTTGCTTTTATGCTTGGTTGATGTACAGTTTTACTGAGAAAACATCAATTTCATGGTGAATTCTGAAGAGATATGTATATGTGTTTATGTATATCGTCAACCACATTGTATCAGACACCCAGAGTTATCTTTCTAATTTAAAAAGAAGGAAAAACAATCTAAATTGACATTTAACACGAAAATTATCAGCAGGAAAGAAAAGGTTCATGTCTCAGAAGTGACTGATGTGCAGAATAACAACAAGTACAAATGTCACTGGTGTTCATCACAGGATGATCTACTTCCTTCCCCTCTCTGTATTTTTTTTAATACATTTTTGATTCTTATCACTTTTTCTTCAGAATTCATTTTAAAAGTGGCAGACCCCTCAAAGTGTCGCATGTCAGACAGTTTCAGTTGTGTAATCGCTCCATTTATTTGACCTGTTCTGATAAAGAAGGGATAAATCCAAATGGAAAATTATTTCCATCATTCTTCAAATTTTCACATATTCAAATTAATTTATGTTATTTTAAAATGTCTGTAATATCAGTAACAAACACACTGCGTCTCATTCAAATAACTAAATTTAAAGCTGGTTGTTCTGTTTTTAATTTTTAAACAAATCTCATGATTTTTCTTCCAAAAACAAGTCCAGCTACTCAAGAATCCACATGTTTCACCCTGGGATGTGT
Source organism: Xiphophorus maculatus (assembly GCF_002775205.1). Taxonomy (NCBI): domain Eukaryota; kingdom Metazoa; phylum Chordata; class Actinopteri; order Cyprinodontiformes; family Poeciliidae; genus Xiphophorus; species Xiphophorus maculatus. Next base: position 8,476,140 of record NC_036454.1, on the reverse strand, counting down.
AAATACTTTTGGGCAAAGATGTTAAATATATCATCTTTTTCACCTGTAATCAAAAACAAGATGTGGTTCTTATTTTCTGAGTAGAAAATTAGTACAATTTTTAGACACATTCTGCAGGAGCTTGTCTTTTATATGCAGCACATGCCTTATTTACAAACCATTAACAACTTGAGTTTAGGTAAAGTATAGAAGTGAAAATTATGTGGTTGATTCTCCTTCTTGTTGACTAAGACGTTTTTGCTCTCTGATTTAACTTTTAATAGTTTTATAGCTGAAAAAACATATCATGATGTGTTTTATAAAATTAGGGATTGACAACTATTGATTAGTTTTTTGTTTTAAATATTTTAAATACTACCAAACTTGTGTTGTGATCTCTCCTTTTTTTAGCCACAGTTTTCACTCCACACTTGATTTTTATTTTATTTATTTATGTATTTCTAAGCGCGTTATGAAGCACGGTGGCAAAACCTTAAACTGCTTCTGCACCAGTTACTCAGCAGGTTGTTGCTAGGTAACCAAAGAGTGAGTGAATTAGTTGATGTCACAACCTGTCTTAACTTTGCGGATCTGGATCAGAGTTTAATTAATATTCTATATATTCAATATTGATTATGCTATCGGACTAATTATCTATTGATAATATATATGCCTGTGACGTTATATATTGTTATTGATTTATTGTCAAAGTAATCAACCCTATTTTATGAAAGAGGCTGAAAGGGTTTATTCTAGTATAAGAAAGCTGTACTTATTCCAGATAGGCTGACCTTATCAGCATTTAGTCTCTCCAATCTGAACATGTGCGTTCTTGTTTGGACAAGTAAGAAAAAAGTGGAAACCCATCCACATATGTACTGAGTTTGAATTTTTTATAGAAAAGTTTAGAAGTAAAAAAATAGCAAGACAAAAACACTGATTTCTTTTTTTTACTTTTAGTCTGGACTGGATTGACACAAACTAACAATGTTTAAATAAATACACCACAGTAGTGGGGTCAGGTCTGTCCTGACATCCATGTTTTGTTAATTAGCCTCTTTAAGTTAAATTAGGCTTGAGTCCAACTACGAAGAGGGATGTTTGGATGAAGCAGTAAAGAAAAACATAAGAATTGTCTTTCTAATAAATATTTGGAGTAATAAATGTGAAAACTGCAGTTTTCTTTGAAGATATTTGTGTATTAACTGTTTTTTCCCTATTTGTTATCCACCTCTGTAGCAGCCTGTATTTATTTTTAAGCAAATATTCTTATTGGAGATTTTTTTTTTCAAATCACACAGAACGACAGAACTGCTCCTAGTAAACATGGCTGTTCCTTTAGAGATCTGTTATATTCACAAAACATTCTGTGCTGAGCTGGATACCATGTAACGCACAGAGAAACAAATTCAAGCAATGTTTTAATATGCAAAAACATATCTGCTGAAAAAAAGAAAACATGGGGACAAACCACTTCCTGTTGCCTGGGATGGTTGCTGAGCTCAATATGAACGCCTTATGTAACAGATTAAGTCCATATTGTTTTTATCTCCTTCCATCTTTCACATCAGCGACTGACAAAGTGGCCCTGCTGATCGGTAACCTGTCGTACCAGAACCACCCACAGCTCAAGGCCCCCATGGTGGACGTGTACGACCTCACCAACCTCCTGCGGCAGCTGAACTTCAAAGTGGTTTCACTGCTGGACCTCACCGAGTCAGAGATGAGGAACGCCGTGGACGAGTTCCTACTGCTGCTGCATAAGGGGGTTTACGGTGCGTTCAAGTCAAGTCCAGTTTGTTTCTAAAGCACATTTCAACAACAAGGCAATTCAAAGAACTCTACACCATAACACCATAATACAGTAACTAGTACAGAGTTCTCAAAAAAAACAGAAGTGATCCACGCCCAAGGGCGTAGGAACGAGTCTGTCATTGGGGGGGACGCATATCGGAAACCTGACCGATCAGTAAATAGCTTGAGCAGAAATGTCATTAACAATTGTGCCATCAACACGTCAGTAACGCGTTACTCTAATCTGGCCCCTTGTTTCAGTAACAAGTATTTGAACACGTTACTATTTACAATCCAATAATCAGATTAAAGTTATGCATCCACGTAAAGGTAAAAGTAATTTTATTTATATAGCACATTTTCAGCAACAAGGCAATACAAAGTACTTTATGGGAATTAAAAGTGACTACAAACAAAATAACAAAGCAAAAGAAGAAAAAGAATCTAATGTTGATCTAAAGTATGTAAGCTAGTTGCTCCTGTTCAGGGTTACTAAGTATCCTCTGGTCTAATTCCATTTCTGGGTTGGGAGAACAGGAGTCTAAAAAATAGTCTAACAATGTTGATCCAAAAGTGTCCTCTGGGCTTCTGGGTCTCTGCATCTAAATAGTGAGTACTCTACAGTTTCTGTTAAAATAAACTAAAGAGTGACTAATCTAGTTCCTTTTCTGGGTTAAAAGTGAGTACTCCACAGTTTCTAAATAATGATGTAGTATTGGTCTAGATAATGAGTACTCCACAGTTTCTAAATAATGATGTAGTATTGGTCTAGATAATGAGTACTCCACAGTTTCTAAATAATGATGTAGTATTGGTCTAGATAATGAGTACTCCACAGTTTCTAAATAATGATGTAGTATTGGTCTAGATAGTGAGTACTCCACAGTTTCTAAATAATGATGTAGTATTGGTCTAGATAGTGAGTACTCCACAGTTTCTAAGTAATGATGTAGTATTGGTCTAGATAGTGAGTACTCCACAGTTTCTAAGTAATGATGTAGTATTGGTCTAGATAGTGAGTACTCCACAGTTTCTAAATAATGATGTAGTATTGGTCTAGATAGTGAGTACTCCACAGTTTCTAAATAATGATGTAGTATTGGTCTAGATAGTGAGTACTCCACAGTTTCTAAATAATGATGTAGTATTGGTCTAGATAGTGAGTACTCCACAGTTTCTAAATAATGAGCTAAATAATAAATTTGTTCTAAATCCTTTTCTGGGTTAAAAGTAAGTAGTCACAGTTTCTAAGTTTCTAAAAAGCAGTAGTATAAAAGTAACTAAGTAGTGACTGTTCCTGTTAAGTATTTCTGGATTTTAAGTTTGTAGTTATTCTAATTCTGATTCCATTTCTGGGCTGTATAATATTGATCTAAATAGTGCGTACTCCACAATTTCTAATACTACTAATAAACTAAAATAATCCTTTTCTGGGTTAAAAGTGAGTACAGTTTCTGATAAAAATAAAAAAGAGGAAAGGACACATTAGGGCAAATGGCAACATTCAGACAAAACAAAGACATGAGTGAAGGCGGTAACATCACAGGGCCATGAAACCACGTTGCTCAGCCTCCCGGCTGAAGTCCCATAAAGATGTTATCGAGGAATGTCCTTGGGAGTTCTCAACTCCACAGCTGCATGGATAACAGGAGGGGGTGAAGTGGGAAGGAGCGTTATGTTTACATATCTTCAAGGAGATTGGAAATATGCAGCCCTTCCAAGCCAACACAGGGAAAGCCAATTCAGATACAGAATGTCTTATATCGTTTAGATCAGGGGTCTCAAACTCCAGGCCTCGAGGGCCACAGTCCTGCAGCTTTTAGATGTGCCACAGGTACAAAACACTAGAATGAAATGACTTAATGATCTCCTCCTTGTGTAGATCAGTTTTCCAGAGCCTTAATGACCTAATTATTCTGTTCAGGTGTGGTGCAGCAGAGGCACATGTAAAAGTTGCAGGACTGCGGCCCTCGAGGACTGGAGTTTGAGACCCCTGGTTTAGATTATAAATTTCAATCTTCCCTAAAGTCTCTCCAATACATCTCATTTCCCAATCATCCAAATTAGTTTGGTCGTTCCACTGAGCTGAAACTAACAACTTCTCCAAGATCGTTTCCATTCCGTTAGTGAGTTTTAGAGTCCTCAGCTTGGCTGCGAGTTTCAGCAACACTCACATCCAACTTGTGTCTCTGTCCACACCAACAGTCTGAGTGTTCGCTATTTTGGCCAAGTCTGTCACAAATTTGTCAATAAGCCAGGTATTCGCAAGCTCCAAACAGCAGAAATCCTGTTATCATGAATAAATCCAGGGTGTTTCCCACCGGGTGTGTCCCTGCAGGACAAGAGGGCTCTCCTGTGCCCAGTCTTCTCGTTGAGAAAAGTTGATCAATTGCATTGAGAGACCAGTTGACCAGATCCATAATTTGTAGATTTGGAGGATGTGCAAAGAATGGCTCCACAAATATAGAAAAAGACAAAAAACAGAGCAAGCAGGGCAGGCATGGGCAGGGAGGGAGCAGAGAAAAAAAGTGTCCGCCTTCACCGAGAGCAAGAGAAAAAAGCATAATGATCATCATTCCAGGACTGAACACTCACTTTATCATTTGCCTCACAACTAGCAAGCTAAATACGGTGGTAGCACACACAAGCTACCAGATTCTGATATATTTTATTGGTCAAAAGACATTTGATTATTGGTCAAAATGCATTGATATAAGTTGACTGGCAATTGAACAGGTTCTGCCTCTTTCTAATACCGAAGTAAAAAACAGCTCATAAAATAGGACTCAGCAGTTTTAGACTCAATCCAGCAGTTTAACCAACAAAAATAAAATCTAAAAATCAAGTTTTGTTCTTCTTGAACAACTCTCTACATCAGTGCAACAGTTTGATCTACAAAATAAATAAAAATTTTGCTTTTCACATCTAACAGACACCTTAGCGCCTCACTGATAACCCAGTCTCCCTTTCCAGCTCTGCATTCAACAACTTACCAAACATGATCCATGAAAAACACTGAGGCAAAAAGCCTAAATGTTTTTTTTTTTCTCTCCTGTCATTTTCAGCCACAAACATTTAACTAAAATATCTACTGATATGTGTTTCTGTCTGTTCCTCCCTCTGACTCTCTGCAGCTTCACATCCCTGCATGGATTCATGTATTTACAACAGGCACTACAGTAATGTACAGGATCAGACTGTGAATTAACTAAATGTAAAAATGTATGTTTTTATCATACAAAATGAGAATTTAAACTTTATTTATATTTTCAGATGTATACATTATTTTACATCTCCACTCTATTTACTGTGTAGCCCGTTTCTGATAGCAAAAATTTTCACTCATCTATTTTTAAACCTCTCCTCAAGCGCTTTTCTTTTCATGTCTCCTAACCATTACCTTTGTAGTGTGGAAATAATGAAAAAAATATTGAAACGTTGAAAGAAATCAACCTGACATCAGTCCTCACCTGTTCTCCTTTTTGGTTCTATTGTAATTAATATAATTTTTATATCTTCACACCCTGAAACTCCACCTGGCTCACCTATGTCTTCCCTGATCAGCTCTTCTCATAATAAAATAGTTTAGTTTATTTAAAAATTAAAACAAATTTCAATAAACTAAATGAAGACCTCACCAGAGGAGGGAGGGGGAAGAGTTAGGAGCGCTGTGGTTTGCCTTCAAAATAAAAGCACGCAAGTGGAAGATTTCAAAATTTTTCACAACTGCGGTGAAATTGTTGGGTGGGACGAATGTGACTGTCTCCAATATTGGGGGGGCCAAGTCCTCCCCGGTTCCTACGCCTATGTCCACGCCACTGAACCATCTTGGTAGAGAAGCACATAGACGGACCGCGACTTCAAGACCAACAAAAAGAAAGTCAAGTACTCAAACATTGTAATAGTTGTATTGTCCTTATGTTGTTTATAAATTAGATAGGAACAAAGTGAGAGCTGTTCTAAGCTTGCAGCTTGTTAATTGTTGCCATAGCAACTCCATAGGAACTGTCATCACAGTTAGTCACGGATACCTACCAAGATGTCTGTCACCTACAAAGTTCCCTGAAGTGTTTCGTGACATGAGAACCATGTATTATTAAACAAGCAAGAAACATTACATTTAGTCAAAAGCCAAAGGCAACTCTGGCCTTGAGTTCAAGAAACTCAGAGTTTCATCATCTGTGCAGTTTTCTGGAAGTTTGTTCCAGATCGGTGGAGCCTAGAAACTGAATTCTGCTTCTCCATGCAGCGGCGTTCTGGATCAACTGCAGCTGACCTGTGAAGACACTGTTGTAGTAATCGGTGCCATTAAAGATAAAGGCATAGATGAGTTTCTCTAGATCTTGCTGAGACATTATTTCTTTAAGCCTGGAAATGTTCTTCAGACCCACTTTGTAACTGTCTTCATGTTGCTCTGAAGGTTCGGGTCTAAGTCGATCTCTATACCCAGATTTCCAGTGTTCTGGATTTGATTCACGTTGCTGTTCTGGACATTGGGGCAGGGTTTTCTCAAAGCACATCAAATGTAAACACTAAGTGTAATTCTTTTTTGAGAAGAATCAAATAACTGATACAGAGGTGTTTGAAATTATTACTTAATGCAAACGAGGAACCTGCATTTCACTATTGACATTATTTCTTGGCTGCAGTGAGAGATTCTCTTCTCAGGAGTGCTGACTTACACGCACTGCTCCATCCTCAGGTCTGCTGTACTACGCTGGACACGGATATGAGAACTACGGAAACAGCTTCATGGTGCCGGTGGATGCACCAAACCCATACCACTCCGCCAACTGCCTGTGTGTGCAAAGCATTCTGAAGCTGATGCAGGAGAAGGAAACGGGCCTCAATGTTTTTCTGCTGGACATGTGCAGAAAAAGGTGAGGCCATCACCTCTACTTCTACTAAGCTTCCTTGAACAGGTTAGGATAGATCTATGGGCTATACGGAACCTGTTCATTACACATTTGCACAAAATCATTCTGAGACAATGTCATTTCGGCCTGTTTCAAGCTCCTTTCAGAATGAGTTGTTTTAGGGCGTCTTGTCACTTAAAATACAAATAAGCTGCTACTGGCCATGTCCTTCAACTCATAGTTTACATTTGCACGTGAAAATGGCAGAAAGCAGATGCGCATTTATGCAACCGTACATCTTTGAAAAGCATTAGTAGAGTCTTCTGCACAACCAACAAGAATCCAGCAAGAAGTTTCTGGATGGTAGGTCAACAACAAAGCACTTGTCTTTTCCAGTGGCCATTGCACAGCGCATACAGCGGTAAAACCAGCTGACCAAATGAGCTGGAGCTCCGCTTTTGTTTGTAGGTAAGGGGTTGGCTTTGGTTGCTAGGCAACGGCCCGATGCCCCGGAATGTAAATTTACATACTGAAGGTTTTTGAAACGGCTTACCAAAAACATGAACTTATTGCCAGAAAACGACTGGGTGTTTTTTTTTGTTTTTAGCGCTTAGCCTGTTTTTAGAAGCAGTAGAAACCCAAATGGAAGTACAAAAAAGTATAAAATGTGATTTTTTTTTTCTTCCAAAACAACATGTACTGAACTAGGTTCAGCTTTATGTACAGTCGCTGTTTTAAAAAGTATTAAATTTTCACTCTGCCCATCTGATAACATTCATTTGTTCCATACAATTTGGATTTTATTTTCTTTATAAATATAATCTTTATTTTTAGGAATATTCATGATGAAAGCACTCCGAACATCGTCCTGAGAGTCACGGCCAACATTGTCTTTGGATATGCGACGTAAGTCTGCAGCAGATGTTGTGATTTCAGTTAATTTTTTTTTTGTTCTCTCAGAAATTAAATAATTTATTCTTTGAGTGGTAATGCAGGTGCCAGGACGCTGAGGCCTTTGAGCTGAGCTCCACGGGTTTCACCAACGGCGTGTTCGTTAGGTTTTTAAAGAAACGGCTGCTGGATGACGAGAAGATCACGGTGGTGCTCGACAGAGTGGCAGAAGGTGAGAAAAGGAAAAGAAGCTGTGCAAAACACAAATGTCAAGTGTTGGGGAATGTACTGTATTACTAAATTGGGTTTTTATAACATAATAGATACAAGAGCAGGATTTGTTAGCTTGGGTGGTTGGTTTTAAAGTGACATGAGGGTACTGTTGGTGAACATATTATGAAGCGTTACCATGGTGTCATTTAAGCTTTAAATGTGACGTATCATGCTTCGTGAACAGGTTAAAATAAGCCTGTTCAAAACATGTTTATGTTTTTTTCACAAAATCATTCTTAGAATGAGCTGTTTTACGGCGTCTTGTCACTTTAAATACTAATAAGCTGCTGCTGGCCACAATCCACAAACAGATCCACAATTGTACAACTGTACGTCTTTGACAAGAATTAGTAGAGCCTTCTGCACAACCAACAAGACAAAACATTTGTCTTTAAAAACAGCCCATGTACAGAGCTTACAGCAGTAAAACCAGCTGACCAAACATGCTGGAGCTCTGCTTGGGAGCTAGGTAACGGGCTAGCCTTTGCTGGTGTTGCTAGGTAACAGCGCAGTGCCAAATGTGACTTAAAAATTAGGAGATTTTTGAAACGGCTCATTTTCCAAACACTAAAAAACATTAACTTATTGCCAGACTGCTGGGTGATTTTTTTAAAAACACTTTGGCTGCTTTTAGAAGCAGTTGAGACCCAAACGGAGATATAGAAATGTGCAAAATGTGAAATTTGCTTATTAGATCTCCTTTAAATGCTCACAAAAACTTTACTATTCTCGTTTGAGTCACTTTTTGTTCCTCGAATGTCTTTCTGGCCAGACATGGGTCAGTTTGACGCCACAAAGGGAAAGCAGGCTCTGGAAATCCGTAGCAGCCTATCAGAGAGGAGGGCGCTGACCGACCCCATTCTGCCCGGCGACAGTGCAGACCTCGTTCACGCTCACAGCAGACAGTGGGCAAAAGCTCACGGTAAGTGTTTTAAAAGTGTCTAATAATGTCTTATCCATCGTCAGGGAAGCCTTAAGTTAAACATTGTGGCTCTAAATTATGCCTTGATGTAATCAGTCTTGTTAAAAAAAATTACTGTAAATATACTGGGATTCCTCTGGTTTATTCAGTCTCAGCTGATCGGTGAATATAGGTTGGTGAGGCTGGTTTGTTGATTAATTTTGGATTAACCAATTAATAATTGGATGGTAATAGATGATAAATTGATTTTTTTAACAGAATTTGAACCAGGTGAAGCTAAAAGTTTTTTTATCTTAAATGCAAAATAAAAATCTTCCTTTTACATTTTAGCTTAATAAATTCAGCAAATTACCTTATTTTTTTGAGTCTGTATAATCCAGTAAACGTTTAAACGATTACTAAATTAGTTGACGATTATTTTACTAATTGATTAATCACGATTAATCACTTCAGCCCTAAATAATAACAGTACACAAAATAAACTTGAAACGTTTGTTTGTTGTTTCAGAGCTTCCTGAAAGCATGAGCCTGAACTTTGACTGTGGCGCTCAGATCAAGCTGGGCTTTGCTGCAGAGTTTTCCAACGTTCTCGTCATTTACACCCACATTGTGAAGAAGCCCGAGGACATGTCCTTCTGCCAGGCTCACGTCACCGACTTCTCTCTGGTCTGCACGCTGCGATGTGCTCTTCTTGACAACTTTACAGATGTTTTGTAATATTTTGAGTTGGAAGGTGAAATCCTGCTGTTTTTACTGCAGGACCTTGATGTTGATCCAAAGGAAATGAACAGAGAGACTCCCGAGGAGACGGGGATCTACCTGCTGTCCAGCAGCCTGCCGCAGCACTGCCTCTACACCAGACTCAGCTCTCTGCAGAAACTCAGGGTAAAAACACAATGAGCACCTTAAATGTCCTCCCAAACTTTTTTATCTTGCTAATTTTATCTGAAAAAACAAAAGAAATGTTTAAGGATTCAAATACTTTTTCTAATCACAAGCAACAATTTTATCAAAATCCTGCCTTTTCAGCTGTAGAAATTCCTCAAATGCTCTAAATATGAAGTTTTCTGTGTCTTTACATGGCAACAGCTGCCCAAACAAAAACTAAATACTGCAAAAACACAAGATCTTAAAAAGTATTTTTATCTAGTTTCTCGTATAAATATCTAGAAATAAGACAAAACTAACTGATAAGTAACTCTTCAGGAATTTATCTGAGCTTGTTTTAAGTAAATAATTCTCTAATATTGATGAAAAAGTCTTAGTTGTATTGGTAGATTGTTTCACTTTTAACATGGAAAAATTGTCTTGTTGCAAATGAAATAATCTGTCAATGGAACAAGTACTTTTTCATCAATATTAAAAAATAATTTACTTAAAATAAGCTTGGAAAGTTACTTTTAAGTTAGTTTTGTCTTATTTCTAACTAGATAATTATTTTGTATGGTTTTGTGTTTTTGCAGTGTATACAACTACATATGAGCAGCTAAAAATGTAGACTACATGCACAACAGTTTAAAAACAACAGAACACCAAAGTTATTTCACTCCTTCCAGGCCTGAATGTCTATTTAAGCTTTTTATTCAAACTTTTTATTTTGCTTTCTAAACATTTTTTCTCTCTGCTAACCCTTCCCTCAACAGGAGGAGCTGGTTTTCACCGTTTGCCTTCAGGGAACGTTTGCAGCCATGGACGATGACCATCCCATATTCTGGACCAAAAGCGTGAACATCGGGAAGCCACTGATCGCCCGGCTGGACCTGCACCGGGCCGTGCGGCGGAACAGCTGCCTGCAGACCTGCATGATGCCCCACAGCCCGTCCCAGAGCCCCTGCCACAGCCCGGGCCCAGAGCACCAGCACCACCTGCACCACGGGTCGCACCAGGACTACAGCCGCCTGTCCCCGCAGCACCCCTACCTGCACATCAGCGAGCACGCTCAGGGCGCAGCAGGCGGCTGCGGCTTCTCCTGCTACGACCAGCTCAGTCAGTGCGACTTTGACCGGACCTACGAGTCCGACGGACTCCTGAGCTCCCCGGGGAAGCTGAGCATCCCCATCGAGGCGACGGAGGACATCAACGAGCTGCAGGCCGTGTTCATCAGCAGCCTGCACCTTCAGCCTCAGTGACGCGGAGCCTCCAGCTCGCTCAAAGGACGGATTTCTGTTCTGCTGCTGTTAAATTACCTTCTTTACCCTTGAATTTCTGAGCATTAGTAGGCTGTATTTAGATTTTACAGCGCCCCCTACAGGGAACATGGGGGACTTCTTTTTTTTTTACCTCACAAAAGTATTGTGTTCCCTTGCGATAAATTATATTGTAGGGCCACTGTACAAAGAATAAAAGGTACATTTTTGGCAAAAATATTTTGAGTCTAATCTGAGAAATTTTCTTGAAAAAAAATGCAAATTTTTGAGTTTCAAATGTTGAAGATTTGCTAGAAAAAACTCAGAAAACTTTGAGATTGATTTGATAAATTATCTAGGAAAAAATCTTTCAAATTTCTGAGTCTGAAATGTCAGAAAATTCCTAGAAAAACTCATGTTTTCTAGATAAAACTTGGAAATTTCTGAGTTTTAAAAGTTGGAAATGTTTTACTTTTAGAAATTTCACCAAAACTTTTCCAAAGTTTTTTTCTACAAAATTGAGATTAATCTCAAAATTTCTGAGCTTTTTTACAGCAAAGTTTAAACTTTTGAAAGTTAGAAATTTCCAAGTTTTTTTCTAGAAGGTTTTTTTGTCAGAAATGTATCACAACTTTTTTATGTATGCACAAAGGCCCTAACACACTGTCGTGATTTTCTAAACAATCATATGTCAGTTAAACTTGTACATTAAACTTTAAATAAAAATGTGTTTCTACATTCTTAACTAGTTGGAGCTGAAAATTGGTTGAAAATTAATCTATTAATTGGTTGTCCACGGTTGTTTATGTAATATCTTTCATGTTTGTGGCTTTTTGCACATACATTTGTGGTGCATTTATCCAAAAGAAAAATAGGTAAAACTTTAGATAACTCAAAAATGAAATGATACCTGGAAAAGCCTTAGAAAACCTTCCATGATTCTGCATGAACTGAATACTGAATACATTATTACGTGGGAACGCAAAACCTTTGTGAGGTAACACACAAAAAAATTACATAAAACTTTGTGCGTAAAGGTTTTATTTTAAAAATGTATTTTTGTAAATTGTCATTGTTGAATGTTGTTTGTGTTTGCTGTGGATTTGATCGTCACTCTGTATAGGAAGAACAACATATATTCCAGTTTTTCTCAATTAATTAACCCAAAATATTTTTAGTAAGTTTTTAATTCAGAAAGTGAAACAAAATTTATTTCCCTGAAACCTTGAATAATTACATAAGACCAATAAAAAAAATGTAATTAAGATTTATTTTATTTTTTTTATTGCATACTTTAGCTTACAGGACCAAATCATCCAGCAGACTCTGTCGCCCTCCACATGGATGATAAACCCCAAATGATCACTGGAAAAGAAACTGGCTGTATCCAAGCGCAGTAATGGAAAGTTTAGTGGAAGGAATCGGCACCTTTGAGAGGATTGTGAAACAAAACCAATCCAAGAGTTTGACAGATTCACAAGGCGTGGATTACAGCCGGAGTCGGGACAAATCTTGCATTCATTTTTCATTTGAACCTGTTTGGACTTGAACATTTTCCTTATGAAAGCGATAAAGATCTGGATTTTGAAAAGTTTTAACCTTGGAGTCAAAAATACTGCCTGTCATGACTGAGAAAGTTTCCAGCTGTGTTACAGACCAGAGAAACAAAATCATTTCCATAAAGTGACGCAAAATGTTACCAAGTATTTTTGGTTTAGTTTCTAGTTCAAATATCTTTGTAAACTTTAAATAAGACAAAACTAACTTACAAGTAACTTTTTAGCAAGAAATATGAGCTTGATTTAAGTTAATAATTCCTGAATATTTATGAAAAATTACTGCTTCCACTGGCCGATTATTTCACTCATAGCAAGACATTATTTCCATGTCATAATTGAAATAATCAGCCAGTGTAACCACTATTAAATCATCAATATTAAGGAATTATTTACTTTAAACAAGCTTCTGTACTTTAATGAAAAGTTAGTTTCCTTATTTTCAGTGTACTAAGATATTTGCACTAGAAATTAAACCAAAAATACTTTGTAAGAGTTTTGTTTAGTTTCCAAAGACAGGTAAGGGTAAAAAAAAGCACTGACAAACAATAAAAGAAAAAGAACATAAAGATAATCCCATAGAAATTAGAAATAATAAAAAACAGTGAACATTACTCGGTATTTGTTTTTTTAGTGGACTAAACAGTAAAAACTATATTTTTTACTGTTAAAAATGCTCATTTCCTGTATAAAGCCACAGTGCATCATTTATTTAGTTGGTTTCATAACAGAACAGTTCCTTGTCCTTGTGCGGCTCACAAAGGGAGGCCGCCTGCTCATGTTACTCTCCTGCCTGATCCTCTCAGATAACAGAAAGAAGCTCTCCAGCAGAATGTAGCGGCTTTATCAACTTTTCCAACGATGCATTTGAGACAGAATTGCCTTTCCACGAGTTTCCCTGCAGGACAAAAACACCCTGCAGTGCAGCATGAGGACCTGAAGGCTGTCTGACTCAATAACGGGTGGAGTCATCTTCTTCTGCCACACACAGGATGCAGAGTGATCTCACTGCTGCGTCACGGAGGAGCCGGTGGAGGAGGGGCGGTGCAGCGGCGGGGACACAGACCTTCTCCCACAGAGGACAGAGGAACATCAGCCATGAAGCAGCTTCCCATCAACATCCTCCTGACGCTGGCCACCTGCAGACTCACCAGCTCAGGTAAATCACCTGCTGGTTCGATTTCTGATCAGACTCTGATGTTCTTCCCTCAGGTTGGCGCTGAGTGTTCCTGTAACCTTGACAGGAAAATGTAGCAAGATTGTCGTATGATTACGCCACATGTCGTTAAGTTTGAAGTTTTTGGATTAATGTGATTTTTTTAAATGTCCTGGGAAAGTGTACTTGTCTTCTAAGAGTGGAGAAATACTTCAATGGGTCGCTAAAATTATTAATTTAACCAAAATAAACTGTTTTTCTTTACTTAAAGATAAATAGACAACGTCCCTTTAAAACACTAAGAAACTAAAAATAAAATCATTTAAAACTTACTACGGAAGAGGATTAGGACCACTGGAAAGAAAGAAAGAATTCTGACTTTATTCCTTTAATTAGGATATTAAAGGATTAGATTCTGACTTTAATCCTTTAATTAGAACATTTTGATTCAATTCTTACTTTAATCTCAGAAATCTGACTTTAATCTTTTAATTGGAGATTTAAGGATTAAATTTTGACTTTAATCTTAATTTTCAAAGCCTTTAATTTGAAAATTAAGATTAAATTCTTACTTTAATCTTAATTTAATTTTAAAATTTAATTTGAAAATCGAAGGTTAAAATTCTGACTTTAATCTTATAATTTTAACTAATCCTTTAATTAGAGAGTTAATTAGAGAGGATTAAGCTCTAATGTTTTTATCAGAATTGTATCTCAAAATTCTGACTTTAGTTTTCTGAGATTATCTGTGATATTTTGTGTAAACTTGTTTTAATTCTACAATATTTAGCCTAAAACTGTTAACCCTATTAGTCGTGCTTCACCCCTCCAGTCAGCTTTAGACTTGGCCACGCCCCTCAGTGTCTTTTGGCTCCACCCACATTGGTAAAAATTGGGGCGGAGCTAAGCTTTCACATTAAACTTTATTTGAGGATCTGAAACACTTTAAATTAGACAAACCTGCAGAAACAGAATAAATCTGTTATATATAAGCTCACATCAACAGTTTCCAAGCTATCAAAAGGTTTGTCAAAATGAACAATTTTTAATTTTCTAATATTTCCATCCATCCATCCATCCATTTTCTTCCGCTTATCCGGAGTTGGGTCGCGGGGGTAGCAGCTTCAGAAGGGAGGCCCAGACGTCCCTCTCCCCAGCCACTTGTTCCAGCTCCTCCGGGGGAATCCTGAGGCGTTCCCAGGCCAGCGGGAGACATAATCCCTCCAGCGTGTCCTGGGTCTTCCCCTGGACCTCCTCCCGGTGGGACGTGCCTGGAACACCTCACCTGGACGCCTAATCCTAATATTTCCAGTGAAAAGTAATATGTTCACGACAGGTGCCTGAGGAAAACCAAACAGTGTATACTCTCTTTTTAGTAAGCAGTTAGAGAGTTGTAATTTTTTATTTTTTTACCCTAAAGTAAAGCTTCCAGCTGAGTTTTGCTAATAATCAGTTAAAATATGTGTCCCTCTATTCTGAGGCCTCACTCTCAGTTTTCCTCAAACTGTTGGTCTACTGGGAAGAGATCCGATAACCAAAACGGTACACCCACCTGAAGCTCTCTGCAGTGGTGTTGAAAACTGTATTTTACTTGTAATCTGAACCTCTGCTTCCAGCAGCACCATGTTTGGATCTTTAGGGTGGCATTTCCAAAACTGGATCTCCAGTCATGGGAAAATTAAAGGAAATGCTTTTCCAGTTCTATCAGAAAATAATAAACCCAACCTGGCTGTTACCAATTGTTTATGTAGTAAGCAAAAATGAAGTCAGAATTAAAAATCCATGTGTAAAAAGACACAGATGGAGTTTTTAGGTGGAACACATTTACAGCCCAGTGTATTCACACAACGCTCTGAAAAACAAAACAAAAAAACAACTCAGCAGGTCTCAGTCAGCTGTTAAGAACTAAAGTTGATGAGATAATGATAAGAGTAAACTGCTACGGCTTTTTAAAAAGGCTACCGAGAGAAATGCTGTGATAGCACAACTTTGGCTTGCAAAGTTACATCTGAATCATCTAAGTATTAACCCAACGTCTTGTGCAGCTTTTTAGCCAGATATGTGGCAAAAGTGGCGATTTATGGCACACATGGCTTTCCATACTCCATATGCATACGTCGTCCGCCTCTCTGCTTTGCACCAAGTGTGTTCATGTTGAGAGAGGGGAGTTTTTGTCAAACAAAAATAAATCTAGAAATACTACAGTGGATTACACACTGTTAAAATAATCCGAAGGGTAGATTAACTAGCAAATAATGATATATTCTGCTGACAGAAACTGTGGGTCCAACACCGACGCCATTGGCTCCGGTCAGCTCTCTTCCAACGAACACCAAGAGCGTCCACCTCACAGGTCAAAATATTTACATTTATCTAAATATTTAATGAGGAAATTCTTATATTTTATTCACAAATGTCAATGTCATGTTTGCTTTTACTCAGGCGACAATAAAATTGAGAATGTTGAGCTGCTGAATCCTGTCAATCTGTCGCTGGAGTGCATCTGGACTGGTAACCAGAACAAACAGCCCAACATCACTGGCTACTGGAGAAAAGGCGGAATGGAAATTCAGGACAGCCGAGTCCCAGTGGACCCAGAGAACCAGCAGTACACACTCCAACGAGTGTAAGTGATTCACACATGCTCAAAATTAACCCAAACTGGAATAAAAAAAAAACAACATTTATTGGTTTTAGGAAAATGGATCTTCACAAAACATTTAAAATGTTATATTATTGAATACAATAACAACTAAAATTTACCAGCATAGAGATATAAAAACTGACCCCCTTTCTGCTTAGATCTACAACAGTAACAGTGTCTGGATTGTTTTTATTGTTTTAAACCTAAAAAATAATAACAATATAAATCAATTTAAATTATACCCATCATTTTTTCCCCATAAAAATGCTTCTTGTATTTAATTTGCAATGCTCTGTTTTTTTAAAGAAATAATCAGCTAACTGCTTGGTTTTTTTTTGTCTGTCATTACTAGTTTATATGAACGCGTAGAGCTGCAACACAAGCAACAAATAGAACTACATCAAGTTAAAATGTGAAAACTTAAAACTTCTAACAATATATCTTTCATGTTTGAACAAAATAATTTAACATGTTGTAATATTCACAGTTACCATGTTATAACAAAACCTTTTCAGATTCTTACAAATAAATATTATATTACAGTAACATGATAGTATATTATTTAAACAACCTTTTACTGTCAGAACATAATAAATGTTTATTTAATATGAAGCAGCAAAAGCAGACGAGGTGGATTAGCAAGGTGGCATTTTCACTTGCAAATTGAACTGTTTTGAATATGTTTAGATGGAGCGACTGAAGGTTTGGTTTATAATCTGAAATGTTATAAAATCATCTGACCTGTTCTGAATAATTCAACACCGTCTGAATTTTTTAATATTTATTTTTTCAGTGTTGTCATTTGAACCTTATTATGTGGAATCCAATGTTGGTTCTGTTGTTTCTGTGCTGTTATCTCACCTTTAAGGTTTAGAAAAAAACGTCTTTGAATCCAAAACCTGCCTCTGGGTTAGCAGAGCTGCAGACGGGTCACATTTTAGAAGAAAAAACTGTAATGAAAACAAAATGTTAACATCTTTTCTCTCTGTTTTTCAGGTTCAACATTGTGAGTGAGGAACACCTTGGAAATTACACCTGTGTGTTTGAAAATGAAGCAGAACTAGATTTTATTCTGGCAGGTACAGATCACATCTGCATTACCATCTTGTTTTGTAATTTAAAAAAAAATTTTTTTCCAGAAACCTGCTGCAGATTGACAGTAACGTGTCGGCTCTGTCTTTCAGTGCCGCAGATCGGTGAGAGAAGAGAGAAGCCCATCGTCTCCTATGTGGGCGACTTTGTGGTTCTGACATGCAAGATGGAGGATAATAAACCAGTACCAAGAACCTGGAACTGGTTTAAGAACAATGGCACCAATAAGGCGAGTGAGGATTTACAGATCAGTGGTTATCTTTGACGTTACATGACTTTCTTTACAGTCGCGTTTTATCTGTAGTTGGATAAAGTTAAACTTTTAACAGCTAGACTGTAAAAGTCACCTTTAGTGGTTTTATTAAATGGTAGTGTCGCTTTTCCCAAAAACTTAGTATTTAGATGATTCTTGTAAAAGTATTTATAGAGAAAAATACTGTTTTTTTATTCAGATTTTTAAACATGTAATATTTATACCAGCATCATGATTTTTTCCTCAAAGGGCCGATTGTGGCAGAATTTATTGATAAAACTACCAATTAGGAAACTGCTAAAATATTTCATGAGTGCTTATTAAAGTTAAATCAGTACAAAATAAACTTCATTCACCAGATTTGGGGGATTAAAAAAAAAAGATTATGATTCCATCCCTCGATTCTTAATCAATAAATAATATTTAACATCATTAATGTCATTTGGCACCATACAATTAAAAATTTATTTGATTTGACTGATAATATTTAAGCACACAAATGTTGTCTTAAAGTCCTACTCATGTCTTTCTAGAGCAGGGGTGTCCAAAGTGCGGCCCGGGGGCCACTTATGGCCCATGGCCTGACTTTTTTCGGTCCTCAACTGCAATTAAAAAATGATACAAATTTGCCCCCTAGATGCAGATGGAGACTTTTGTTACCAACATAATTTTCTTACACAGGAAAATGTAAAGAACAACACAAAGTATTTGTCTTTTTGTAACCATTTTTTAACAAAAGGTAAAACCAAGTTCATCCAGACACTTTCACTGAAAAAAGAACTTTGGTGCAGCAGAATCAGCTTTTATTCTTTATTAAGCTTGGTTAAATAAAGCAAGTGTTTGGAAAGAAAACACTGTTCTTATTAATCAAAGTAAATTTATTCAATGGAGCCAAAAAGAAACAGAAAACTAGATGTATTTTTTTAAATACAGCAAGCAAAATTAAAGTTGTAGTAAGTAGTACATTTCTGAGATGAGAGTAAAGTCAGAAATTTTCTAGAGAAAACAATGACGTTTGATAGAAAAAAAATCTAACTTTTTAGATTAAAATCAGAAAATTTCTACAAAATATTTGGAAATGTTGGAAAATCAAATGTCAAAATATTTCTTTCTAGAAAGTTTCAAAAGAATTCACAACATTTCTGAGTTTTGGTGGAAATGTAGTCCTTTTCTTCTGTCTACAATGGCCCTAATACAAGGTAGTAAACATCTACAATAAATACCCAGCTACTTTATTTGCTTGATTTTAGGTTTTTTCTTTTTTTTTTTTTTTTTTTAGTATTTCTGAATCTACAATTTTGGCCCATATGGTTTGGATACCCAGCTCTAGAGTCTAGAGGGCCACATAAATACCTGTGGTGGGCTAGATTCGGCCCGCAAACCTTAAGTTTATGCAGTGTGTAGGCATTAAGCATACAACAAGCATGAAAACGTTTTGTATAATATTTCTGATGTTTTTGCTAATTAGTGCATCTTAAATCTTTTTAATTATTAATAATTGTAGGATTCTGTTGTCCTGCAGGAGCAGCTATTCGAAGCTCAACGCTATGACATCACCGTCAACGGGCGCAGCGCGAAGCTGAAGGTGAAGGATGTGAGCGAAGCCGACTCCGGCGTGTATCACTGCGCCGCCGTGTACAACATCAGCACCAGCACCAGCAAAATGCACCTGAAGGTCAGCCAAACAAACACTCAGCTCACTTGTTGAAAAAGGTTTTAAACTTTAAAGGGAAACTATTCATATTTTGCTAAAAAAGAAGTTATTTGATATTCAATGTTAGTAAATGGTGGAAATTAGCTCCATGTTTAATTTGTCCAGAATAAGCGTTGGGTTTCACATTTAGTTCTCCAGTTTAGTTTTACGATGGCGTCTTATCTAAAGCATCTTTGAAAAAACGTTTTCAGATATTTTTAGTTTAGCTGAGGGTTTAAAGACATGAATCTCTTGTGATTTTCTCCTGTAGGTGATTACCATCTGGGAGCCATTGAAGCCTTTCTTAAGCATCCTGGTTGAAGTTGTCATCTTGGTTACTGCGATTCTCATCTATGAGAGGAGTCATTCCAAGAAAAAGGAAGCAGAAGGTACTAATGCATGTTTTTTCTCTCTTTTTTGACTTTAGCTATGAAACTGTGTGCTTTGGTTAGTTTGGAAGAGCAACTTATGTTTACTGGTAAGTATGGAGAAGGATCTGTGATGCTGTGGGAATGATTTTACTTCAAAATGCCCTTTGACTCTTGTTAGCATACATTGCAATATCGACTCATTTATCAAACCAGAAGATTTCTTTAATTGGCTTTTTAAAACAAATAAAAATCCAGATATTGTGGCCAAATTAACACAGAAATGGTTTGCAAAAATTGTGATTTTTCCTGCACTGTACTCACTGCAAAAACAAAATCTTACCAAGTATTTTGGTTTCTAGTTCAAATATCTTAGTACACTTGAAATAAGACAAAACTAACTTAGAATTAATTTTTCAGCAAGAAATAGGAACTTGTTTTCCATAAATAATTCCTTATTATTGAAGAATTACTAGTTTCACTACAGATTATTTCACTTATAACATGGGAAAATGTCTTGTCATAAGTGAAATAATCTGCCAATAAAACTAGTAATTGTTCATCCATATTAAGGAATGACTGACTTAAAAGAAGCTGCTATATCTTGCTGAAAAGTTGTTCATTTTGTCTTATTTTAAGTACTAAGATATTCGCGGTAGAAACTGAATTTAAAATAACTTGGAATAGTTTGTGTTTTTGCAGTGCTCAGGTTAAAGACTGGATGTTCATGCCTTTACTCTTATCTACAAATGTAGTTTCTTAAGAAATTTGCCCTTTTACTAAAATATTTATTTATTTTATGGATATATTTAACTACCAATAAAATGAATCTACTATTGTGAATAATTTCCTGCCCTATTCACAGCTAATGGTCCGAATGCAGACCCAAAGAACACACAGTGAGTACTTTAAAAATAGTCATCACGTATTTTTATGTTTCATGTATTATGCTTTTTTAAAATAATGATAATTATTTTTGCCTCAGGCCACAGGGTGAAGATGAGGAAGCTGAGGAAAGTACCTCAGTAAGACAGCGCAAAACCTAAAAGAAGCAAATTCAAGCATCTATTAAATTATTTTATTTTTGAATGTGAAGAGCTTATATAGCGACATATAAACAGCTATTTTTTGTAAATGTCTTAAACCTTAACACCAGCTAAGTGCAATGACCATCATCTAATCAACTAATACACAGGAAAGCTTTCTGTTTTGACGTTCACTGACCAACATGTTTCCTGTTGTCAGCAACGGCTGAAGGAGTAAAACATTTAGCCTTTCTCTCCCTCCGGCTCTGTGTTTCAAACTGAGGTTGCCTTCACATGTTTCCGGTGTGAAGGCAACCTCAAACGGAAGCCGCTGTTCTCTTTTGAGCTTGAAAACCCCCACCCTACAGCTGTGATGTAATGAGTTGTGGTTTGTGAGCAGTGCCTTAAAAAGCAACTGACTAGCTGCGTTTCCATGGAAAATGTACGCTAATATTTGTCGATATTCTGCTAATGTCGAAGAAAATTTTGAAATTGAAATTAAAATCACACACGAATAGGCTTGTTCACGCGATAAGATAAGTCATTAAAAATAATCGTCTATTAGAGGAAACGTTCAGGCGTTGGAGCGATTACATATGTGGCGTTTTGGGAAATTGTAGACTTTGATTTTCCAGAAGAGCTATGGATTCAACAATTTCAAATGACACACCACTTTTTATGGACTGTGATGATGTGAGAGCCTAGGTGGAGTCAACTGCACATCGTCCAAAAAAACAAAACAACCATCCTAATACTACGTCCTGCCGTCTTCTTTGAGGTTTTCGTGGCTGTTGATCACGCGACCGGTGTGATGCGAAGAAAGTGTTTCAGTTTAACGCAATATATCCATTTCAATAGGGCGGAAAATCTACCTCATCCTAACTTAAAAACGTTTTCATGTTTCATTGAGCGAATTTATTTTTGTTTGCACTATTCTATGGCTAATGGAACCTACTGTGGAAAAGCGAAGAACTAGCTGCCATTCTATGGCTACTGTGGGCAAAAACATTGTCAATATTTTGGTAATGCTGAAAATTCAATTTTGTAGTTGCGGTGTTTCCATTAAATAAGAAATGCAATTAAAATGAGGGGTGAATAAATTTGTTCCTGCGATATACCATTTAATAAAACATGCTGCGCCGTCATCTGTCTTCTACTTCCTGTCGTCTTCTTCCTCTTTTCCGCCAGTGATATCATCCGGTTGTTGTTGATCGCGACTCAAGTGATGCAAAAACCTTTAATGGAAATGTTTTTTTTTCCTGAATTGCCATTTTGTAATTCCAATTCGCTCAATGGAAACGCAGCTAGTGCTCTCCTTGCCAGCAATGATTTTATTTCTGCCACCTTGAATATAGGAGCTTTGGGAGTAACGTCCACATTGAAATACTTGTGCATCATTGTCACATTAACATATTCAGCCTTCACTGTATATGCAAGCAATATTAAAGCTACACAAATTAAAGTTCATCTGAGTCATTTTCCTTTGAATCAATGCTTTGCTGGTTTAATTCAATTCAAAAATATTTTAGGAAAAGTTAAATGTTGTAATTCTTTAATTCAAATATGACTATGAATTAATACTAGCAGCTCATTTAAGATGCAGTATGCAACTTTTATTTTAAAAAAAATAAGTTTTTTACATATTTGTTAAAATTGCTACTATGTTTAATATGAGACAGATAATTTGTGAAAAGATTTAGCTCCTCCCAGTGCTACTATTTCCATCTGAATAAATGCGCCGCTCCCAGTCAAAACCAAACAAACAAAAACCTGCTGCAATCAAAGGGTAGCAGATGTTTTATTGACTTTTTTGCAGTAAGTTACATTTTCTCTACAAGCTGAAATGGGAACATTTGGTGGCCCCTCCTTACAGCGGCTTTGTACAATGGCATATTAGGGCAGTTGTAGATTTAAAAATTATTTAAATTTCTGCCAAAAAAAAAGACATTCTGAGATTAATCTCAGAAATTTTCTAGAAAAAAAAACTTGGACATTTTTAGCTCCAAAAGTTGAAAATTTGAGGGAAAAACCCTAAAATTTTGAGATACATTTTGTGTATTTTTTTTAGAAAAAAACTTGATATCTTTGAAACTCATAAAGTTGAAAATCTTTCAGAGTTTCAAAAGTCAACATTTTGTACTCAGGAATGCTCAAGTTTTTTTCTTTTTTTGTGAAAATAATCTCAATATTTCTGAGGTTTTTTTCTCTCAAACTTTGGAGTTCAAATATTTAAAAAAAAATAATAATTCTTGCAAATTTTCAATTTTTGAAGCTCAGAAATCTTGTATTTTCTAAAAGATTTCTCAGATTAATATTAGAAGTTCTGAGTTTTTTGGTGGAAATTTATTCCTTTTTATTCCCATCTTCAATAACCGAGACACGCAGTCATAGTTATCAGCTTCACATGCCAAAGTAACAAGAATAAATGAAACAACTGTATTATTGAGAGAAGCTTCTGATTGTTCAGAATCTCCATCTTAAGCCTGAATCTGCATTCAGTCTGTTTATAGTTTGGCTGATTAAACAACCGTAAACCAAATTTTTCAGCTTTAGTGACAAAAAAGCAGCTTCCTGCATGTTTGTGTCCCGTTCAGCTGTGAGGCCGGTTCATGAGGAACTGAACCAGAAGCCTGAGGACGCCGTCGTCCAGCCCCACCACCGCGCCGTCCTGCACGCCCTCGTAGAGACGCAGGCTCTCTGTGCCCCACAGCAGGTTCTTCCTGGGGTTGTTGGCGTCCGTTTCCACGGACAGAGCCAGAGTGTTGAGCTGGTAGCAGAAGAAGGAGAAGAAATGTCCGTCTGTGATGACGGCCTGCGACACAAAGGGTCTGGAGACGTCCTGGTAGTCCCAGAAACCTGCAGAGGGTTGGCGGGGAGAAGGAACAACCCATCACTCTTTTCTCCTCTAACTCCATGATTCCAGATCCGACTATCCAGATTTCTCAGTTTTATGTGTTCGCTTTAAAATATGAAAACACTAAAAATCACTGTGAACTTAACAGAAGACATTATAAGTTTGGGAAGACATGGAAGAAGTAGAAAAAGAAGGGTAAAATTGATGAGAGGAAATAAGGGAGGAAAAACAGAAAATTAAAAGGAAAGAAGAAAAATGATAGAAGGAAGGAAGGAAGAAAGAAAGAAAAACATAATTACACGAAAGAAATAAAATAGAAACTGATGCAATGAGGTGGAAAAGCAAGGAAGAAAATACCAAAAAAGGGAGAAACTCAACATTTTGTTAGTGGAATAGTAAATAAAATCTGGAAAAATAAATACTCTTCTATTGTTTTTTTTCTTTTTCCAAATTTATCCGACCTGGAAAAAAAGGAATCAGATTCCAGATTGGATGAAGCTGCAACTCCAACAGAGTTATATTTACAACCAATTTAAAAAATTAAATAAGTGACTTTTGCTTAATCCAAATTATTTTGTTTTCAAAACACATTTTGTGATGATATGCAGCTTCTCAATACTTGAACCTTTTTCTTCAGTATCAGAGAAACCAGCATCACAGAATGAAAAGCAGTAAAATGCTGGTTTTCTGACCTTGGTACATGGCCTGAGCGCCAGTCCAGGCAAACAGGCTGGCGGCGGCATTGGCTCGGAGGAAGGGCTCCACCTGGTCCGAATGCTGCTGCCGAGCCAGCCGGTCTCTGTGGTATCGGTCCGGTACCAGATGGAACTGAGTGTGACCGTAGCAGGCTGGGTCTGGCAGCTTCGCTCCTGGAAAAACAGAGGAAAGCAGAGTTATGAAAAACATTGTGTTAACTCTAAGTTCATAATAATACAAAAAGCAAAGAATAGTTTTTTCAGGTTTACTTCGAGTATTTATTTTATTCTTAAAACAGGCAGTATCCTTGAAGTTTACTTTTTATAAACTGTACTTGATTTATTTAAGAATACTCTCGTGGAGTATGCACTAATACTAAGACTTGAACTTATACTTTAATATTAAAGCTTAAACTTCGGCTACCTTTTACTTACTTCTTCCACAAAGTACTTGGAGTATTTTGATCTTGTGTGAACGAAAATACTAAGAAGTTATTTCTTCTGGTTCTTGGATAGAAACGTTTTTTTATTTTGTTCTTGATTTGATTCCCCTTTATTGCGCCTCTAAATATGAGATATGAGGTTTGACTATTTCTTTTAGTTTTAGGAGTTTTACCTGTGAAGATGTTGTTGTCATATTGCCTTCTGAACAGAGGCATCACGTTGGGGGCAAGGTGGATTTCTGGGACCTCAGCTGTGTAAGACGCTTCCAGTGGAGCAAACTGATGAATCACATGACAGGAAAATAAGATAAAGTTAACAGAATACATGTATTGATATCTGTATTTTTCTATTCCTACTGTAAAGAGATGGGTGTTTGTTTGTTTTTTACCTGCGGTAGCTGCTGAGGTATTCTGATCTGGCTGTGGGGATGGTCATCGATCTGAAACCTGATTGGCTCCTGTCGGCCTCTGCGGTGGCCTCTCGGGATTATTCTTTTTCCCCTCCTCCAATAAAAGTTCACCTGTGGACTGAGATCTGAAGAAGAAAACAAACATCAGAAACCAAAACCATCACTGAAAGGGGAACACTGGTTTATGTGGTCTGCTGTGTAGGAACAGAGAGGTGTCGGTATTAAACTGGCTTTAGAGACTTACATTTTGAGATTCACTATTAATTTTACAGGACAAAACTGTGCTGAAAAAAAACTTTTTAACGACAACTCATGACAAATGCAGCCGAAACAGACCCAATTAACATTCAGTAACAGAATCCAATTTGATCCTAAATCAATTCAAATAAATCCAGTTAGAAAAGTAACTGGAAAACTGAGCAGTAATTAAGCATAAAATGTACAAAACTCCGGTTCCTGTATTTACATAGTATCGGCTCGATACCAAAATATGCATTATCACACACCTTTACTCTCTTCACAAATGACCATTCAGTAAAAAATACAGCCTAAATGTAGCAATCCATAAATAAACCTCTGTTGGTGATTTACTGTGAGCTTCATCATCCGTACCCAGACTGGAGAGCCGCAGCAGCGGGTTGTATTTGGCCAGGCTGTGGGTGAGATCAGAAACCAGGGTCTTCAGGAAGGGACCGACCACCTGCTCCTGGTGTTTGTACAGAAAAGGTTTGCGCTTCCTCATCTTGTGCCAGTGCTCGTGTAAAATCACACGGGTGACCAGATCTCGGATTTCATTGAACGCAGCCTCGTCGATCTCAGGGGCAGCCGGTTGATCCGCGGCCGACTGGGAGCCCTCCGTACCCGGGTTGAACTTCTCCGGAAGGCCCGGGATGTACGCGGTTTTGGTGAAGTGCTGGTACCAGCTGTCCGGGTTTCGTGAGAATGTCTGAGGGTAGACGACAAATTTCATCCGCTGGATGTGAGTGATGAGGGACAGCTTCTCCTCCACAGGAGAGGAGGAGATCATTTTAATGCGCTCCTCGTTCTGCCGCAGCCGGGCGGATTTGCTTTTAGCCGTCAGAGAGGCGACTATGGGCGGATACTGAGGCTCCTTCGCAGCTGCTTCGGTGTGGACATATTTCAGGGATCTAAGTGGAGGAAAACTTCTAGAGAGCAGCAAGGGCAGCCTTATGCGGGCCGCCATGTTGCTTCTTTGAGTTCTTCCTCGTGGATTTTATTCAGGTTTAAATAACAACAAACCAGTGCAATAGCGCCACCAGCTGTTACGGAGAGGTGGTGGTACCAACTTCAACTTATAATTTAAAATGATAAAAATGTATCCAACTAGTGACTTTCTGAGACAGAGTTTTCAAGTGGATGTGGATAAATGTTTATAATGTGAGAAAGTAACTGAGGATCTGGAAATTTGTAATTTGGCCGGATCTTCACCAGTTTATCTGGGTTCACGGGGTACTTTTAACAGATATAGCCATCCAAGAGGTTAAACTTGGTGTTTTTTTATTAATGATCATAATATTGATTGCGGTGTAAATATCCCGATATTATCCAAACATTAACTACACAAATGTTGCTTCTTTAAAAAAAAAAATACTTTATGAAGTGCAAGAATGAGTTACAATTTTAATGCCATTTTTAAGTCAAAAATGCTTTTAAGTTTACCTCTTTTTTGAAACAATTTGTACGTCAATGTTTTGTTCAGAATTTTTATGTTGTATGTACAATACGCCCCACTAGATTTTGGATTCATTGTGGGGATTTGTTTGTTTTTTTTATTTTTGTTTTGCTCTGTTTGTTACGGTGGCCGACAGGTGCAAATGCGCAGCAAAAGAGAAAACATGCAAACAAAAAAGAAGACACCCCCGAATGAAATGCAGCAAACAAAAAGAGAGACGCAAACACCCCCGAATGAAATGCAGCAAACAAAAAGAGAGACGCAAACACCCCCGAATGAAATGCAGCAAACAAAAAGTGTTGAAAACGGAAGTGCTCCAGACCACTAGGGGGAGTCAAAGAAAATAGTATTCATTTCTATGGGACCAGATGCAAGATTCTTCTTCTTCTTGGTATTTATTGGCGGTTGGCAACAAACTTACAGTAGCATTACCGCCACTTACCAGTATGGAGTGTGGTTCGAGATGGTCTATAAACTTTCACTTTCTACCTTTTCCCTCCATTAACTCCTGATTAAACATACCCCCACACATACACACCTGCTTATATTATCCAACTTGCTTATAACTTTATATACCCCTCTTTGATATTCTTTACACATTCACACCCAACTTGCTCTACTCATATCCTATGAAATAGCTTTGTTTTTTTAAGATACCAAATAATTATTTGAATATGTCTACTCCCGAAATCTCTCCTCAAAAATTCTATTAAATTAAACCTTTCTTTAATACCTACACACTCTCTCAGCATGCATCTTCTCTCTTCTTCATACTTACAACACTCTAAAATAACATGCTCTATTGTTTCAGACTTCTCACAATAATCACACTTTCCAGATGCAAGATTCAGAGAGATACCTTTACTTTCTTTCAAATTTCTTTCTCTGAATCTTGCATCTGGTCCCATAGAAATGAATACTATTTTCTTTGACTCCCCCTAGTGGTCTGGAGCACTTCCGTTTTCAACACTTTTTGTTTGCTGCATTTCATTCGGGGGTGTCTTCTTTTTTGTTTGCATGTTTTCTCTTTTGCTGCGCATTTGCACCTGTCGGCCACCGTAGTTTGTTCTTTGAAACTTTGTAAGTATGTGGTGTGAACACATAATTAAAGGAATATATATATATATATATATATATATATATATATATATATATATATATATATATATATATATATATATATATATATATATAATTTATTTATTTTGTCAAAAAGCATGATTTTTTTATTATTATGATTGATTTATAAAAGTTCTGGAAAGGGTAAAACGTTCAAAAGGTGAATTTCTTTTATGAGCAAAGTGTGTTAATCAGCGCTTTAAACACTGCTGCTCTTGAAGCGACCCCTTAAATACGTCATTGATGTCGCCTTTAGTGCCACTCACAAACCGTCGGATATTTTTGTTGCAAGGTGTCAAACTCCATTACTCAAGGGGCCGGTGACCTGAAATTTAAGATGTGTTCATGTGTTTACTATTACTTTCGTAAATAATAATTTGAAAAACGGGGACAGAATTTATTTTTTAAAAATTAAAAAGCTCACTTTCGAAGGGTATGCGAAAAATATATGTTTTAGAAAACTGGCTTCTGGCACTCAGATTAGTTTAATTTTTACGAGATGTACATGAAGGCAGCATTAGCTTGGCGTGTTTTGTTTGGAGTTCCTGAGTTTGTGAAGCATTTTGGTGTCAAAACGTAGATAAAAACTGAAACATTATCAACAGTAAACTATAATAGACATGTATTTTCGAAGTATTTTTCGGACGCAGTTGGTCGGGACCAGAGCGTGTCTGTTCAACCCTCTCCAGCGTGTTTATCGAGCCGAGGTAGCCGCTATAAAACCAACCCGTTTGCTTATTATCATAAACATTTTCATTTCGTTTACTGTTGCTGAGCATTTTCACAACACACACCCTGGTAGCAATGTTGGTGGCTGTGGGGAAGCTTCAGTGTCCCACCACCAAGAGGTTTGCTTCATCCACAAATCTACCCTGCCTGAATGATCGGTTTATTTTCTTTTATTAATATGTTTGGGGTTGTTTTTTTTTTTTTTGTTGTCTGTGCATTTCAGAGATCACTCTGCGCTAAAAGTGATGAGGTGAAGCTGGCAGAGGAGGCCAGCAAAAGATACGGCTCTCCAGGTCCAACCATCTTCTCCAAAGTGATTGATAAAAGCATCCCTGCAGATATTATCTATGAAGATGACAAGGTGAAGAACCAGGAAGATGTTAAGTTTTACTAACTCACATGACCTACTAGTTAAATGTTTCCAAATTCTGGTATTAGGGCCATTGTAGATACAAAAAATTTAGATTAAACTCAGAAGTTTTCTGGAATAAAACAGGGACATTTCTGAGTTAGAAAAAGTAAAAACTTTGCTAGAATTTTTTTTTTTTTAGAAATTTTGAGATTGGTATCAAAAAAAATCTAGAGAAAGCATATGAGTTTCAAAAGTCTTTTTTTTTTACTTAGAAACTCACAAATGTACAAAAATCTCTGAGTTGCTTGTTGCAATTTTTTTACTTTTGGCGCTCAGAAATTTTGTTGTTCTTGAAAATATTTTAGATTAATCTCAAAATTTGAGGGGTTTTTTTGGTGAAAATTGACTCCTTTTTGGCTCTAAAACATTGTCATATGAATCAAATGATTTCAGTTCAGCAGAAGCCCGTTCATTAGTCATCAATTAGCAGAGACAAACTGAAAACTTGCAGGACCAGTGTTGGAAACATTCACCTAGTCCACAGGGAATGAAAACGTTTTAATTTTTTGTCCTGTTTTCAGTGTTTGGCATTCAGGGATATCAGTCCACAGGCCCCTGTTCACTTCCTGGTTATTCCACGGATCCCCATTCCTGGAATAAGCTATGCTAAAGATGATGATGCTGAGGTATGAAGCTCTTCACAGAAATCTTGCACCCATTGTGACACCAACTGCTGCAATTCTGTGACTTAGTCCCAAAATAACAAGAAATTGAGTTAGCAAATGCATGTTTTTTGTAAGATCATTATCTTTAAATTAGTCAGTTGTTGCCTCCTACAGTGGCACTTATCTCTTTTTAATAGATTTATTTTTCTACATTATAAATGAAAATTTTTAAAGTATTAAAAAAGCAAACAGAAAAGTCTTTAAGAAAAATGTGAAAAGTTAGAAAGTAACTAGAGAATATCCGTATCCGCTCACTTTGCTCGGACTCCGGTTAACAGAAATGGCCCTTTTTATAATCTTACACGGGGAGGGGCGGGTCAAGGAGGACTGAGGGATTTCATTGGATCAGCCCAATGTCCGTCAATACAATCAACCAATGGGCTGTCGCGGTCGATAAAAATTATATTTCATGTACTTTTTTTGTTAAATTATGACAGCCTGGAGCCGCCACATATACAGTATGTGCATTAGTCTGTATCCCAGGTGGTCAGTTCTCCCCTGGACAGAAGTTCAAACTGAATGGAGCTTTTTTTTTCTGTTCAAATTGTCAACAGTGGCGGATGCGTTGCTCCAATTTACACGCCACTTCATCCTTTTACCCGCATTTGGCCGGTGGCGGATGCTAATTTCCACCCGGAACTCAGTAGCTGAAATTTACTCATTACTAAAAATTATATCAGTCGGACAAAAACGTTTTCTGTAAATTTTGGTACTTCAAATATCGTTTCAATATAAACCTTAAGAAACTTAATCTCACAACAGATTATGCAGTTTGAGTTTTGTGTAAAAATAACTTTGACCAGTAGGTGTCGATATTTCCGCGTTGACAAATTTGTATTTCGGTAGGAACTTTAAATTGGTTCAGGCTGCAGTTTCATCTCTAAAATTGTAGAAGTTAAACCTAAACCTGAGCAGATGGAGTTAATTACTTACTTTTTTCTTGTCTAAAAATATTAAGTCTTGCTTATATTCTCTCCAACATTCAGCTCTTGGGGCATTTGTTGGTTGTTGCTAAAAATGTGGCGAAGCAGGAATCTCTTAGTGAAGGCTACAGAGTGGGTAGGTACTTTCATCCAGCTGATTAAAAACGCTTCTTGAAAATAAAATTCATTAGTAATTGCTGTTTAATTACCTGCATTGAATTTGCAGTGATCAATGATGGAAAGCACGGATCTCAGTCGGTCTACCACCTTCACATCCATGTCCTGGGAGGAAGACAGATGGAATGGCCGCCGGGATAAAAGACTCGCACTGAACGGTCAAAACATCTGGAGTCATCCTTTCAAGAAACTGGATTTTTCTCTATCTGATTAATTAAACCAGTGGTTTGTCAGGCTTTCTTAAGTTCTTTCATGTTGTGCTTTGACTGCACAACATGCGGAAGTATCCCTCCTTTTAGCTAAGAGCTCCTTGAAAATCAGGTTGTTGGAGGGAAAAACACAACTTGATGAAAGTCAGAACTGTTGACATTTTATATAGAGGCAATTATACTGTTTGTCTCACAACAGTGTAATTAAGCAATGAGCGTATTGAAAAGGAACGCCATCAGTTTATAAATCCAGCTCTATTTTATTTAAATGTGTCCAGAATGATTAAAGAACTTAAGTTAACATGAGATGACATCTGTCTGTACAGAAGTTATTCTTGTGACAAAAAATGAACATTTGAAATGTAAATATGTTGATCTATCAGCAAGTTGGTTAACATGGCTTTAAATAAAGACTAATTGTATTTTATTTTGACTACGTTGTTTAACTCTAATAGAGAAAATTACTATTGCACGTCAGTGACGTTACTGTTTTAACTAAAAACGATAATTCAGTGGTAGAGGATGGACAATCTCAGTGAAGCGCCAAACCAGTGAGAATTTGTGCAGATTGCCAGTTTGAAGCATGTATGAGTTTATATATAAGTATATTAAATATATTTTGCACAAGTGCGAGTAAAAAGTGATTGTCCAAAAATGATTCAAGAGTAAATAAAATATTGGTTAAAAAAAGTGATTTAAGTACAGAGTAGAAATACATCCATCCATCCATCTTCTTCCGCTTATCCGAGGTCGGGTCGCGGGGGTAGCAGCTTCAGAAGGGAGGCCCAGACTTCCCTCTCCCCAGCCACTTCTTCTAGCTCCTCCGGGGGAATCCCGAGGCGTTCCCAGGCCAGCCGAGAGACATAGTCCCTCCAGCGTGTCCTGGGTCTTCCCCGGGGCCTCCTCCCGGTGGGACGTGCCCGGAACACCTCACCAGGGAGGCGTCCAGGAGGCATCCTGACCAGATGCCCGAGCTACCTCAACTGGCTCCTCTCGATGTGAAGAAGCAGCGGCTCTACTCTGAGTCCCTCCCGGATGACCGAGCTTCTCACCCTATCTCTAAGGGAGAGCCCAGCCACCCTACGGAGAAAACCCATTTCGGCCGCTTGTATCCGCGATCTCGTTCTTTCGGTCATGACCCAAAGCTCATGACCATAGATGAGGGTGGGAACGTAGATCGACCGGTAAATCGAGAGCTTTGCTTTTTGGCTCAGCTCTCTCTTCACCACGATGGACCGGTACAGCGCCCGCTTGACAGCAGACGCTGCGCCAATCCGCCTGTCGATCTCCCGCTCCCTTCTTCCCTCATTCGTGAACAAGATCCCGAGATACTTGAACTCCTCCACCTGGGGCAGGACACCCCCCTTGACCCGGAGAAGGCACTCTACCCTTTTCCGGCTCAAGACCATGGCCTCGGATTTGGAGGCACTGATCCCCATCCCGGCCGCTTCACACTCGGCTGCGAACCGCTCCAGCGAGAGCTGCAGATCACGATCTGATGAAGCCAAAAGGACCACATCATCTGCAAAAAGCAGAGATGAGATCCTAAGGCCACCAAATCGGATCCCCTCAACACCTTGGCTGCGCCTAGAAATTCTGTCCATGAAAGTAATGAACAGAATCGGTGACAAAGGGCAGCCCTGGCGGAGTCCAACTCTCACCGGAAACGAGCCCGACTTACTGCCGGCAATGCGGACCAGACTCTGACACCGGTCATACAGGGACCTGACAGCCTGTATCAAAGGGCCCGGTACCCCATACTCCCGGAGAACCCCCTACAGGGCTCCCCGAGGGACACGGTCGAACGCCTTCTCCAAGTCCACAAAACACATGTAGACTGGTTGGGCGAACTCCCATGCACCCTCCAGGACCCTGCCGAGGGTGTAGAGCTGGTCCAGTGTTCCACGACCAGGACGAAAACCACACTGCTCTTCCTGGATCCGAGGTTCGACTATCCGACGGACCCTCCTCTCCAGGACCCCTGAATAGACCTTGCCAGGGAGGCTTAAGAGTGTGACCCCTCTATAATTGGAGCACACCCTCCGGTCCCCCTTTTTGAACAGGGGGACCTCCACCCCAGTCTGCCAATCCAGGGGAACTGCCCCCGATGTCCATGCGATATTGCAGAGTCGCGTCAACCAACACAACCCTACAACATCCAGAGCCTTAAGGAACTCCAGAAATACAGACAAAAAAATAAACTGTGGAATTCTGGCATTTTAAAGAATGTAAAAAAGAAAAAAATAAATTTAAAAAAACATCACTACTCGCGTCTAAGCTGCGCCATATTTCTATCCAGCATGGCGCATGCGCCTCACGGGAGGGTTGCCAGATTTGACATTTTCCCGTCCAAACACCATAAAATGATATTTGAACTGCAAAATAACAGTCCAAATCTCAACAAATATTGCTAATGTTAACACCACTATATATATTATTCGTAGTTTATCCCTAATATAGTTTTAAAATAGCAACGAAACAATGAAATGTTATATTTATATTTTATAATTTGGGACTGAATCTTTTTTTTTTCAGTTTTGAAAATGTATATTTTTCTAAGAACAAGCCAGTTTATCTCTAATACAAATTTGGAATAATTTAGAGAAACAGTGGAATTTTATATAAAACAATATCCCAAATATAGTTTTTTTTATCCATAAAATTAATTTAGGGATCAGAGTTTGGTAGTAACTAATTACATTTATTCATAGAACTGTGCAATCTAGATTATCCTGATTGAGATTTGGTTTGAAGAAAAACTAGATTGTATCAGTATATATATTTATTTAAATTTTATACCAACACAGTCCATGTTATCAAAAAAAGCTTATTTTGACCAGAACTTTTAAAGTATTTTAGACTTATAAAAAGTAATTTTGCATTATTGAAGGAGAAAATTACTTTTGAATTTTTGTACTTAAGTGCATTTTAAAACTTGTACTTTTTTACTTTTACTTGAGTAAAACATGCACTTTTACTTTTACTGGGATATATTTTCATACAAGTATCTGTATCTCTACTTAAGTAGAGAATGTGAATACTTTTGAGACATCTGATTGTATGACTACATTCGTGCTAAGAATGGTTAAACAGCGTTGGGGTTTGACATTTGATCAGTGTATTACAAACGATCTTTGTCATATTGTATTTGTAGAAATATGATTGAGTGAGCGCTCTTAAGAGCAAACTATCTTTGATGTATTTTTCTGTGGTAACCTTGTCAACAAGAATGTAGGTAGTTAGGAAAAAGTAAACGGCTCTTCACCACTCTGAAAGTAATTTATATACGCCTTGTACCTTGGAAAACTTTCGTCTTTATAAGTATTTATATGTTTGGAAGACAGACGTGTCGAAAAAATGGAGAGTGGTGTACATAATGTTTGAGTGTTGCAATAAAATGAGCATATTTGCTATTCCCGCTGAAAAAGAAGCCGAAATGATGGAACAGAAAGCTGATTTTGATTTTCATCTACATGTCCTTCAGTGCCAAAAAGCAGTAGCTCCAGCTGAAGCAGAGAACCAAAGAGGGAGCCCTAAACTGAACATATATATATTCAACAACATTCAGTTTCTCTTCCCAAACTCTCAGCACAATGCAGTGCACCTTCCTGGAAAAAAGAAAAATGACAGTGAAGTATCTCTACAAGATAGTACACACATGTTTGAGTGCAAATAACTAGCACTCAAACAGAACCACCACCAGTAAACAGAAGTGAAACGGGAACAATCAGTGAACACATCCACCCATTAAGCCTGGGGTATCCAAAGTGCTTCCTGGGGGCCATTTGTAGCCTTTGGACTGATTTTGTGGCCCCCAACTGCAATGATGCAAATTTGTCCCATAGATGCAGATGGATTCTTTTAATTTGTAATCAGGATCAAAATTGTCACCAACATAATTTTATTACACAGGAAAATGTAAAGTACGACACAAAGTTTTTGTTTTTACAACCAAGTTTTAACAAAAGGTAAAACAAAGTTTATTCAGAGACTTTTATTGCAAAGCCTACATTTCTGCACCCAAATCATTTTTTTATTCTTTCTTAAACATGATTAAATATAGCAAACATTTTTTTAAACAAAGTGACCCTGTTCTTATTACTGAAAATGAATTTATTCAATAAAGCCCAAAACAAACTGAAAACCATATGTCTTTCTTTTTATACATGAAGCATGCAAAATCTGTTACGGCATCTTAGGGCCATTGTAGAAAAAAAAAGTAGTGCATTTCTTCCAAAAGATTTTGAGAATTTTGTAGTGATATAAAGTGGGAAATCAAGGTGGGAGTGTGTTGCCATTCGGTTAAATACTATTATTTAATTTATAGTGAAAATAAGTTACATTAAAAAGTTGGAAAATAAGTTCATAGTTTGCAAATTCAATGACTGAGAATGGCTAAAAAAAATGCTTTGAAATTTACGACCTTTCTTATGTATTCGAGGAAACATGACGGAGTGAGCGCTCTTGGAAGCAAACTATCTTTACTGCGCTTTTCTCCGGTAACCTTGACAACAAGAATTTGGGCAGTTAGGAGAAAGTAAACGGCTCTTACCACTCTGAAGGTAATTTATAATCATTGTACCCTGGAAAACCTTCATATTTGTAAGTGTGTTTAGAAGACACACAGACAGGTGTTGTTGTTTTTCTGGTTGATGAAATGTAGAGCTGGTTATTTGAGGGTAGCATTAAAATGAGCGTGTTAGCTCATTTCTGTTATACTTCAGTTACAAAAACGTTTTCAGTATGGCATTAGATGAGCGTGTTAGCTAGTAATATATTTTCCCTTCTGTTGTATTTCAGTTACAAAAACGTTTTGAGTTTAGCATTAAGGGTCGGATAAATATAACGATTCATCAATGCATTATAATTATTGTTTGGTTTTTTTCCAGATCCAGTAGCGATTTGGGACACCATGCTAATCGATTAGATCCCCTGCGAGATTTAGCAAAACTTTGGAGAGATGTGCGCACTGTGTAAAGTTTTATAATTGAGTGTACTTCTTACATTTCTATTATCCATTTCCCACATTGGATAATAGAAAGTTTGATCAGGTTGTTGAGCATAGACTTGAATTCTTTGTTGTTGAGAACCTGGCGCCATTTTTCTTCTTCTTCTTGAGTTTATTAGCTGTTGGCCAAAAGCTATTTGGTCTGCGTTACTACTTTATTTCAGTGGTAAAACGTTACTTTCATTTTTAACCTTTATAGAGCTCAAGGGTTTTTTTTTATTTTCAGAAACTTTACTGCTAAAAAATGCTAAAGTATTCACTTTTAATGTAACGTTCATATGGGCAGAAAAAATAATAAATTAGACAAAATTATTATTAGGTACTACAATTAATTATTTTTCTGCTACTTATTAGTAATTCCATTACTAATATAAGTCTATAATGATCCCTAGAGTATTTTTCTTTAAAGCAAAATGGCATAAATAGGATTAGGTCG
Source organism: Xiphophorus maculatus (assembly GCF_002775205.1). Taxonomy (NCBI): domain Eukaryota; kingdom Metazoa; phylum Chordata; class Actinopteri; order Cyprinodontiformes; family Poeciliidae; genus Xiphophorus; species Xiphophorus maculatus. The sequence continues at coordinate 8,439,739 of NC_036454.1, read as the reverse complement.
ACCTCCAGGTTGGACTGTGAGGTTCAGTTTAGAAAATCTTTGCTTTGCAGAATATTTTATCAATTAAACGATTTAGGTGCTGGAATACATTGCCTGTTACCATTAGGGAGAGCGCCATTAAGTGGCAGCTTAAAGCATGGTTGGTCTGTGTATCTTTTTAGCAACTTCATGGTTTAATAACTGTTTTTAATAACTGATATAGTTTTCTAAATATTGTAAAAGACACTGGCACCTTGATATAGGCATCTTAGAATAAGTTTTCCTGCCCAATTACTTTTTATTTATTTTTAGTGTCATTTGATTTTAGAGTTGAAGAAAGGTGAGGAAAGGCAAAACTGCAGGTTATCAGGACAGTTTGGAGATGCCTTGGGATTACACAGATAACAACCGTAAAGAGGCTTCAAAGAAGTCAATCACAACCAAGTGAGCAGTCAGCTGAATGGCAATGTGCCAAGCTAGAAATACTCATAGGAGATTAAAAATAGAAATATGAAGACCCGAACAAATTGCACAATAGGACTTTGACCAGATAACCCTGAGTTTATCTCAGGGTTAGGAAGGCAGAATTTTCCAGAGTGGTTAACTTCTCAAAATATCAGAGCATGCTAATTCTTCAGTATAGCAAGCAGACCTTTTTTTTTAAATAGTTATTCATAAACCACAGCATTGTCAGCGCAGTAATAAATCCACGGACCTCTTCTGGAATGGCTGGAATTTCCCCTTATCATACTTGATTGTAAACAATAATATAACATCCATGAGCTGGATCACACTTCAAATGTTTTTCTTTAGTTTCAGACTTCCTGTTTGGGTTTTTGGCACAGATCAAGCCCCTCACTAATCATTCACTAGTTACAAGCAGAAGGGACTCTGGGTCAGGACGGCCATGGTGTGACCGGGTGGTGTGATCTCAGTGTTTGGAGTAACTATGTGTCACCACAGAAAGGTTAAACTTTCCCCTATATTTAATGGTAAAACAGTGCTCAGCACCAGCGACATGGCCAAACAAAACACAGGACTGAGGAAAAAGAGGAAGTATTGGCAATATTTTAATGTAAATTTTAAATGCTTCCAGTTAAAAAAAACAACCCACTACTACCTGTTTCTGAAATGTCCAGCGTTTTTCCTTGCTTTTATAACATTTCAAACATCTGCCTCTTAAATGTGTTCATCTAGTAAACAAAGGCATAATTGCAAATTTCAACTTTTGAATAGCTCTTATGAGCCAAAGCCTTATCTATTCTCCTTGTGACAGAAGTTGTATAGAGTTATCTTTTCCTCTTTAGCATGCTTCATTATGTATTTCTGATTAGAACTGTCTTCATAAACCAATTTCAGCAGATAAGTATCTTAACAACACCCCACACCCACTTTGTTTTTGGCTTATGGTGTTCATAAATATCCCTCCTGCTCAATGTTTGTCCCTGCCGAGCAAAGCCAGCAGTTCTCGGCCTCTGTAATTATTGCAAACACAACAGGTTTCTGTAGCTGCAGGCTGCTGCGTGTTGCAGGTATTAGGTTGTCTTCACCTTGTCAAGACCACAGCCTTTCATCCGCTTTTGTCCGTGGATCTTTAACTGATCATTCTGGCCTTGGTGAGCAGTTTCTAGTCGGATTATGCGAGTTTCTTCAGCTCTTAAATGAGGCAGGAGAGTCTACTTTGATCGCCTTGTTGAAGTTGCCCAAACTGTGCTTTCTTGCCCAGCGAGGAACAGTAGACTACCTGTGTAGGGCAAAGGTTGATGTAGGTCACACTTGAGTGCCTCCGAGAGATTGATGCCACTCAGCTGTGAGAGCATTGAAGGTAAGATGTCACCTGCAAAGCTTTTCGGTCAATTTTCTGCTTTCTTGTGTATTTATAAGGGAAGAAATAGTTTTGAATGTTCAAAAAATACCAGCTTTTACTTCAGTTAGTTTATCCATAATATGTACAGCTGTGAATTGTCATGTTTTCTTTGTGTTTCTTGGGTATAGTGTTTATAGAAAACTCCTTTAAAAGACTGCTTTTCCACTTGACAGGACAACTACAGTGCGTAGCAAAAATGTTCATGCTTCTTGAACATTTGCACCATTCCCCAACATTTAATGTGTTTATTAGAAATGTATATATCACAACACACACAAAGTAGAGTATATCTTTGAGGTGGTTAGAAGATTATATAGTTTGCTTTAGGTTTCAGTTGAGTTTTGGTTTATTTATGTAGATTTACAACAATGGGCATCTCAATGCACTCTTAAAAGACAAACACACAGTTCACTCAATCTAATAATGTTAATATTACATTCTTTCTAATTTGATCCTAGATATAAAACAATGCAGGTGATTTTAGTTTATTATGATAGTTGGTAAAATGTTTTCTAGCTAATGAAATGCAGCTGATTGTTTTGTTGAATGACTGAATTTGCAGCAATCACTCCTGAACCAGCAGGTGATGGCAGCAGATTTATAGCATCGAGCTAACTTTGCAGCAATCTCTAATGTTGAACTTACATTTCGTGAGGAAATCTTCTTCTTTTGTTAAGTGTCTGTACATGACTGGTTGTGAACTGGACTTTAACTGGACCGTTGTAACCCATGAATACTCTTAGTCAGCCACTCTGTTGTAGTTCTGGTTGTATGTTTTGGGTCGTTGCCATGTTGGTAGGTGAACCACCGCTCCAATCTCAACTCCGCTGCAGCTTCCACCACGTTTTCATCTACGATTGCTCCTTCTTTAGCTTTAGATTTCATTTCCTTGTTGAAGAAAGGGACCCCCAGCATAACGCTGTCACCACACGCCGTGACGATGCTGACGGTTTATTCAGGCTGGTCTGCTGTTATTTTTCCTCCTCACATGATGGTTTGAATGTAGGCCAAAAAGATTTATTTTAATCTCACCTGGATAACCTGACTAATGGTTTCCCTGTCTTAACGTTCTTTCATGGGAGTTTCTTCTACACAAAATGATGCCATCACTCCCTTGAGGGGAGTTAATACACATTTTATAAATGTGTATTAATGACAACATACATGGTCCCTCAATCTTCCACACGTTTGCTAAGTCCTCTAGCTTATGGCAAACTACAAACTGAACTTTTTCCATAACAAAAACAATCCATGAATCCCTTTCCTTCCACTTCACACTTTGACTACTTTGTGCTGGTCTGTCACATCAAATTAAAACAAAATATACTAAATTTTGTGGTTGTGATGTGACAAAGTCTGAAAACCCCTGAGGGCATGAATACTAAAGGCCCTACCAAATAAACTTGCACAATTTGGAGCAAAGATGTTGTTGCAAAACTTCACTTTAGTAATTCCTATGATCTTTGACTCCAAAAAGAAATCCTTGACATGGGCAATCTTAAAAACAGAGTCCGGGTGAGGGTTTGCTGAGTCAACAGGTCTTAATCTGGTTTTATTACAATATTGAGGAAAGATATCTGTTACTTTGACACTGACTTTGTCAAGTTTTGCTTGCAAAATAAGTTCCTGTTACTCCTTAGCATTGATTGTACTGTTACGCAGAGAGATTTAGTTTCTTTACTTTTAAATGTACAGTTTAGTTTCTTTCATTTTAAGTTATGCTCTGAAATATGGTGGCAAATTAGGGCCATTAGAGACAAGAAGGAGGAGTAAATTCCTGTAAAAAACCTCTGAAAGTTTGAGATCAATCTCAGAAATGTTTTAGGAAAAACAAGGAAATTTCTGAGATCCAAAGTGGAAAATGTTCAAACTCAGAAATTTCCAAGTTTTTTTTCTAAAAATTTCTAGAAGATTTCTGAGATCAGTTTTTTTGCCGTAAATTTACTCCTCTTTTTTTACTGTCTCTAATGGCCCCAATACACCGGTGTACTGACATCGATTAGTTTGTGAAATTCACTTTCTTTAAATTTGGGTCAAAGTTGCTCACAGTCGCAGACTGACAGTGTGATTAGTGCAAGAAGATGAAGCAACCCATCCTGGCACATTATTCAGAGTTTCAACACGTGTCTTTCTGCTACGTTTGCTTTCCAGCAACTACTGGCACTGACCTGTTGCAATGACTTCAGTGGATGTCAGAGTGTTATAAAGGAGCGCAGCGGCTCTGTTTCATAATCAATCTCCTTATCTGGCTGGAGAGTCCTCGACGAAAAGCATCTGAAGGGTTTTAATGCTGATTTTATTTTACACTTTGTCTTTTTAGCTACTAGAAGAGTGTCGAGGAGAGTCTTGCAGTAGCTGTCATGCTAGAGGGAAAAACTGATGTTCCACCTGCAGCATTAAAGACAAGCACCTTTCCTCCTGCCAAACCTCCAAGAACCTTCAATCAGGACGACAAAACGTCTCCTAAAGGTACCGATCGAACTCCGAGTGTCACGTTTAGAGAAAAGACAGCTCAGTTCCAGTCAGGCGTTCACATGCACTCATCATGGTAACAAATGTCACTTTTATTTTGGTCTGCTAGTGACGCATTTGACTTGTTCTTTTTTATAGGTGAAAACTTTAAGTTGTACAACATACAACTTGAAGTAGAAAATTAGGAATTAGGCAGACATCAGCTTTTCTCTAACCCACCCATAGTCAAAAGCTACTGACATTATTGGTAGAGCTCAGCTACACTAGATGCTTTTTTGCTGGGATTTTAAGGACAGATTATAGATTTATTTTGGTATTTTACAAACCACAGCTCATATTAAGCCAAAAGTAGTCATGTTGTGGGTTTGGGATATCTGAAACATCCATCTGTTAACTTGAAGTGAAGCCACAAAACTTTAAACTAATCCATCACCTTCACTATCCCATTCAACAGGCCCAACAGCTTGATGCTGCCACCACCATGCTTGACAGTTACTTCATATACTGAAACTTAGCGGATTATGCGTAAGGTTTGGGTCTGTGCCAGGAAACCAAACAATTAGAATGATCTGAGAAGAGTGGTCAAATATCCTACAGGCATCATGGCAGAAACTTGTTGATGTGACTTCACATGTGACTTCACATGATCCACATGTATGTTCTGAATAACATGGCATTCATGGCTATTGCAACGTCTGAAATACACTGTATATCCCCCAAAATGTAAATAAATACCTAAAAATCAAAACACTTAAAGAATCTTAGTTAAAAATCAATTTCTTAAATGATTAATGCAAACATTGTGATGGGATTGAAATCATGAATACATTACTTTTAAACAGTTAATTTTCATTTTCATGGGTTTTCCTTTTTAGGGCTTTATTTGTCAAATAAAAATATTGAAAAATTAAAGGTTAAGCAGTCTTAAAAATCGTATAAAGTTAGAGACAAATATGAAAATGAGTTCTGGTTTGATTAAAGTGAATAAACAGATAAATTCACCCTGTCAGGGATTTTCCACAGCATTCTGTCCTCTTTAAATATCTCATTTTATTACAAAGCAGAGAGGAATGTCTTAAAGATCTTCCTGTTTGATACATTCAAAGGTTGTTTGTGACAATTTTTATCACTTGGAATCAACATAGACACAGTTTCAAGAAAGGTAGTTAAGGTAGTTTCCCTTAGATTGGATAGATTTTAGTCATTTTATGGAGCTGTATAATATAAGTTTTAGTTTCATTACAGGCATGAATTTCCAGTTAAAACAGTAAAATTAACACACTGCATATAAACAAGAACTGAAGTATTATAAAAATGCTGTAAGGCAAAGTATAATTTTTAAACACATCTAGGAGTGGAATCATGCTCAGCAGTCAAACTTTTCAAAACAGATCTTTTCTCTGATTTTATTTAAAAACTGAAGGTAGTGAAACTAAATCGAATGAGAAATAACAGATTGAGTCTCAATCTTCTGTACTCATCAGAAGAGGGTGCAGCAGATCGATGTTGCGTCCTCAAACCAAACCTGGTAGGTGAGTGTGTCAGTACATTCCTCAGCCACCTGCTCAGGATCAGATAACAACCTACTTCCTCTCTTATGCCGGCTAACGCGACGCTGACACAGCAGGCGTGACTCTCCTGCTGGGATGTTTTCTCTCCTCTCACTCACCTTAGTCTTCTCCTGAACCTCGAGCTCGCCTCCTCGTCTTGTTTTCAAATGGCAGGTAAAAGCTTCTGCATCTGTTGTCCCAATGCAGAGCGGAAAAAGTCGGTTACCTTGATGTCAGCAGAATTGGTGACCATGTTGGCCCCCACTGAGATGCTGTTTACCTCGGAGAGAAACCAGCCGGTCAGGCTGAGGATGGAGGGCTCGGGTCCGGGCTCGGAGATTCCCATCACCATTCACCAGTTGTTCCTGGAGGCGGTGGAGAGCTACGGGGATCATCCAGCTTTGGTTTTCAAGAAAAATGGCCAGACGATGACTCTGACCTGGAGGCAGTACTACGAACAATGTCGTACAGCGGCCAAGAGCTTCCTCAAGGTTGGTGCTTTCTAAGAGTCTGTGCTTCGGAAAGTGTTTTCTGATTTTACTGCTAAATTAATAACAGTTTTATCTGTTTTCAGTTCACAATACACAGAAAAACCCTTTATTCCTCCACAATGCATAGCTATGGAGTTCCAATTGTGCCAAAAGTATTTACTCCTATTCATAAAATCTGACATTTTTCAGATTTTGCCACGTTGCAAACAGACTTTTATGCATTTAGTTGTTATTTTATGTGAGTAATAGAAACTACATAATAATTGGATGTCAGTTATTAAAATTTGTATGGTATACTTTGTAACCAGTCCCTTGTAACAATAGTCAAGATGACATGACATGGAATTATTTCATACTTATAAATATGTCTCAACTGAAAAAAATAAATTTAGATTAATTCAGAACGGCCCTTCAATGAGACGGCAGAATCAAACTAGTTTCTGAGGTTTGGTTCGACCAATAAACCAAGATATCGCCTGATAAGTGAGCTTCAGTCAGATTGGACAGAGAATGTGAACATCAGATACCAAATCTTAAAACAGATCTTCAGATTAGATCTAAATCTGGACTTTGACTGAGCCATTCTACTGTTCTAAACCATGCCATTTTGTCACTGGATGCTTATCAGCAGTCATTATCTCAACTATGTTTCAGCCTCTATGTGTCAAAAAATTTTCTGGGATAGGCCTGCATTTATTTTCATAATTCCTCTCATCAACTACAGTATTACAAGTCGCCACCTTCCTCTAGAATGAAGCATCTCCACTGTGTGATACTCCCACCACCATGTTTGACCATGGGAATGGGAAAAGGGAAACTTTTTTATGACTTTCTTTCAGCAATAGATTCCTCTATAAAGACTAAATCTGTGGAGTCCATGACTAACAGCAGCTGTTAATTTCTGCAGCTCCTTAAATTCCTGACAGATGAGCTCAGTTTACAAATAAATAGTTTGAAGAGAATTGGTTGCACTGGATTTTATTTATGGCATTAGAGTAAGGAAGGTGATAAAAAATATAAAAAACACACCCGTTTTTCAGAATATCATTTGTAAAAAAATGTTTTAACTTGCACAAGGTTTAATTACTTTTCAAGGGGACTGTATGTACTCTTAACTGCTGAAAAACTTGTCTGAAAAAAAATACTGTTACACTTTCTGTAATTTTATGTTTTCCTGATGAGCTGTTAAACCGTAGTGTTGGACTGTTTCCTCATGTGATGTCTGTTTCTGACTTGTAGAACTGAGGATATTAATTGTTTTGTCCATTTATCGCCTATGTGGAAATTTACCAGCCAAATTAGTTTTCTTCACTACAGGACTGTTGGCAGCCACAGAGATTTACCCAAATGAACATTTTACATGATGCCTGCACATACGAAGATGTCCAAATATTTTTGACACATTTGGAACCCAATAGCCCATAGACTTAGTCTATATTATTCTACGTTTAAGGTAAAAATCAACATGTCGTTTCCAAAAATGTATTCCAATTAAGAGACTTAATCAATGTCTAAAAACTATTGAGTGATACATCTGTCTTCAGTTGTTTCCAGCATTATTCTAAAAGAGGAAAGTTTAATATGCAGCTTTGTACGCCACCCATCTAAACATTATTACTCCAAAGTGAATATTCACAGTTTAAATGATGCAAAATATGAAGAAGTCGCTTCAAGATGATCTGTTATTTCTGCCTGTGTATTATGTATTATATCCACTAGTTATAAAAACAATGTTTTAGATTTTCATGAGAATTTGAGCAAGTTTAAGTGTAATCTAGAAATTAATGTCTGATCTGTGGTGAAAATGTCCCACTGAAAACCAAAACTTGGGCGTGTGAAATCCGCAGCTTCGGTCATGTCTCGTGTTTCACTGCCCTGAAAACCCGGTGTAGGCCAAAACGGCACGGCGCCGGCACGGCGTTATTACGGCGGATTGTTCTTTCTCTTCACAGCTCGGGTTGGAGCGTTTCCATGGAGTCGGCATTCTGGGATTCAACTCTCCTGAGTGGTTCATCTCGGACATCGGCTGCATCTTAGCAGGGTGAGATCACACATCAGCGCCTCAACAACAGTCCCGGCAAAGTCTTATTGTCCAGGTTTTTAAGGCTTTCTCACTTCACTCTGTCTGTTTCCGTCTTTCCTCGAACTGGTTTGACCCGTTTGCCAAGAATCTGAAATATAATGAGTTCATAGGAACTTTGGTGTTTCCTCTGCCCTCTAGAAAACGTAAAACAGCGCACAAAAAACTGTAAGTTAAGTAAACAGTAAATGTATGGATGTTACAGCCATAAAAACCAGTTTACCTCTGTTTATAAATTAACAGTTTGGTTAGTTTCTTATTACTTTAGCCATTAATGTTTCTTGAAAAATACACAATCCTTTGTGATTTGGTGTCGTGTTTTAGAACTCAAGTACTTTAACATTATATTATGAAATGAAGTGACATCAGACTTACATAGTGATTTATTAAGAAATACTCCTTGTATGAAATCATGTGATTTCATGTGAATGCACACATTCACCTGCTGATGATGGATTGTAGCCAACTTCAAACGTCAGCAAATAGCTTCTTGCTAAAAGTTCGATTTTCTGAATGCCTGTTGTTTCTAATATTAGTTTCTGTCTAGAGTAGAAAGAGCTGCACGATTTCCTCCTTGTTTCCTGACAGGTACTCAGATAACTCGCATCTCTTCGGGTTTACCTTTTATTCCACTGACATACTTTTGATCTCCAAGTTTATTTATTTGTCAAAAATAAACAAATAAATGCATTTATTTATAAATTAATCCTCTTCATTTTCATAAAGGGGAAAATTAATTTTAAATACATAAATAAGCCTTTAAGGAAGATATTATGCTTTCTTCAACTGAACCCAAACTTTAGGAAATGTACATAAAAGGTTAAAATTTAACAGAGTACCTTAACTCACAAATCTCTGTTTGGGGAAACTTGATAAATTAGCCATAAACAGTAGATTATTTACAAGTAGGAAATGATTAACAGTGGTCATTGTTTGGTTTCATTGAGTTTTTATGCCACAGGGGTCTGGCTGCCGGTATTTACACGACCAACTCTGCGGAAGCCTGTCACTACGTAGCCTCTAACTGCGAGGCAAACGTCCTGGTAGTGGAGAACCAGTACCAGCTCGAAAAGATCCTGAAGGTCAGACGGTTCAGCGCAGCATCTAAACCCTCAGTGTGCTATTTTCAGAGCTCTGGCAGACTTATGAGTAACTACTTAACCTGATGTTTGTCTCTTCCTGCAGGTCAAAAGTCAGTTACCTCATCTGAAAGCTATTGTCCAGTATGAAGGTGAACTGGAGCAGAAAGCAGAGTTCCTCTACACAGTATGTTGACAATCAAACTCATTGATCAATTAGAAACATCACATGGTCTTTAGGACGTCTGGTAACATATTTTCTATGACAACATCATCTTTTTATTTTAGAATTATTGCCTTTCAGGGTGACTGATCATAATAAACAACAACACAGCTGTAGCTTTTGTTTGTCCCAGTTTTATTTAAACCTTTTTCTTCCTGCAGTGGGACCAGTTTATGAAGCTTGGAGAGAACATTCCCAACAAGAAGCTGAACGCTGTGATCGAGAGTCTGCGGCCCAACGAGTGCTGCAGCCTCATCTACACCTCCGGCACCACCGGAAACCCCAAAGGTGTCATGCTGAGCCACGACAATGTGAGTCCGCTCTTCAGCAGCACCGCAAAAGACGAAAAAGTTTGGTTCAGGTCTGATTTATTCAGAGAATTCATTTGATCAGTTTAGTGAAGAAAGAAAATTTGTTTTATTTGACAATAATCTTGAAGACACTGGTGGGTTAGTAGTTTTATTAGCAACTACAAGCTTCATGGGATCAGTCAGTTACATGTCGCAGATCCCAGGTGCCATGTGTTGTGTTGTCAGAACAAGCCCTCATCATCACTCCCACAGCGCCGTGCTTGACAGCACAGACGCACCAATCAGTTTACAGGAAACTGGAATCAGTCTGTTTGTTTTGATTCGCTACGGCTGCTGATGGGGATGACAGACGCTAACGACTCGCTCTTTCTTTGTTCCATTCGTTGCCTGGACTCTGATTCTCTATTTTATTTTTTTCTTCAGATCAAACCTGAAATCAGCAGGACAGACATTTTTAAACAGTGTTTTATTTTTTTCAACAGTTCAGTCCAGACAAAACCTGAGCTGTTAGAACCAAAAACAAGTTAAGCTCAACCTAAAGTTTTAATGTTCAGGTTTACCCTGCAATGGATGAAGGAAGAAGAGTGAAATATTCAACTACAGATTATTTAAGAATCAAGCAGAAGAATACCGAGGGTTCTTTGATCAAACATATTTGATATTTATAACTTCTGTACAGGACATAAGTGGGATAGATGTGATGAATTTAAAGGTTGCATCAATTGAACGCCACCAGTAAGACAGACTGTAGTTTCCTTTTCCTGCTCAGTTTTCACCTGTTTTTTTGATCAAACTTCAAGGCTGCCTCGTCTTTTCCCCGGTCAGATCACGTGGACGGCCCGCACCGTGTCCAAGATAATAAACCCACACTGCTGCGAGGAAGTGCTGGTCAGTTACCTGCCGCTCAGCCACATCGCAGCTCAGATGATGGACATTTGGTGCTCCATGAGTCTCGTAGCCACCGCCCATTTTGCAGAGCCGGACGCCCTGAAGGTTGAGCTAGCATCGGTTTGTTAGCACCAACGCTGGTTCCGGGTGTTAATATTGTCTACCGTTGTTTCTGTTTTCAGGGATCTTTGGTGAACACGCTGAAAGAGGTGCATCCGACCGGCTTCCTGGGCGTTCCTCGGGTTTGGGAGAAGATCCAGGAGAGGATGAAAGCTGTTGGCGCCAAGGGCTCCGCGCTGAGGAAGAGGGTGGCGGACTGGGCCAAGGCCATCGGCCTGCAGTACAGCTACAGCGCCATGAACGGGTGAGTCGGCTTCAAGCACAGTTTGAGGAGAAACACAGTTTTTATATAAAGATAGCAACATATGCTGTGTTTGTCTCTGAACTAACAATCACAGAGTGCAGTTTTCAGATTAAGCTTTAATTTGTTATTATATGGAAAAGAGAAAAAAAGTGAAAGTTCAATTGAGAGTATTGTGATCTTCTTCTAAACAACCTTTCAGTGTCTTTTTGTTGCCAAGATTTTCCTGCTGTGTTTGAAAGAACAGATCAAGGTGTTGCTACAGCCAATCAGAAATAAACTAAACAACTTTTAGAGCAGGAATCTGATTAAAAACGCAAATAAAGAGGAAAAATACATATTTATACATTGGAAATCACTCATGTCTGTTGCTTTGTTCCCTTTGTGATGTCATCAGACAGATATCAATCAAATTTTATTTGTCTAGCACATTTCAGCAGCAAGGCATTTCAAAGTGCTTTACATCATATCAAACACAGAAACACAATGCAACATAGAATCAACAATCAAAACACGACATTAAGTCAAGTTCCATCAATAAATTTGAAATTGATTACATTTCAAATACAATCCTAAGCAGGTGGGGTTTTAGTCAAGATTTAAAGGAAGTCAGTGTTTCAGCTGTTTTACAGTTTTCTTGAAGTTTGTTCCAAATTTGTGGTGCATAGATGCTGAAAGCTGCTTCTCCTCGTTTGGTTCTGGTTCTGGGGATGCAGAGCAGACCAGAACCGGACGACCTGAAAGGTCTGGAAGGTTGATACAACAACAGCAGATCTTTAATGTATTGTGGTGCTAAGCCGTTCAGTGATTTATAAACTAACAACAGTATTTTAAAGTCTATTCTTTGAACTACAGGGAGCCAGTGTAGGGACTTTAAAACTGTGTTATGTGCAAGGATTGTTATGATGTGTTTTATCATGAGTTTTTAACCATGAGATGTTCTACATGAGGCAGGAGGTCTGAGCTAAAAATGATTTAGTTCATAGAAAAGTCACATATTTATAAAGTTACCGATGTTATCAAACATGAGTAGATCTGAACACGGCGGCTCATTGGAACGGCCTGCGTCTGCTTGGCTGCAGGGAGAACGAGGTGCCGTGGGGCTTCATGCTGGCCAACAATCTGGTGTTTAAGAAGGTTCGTAGTGAGCTGGGTTTGGACCGCTGCAAGCTGACCTGCACTGGAGCCGCTCCCATCACCAAAGATACTCTGGACTACTTCATGAGCCTCAGCATCCCGGTGAAGGAGCTGTACGGCATGAGCGAGAGCTCCGGCCCGCACACCGTCTCCATCCACGAGTATCGCATTGGAAGGTCAGCAGCAATGCATTATGGGACTTATTGCTTTGAGTGAAACATTTAGTGTTTTGCATACATTTACAATGTTAAATGTGTTGTATCAGTTTGGCTTCTCTAAAGATGCATTTGATCAGTTTCTTTAAAAATAAAAACAAGAATTGGAGCCACACACATCTGCTTTCTGCCTATAGCTTAAAGTTGTCTGTTCCATGTTGCAACAACGCCGATTCTTCCTGTAAGTGAAAAAGAATAAATAAAATGTAAATAAGATTGTGTTTGGTTTAAGAAAATAGAATCCAAATGAATGCCAGTCAGATTAATTTCTGGATTTTCTTGTCCAAGTTGTAGTCTCTGTCTGTTTCTGCTGAGGAGAATTTAAAGAAAACCAAACCATCAACATGACGGCTTACAAACCAGGACACTGAAAGCACTGAGCTCATCTTTGTGGTTTCCCTCTGCAGCGTTGGGAAGGTGATGCCGGGCTGCAAAACGAAGCTGGAGAACCCCGACGCGGACGGGAACGGAGAGGTCTGTTTCTGGGGCCGGCATGTCTTCATGGGCTACCTGAACATGCCCGATAAAACGACCGAGGCGCTGGACGAGCAAGGCTGGCTGCACTCTGGAGACGTGGGCAAACACGACGAGGACAACTTCCTCTACATCACAGGCAGAATAAAAGGTAACATTCTTAACCTGGGAACAAAACTGAAAACTTTAACACAGTTTTGGCCTAGAGCAGTGATTGTAAAAGTTTATTTTTTTCTGATCTTTATATAAAACACTTCCAAAGATCTTTTACTAGAAGGTTTTACATCAGTAAAGTTTATTGTTGTACGTTCACAATCATCTGTAGATCCATTGAATCCATTCAATCTTTTTAAGTGACCACACAGCACAAACCTTCATTTAAAAAGTACTTTCGGTACAAAAAGGTCATTTTACACATCGAACTTAAAAAGCTGCTGTTATCTGATACAATCTTTCATTCACATTTAGATCTTAATCCGGTTCAGCCTCTCAGCACAAACAGATCAGGGCTGAGACGCAAAAACACAAACAATTATAACAATAGGAGACATTTATTACTACTTAGGTTAAAGTTACTTCCATTTAAATAAGTGAATAACCTGGATTATTACCTGAGAACTCAGCAGAGATCTTTTCTATTCCCTGGTTTCAGCTGGTAGTAAATAAGACAGTTTACTTTTATCCTAAATTATTTTGAACATTTATTCCACTTTATGTTTGGTCTTTATTTTTATAGAACTGTATTTACTATGCTTATATATTTTTGTAAATATTATTTTTTATATATATCTGTTTGAATGAAATGTAAATTTTAGTTTCCATGTATTTATTTATTTATCTTTTATTTTGATGTTATTTCCATTACATTAGATGCAGCATTTTATTGACATCTTTCTTTTCCTCTTTTAGCTCCGTATTTAGTTTCTCTTTTTTGTCTCTGTGAAATATTTTTTTGTTGTATGTTTTTATTTTATGTAAACATCTTTGCTTTGCCTTTATTGCTCATGAAATGTTCTCTGAAAAGCATAAATCTGCATCTTTAACTGAATCTAGAGCTCTAGTAGTAAAAATGTGATGTTTGGATTTGTAAAAAAAAAAAAGAAGAAAGAAAGCACAACTGCTGAAACCATGATTTTGCATTTCTATAACACTTTCTTTGTTACTCTTTTGCTAAACCAGAATAATTAATTCTGTTTTTTTTCTCTTAATTTTTTATTCTCTAAAATTTAAATCTCAGTTGCCACAACATTTTTGGGAAATATTTCTTCAGACATTTGGACATTTCTTCCATCTTTATTTGTTTTAAGGATAATTTACGGAAAGGAATTTATACAGAAAGTTTAAGCAGAATGTCTTTTTTTTTTCTGCAGAGATCATCATCACCGCCGGCGGCGAGAACATCCCCCCCGTCCCCATCGAGGACGCCGTGAAGCTCGAGCTTCCCATCATCAGCAACGCCATGCTGATCGGAGACAAGCAGAAGTTCCTCTGCATGCTGCTCACGCTCAAAGTAACAAACTCCTCGCCTCTGCTAACCTCCAACCGCCGCATCAGTGAACAGGTGTGACCGATGTTGTTGCATCCGCAGTGCGTAGTGGACAACGAGGGCAACCCCACAGACACCCTGAGCCCCGAGGTGCTGGACGTCTGTCGGAAGCTCGACGTCAGGACCACCAAGGTGTCAGAGGTCATAGCCAATAAGGAGCCGGCGCTCTACAAAGTCATTCAGGAAGGCATCAACCAATTCAACAAAAGATCCACGTCCAACGCTCAGAAGATCCAGAAGTGGATCCTACTGGAGAAAGATTTCTCTGTCAACGGAGGAGAACTGGGTCAGAAAATACTTTTGTTTTTTTATTCTCTTTTGTTTTTGAGAAAATATTCAATTTTTAATTGTTATCGCAGTTAAAATCAATAACAAATTTTACTGGATGACAAATTGTTTCAGAAATTACTAAGATAAACAATAATATTCTCGTTCTGAGACAATTTTCACGTAATATATTGATAATGTTAGAATAGTGCAAGTTTGCTTTTTCAAAGACCAGTTCCAGCTTAGACTGGAACTGGAAGACATTTTAGATTTATAAAAATCAATAACTAAATACAAATAACACACCCAAATCCATTAAAAAACGTATTATGAGGTCTGTGTAAACAAAACAATATTAATCATCAGAATGGAAATGATGGAGCTCATTTTAATTTATCATGCGATTAACGGATTAACTGCAGGTCAGATTTCATCTCTGAGGATTTTATGGTTTGTTTCTGAACTCCAGAAGTTACGCTCCAAACAGAAACTGAGTCGCTGTTGTTCAGTCAACCGTTCTTTTCTTTTCTCCTCTTTCTGTGCAGGACCCACCATGAAACTGAGGCGGCCCATTGTGGCGAAAATGTACCAGGACAAAATTAACAAATTGTACTCGCGCTGAACTGTCCAGCCGTGGTTCCTGGAGAAGTAAAAGACTCAGAGCAGACCTCTGTTTCCTACGCCTCTGTAAATCTCTGTCTGTTGAATCATATTTATGCTGTTCGACGTTAGCTGCCTCAAAGCGGAGCCGGGCCTCGCCACACCTTAATACATGCAACTGAGGCTGCCGTCACCTAGCTTCTAGGAATGTAAGCTTTTTACATTTTTATCGTGTTTAATGAATGTTTTCTAAGCACTGATCCACTTTGACTTTTAAAGGTTTTTATTCTCGTCTTACAGCAGCTGTTTAAAATCTGACCTCCTGTTTCAGCATCGTGTAAAATTCTCCATGTGGGCAAACAGAAGGTCAACATGTTTTATAATGTGAATATATTGTTTAAAAAAATAAACTTAACGGTCTGTATTCATCCAATCACCCCATCTGCAAATTGTAAATCGAACATGAGTGTGTACAATTTCACTCCTACTGAAAATATATACTTATTCTGTGATATATTTTCTGTAAATTGTCAATAAAAGAGAGTGATTTGGAGCAAATCAAACAGACCTAGCAACAACAAATTTTTTTGTTATATATTTTATTTCAGTTTGCAACTTGGTGCAAGAATATGAAGAGCCAAACAAATCACAATGTAATATTGCATTTAAATAGATAAATTGAAATTAATTATTTAAAATTGACATTTATTAAAACCATGTATAATTTCAGTATTTTACTATTTCACACTTTTTCTACATTGTTACTGCAGCTCATTATGTGACCTTTACCTTCTGACTGATTCATAAGGATGAAAAATAATGTTGCGGCAACTAAACATAAAATAATTTTTTGTGACATTTACTTTTTTCCTAAGTATACATATTTGTCATGGCAAGGTAATATATATTTCAAAAATTACACAAGGAAAATCAAATGTTTTCCTAATTAAATTAAGGCTGCTCAATTTTTTTTGTTTCGTGGATTGTGGCACTTCTGGATCCCCATATTTCTGGACTTTCATGCCAAAACCTATCCAGTAATTATGTTTTTTTTAAAAACAAAACAAAATATCACTGTTCAACATGCAAATAATTCACAGTTCTCTGATTGTGTTGTTATAAAACCAGGCTTATATTTTTAATGTGGTGATAGTAAAAAAGAAGAGAAACACTGAATAAAGTTAGTAGCAGTTTGTAGCACTGTCGCCTTGCAGCAAGAAGGTCCTGGGTTCGATTCCCGGCCCGGGGTCTTTCTGCACGGAGTTTGCATGTTCTCTCTGTGCATGCGTGGGTTCTCTCCGGGTTCTCCGGCTTCCTCCCGCAGTCCAAAAACATGACTGTCAGGTTAATTGGTCTCTCTAAATTGTTTGTCCTGTCTGTCTCTGTGTTGCCCTGCGACAGACTGATGACCTGTCCAGGGTGACCCCACCCTAGGGACAAGGGTGTTAGAAAATGGATGGATGGATGGATGGATGGATGGATGGTTGGTTCAATACCACAGTCATGTGGACAAATGTATGAACTACACCCCAATAATGGAGCTGCTTCATGTTCTCATTAATTTCACAGAAAAGATTTTAAGAGTATAAAAACATGTTAGAGCAAATGAAGGCTTTCATCAAGACAATAATTGTAAAGTTTTATCCACTGTAAGAATATTTTTTGAACATAGTTCATCCAAAAAGACTGCAGATTTTCTAAACTTTTCTAAATACAACTTTAACTCAAACCTCACAGTAAAGCTGATAGTTTTATTAGGGAAACATGTTTACAGTTTTACTAAATATTCATATGTCTGGAAAAATTATCCAATCAATCATTTTTGCCCTTTAGTACCATAAAAGAAGTAGTGATTAAATGTTCACAACCACCTATAAACCTTATCAGAAATATTTTAAATCCCAGTGAATTAAATCCAGCCGGTAATTCTTCTGTTAGTCATTTAGACGGATAAATTTAAGAGTGTAGAGAAAACTGGACCTTTATCACGCATTTTACCTGGAACACTTACAATATATAACGTTTATTTTTAGCAATGAGAGCAGGCACAGTGACGACGCCCCTATCTGGTATGCTGCTGCTGCTCCCATTAAAGCTTTGGTTAATGTAAAACAACATTTTACCAAGTAATTTTATCTTAGTTTCTAGTGAAAATATCTTAGTACACTTGAAATAAATTACTAGTAACTTCTCAACGAGCTACATGAACTTGTTTTAAGTCAATATCTCCTTAACTTATAGAAGAAAAACTAGAACTTTTTCATCAGTATTAAGGAGTTATTGACTCTAAACAACCCAACTTATGAGTTGGTTTTTATTTCAAGTGAACTAACAAATTTGCAGTAGAAACTAGACCAAATACTTGGGAAGATTTTGTTTTTGCAGTGCAGCACGGACACCAAAGTAACCAGAAAACGTCTGTGTGGCTAGAAACGGCCGGTGACTTCATTTGGTGGTGAAGGCGACGCCCTTCTTGACCCAGGCGTTGCTGTTCAGCAGGGACAGCATGAAGCGAGCCACGTCTCCTCTTCCCACCTGACCGCTGCTGTCAGGCACAAAGTATCCCTCGTGCGTCAGAAACTCCTGAGCTGCAACAACAACCTTCACTTTACCCGTTGATTTTGTTTTGTTTTTTCTACTTCTTACTTTTTTCTACTCTCACCTGAGGCTGCCAGGTTCTTCAGGCCGGGCGGCCGAACTACAGTCCAGTTGATGTCCTCGGTTTTCTGCAGGAAGCGCTCCATCTCGTACATGTTGCTGAGGACGCTGCGGATCATCGGCAGGAGAAGGAACCGGATCAGGAACGGAGACTGGGCTCCAGAGTTAGCTAACCAACATAAAAAAATATGACACAATCTCACACAAAGCAAACATAAAAAAATACCAACAGTAGCACTACCAGGTAAATCTCTCATCTACAAGAGACATTACTCAGTAATTATGGGGATAATAAGTCTGTCGTTGGAGGTTTCCATGGCAACTGCTTTAGAGACTTTGGATAAGCAGGTTATCAGTTCAGGTATTCCAATATTTGTTAATGGTTTTTATCAACACGTTCTGCCACATCAATGAGTTTGACACGCTGACCTGTGCAGCCCACTTACGGTCTGTGTACCAAGAAGTCATGGTGATGACCCTGTTGACCCGGGCTTCTCTCATGGCGCCGACCACGGCCGCCATCGACGTGGTGTAGCCCGTCACGCCGGAGAAGAAGGAAGCCGGAAAGCCGAGGCAGGACATGACGACATCCTGGTCTTTGAAATGAGGCTTCAGGCTGTCTGCTGAGAAAATATCAGCCGACACAACCTGGAGACAGACAGACAGCAGGTCGGCATGAAGCCATTTTGATCAACATGAAGCCATTTTGATCAACATGAAGCCATTTTGATCAACATGAAGCCATTTTGATCAAGGGAAACACATGTTTCACAAAGATAAACTGGAGAAAACATAAAGAGAACCAGTCAACAGTACTTTGTTCTTATCCTCAGGTTTGTATTTAATACTTAATAATTAATTGATAAGCGGCCATTTTCTTAAAAACCTCAGTGTTCTCTTGTATCAATTGAGCCGACCGGCTAAATTTTTCATAATGTGCAGCCAAAATAGTTATTGACATCTTTCATGATTCCTGCTCTGACTTCAAGCCTCATTTCTCACAAGGAGTGAAATAAAATCGATCCTGATCTGGAAACAGAAAACCTCACTGCCAATTTACAATTCGCAAAATATTGTAAAATATTTCATATATAATTTATAATGATAAAACATCCATGAAACAGGACTGGGCTACAAACCTACACAAACTGGCAGGACTCCAGTTAAATGTGGCCTCATTTGGCTTCCATTGATCTATGGGTGATACAAAACAAGTATTTTTTTATTTTTGCACTAAATTATTTTTTGGTAAGGAGATTGTAGTTTCTTTTTTTTAGCTACTTTCAGAATAAGCTGACTTAGAGCCTTGTGTCACATTAAATTCAAACAAGCTGCTGCTGGCAACGCCTACCAACTCAATGTTTACACTCACATGTGAAAATGGCTGCAAACAAATGCTCAATTATACAACCATATCTTTGAAAAGCACAAGTAGAGCCTACTGCACAATCAACAAGAATGCAGCAAGTGGTTTCTGGATCGTAAGTCAACAGAAAAACACTTAGTTTTTTCCAGCAGCCATTGTATAAGACATTCAGCAGTAAAACCAGGTAACAGACTGGGCTCCATTGAGGTTGCTAGGTAACAAACTGGGCTCCATTGGGGTTGCTAGGTAACGGGCAGTGCCTGCTGATTTGTCACATTACATTCTGGAGGTTTTTGAAAACGGCTCATTTTCCAGACACCAAAAAACTTTAACTTACTGCCAAAAAAGCAGCTGGGTGTTTTTATTTTAGAGCCTGGGTTGCTTTTCGAAGCTGTTGAGACCCAAATGAAAGTATAAAAATGTGAAAATTTGGCATAACAGGTCCCCTTTAAAGTTACACCAGACAAAACAAGGATTATCTTTAGCTTTTAAGTTAAATTAAAATTAAAAACTTGCATCCATCACAAAACTATATATTGTGTTACAGTTTACTATTATTGCACGGCTTCGGTTCTTAAAGAAACAACATGCTGAATATGTGGCTCCATAAACGCACCTGAACTTTGAACCTGGGTTAAGTTTTACCTTGAGGTTGTCATGGTGCACTGTGAGCTTCGCCGGGTTCCTGACGACGGCGGTGACCGTATGGCCCTGCTCCAGCGCCTGTTTGACCAGAAACTGTCCAGTCTGCCCAGTGGCTCCCAGCAAAGCGATCTTCATCTTCCAACCCAGTCAGGAATTAAAACTGATCCGATGAATCAGTTCGATGGCTGCGAGCTGCTGAGCTGAGGTTTCCTCTTTGTTACACAAGCAGAAGTGTAAAAAAAGGATTACTGCACAGAGATAAAGACATCCTCTCCCACATAAAATACGGTTTCATCATATGACAGAGTTCACAGTCTACTCTGAATAGCACAATATAAGAAATACAGGGTTAAGATGGCAACTAAAACATTTTTATATATAATCTATATTAATAATTTGCTCTTTTTTGATTCATAAAATCACTTAAATTATAGAAAAAGTGGCTCAGAAGAAAAAATTATGTTTTTGTTATGTTTCAAAACATTTAGCAAACAAGTTTGAGTGTGAAATAAAATAAATCCCCGACATTTGTTGCTCATGAATAAACAATTAAACAAATTTAATCTGGAGTTATAAATATTTAAAAAGTGTAAATAACTAGTAGAAACCAAGATGTGTCTCATGAAATTCAGCCAAAAAGATTATTTTTCCTTATTTTTGTCTGTAATTTTAAAATAGAATCAATTCTTTATCTAATTATTGTTTTATCATTGTCTTTATAACTAGTGCATAGATTTGAGAAACTTTAAAAAGTAATTATTTGGAAAGAAAATGGCAATTTTTATGATTAAAAAAATAAATAAAAATGACTATGATTCAAGGAAATGTGGCTCAATTTTACTCAGAAATATACATGATTAGCAAGAATTATCAAAAGCAACACATTGATAATTATTTTAACTTGCAGTGTAAATAAAAATTACTTTCAATGTTCATAAGTCAGAACAAAACACCTGTTGAGGATTGGATCGCCTCAACTTCAAGGATCACTCTGAAGTTTTAAGTTCCACAGAATAAAACTTGAGGAACGTCGTTTTAGACTTGTTGAACAGCCACTGATTATCGTCTACATGCAGCATGTGATCAGCATCTTCTGATACCACATAGATAATTAATTTGACCCGGATCGGTTCAAACAGAGACACACTGTGCAGCTTTCCTCGCCTTGTCCAATTAAACATTTTGGTTTCCCCCCCGAAATCTCCAAAAACAGAAATGTCTCTGCAGCTAAATAGAAAACATGAAACATTATGATGTTTAGTTTATCAAAGCGTAAAAGACCAATACTTTTTTCTACACAACGTCAGCTCCATGTTCAAGCACCAAAGTTATGGGGAATTTATATAAATATGAGCCATGTTTTATTTTTACAGTTTTATTTAGTAGGTATAGTTGAGTGTAGATGGAAAATGAATGACAAACTTTGGACAAATGGCCACAGGTTGGAATTCAGCCTCATTACAGGAGGTTAAAGTTCATCCAGAGGCAACCTGTTGATTTAAGTCTTCAAAGCCACAAATCACCAAAATAAAATCCTATTTTTAACCCTTTGAGATGAAGAGGAATTAATTTACTTTTCTTAAAAGATTTTGGTGCAGAATGCAAACAGAACACATGCCTCCCCATCTAGGAAGTAATTTATCTGTAGGTGTTGAATAAGATCAATATAGATCGGATTTGATCAGATGCAACTGAAATACCAGGAGTCCATTTATCCTACTAAATAAATATCAACACACAGGAAGCTCTTTCATGCAGCTTAAGCTAACATGACTTAAGATTTAAATGCCGAAAAGCTTCTAATTTTTTCCTTTTCTCTTGGTTTCAAACCTATTACCTCAACTAAAGATCCTATAGCACAATTTTACTTTTGTTTTAAAAAAGAAAAACAAACCCAAAACTGTAATATGAGTCAAAAATGTAATCTGGAGGTCAGACCTTAAAAGTTTAAATCAGTATTTTCCAGGAGAAATCTAATTAGTTGCAATTAATCAGTAAATTAAATTAAAATGAGCTTGATCAATTTTGCTTACAGATATAACATGACCCATTTAATTGATGGTTTCAGATGTAAGTGGTTTTTATTTTTGTTTTATTTATTGGTTTTGGTTTTATTTTTGGATCTTTAAAATATCTTTCCATTCCAGTGTTTAGTATTCTTTCCAAAATGAAAGTTTATTGGTGATTGACAGTGCAAACTTGAATTATTATGCCATGAAAACTGTCTCAAAACAACAATATTGTCATTTATCGCTATAATTACAAGGACAATTTCTCATCCAGCAAAATTTATCATGACAGGCTTACTAATCACTTTGATTACTAATAATCACTCTTTAATTACTTCATTTCACAATAAATTTTTTGGAACATGAATGGTAAAATTTTAAACAGGCCTTGTTTTCTGTGAGTCTAGAGATATTTTGTATTTTAATAATTACACTCTTACGTCAAAGAAAGTCTTTCAAAAGAGTGAAGTAATCCCACAAAATTTTAAAGACGTTTATGAGGATTCGTGATCACAAAACCTTAAAACTGTGGGGAAAAAAACAGCTGCCATTTCATACTAGATCAATCTTCAGCTGATGTTTTCTGCTTATGCTGTCAAAAGGAGGACGAGTATCAGCTTGTGACAACTGAACCTTAAATGACCTCTGCGGGTCTAACATTATCTAACCAAAGCGAATCTTCGACACAGTCAGTAGTTTTGGATCTCCTCTTTTTCAGAGGTATTTTTGTTCCTAAATAACTTTTAGCGACTCAAACAGTTTCAGATACGTATCCAAACATCTGCAACTAGCAACCAGCTAGCTGCAGCTTTAAAACGCAGAGTGGACGTTAGCCACGGTAGCATTAGCTTACCTATGCCCGGTGCTACGTCCGTCTTTGTTTCTACGGCGTTTAGAGGGCTGTTCAAGAGCACAAACGTTCGCGTGTGTTTATAAAACAAGGTTTCTGAGGTTGGTTTTGGTTTATTAACACACAGAAGTAGATGAAAACTAGAAATTACCGAAAAGGTAAAATAAAATATATATATATATATATTTGTCCATACTTAAAGGATAATTATAAAAAAAAAAAGGAAAATATTAAAAACTGGAAAGGAACAGGGGAAAATGTAAGCTAATTGTTGACTTTGTGGTTGATTTAGCTGTGTTGGCAAATTTGCACGTGCTTGTTTTGTTAAAGAAGCTAATTTCCAAAATACCCAAAGACAAAACTTTTGTGCTAATTTAGAATATGGGCAGAGGTGGGTAGTGTACCCAAAACTTAGGAGAAATACTTCAACATATTTTTACTCAAGTAAAAGTGAAAAGTTGCCACACCCCCAAATATTACTCAAGTAAGAGTAAAAAGCATTTGGTAATAAGGCTTCAAGTACAATGATACTGATCAAAACATCAGATGGACCAAAATATGAAGTTATGTGGAAATCTAGGATATTTTATGGACCAAAATGTAAATAATTCAAATAAATAACATAATTACAAAATAACAAGAGCAGGCAAAAGGAAATAAATCCGTAATTTATTTCAATGTAAAGTTTATTAGACATTAATAAAAACATGTGTCTGTTTCTGGTGAATTTACTCCAAAATACTCCAAAAAGTAATTTTCCCCCCAAAAAGTTACAATTCACAATGGTTGGACACCTTGAAAATCATACATATGCCCTATACTTTTTATACAGCCTTCAGACTGAACTTTAGTGAAAAATTTACTTGCTTTCTTCATAAGTTTATCAAGATCTCATCAGGACAATGTAAAAAATCGTTTTAGTGAGACTTCATTGTGTGTGCTTGGTTAAATTTTCCTGAGATAACATGTAAACACCCAGTTAGTCTCCTGCTGTCAAAAATCCTCTCAAAACCAGTGGCTGCCTTCCTTCTTGCCACCATGGAGATTCCTCTAGTCGCATCAAGTCATTAGCTCAGGTAATCCACTTGTGGCCTGGTGCTTTGATTATGAGATCTTGGTCAGGGAGTCAGGACTAAACGAGCGTCAGCCGCAGAGAGGAAGAGCTGGACAGTCAGAGTCGCATCCTTCATGGGGCCTCGGTGTTGATGTTCTAATCGGACTCGCTCACAGCGGTGAATGACCTGATCCAGGCGAACTTGTGGATAATGCAACTGAGTAAATGGCTGCTTAAATTCATACTGGAACAGCAGGCAGACAGCCAAACAACGAGGCCAGCTGCTACCGGATAAGCAAGGCTGTCACGTAAGTAAAAATCTGATTTTAGTCAGTCAAATTGGTTGGTCAAAAAGACAAAACATAAACTAACTCACTCACTCTTTGGTTACTTAGCAACACCTTTCTGAGTAACTTGTGGTTACCTAGCAACAACCTGCTGAGTAACTGGCACAGCAACAGTTTAAAGTTTCACTACTGTGCCTCATAACTTACTTAAACTTTACTTAAAAACAAAAAACTGAGTGGACTGGAAGCTGTATATAAACCACCAGTTTGGAAATGTTTCAGATATTTAAAACAAAAAATTAATCAATAATTATCAATATCAACAGATTTGAAAAAAAGACTGTCTTACTCTACGTTTTGATATTTGCGTCATCTTTAAGGTTTTCAATACTGTTTAAAATATATTTTGTTTTTGTTCACAAAGGATAAAGATTTTAACAAAATTCTGCTTTTTATTGTAGTAGATTTAACCAAATCATTCCAGTGTAAACATAAAACACGGCTTGTTGCCATCAGGCTTCCGGCAGGAAGAAGGGAAGCTAGCTGCTTATGCCTCCTTTTAGTGATGTCTTATTTGTTTATTTATCTTCTTAATAAGTGGGTCAATAAAGTATCTAGCCACCTAGCAAATCAAAAATCATTTATTATTATTTCATTCATTGAACTCAAATAAAAGTCGGACATTTTAAAATGCCCCATCCGGGCAGAGATTTCCTGTTTTTGTGTTTCTTTAGTTTGTTTTATGTAAGGCTTCTTAGAATTGAGACAAAAACAGACCTGTGAGGCAGGATTGAGGCCAATCACAGAGGGAAGGAGCAAACCAGCAGTTAACAGGATTAAAGCATGAATGGCCTCCAGATTTAGCTCCTCTGCTACCGAAATACTCAGCTATTATCTGAGACTTGGACAGAGGCAGAACTGTTTTAAAATAATGGGAAAAGGCTGTAATCTCTCTTGTAAATTATCCTGAAATGAATCAGCAGTTACATATTCATACGTTGGCAAGGAGTTGGTAATTATTCTGATGCTGTATGTCCGTTTGTTATTTACAGTTGTCATTGTTATTATGGGTCAGTACATTTTCTTGTCTTGTTATGAGAGTCAGTTTGTAATAATTATGTTTTTGTGTAATTTAACTTATTTGTTGGTTCTCTAGCGCAGTGAACAAGCAGCATGTTTTTAATTACAAATTCCTGACAAGTACTGAGTCTGTAAGTGATATGTTTCATTAGACTGAGAGAAGGGATAGAATTAAATAAGTATTAACGTCTTCCAAACAGAAAAGTGGTGGTAAGCTAATTATTTTGTTACTGTTAAGTACGCACATGTTTTCTCTTGTCCTACTGGTTACCGTTTTTTTTGTTGTTTTTAACATCGTGTTTGAAATAAATAAGTAAATTAAAAAAAGCTAAAAATTTGTCTTCTTATAGATTGATATGTGCGATGCCTTTTTCACTAACTATCATGTTTCTCTGGGGTTTGAACAGGAACAGTCATGGGATGTGGCGTCTCAAAGTCCAGCCAGTTCAACAAACATTCCAGGAAAGGTACAACCATCATCATCATCATCATCAATCCCCAGTTATTTAATTTAACACAAGAAGATCCATATTTTCTTCCATATATCTAAACTTTATTTGTATCCATGAATTATGCGTCTCTCTGTTTCTGCTCTGCTGCATTCAGCCGTCACCAGTAAGTTACTTCTGTTCTGAGCTTGTTCTGCTTTTCGGGATAAACTCCATCCTGATATTTGTAGAAAACTAACAAAACTAAATAACTATGGCCCTGTTGCTGTAGTTAGTTTGGGACGACAGGCAACTCCACCTGCTCAGCTACCATCTAGAGCACAGGTGTCAAACTCCAGTCCTCGAGGGCCGCAGTCCTGCAGTTTTTAGATGTGCCACAGCTACAAAACACTGAAATGAAATGTCTTAATTACCTCCGCCTTGTGTTGATAAGTTCTCCAGAGCCTTGCTAATGACCTAATTATTCTATTCAGGTGTGGTGCAGCAGAGGCACATCTAAAAGTTGCAGGACTGCGGCCCTTGAGGACTGGAGTTTGACACCCCTGATCTAGAGTAATGGCATGCCTCAGGGCTGTGTGCGTAGTCCCCTGTTTTTGTTCCCTCTTCATCCTCGTCTACAAACCTGTTCATGGCTCCCACTCCATAAATAAGTTTGAGAACCAGATGATGGTGGTTGTTTTTGTCCAACACAATAACTAAATAGCCTCTAAAGATGAGTTGGTTGAGTAATGGGCTCAACTAGGTGTAGCCACCCTAAATGGGTTATAATTTTGTTGCTCAATTAAGTAACTATGTTATCCTCAGTTCTAAAAATACAATGGAGTATTAGGGTCATGCTAAGAAAAAATAAAATAAATAAAATTACGAGAATAAAGTCATAATATTATGAGAATAAAGTTGTAATAGTTTGACTGGATTCTCGTATTATTTCGACTTTAGTCTCATATGTCTTTATTATTGTAATATTGTGACTTTATTATTGTAATATTGTGACTTTATAATTGTAATTTTACTATTTTATTCTCATAATTTATTTATTTTTTCTTAGCGTGGCCCTAATAGCCCGTTGTAAATGCTATATATACCAAACATAGGTTGAAAAATTTTTGACTTTGCAATTTGACAGCTT
Source organism: Xiphophorus maculatus (assembly GCF_002775205.1). Taxonomy (NCBI): domain Eukaryota; kingdom Metazoa; phylum Chordata; class Actinopteri; order Cyprinodontiformes; family Poeciliidae; genus Xiphophorus; species Xiphophorus maculatus. Next base: position 8,412,672 of record NC_036454.1, on the reverse strand, counting down.
AAAATTGGGCCTCTGTCTCTTTAAGAAGCTCCTGCTCTTTCCAACACTCTGCCTTCATAACATCATCTCAACAATGCTTCTTCATTATGCCCTTTATAACCGTTCTTAGGAGTGTTGGACAGAGAAGTAATTTGTATGATAAGCTCAGCAGACGCACACAATCTGCAGATTTTTAGTATGAATAAATAAAGATTTTCTGCTGTAATTAAGTTATTTTTAAAAAATAAATATATCTCATAGTTAATCAGCTGCTCCCTATGTTTTAGCTATAAGAGCTGCTGTCCTGATTCAGCGATGGTACCGGCAATATGTTGCTCGCACAGAGATGAGACGGAGATACACCTGGCACATCTTCCAGTCCATCGAATACTCCGGAGAACAAGCCCAGATCAAGGTGAAAACCACTGGAAATGTTCAAATTGTTCAAATTTCTGACAAACAAAGAAAAAGAAGCAACACCTCAGTCTTCATTTTACTTTCTCCTTCATTTTACAGCTTTATAACTTCCTCGGCTACCTCATGGACAACTTCACACCATCCAGCACAGAACGTAAGCTTTGTGTAAATCAAAATCCATCCATCCATCCATCTTCTTCCGCTTATCCGAGGTCGGGTCGCGGGGGTAGCAGCTTCAGAAGGGAGGCCCAGACTTCCCTCTCTCCAGCCACTTCTTCTAGCTCCTCCGGGGGAATCCCGAGGCGTTCCCAGGCCAGCCGAGAGACATAGTCCCTCCAGCGTGTCCTGGGTCTTCCCCGGGGCCTCCTCCCGGTGGGACGTGCCCGGAACACCTCACCAGGGAGGCGTCCAGGAGGCATCCTGACCAGATGCCCGAGCCACCTCAACTGGCTCCTCTCGATGTGAAGGAGCAGCGGCTCTACTCTGAGTCCCTCCCGGATGACTGAGCTTCTCACCCTATCTCTAAGGGAGAGCCCAGCCACCCTACGGAGAAAACCCATTTCGGCCGCTTGTATCCGCGATCTCGTTCTTTCGGTCATGACCCAAAGCTCATGACCATAGATGAGGGTGGGAACGTAGATCGACCGGTAAATCGAGAGCTTCGCTTTTTGGCTCAGCTCTCTCTTCACCACGACGGACCGGTACAGCGCCCGCTTGACAGCAGACGCTGCGCCAATCCGCCTGTCGATCTCCCGCTCCCTTCTTCCCCCATTCGTGAACAAGATCCCGAGATACTTAAACTCCTCCACTTGGGGCAGGACACCCCCCCTGACCCGGAGGAGGCACTCTACCCTTTTCCGGCTCAAGACCATGGCCTCGGATTTGGAGGCACTGATCCCCATCCCGGCCGCTTCACACTCGGCTGCGAACCGCTCCAGCGAGAGCTGCAGATCACGATCTGATGAAGCCAAAAGGACCACATCGTCTGCGAAAAGCAGAGATGAGATCCTAACGCCACCAAATCGGACCCCCTCAACACCTTGGCTGCGCCTAGAAATTCTGTCCATTAAAATGATGAACAGAATCGGTGACAAAGGGCAGCCCTGGCGGAGTCCAACTCTCACCGGAAACGAGCCCGACTTACTGCCGGCAATGCGGACCAGACTCTGACACCGGTCATACAGGGACCTGACAGCCCGTATCAAAGGGCCCGGTACCCCATACTCCCGGAGAACCCCCCACAGGGCTCCCCGAGGGACACGGTCGAACGCCTTCTCCAAGTCCATAAAACACATGTAGACTGGTTGGGCGAACTCCCATGCACCCTCCAGGACCCTGCCGAGGGTGTAGAGCTGGTCCAGTGTTCCACGACCAGGACGAAAACCACACTGCTCTTCCTGGATCCGAGGTTCGACTATCCGACGGACCCTCCTCTCCAGGACCCCTGAATAGACCTTGCCAGGGAGGCTTAAGAGTGTGACCCCTCTATAATTGGAGCACACCCTCCGGTCCCCCTTTTTGAACAGGGGGACCACCACCCCAGTCTGCCAATCCAGGGGAACTGCCCCCGATGTCCATGCGACATTGCAGAGTCGCGTCAACCAACACAACCCCACAACATCCAGAGCCTTAAGGAACTCCGGGCGGATCTCATCCACCCCCGGGGCCTTGCCACCGGGGAGCTTTTTAACCACCTCGGTGACCTCGTCCCCAGAGATTGGAGAGCCCAACCCAGAGTCCCCAGGCTCCGCTTCCTCAGTGGAAGGCATGTTGGTGGGATAGAGGAGGTCTTCGAAGTACTCCGCCCACCGGCCCACAACGTCCCGAGTAGAGGTCAGCAGCACACCATCCCCACTATAAACAGTGTTGGTGCTGCACCGCTTCCCCCCCCTGAAACGCCGGATGGTGGACCAGAATCGCCTCGAAGCCGTATGGAAGTCTTTCTCCATGGCCTCTCCAAACTCCTCCCACGCCCGAGTTTTTGCCTCAGCAACCGCCCGAGCCGCATGCCGCTTCGCCCGCCGGTACCCATCAGCTGCTTCCGGAGTCCCACAGGCCAAAAAGGCCCGATAGGACTCCTTCTTCAGCCTGACGGCATCCCTCACCGAAGGTGTCCACCAGCGGGTTCGAGGGTTGCTGCCGCGACAGGCACCGACAACCTTGCGGCCACAGCTCCGATCGGCCGCCTCGACGATGGAGGCACGGAACACGGTCCACTCGGACTCCATGTCCCCCACCTCCCCCGGGACGTGTTCGAAGTTTTGCCGGAGATGGGAGTTAAAGCTCCGTCTCACAGGGGATTCCGCCAGACGTTCCCAGCAGACCCTCACAACACGTTTGGGCCCGCCAGGTCTGACCGGCTTTCGCCCCCACCACCGGAGCCAACTCACCACCAGGTAGTGGTCAGTGGACAGCTCCGCACCTCTCTTCACCCGAGTGTCCAAGACATATGGCCGCAGATCCGATGAAACGATGACAAAGTCGATCATCGAACTGCGGCCTAGGGTGTCCTGGTGCCAAGTGCACATATGGACACCCTTATGCTTGAACATGGTGTTCGTTATGGACAATCCATGGCGAGCACAGAAGTCCAGCAACAGAACACCGCTCGAGTTCAGGTCGGGCGGGCCGTTCCTCCCAACCACGCCCCTCCAGGTCTCACTGTCATTGCCCACGTGAGCGTTGAAGTCCCCCAGCAGAACAAGGGAGTCCCCAGGAGGAGCACTCTCCAGTACCCCCTCTAAGGACTCCAAAAAGGGTGGGTAATCTGAACTGTCGTTCGGCCCGTAAGCACAAACGACAGTCAGAACCCGTCCCCCCACCCGTAGGCGGAGGGATGCTACCCTCTCGTTCACCGGGGTAAACCCCAACGTAAATCAAAATATTTTTTAAATTCTTGTTTCTTCAATCAAACTGAGCTTGAACTTTGTCGTCCTTCCAGGAAATTTGATCTCGCACATCTTCAGAGAGAATGATGTCTGTTGGGACTCAGAGTGGGAGCGGTACTTCTGCTACAAGAACATCGAAGTGCCGGAGGTTTATTCCGGGCCGCACCTCACCTTCCCGCTGACGGTGGAGCAGGCAGTCGGCCTGCTAGAGGCCTTCAGGAGCAAGAAAGTAGGAACACAAACACCTCACGTGTTTTTATCTGCAAAAATAAATTATGGGGAACAAGTTTATGTCCTTTTTCTAAAGTTTTAATCTATTACTACATACAGTATATATCTTTAAATATCTGATAAAATATTTTGGGCGATGTATGAAAGGCTTTAGCCACTCAACCTCTCACAGCTAGCTAAGCAAAGTTAGTGGAATCAACTCACTCTTGGTTACCTAGCAACAACTTGCTGAGTCACTTGTGGTTACCTAGCAACACCCTGTTGAGTAACTGCCACAGAAGCAGTTTATGGTTTTACCACAGCGCCTCGTAACTGCTTAAAAATAAAAACAACAATTTGGAGTGAAAACTACGGATAAAACAGAAACGGTCATGCCAGCAGTTTGGAAATATTTCAGATATTTAAAACAAAAACATTAATCAATCATTATCAGTATTGACTGATTTGAAATGCTAATATGTGATATGTTTTTCAGCCATATAGTCCAGGCCTATTTTGGGCAATGTCAAGATTGCAAACGTCCTAAAAGGGCCGATTTTGCCAGAATGTTTGATAAAAGCCATTAACAAACTGTTAAAATATTTAATCCAGTGTCTTGATTTAATAAGTTATTTGGACAATTAAATGATATTTAACATCTTCTCACAGGATTTCTTGATAGTTGTTTTACTTTTTTTGCAGTCCAAATTACTGATTTTGTGCTGCTAACTTAGAAATATTTGAAAGAAAATGTGTGACATTCCCACTTATGTGTGACAGTAAATGTGACTTTTTATGACTCTCCACATTGATCGCGGACATCAAGTAAAGCCGAGGCAGCAGTAGAGTAGAAGTAAGAAATACTGCCACCTGCAAGTGGAGCTAGTATCAGTTTTTGATTATTTTTGAGGAAAATTTACAATAAACTCATGCATTAGTATAAAAAAGTGCTGGTGAATTTGCACAAATAATGCAAATATTTTGTCAGTGAATTTCCGCAAAAAATTAGAGGGACTGATTTGTATAATCTGGCTGTATAAAAATAAAAACAACTTAAAGTTTCACAGCTGTGGCGGCCTTCAGTTTGAACACTTGTGTTGTTAATTATTTATACTACACATTGTCACATGTTTATTGTCAGTTTTTGTGTAAAATTCCACATAAATTGCATTAAATAAATGAATTTAATGAATGAATTAATTTAATATTTGGAACGAATATTCATGGTGGCATTATTTTGCTGTGTGTTTATGCATCTGTGTCCTCGGCCATCTTTTCTCACTCCTCTCTCTCCCAGCAGCAGCTGCACTCTCGCTACGTGCTGGAGCTGCTGCTGGAGACGTGGAAGCTGCTCCGCATGCTGCCAAACATCAACCGCATCTCCACCTGCCACAGCAAGGAAATCACTATCTGCGGTAAGATTTAACAAATCTCTGGTAAACAACATTTGGTAAATTAGACTCATGTTTTGACCCTTTAAGCATGAGAATACTGTTCAAAAATGAACATAAGAACAGTTCCTTTTGTATGAACTGATTCATTTTTGTCCATGCAGGTGATTTGCATGGACAGCTGGAGGATCTGCTGCTGATTTTTTACAAGGTTAGATATTGTAAATGTTGTTTTTTTCTGCTGATATTTAATGCAGTTACATTTAAATTGGTACACTCTGATCTTTTCACAAACTAATACATATTTTTGGTTTAGTTTCTTGTGCAAATATCTTAGTACACTATAAGTAAGACAAAGCAGATTTCAGCAAAATATAGAAGCTCTTTTTAAAGTAAATAATTATTTGATATTGATTAAAAAGTTCTAGTTCAACTTGCAGATTGTTTGACATATAACATTTTTCCCATGTTAAAAGTGAAACAGTTTGCCAGTGGAACTAGTACTTTTAATCAATATCAAGGAATTATTGACTTAAAACAGCCTCCATATTTTGCTGAAAAGTTAGTTTTGTCTTATTTCAAGTGCTCAAACTATCTTTTGTACCTTTTAACAAATTTGTTCTCGATACAACTGAGACATCTGTATGTTTAACGGGGTTTTTGTTGAGCAGGTCAGCCGATTGCAGCTCATAGATATGAAATGGAACGAAAATAAAACCTTTTTTTAAAAATATTTTACAAATAAAAATAGCTAGTTTTGAATATCTGGAGAAAATATCATATATAACAATGAAATATTTGCAGATTCTTGTTTGCAAAATAGCACAAGACAGTCAGGAGAGGTTACATTTCTTACGTCATAGATTCTCACCTGGATTTCTGTCTGGACTTTGACTGGGCCATTCTTACGTTATGTTTAGGGTTGTAAAGGTTTTTCCAAACTTCTCTTTGATATTTTCCTTACGTTAGTTTGGAGGCAGAATCTGTAATTAATTTTTTATTTTAAAATGTTGTGATCACTCTGATAACTTTAAGAGATTACGAACACACCGGTGGGTGGTGAAGATATTTTTTATTCGTCAAATGTCCAGTTTGAGGCTTTTAAAAATAATTTTTGAGAACTTTTTGATCTCGTAAGATAGGATTAAGTTAACTATTGCTTACATCTAAGTTGTAAGAAATATTTAGCTATTACGTTGTCTATGTTTTTGCTAGAAAAAAACAATCAAGTGGAAAGTGTGTTTAAGAAACAAACCACCTTTTGTTACCCGCAGCCTCTCTTGAATAATTCGTATCCTGACAACACGAGACAAATTATTGCTTTATTTTTTTTTATCCCGTGTTCTTCTCTGTGTACTGTTGCCAATTTCATTGTTTGCATGCATGCTGCAGATTATCCGTGTAATCTTACATTATTTGCCTGTTTACATCCCAGAATGGCACGCCGTCCTTAGAGAAGCCCTACGTGTTTAATGGAGACTTCGTCGACCGAGGAAAAGACTCCATTGAGATTCTCCTCATCCTGTTTTCGTTCATGCTTGTTTATCCGTGTGACGTCTACTTGAACAGAGGCAACCATGAGGACCACATCATCAACCTCAGGTGGAAAAATATACATGCAAATGTTGGGGATTAATGGTATAAATCTGAGTGAATGAAGCCTCCTGTTTTCTCTCTGACTTCCTTTGTTGTGTTTCCAGGTATGGATTCACCAAGGAGGTGCTGACTAAATACAAGGTACATTGTACAGATTTTTCATTCAACCACTTAAACCTTTTTATGCAATATTATAAATACATAAAAAATGCAAATAAACAAATAATTCAGTCCCTATTTTAATTAAGAAACTAAGTATTTTATTGCCTAAAAATACAATACCACAGTTTTGATTTAGTAGATCTGAACCAGGTGAAGCTAAATCAGCCACTTGAGGATTTTTGGCTAAAACATGTTTACAAATGTGTTTTGATCTTAAATGCAAAATGTTTATCATTTTTGTACCATTTTGGCTTAATTAATACTCTGAAATGTAAATAAGACATTTAGATTTCAGTAAATGTCTTATTTCTTTAGTCTGAATACTGGAGTTAACGATTAATCAATTACTAAATTAGTTGACAATTATTTAAGTAATTAATCGTGATTAATCACAATTAAACCAATTAATTGTGTCAGCCCTGATCTAAATTTAATCTGAAACGAACTGTATTACATTCTGTTCATGTTTCACCTCAGATTCACGGAAAGCGGATCTTGAAGCTGCTGCAGAAGATTTTCAGCTGGTTGCCATTAGCAACCATCATCGATCAGAAGGTGCTAGTCCTCCACGGCGGTATCTCCGACTCTACGGATCTCAGCGTTCTGACCAAAGTGAACCGATACAATGTGAGAAACATTCACGTTTCGCTCAACTTAGACTTATCCACAGTCTTTACATTCACTCTCTGCTCTGTTTCTGACCCAGTATGTTTCAGCGCTGCGGCCTCCGAAGAGGAGGAACCACAGCTCGGCGGGCATGTCCATCGACATCGACATGGACGACGACCTCTGGAGCACCAGTAAGATCTACCAGCGCCGGGCGTCCCTCACGTATCCCAAGCCGCTCGGACCGCGGGAGTGCTTCCACAACCGCTCGCTGCAGGACTTCTCGACCCGGATCAAGGCCAACATGGAGAACGAGCTGGAGCACAGCAAGAGGAGAGAGGTCATCCTGGCAGCGGCGCTCCACAGGTCACAGCAGGACATTCTGTCTGCGTCCACCGACTCTATGAACAGCGACAACGCCAAGGACGAGTGGAGGCAGGTAAGAGAGCTGAGAATCTTCTCAGAAACTAAAAATATCTAAAAATAATAATAATTTATTCGGTTTCAGCACAGACAGCACATCAATACCTCCAAAATGTCAACCCCACTGGTTTCTTACTATCCTCATGTTTTCTCAAAAGTTCTGGCAGGATAAATTCCCAGTGAATAAGTTGACCAGAGATTTCTAAATACATAAACACAGATATAGACTGCAGGGCTGAAACAATTAATCACGATTAATTGTGGTTAATTGATTATTGAAATAACCATCAACTAATTCAGTAATCAATTAATTGAAATAATTGTGATTAATAGTGATGCTTCCTCACTCTGCATAAGCAGATGACATTGAGGTCACATGAAGCATGGAGGACAACTGAAGGAATGTTAGGATTATATTTACATCGCCCTTACAGCAAATTCATAAATTTCACCCCATTTTGTCTCTTTACAACTTCAGTGTGTTTTACTGACTCTATGATTCTGACCCATAAATGTACTTCAAACTAAACCGCACCAATTAATTGTTTTACCAGGGCTGAAACGATTATTGGATTAATCGTGATTAATCGTGATTAATCGATTTTGAAATAATCATTAGCTAATTTTTTAATCAGTTAATTGTTAACTGGAAAATACAGACTCAAAAAAGATCAATTTCTGGAAGAACAGCACACTCAGAGCAGCAATTAGTCCAAAACTATGCAAAAAATATATTTACTTTGCAATTAAGATAATAAAAAAATCCTTCTTTTTCTATATCTTACCTTCACATGGTTCAAATTAGGTAAAAAAAACAACTCTTACTTTAGAATCAGTGAATCTAAAACATAATCATCAGATCAGCCCTACTCTATTGATGGTAAGTAAAGCAGAAAGGGTTGAGCTTTTCACATGTTGATGTTAGTTATTTGTTTTTGGCAGCAAATGCATCCTTCGCTACAAGTGATCAGGCTATGATGTTGCATTTTGAAAATGTTTCTTTTCTTACTTAAAAAAGAAACTGAATTATTTATTTGTATATTTTAATGCATTTCCAATTTGCAGAATGTTCCATTTTTGTTATTTGATTAATCGATTAATCATCTGAATAGTTGATAGATTAAGTGATAACTTATATCATCGTTATTTGCAACTGTAATCTGTTCAATTATTGCTTACAAACTAAAGAATGCTCCATGTGAGGCAAAGTTTGAGCCCCAACCAAGAGGGAACAGTTCACCTTTCAACCACAAGGAGTATTTCTTCAGGTTGATGTTTGATGTTTATGCATTACAACGCATCAGTTTCCAAAATGTCGCGCTTGGATCTAAATTTTAAAAATCTCTGGAGATTCACAGACAAAAAAGTGAAAGAAAGGAGTTGGTCATTTTCCAGACGCAGATTTGTTTATCGGTCACAGCTCCACCTGAGATGTTTACATCGTAACGGTGTCAAGCGTACAAAGACATGGTGGTCAGGGGTCACGACCTTTGTGCTCCAGCCTTCTTCCAATCACAACCAGACAAGCCAAGGCTTCGACTGCTGTAATCCTCGATAATCTCCCTGCCGTGACTTCAATCTGCTTTTCAGGCTGACTGTCTCAGCGGCTTCAGAGCAGCTCGGCTCAATGAACAGCTGCTGCACCGTAACGTAAACAATAGACTGTAAAAATGCGGAGAGAAACTTCTATATTTATTATACTTGGTTTAGTTAATGACTGTCTCCTTTTATTCTTACAATACTTGTGAATGAATAATGCAGTAAACCTCTAAAAGGGTTAGGGTTAGGGTAAGGTTTAACCATGTAGAGTTTCTGCACCTAGAATGTGTCTGGGAATTAAATGTGACCTATTATGCTTCCTTGAACAAGTTAGGATAGGTTTATGGGCTATACAAAACATAATTTGGACAAAATGATTTTTATATAATGAGATTTTAGTGAGTTCTGCCTATCTTTAGCTCCTTTTATAATGAGCTGTTTGAGAGTCTCTCATCACTTTAAATCCAAATAAGCTGCTGCTGGTCACGCCCCCAACTTAACATTTATACTCACACATAAAAATTGCTGCATACTGATGCACAGTTATACAATGATACATCTTTGAAAAGCATTAGTAGAGCCTCCTATACAACCAACAAGAATGCAGCAGTGGTTTCTGAATGGTACGTCAACAACAAAACACTTGTCTTTTCCAGCAGCCATTGTACATACAGCTATAAAAGGTGTTGCCGGTCTGCTTGGGTTGCTAGGTTACGGGCTGGGCTGGGGTTGCTAGGTAGCTGCTCAGAGTCTTCGATTGTGACTCAACAATTTAGAGGTTTTTGGACCCAGACTGTGGGCCGTAAGGCAGTAATTTAATCAAATTACATCACAAAATTATTTCCAGCATTTGTTCAACAGATAAAAACAGCGACCAGAGACTTAAAATACAAGACATTTTTTGATTTCCTTAGATCTTTGTTTAATTAACTTAATATCAGCAATACTGAGAGACAAATGTCTCTTTTGCTTTTAATTTGTCGGTCACAAGTTCAAAATATTGGGAATTTTAAGGATGAAATTAATTTTTTTATTATAAGAAAAGGAAAAACTCAACCTGAAAGGTTTGTCCCTTCCTGGTTACACTAATGGCCACAATGTCACACACAGTCCTACCAGTGGTGCTTGATGGGACGAGTAAAAGAACAAGTCAGGAAATCTTGTGGATTATAAATACTAAAAATACTCAGTCCTGCACAAACAATTTCTCAATTTCATCTAATAAATTTTAGCTTTATAAACTTGAAAATACATCCAATAATTATTTTATTAATTATATTTCTCTTTATATTTAACAGTATATGAAATAATTAGCAATTAAATTGTGGGCAGTTTTTAAAAAAACCTTTTTTTAGCTTTTGCAGTGTGTCCAAAGTGTGGCTCGGGGGCCATTTGTGGCACTTGAAAGGATATTGTTTGGTTCCTGATCACAAGCCAAGAGCAGTAAAAAATTTGGCCAACAAAACAGAAAACAATCGATGACCCCAAAAAAATGGAAATGAATGTTTTCCTACTATATTTTTACAGTTACGATGTAAAATGCCACTGGACATTTTTAATTTAATGAATTTTGTGGCCTGTCAGTAGTTTATATTTGCCAATTTTGCCCCCCAGGGCAAAAGGTTTGGTCACCTGTGGTGTAAACCATAGCAAATAGAAATTAGAATTTTGGAATTGAAAACTAAATGTTGAATAACTGAGTAACTCACCTATTGTGAAAGTTTATTTTTAGTTGTAAAATCTCTTTTTGTGTGTCTGCAGATTCTGGACCTGCTGTGGAGCGACCCGATGAACCAGGACGGCTGCATACCCAACGAGGTGAGGGGCGGAGGCTGCTACTGGGGTCCGGACGTCACTGAGGACTTCCTGAACAGACACAACATGCAGCTCATCATCCGCTCACACGAGTGTAAACAGGAGGGCTACGAGTTCTGCCACAACCGGAAGGTGAGATCGGGTCGACAGTTAGTTCATCTGTCGACCCCACGAATCCTTCCTTTAAACACCGGCAGTGTCGCCTAATGAGCGCCTTCTGTTACCGTCTTCACCCAGGTCCTCACTCTGTTCTCTGCCTCAAATTATTACGACGTGGGAAGCAACCGGGGGGCCTACGTGAAGTTGGGTCCAGACCTCGTGCCTTATGTGATCCAGTACCAGGCCAGTAGCATGACCAGAGAACTCACCGCCAGGCAAAGGTAGGAAAAATACCTGGAGTCAAACATGTGCAGAACAAATTACATGTGGAAGACGAAATGTAGAGCTTTGATTTTCCTAATTTCAGAAAAAAAAACACATGCTCTTCCACATCCAAACGCTGCAAAAACACAAAGTCTTAAAACGTAGTTTTTTATCCAGATTCGAGTACACTTGAAATAAGACACGATTGACTTATAAGTAACTTTTTAGCAAGATATAGAAGCTTGTTTAGAGTCAATAAAATTCCTTAATATTGATGAAAAAGTTCAGATTCTTTTGCCAGATTATTTCACTTATAACATGGCAGGGACATCATGTTATAAGTGAAATAATTTTCCAGTGGAAAAATAACTTTTTCATCAATATTAAGCAATATTATTGACTCTAAAAAAGCTTGAATATCTTGATAAAAAGTTACTTATAAGTTAAGTTGTCTTATTTCAAGTGTACTAAGATATTTTATACTAAAAACTAGACAAAAAGATTTCATGTTTTTGCATTGAAGAAATAGGCAGGTAGTCACAAAGTCGATAAAAATGCCATTGAACTGAAAAACATGACATAAGTGTTTCGTATCAGTTGATGTCGTTTCTGGCTTTAAATATCTGAAATGAAACAAAACAGGTGGGGTGAACTGGTGGCTGAGAAACACATTGTAAAGCATCTTAAATAGTTTTAATCCGATTTAATCTGTTTCCTTCCGTGTCGTTTGCAGCGTCGGGCGAACCGAACGCTCGGCCCTGAAAGTCCTGCGGGAGCAGCTGTTTGCGCACAAGTCAGACCTCCTCTGTGCCTTCAAAAAGGTTGACACAAAGAACGCAGGTGTGTGGTGTCGGTTTTCACACGTTCAGCCTCCATTGGATCTGGTGACAATCTGAAAGTTCAGTGCTTTGTTTGAGGAAAATTTGAGCGCAAATCTTTTGTATCCATTGTCTAGCACTACGATACCCATTCAGGATAAACAACGCCTGTTTTTAATCTCTTCCATCAGTTTCATAGAAACTTTAGATGGAAGATAAGTGATTCCTTTCTGTCGAAGGAACAGTCCTGAAAATGTAGAGGAGTAAATATAATGCACTGCAAAAACACAAAGTCTTACCAAGTTTCTAGTGCAAATATCTTAGTACATTTGAAATGAGAAAAAACAAGTAACTTTTCAACAAGATATAGGAGCTTTTTTAAGTCAATAATTTCTTAAAGTTGACCTATTATGCTTCCTTGAACAGGTTAGGATCGGTCTATGGGATACAAATGATATGTTCACTACATTTTTTTAACAGTCATTTGTAGGTAATGAGATTTTCGTCTAGTAAGTTTATTAGTCTACATAGTTTATGGTGTATTTCGAGCTCCTTCCAGAATGAGGTGATTTAGAGCCTCTTGTTACTTTAAAATGTGAATTTTGTATAATATGTCCCCTTTAATATTGGGAAAAAAGAACTAGTTCCATTGGCAGATTATCTTACCTATGTGAAAGATATCTTGTTATAAGTGAAATAATCTGTCAGTGGAAGTAAAACCTTTTCATCAAGTTACCTGTAAGTTCGTTGCATCCTATTTCAATTGTTCTAAGATATTTGCACTATAAACTAGACCAAAATACTTGGTAACATTTTGTGTTTTTGCAGTGCAGCACATTTTATTCTGGATAGTTACTTCACTTAATTTCAATCCCTTTAATCAGATTCCTTGACGCTTCATCACCATACACGCAGAAGTCTTAACAACAAGATGCTGCAGCCCTGCTTTAGTGAGGAGCTGAAGTATTCCTTTGATGTGAACTTTGACCTCCACCAGGTTTGGTGTCCCTGATTGACTGGGCCTCAGCGGTGGAGAGCGTTATGCACCTGAATCTGCCGTGGCGGATGCTGCGCTGTCAGCTGGTCACCTGCAAGTCGAGCGACGGCATGATCGACTACTACGACTGGTTCAACGAACTCGCCATCAAAGGGCCCAACACAGACGTAAGGACGCAGAAACGCAACTGGGACCAGCCAGTCACAGATCAACAAAGATATTTAACCTAAATTTTATAAACGTATGGATAAGTTTTCTTTATCAGCATTATGAGGAAACTTTAAAAAGCCCCAATAGCTGAAATTGATGTGGTTATAAATATGATTAATACTATCAGGAATTAGAAAAATTATACAATATTTCTAAAAACTCTCCCCATGTTTTGCTAAGCAAGTCATTTGTTTGTTGTCAAATGCATGAAACGATTCAGATTGTCTATAAAGGAAAATAAACAGAGAAAGACTCAAGACACCTTACATGTTAATAAGTTTTTATATCTGTGGTGTTAAGGGCCTAAAACATTCTAAAAAGTGAATTATTATTCCATAATTTTTATCTCTTTTTGTTTTAGCTTGATATTTTGTAAACTTCCAAAACATGTCACAAACGAACAAACCATTTTTAGATTAATTTAATGTAAAAAATCTTTGCACCTTAACTTAATTTTACTCTAAACATTATTTGCATTATTTTGTAACAAACCAAATCATAATATTTCATGACAGCAGATTTAATAAACAGTGGATTTGCATGTTTTTGTGTAAGGATAAGGAAATGCTTTAGGAAAAGTTTTAGAAACATCATTGAGAGGAAAATCTGGAAGAAATAAGAGGCTGTAAATTTAGAACAATTAGAAACCAGTCGACCAGAAACGGTTCTGTTTTCTGTTTTTCTCTACCAGCACATCGACCAGAGCCTGCTGGAAACTTTGTACCGCCATCGCTCCACTTTGGAGACCATCTTCAGGATCGTAGACACAGACAACTCAGGTACAAGAACTGCACAGTTTAATTATGTATTCAGCATATCGAGACAAAATAACGCTGTTTTTAATGCACTTTTGGTTTGTTGGATGGTTAGTGTCAGGACTGGTAGACAGGTTTGGTAGATTTGAGTTTTAAGACTAGATTTACATGAACAATTTGAACAATTCTGATTCTGAGATTAAATTCAGAATTCTGTTTTATCTTTCTTTTAGCCTCCCTAATTCTCCTCCGTCTAAATGTACAACAGCATATTAGGGACATTGTAGATAAAAAAGACAAAATGAGTCAATTTCCACCAAGAAACAAAGATTCATCTCAGAAATTTTCTAGAAAAAACAAGGAAATTTGTGAGAAAAACAGAAATTTTGAGATGAATGGTCTTCCGCTTACAGTCGAAAAAGTCAAACTTTTAGGACTTTTCAAACTCAGACATTTCCAAGTATTTTTCTAACTACAACAACCCCAATACACTGTCGCAGAACTGTTATAATAATGTTCATTTAATTAAAATATTACTTGTTAAATTTGTTGTTGTGCAGGTAATTTTTGCTTGTTTACTTGGGGAGAAAAAGCAAAGTTGGGGATTTTGAACTTGGGAATTTGGTGTAAAAAGTTTCTGGTTTAAATAGAGTCTCCTGAGCCTCTGTTAATCCACAACGAGCGTGTCAAAGAGGTCACGGCTTCCTGAGTCCTGGTAGGGATTAACCCACTGACCTACTGCTCCCTTTCCCACTTCTGAACCGTCACAGAGTTTCACACCACCTTTCCTGCATCCTCTTCCTCCAGCATCCACAGCAAATTAGGACTACTGTAGACAGAAAAAAATAAATACATTTCTGCCAAAAAAACCTCAAAAATTTCAAGAAATTTTGTAAAACTGAAAATCATCCACACTGTGCTAATTTTTACTTTTTACTTTTCAAACTCAGAAATTTTAATTTTCAAATTTCTGAGATTAATCTAAAAAAAAAATCAGTTTTTTTTCTTGAAAATTGAAAAGTAAAAAAGACAGAATTTTCTGAGTTCCAAGAGTCGAAAATTTGTGAGAAAAAAAAATCAGCAATTTTGAGATTCATCTCAGAGATTTTCTGAGACTTTTTGACTTTTCAATCTTCCAAGTTTTTTTTCTAGAACATTTCTGAGATAAATCTCAAAATTTCTGAGCTTTTTTCTATCATTTTTTTTTTACTTTTGGAATTCATAAATTTCTTTGTTTTTTCTGAGGTTAATCTAAAAATTTCTTTTTTTATTGCAACTTTTCAGAAAAATAAATAAATTCTGAGCTCCAAAAATGGAACATTTACAAGAAAAAAATCAGAAATTTTAATCTAAGAAATCTTCTAGAAAAAACATTTTGACTTTTCCAAGTTTTTTTCTAGATAATTTCAGAAATCAATCTAAAACTTTCTGTGATTATTTTTTCTTGCACATTTTCAGGAAAAAACAAAGAAATATCTGAGCTCCAAAAGTTTTAAGTTTAAAAATTTCTGATGTTTTTCTTGCAGATTTTTGGCTTTTGGAGTTCAGAAATTTCCTTGTTTTTTCAAGTAAATTTCTGAGATTATTCTGAGCATTTCTATCTTTTTTGGTGGAAATTTACTTGTTTTTTCTTTTGTTTTTCTATCTATGGCAGGGGTGTCCAAACTTTTTGCAAAGAGGGCCAGATTTGATCAAGTGAAGATGCCCGGGGGCCAATAGTTTGTTCGTACATTTTTTAACTACAAAAGTTTAATGCAAATACACACTGTTATAAAACAATTTTCATTGTCACAATTATCTTTATTTTTCAAATGACAAAATAACCAAATATAAGCCACTCAGGCAAATGAGAACAACTCTAAATACACAAATTCTGCCTTTCTTTCATATCTGGAGAGTCAGATAACATTGAACAAACTGTATGAAATACCTTAAATTTACATGAGTTTAAAAATATCTTTGCCTCAAGAACATTTTAAACAGGAGTTATAAGTAATGCAAAGTTGTCTGTTATTATTAAATCTTAAAACAAGTGAATTTTGCTCATCATTTACTATATCTACAGGTTCATAACCAAATCTTACTCAAGAGTTTAATAAAAATAAGTGCCATAAATCCAGGTGCACAAATGTTCTTTTGGCTCTTCACTGCTGATAGTGACAGATGTTACCGTTCAAAACACTCAGTTTCATGTCCTCAACTCTCAGTGCCACACTGTTACTGCCAGGCAAACATTTTTCTCAAATTCTTGCTTCTTCTCAGGGCAAAATGTTCTCCACCATTTTCATAACACAGTTTTGATAAATGTATCTTCAGTAAAAGGTTTGCCATGTTTAGCTATTAACATTAACTTCGTAGCTTGCTTTGGTGGTATTTTCTTTTGACTCACAGGCCCGCGTGAAGAATCGCTGCTTCACTTTTTCAGCACGGTCACTTCGTGGTCACTTCCTGTTAGCTTGTTGTATGTGTTAGCATGTTTAGTCTGGTAGTGTCTCTTTACATTGAAATCCTTAAACAAGGCAACCGTCTCACAAATTAGACAAGCACAATTGCCTTGATTTTCAGTGAAGAAGTGTTATAATTCCCATCTCTCTTGAAAGCGGCGGCCCTCACTGTAAACTTTCCTCGTTTTCTTTGCAGTGGCCATGGCAGAAATGAGTGGAGAGCGGTTCGCTGCACGGAGGCAGAGACTGATAGTATTAAAGTGGTGCTGCCACCATTTGGTGAAAGGAGGAATTACAGTTTCAAGTTTTATGATTTATTTATTCTGTTTCACAGTGCAGGCGGGCCATAAATAATACATTATAAGACCGAAGCTGCGGGCCGTATGAAATCTGACCGCGGGCCGTGATTGGCCCCCGGGCCGGACTTTGGACATGCCTGATCTATGGTGATTGTAATTTGACATCAGGTCTTTCTCTTCCTCAGGCTTCATCAGCATGGAGGACTTCCGGCAGACGTGGAAGCTGCTCAGCGTCTACCTGAAGATGGCGATCACAGACGAAGACATCTGCAACCTGGCCGAGACCATCGACAGCAACCACGACGGCAGCATCGACATCGACGAGTTCATGGAGGCTTTCCGGCTCACGGACAAGAAGAGCCGCCTGGAGAGGGGACGCAGCATGTTCATGGCCACGACGTCGGACCTCACCAAGCTGGAGGGCGACCCCAACGTATGACCCAGCAGACTCAAAACAGATGTGCAGCCGCTCACGACACAAGCTGCTTTGATGACGCACGCGGCGACGCAGGATGGCGCAGAGAGGCAGCTGCGTCGGGGATCACGGGGGATTAGGTGGAGCTCTGAGATCACGTGTTTGACGGTGAAGGTTCATCTCAGCACGAGGAACAAGAGAGACGAAAACAACACAGGAAACATTTTTTAATAGCTACAAAACTGGAATAATGTGACAACTGCACTGTAATTAAAAAAAAATAAGTGTTAGACAATGAGTACGTGGATTCTTGCATTTCCTACAAAGAGAAAACGTTTTTTAAACAACTAGAAGATGCAAAATATGCACATTACAGGCAACTCTTGTACATATTTTTGTAAATAGCTTTGAAATAAATGTATGTTTTATTGCACAACTATAATCCTACACTGAAAAATCAAACTTTAATTTGAGTACATTTAGATTTTTTTTTTAAAGGTGACCAGTTATGGTTCCTTGAACAGATTAGGAAAGGTTTATGGCCCCTACAAAACGTCCTCATTACATTTCTACACAAAATCATTCTTAGATAATTAGATTTTAGTTTTGTCAGCTCTGCCTATTTTGAGCTCCTTTCAGTTGTTTTAGAGCGTCTTTGTCACTTTAATTCCAAATAATCTGCTACTGGCCGCACCCTTCGACTCAATGTTTACACTCACATTTGAAAACGGCCGCAAACAGATGCACAGATGTACAACTGTATGTCTTTGAAAAGCAGAAGTAGAGCCTCCTGCACAACCAACAAGAATTCAACAAGTGGTCTCTGGATGGTAAATCAACAGCAAAATCAAACCATGATGGAGCTCCACTTGGGTTGCTAGGTAACGGGGTTTGGCTTGCCTGTGGTTGCTAGGTAACTGTGGAATGTGACTTAACAATCGGGAAGTTTTTGAAATGGCTCCTTTTCCAGACACCAGAAAGCATTAACTTATTGGGTATTTTTTTAAATGCTGCTTTTAGAAGCAGTTGAGACCCAAAATGGAAGTATAAAAAAAGACCAGAGCTGATGAACTTTTAATCAATAGTCAATTGCATTTAATACTGCGGTGGTATAAATGTGACAAGATGCTGTCATTTTGATTAAAAATGGGAAAGACAAGAGTTCATGTCATATCGGTCAGGCAGATGTTTGTTCATAAGTCAGCAAATGGTCACAAGAAAATAGAAACTTGACAAAACTTGTCCATCCATGATCGAAGGTTTGAAACTGTTGCTGTTTAGTTTTCAGTCTGAATCCACCCACACAGAATGCAGTGAAGGTGGTGAATATAAGCTATTTGTTAGCACTTATAACATTTTCTATCTGTGTAAGCCAGTAAAGTTTACACAGATAGAAAAGTTATTCATTGTCATATTATGATAAAGCAAGAAAAACTGAATTTATTTATTTATTACCCTTCTTTAGCATGGGGTCTTCAGAAAGACTCCAAATTCATCAACAAGTAAACATATACACAAAAAATATACTCTAGATATTTGTAAACAGATAAACATCTACTACAGATATTTATTATAAATACTTTAAAGCTTAAATAGACAGTAAATGTATAGAAATATTCCAAATATACCAGAATGCAAAATATATACTATACAATTATATCATCTTCAATTCATTTACATATTGCCAATTCACAGCCAAGCTCACCTGAAAGCGACAAATATATCTGGAAACATATAATCAAATCAATCCAGAAACATACTTACTTCAATTTGATCTAAGGTTTAATACAGAGCAGATGAATTCAGTAAATTAATTATGTTGATTGGTAAAAGGAAACCCAGCAGATTACAAGCATTTCTGTTTTCATACATTAATAACAACTGAGTTTTAATTTGTTTAGAATAATCAACACCAGCTGATTACGTAAACACGTTGAAAACCTGATTAAAACTCAATCAAAAATATCACTTAATAGTAATTTCTTATTGTTCACAAATATCTCAAAATTGATAATGGTAAAATAAAGATACACGACAATAAAGATCTGTTCAGTTACATTCTGTAGATTTTTTATTATTAAATTTTAAAAACATTACATAGTAAACAGGATGAAATAAATATCATAAAGTTAGTCATTAATGCCAAACCAGCCAGTTAATATGAAGTTATTTTAATGTTAGTTATTTTATTAAAAAGCAGTTTTAACCTTTAAATGTTTATTTGCATAAATAAATATGACTGCTGGTATTTAAAATATTGCATTTTGTTCTTTAATTCAATAATTTCATATTAGTTTGTTTCATTTGTTCTGAGCAAACAGTGAAGCATTATTTTAGAGTCACCAGTAGAGGGCGCAATACGTTCACTTCTCAATCTTCGCAGCGCTGAAATTTGGAAATTTGGAAAATCTCATGGCGTTTAAAAGAAAACAGACATTAAAAAATAAAATATTTTAGGTTTTTCATAATAAAAGCTATCACATTTGTTTTTAAGCTTTTAAGTTTTTCGACTCTGATGGAATGAAACGTTTTGTGGCAAAGACAGGTTGGTTCAGTCCTGCATTTAAAACCTCTCCATTTTTACTGTGGGAGTTTCTTTTCTACTTTTAGACGCTGACAGCAGAATAAAATGTATAAATTAATGTTGAAGTTTCACCTCTGAATTGCGTAACCATGGAGACCTGGCATCGAATCCAGCGGGCCTCCAGAACAAACTGGGAGACTGTTACACAAACCCACGAAGAAGAAGAGCAGAGTTCGTTCAGTCACTGAACAAACACTCGTCAGAGGAATACTTTGACATTTGGGGACTTTACGTTAAAGCCTGAGTGACGCCGTCATGCTTACAGCTCTGGCTATCTAACATGGGCAGGATGAGAGAGGAGCAGGTCATCAGCAGGTCATCAGCAGGTCATGACATAAAAACCCAAATCAGAGGGAATCAGCACTTTTTACGTTTCGTCACTCAAATGTAGGTCATCCACTGGAAGTTGTGACAGTCGGGCAAATATCAGGCTGGTCTTCACCCGTTCAAACAGCATCAATCTGACACGATCTTCTTTAAATAAATCAAAGTTTATGACCTAAGTTGAAGAAAGTTTTGCATAATCATTAATATTAAAGTATAAAGTTCGGTTTAGTTAATAAAAATGGACACTAAAAACACCCTATTCACTTATTTTCGCAAGAATAACAAAGAAAACATTTTTCTTTTTAAAGGTTTTTATTCATTGTCATGAGGGCTCTGGTGTTTTACTGCTGCCACGCAAATAAAAGCGTGATTATTATTTATTTAATTATGTACTTTTTTTCTATTCTTTTATTTCATTATTGACAAAAGGTTGCACACTTTATGCACTTATAAGGATATTATGTAGTTTAAATTTTAGTTAATTTTATTTTTAAAAAGTTAATAAAAGCCGGTAACTGCCATTTGTGTAAAACAATCCTATAATTGAATATTAAAAGTTATTTAATAAAATATTGATAAAAATCTGTCAAATTTCTATGGCATATTCAAAGCAGCAACTATTTATTATTTTAGTGGTAGATTATTTTGACGATTAATCAATTAATCAGCACATTCTGCATAGTTTCCGTTTAACCACTTAAAACTTCTTTTAATATAGAAAATATTAGAAATACATAAAAATGCTAATAGACAAATAATTCAATTTTTTTTTTACACAAAATTGCTGAAAAATAAACATTTGTTTGCCTAAAGTGCAATAACAGCATTCTTTTATCGTACGCTTGATCATTTGTAGCAAAGGATGAATCTGCAGCTAAAAATTGTTCCAGTTATTATTCGTATTCTTATTCGTATTATTCGTTTTCTAAATTAGTTGATAATTATTTCATTAATTATTTCATTAATCATTTCATCACGATTAATTGGATTAATTGGTTCATAATGATTAATCCGATTAATCGTTTCAGCCCTAATTCTAACCAGAACAGAGTAATTTGGTTGACTGATACTGGCTTAACAATAAACAGGTGAGATTCAGTATTAAACATTAAAAATACAGCATAAAACATTTGAGGTATGGTGAACTCAAGACTGGCTGCTTCGTCCTCTAACACAGAAACTCACTTTGTGTTGGTTTTGGGACTCAGAGTCTGTTTTACAGTGTATTGTCTGCAGGTGGTCCTTACAGTTTGATCTGCTTTGTCCAGATGAATGAAACATTGAGCGTCAAATGGAGCGTATGAGAACTTATTGTGGATTTTTTAACCGTCTCCTCCTCAAGTCTACTGTTACATAAATTAAAGGAGATCAGGAAAGAACTTAGCAGAAACCTGTTGGAACAGGAGAAACTGATTTTTAATTTAAATTTAGCAAAAATTCCTCCCTGCATAGTTTCTGGAAATTAAATCCTGTAATTCAGCCTCTAATGTGAACCTTTTACTAGATAATTGATGGTCGCTGTGCCACCTTTAGCTCACCCTGACATCGCCTCTCTATTTGAGTGTTTTTCTGTATGTGTTGGCTGCATTTAATATCTTCATCATCATTGCATTAAATCTAATTTTATTGCATTTTAGAGCTGTTTTGCAAACAATCTAAAGGGCATTTTCCTGGTTTGCCTTTTCTTTGGTGTGTCTTCTTGTCGCTGTTAATCACCTTACTTTGTGATTTGATTGATTGTCTAGCAAAAAATTATAACTTCTGCTTAATTAAATGAGGTTGTAGTCATGCTCAACTCAGCTTTAAAACAAGGCTTTTAAAAATCAAATATGAAAGCATCTAGAATTAGACTGACGTATATCCAACCACAGGGCTATCCCTAGGACTGTGATGAATCGATTATTGAACTATTTGTCAAATTTAGTAATCAATTAATCGCTAACAGGAGTATACAACCTAAAAAAGACATTTCCTGAGAGAATAATGTATTCAGAGTAGTAATTAAACCAAACTGTACAAAAAAAATACACATTTTGCATTTAAGATGAAAAAACTTTTCCTGTAAATATGTTTTACCAAGAACATTTCAAGTTGCAAAGTTTTAGCTTCACCTGGTTCAAATTATGTTAAAAAAAATCTAACTATTAAGCATCTTTTATTATTCAATCATTTAAAAATAAGTTTAAATAAATTTTTAAATATCCTTTAATTGTTTTTGAGTCCAAAAACGATTAATCGTTAACTCCACTAAATTGTTTGCTTATTATTTCAATAATTGATTAACTGTTTCAGCCGTATACTGGAGCGTTTCAGATTGAAGTATATTTATGGGTTGGAATCACATAAAGTCACATTAAAACACACTGAAGTTTGTGGTCATGACAAAATGAGGAAAAGTTCAAGTGGTGTGAATTTGCTCTAAACTAAGGCTGGTGTAAATATATATAATGTTCCTTCAGCTGTCCTCCATGGTTCAGGTGACCTCAATGTCATTTGTTTATAGTGAGGAAGCAGCAGTCACTGAAAAGTGGCCACTTAAAGTATTTCTTGTTTAGCTTTAAATAGTCATACGCTGAACTGCTTGGTTTTTTTAAAAGCAATTTGTTGTTTTGTCCTGAAGACAGAGCTGATAAGAACCAGTAAGTGTCCAATCAGCCAGTCAGGACGCCGTGTCTCCAACGCAGAGTGAGCTGTGTTTAGTTAGAGGAAAATAAAGACGAGTCTCAGAGCGAATATGCAGCGAATGTTTTGTCACACGTAGAGAATGGATCAGACTGTACAAACGGATAGATGACAACAACGTTTGGTTTTGGTGTTAGTACTGACTCAATGTCAACACTTTTCGGAGCATTTTCATTTTAATTTACCTGACATATTCAACAACTCAAACTATATTTTAAAAAATGGTGCCAAATTCCTTTATTCAAAAATTTAAAAAAAAATCCATAATTTCTTTAGCTGAGAACCTTTTTTTTCTCACTGTGTGATAATTTTGGTTATTCTGAATGACATTGTCCGTTTAGAAGACCAATTTGCATCAAAGCTTTTATTTCACGACTGATATTTTTAGATTTCCTTCAATATTTCCATATAATGTTTTTTTCCCTATGTTGGCATCTATTTTATGAAGTGCACCAGTTTCTCATGCATCATATCAGCCCCACAACATGATGCTGCCACCCCCATACTTCCCAGTTGGGATGGTGTTCCCAGGCTTTGGCTACATTCAGACTGAAGTGACTGAATCTGTTTGGTTTTTTTAGTTTTTTTTACAAATGCGACCCATTTGGAAATGTGGTTTTAAATCCGATACATATCCGAATTTTCAAATGTGACCTCAGTCTGAACAGCCAGGCCGCAGTCATCTGGCCGGAACATTGTTGGTACTCGACAAACGTCACTATTCTGCGCTCTGATACGCGCAAGCGGGAAGAAAAACAACAACCATGGCGGGTCATAATGAGGATTAAGTTGTTAATATGTTGACTTCGATTGGATAACAACTTTAAAACCATAAAATATGCTAAATCCTCACCATCAGTCTTTACTTCCGCAAACACTGAGCACACTTGCTACGTGTGACGTAATTGCGTCCTCTATTGACTATGCGGAACACCTTGAGGTCGTTTGCTGTTCACATCAGGAGATCACATATAAGTCACACATGTGAACGACCAGACAAAAATAAATTGGAATTGAGCAATAAGCCCTGCAGAGTGAATGTAGGCTTACAAGCGTTCCTGTTTTTCCTCCAAATGGTCATTATGGTCAAACAGTCCCACTTTAGTTTCAGACATGTCTCCAAAAATGAAGGTCTTTGTCACTGTGTACATTTTCAAACTGCATTATGGCTTTTTATGTTTCTTTTGGATTAATGGCTTCTTCCTCACAGAGTGGCCTTTCAGTCATATTGGACACATTTCACTGTGGATAATGACAGTCTCATCAGATTCATAAGGTCTTTGGCTTTTGTCTTGGAATTAATTTCCACATTTTGGACAAAACATTCCTGAGCGGTGTGATAGTTGGGCATTCCCATCATGTCTATAATTGTTTGAACAGATGAATGCAGCACCTTCAATTATTTGAAAATTGTTCGCAACCGGACTTGTTCAGCTACAGTACTCTTCCTGATATCTTGGCAGTTTATTTCGACTTTCCCATCATGTTAAACACAAAAGCAGTGTCTTCTTCTTCTGTAGTTTTTAACATCAGCTTGCATCCATCAATGCTGCACTACTGTCATCTATTTGACTTTATTACTAATTTCCTTTCCTCGAATTTTCTTGATGAGTCCAGTATTTTGTGACTAACCACATTTTCAAACTTCAGTTCCCTATTACAACCTATTTCCACTCTCAATAATCTTCTTTCACTCACATATTTCCTGCCTCTAATAAAAACACGTTCTTTTGTTTATGCAGTATTACATAAACCAATAAGATTCTTCCCCATTTGAAAATGAGTGCCATTCAATAAACTATAACCAGTTCTTATTCTATTTATAACAATCTTCTCCCTCCAATTTATTCATCTAATTCTTGTATTTGGAATCCTATACAAATGTCTCCTTTTATCTCATTATCCCACCATTTTCCATAATTTATTACGTTCTTTCCAAACTACATTTTTGTGTCATCAAAATATCTAATTTTTTTAACAGGTTTTTCAGTCACCATTCCTGCTCTTTTGGTAAACAAAAATACCTACAAAAGAAAGAAAGCAGTTTGTTTCAGGTTTGACTCCAATTAACACAAATGTGTCAATTAACCTATCAGAAGTCTCTGAAGTCATGACTTCATCTGGGTTTTACCTCATTGTTTAAAGAGACAGTAATCATTATGTGCTTAAACTTCTGATTTTGAAAACAGTAACAAATATATCTGAAATATTCTTTCTCTCAATAGTGTGATATTTAGCAAATAGAAATAATTTAAGTAATTTTAACTGACCAAAAGAAAGAGTAATTTGATTTCAGTGAGAAAAGAACAAGTTTCCCCCCTCGATAGTAAATATATGGTTTTAATTTAAAAAAAAAAAAAAAAAAATCACGTTTTCCAAAATGAAAGTTCAAGCAAGTCTTAAAACATGACTGAAGGACAAGCTGAGGTTTACAGTCCCTGGGCTGATCACCTTGAGGGCCAAAGTAAAACATGCGAGTCCTCATAAGAGATGGTACTGAGAGAACATCCTGGAGGCTAACAGGAAGAAAAATAAAGACAAGGCTGCTGCTGTGTACTTATCACGTCCTCGTGGATCATTTATCTCTGGAATAGTTTTTACATCAACCACAGCAACGTGTGACCTGGTCTGTCTGTTCCCCAAAAGCCCAAAGCCTTTCATCTGTGGGTTTCACAGTCAAAACAGTGACGCAAAAACTGAGTCACGCTTTTATTTATTTCCCAATGTCTTATTTCTGAAGGGAGTATCCCTGAATTCACAGAGCAGTTGTGCAAGAGTCTTGCTCTATCATTTGTTGTGTAATGGAGATTAAACAACTCCACACAAGTTGTAGAAGAGCCAACCAAAATGAAGGATTTTGGCTTTACTGATTAACAGCCAGGTTTATTGAAATAAACCATAAGTTTCACCGTAAGAGCAGAAGTACAAACACAAAAAGACAGTGGAAGATACAAAACACTCTCACAACCGTAACGTTTTAAAACTGAAAACAACGTTCATTACTAACAACATCAACCGATTCAAAAACTATACCGTATTTAATTACAATAAAGCAAAAATCACAATTCCAATTGATCAAAATTAGAAATATCCTAGTTACAAAATAAACGTACCTTGTGCCTCTATCAAGGGGGGCACTAATAACAAGATACATTTTTATAACTGTCGCCACTTAACTTCCGATCCTTCTGTTGCCAAGCTGCCGCTACACAACATAAACAGCGGAAGTTCTCTCATTAAAATAAAAGCATTAGATCCAAAAATCGGAAGTCAACTAACAAAATAAAGGCAACAAGCGCTAAAAAGGAAGACAACAAATAAGGAGCTGAACTTGGGGTTATTTACACAAGGTTTTTAAACCAGTGTACAGTCATGCTAAGGCAAGGCACTTTTTTAACCTGAGTATATTTAGTCACCATTACCCCTTGAAAATTTTCAGAACAAACCAGGCCAGCAAACATTTTAGGTGGGCAGAGATAAAAATAATATATGTATGTATGTAACAGGGTTTTGTTAATATTGTAGATGTGAAGTTTGTCGAAGTTGGTTTATTTATTCTCCAAATTAATTTTGTTTAGCCAAAAATGTATTTTTTTCTTGACAATTACGTTACGTTATGCTGCTCTTGGCAGTTGGTGGCATAACATCAACTAAGTAACAGCACTTCCCCTTTTTCTGTTGCCCTATTTATATTTAAAATCTGTGGAGAGACCAAATAATGGTTGCCATCCAGCCTAAATGAGTTTGAGAAGATTTACGGAAAACATTTATGCTAGTAGTACATACCGCAAAAAAAAACTTGAGGCTACAAACCTTGCCTAAAGGTACTTCACCTCAATATTAAAACCATGAAACTGGGTATTTACACGTATTTATATTTACAAATATACAAAAATGTCCGAGAAAAGTGAGCTTTTTGCACTTTTACCTCACGAGCTATTTTATGTTAGCCAACTTTTAATTTGACCCAGTTGCTAACGTTTGTCCGTGACGTATGTCATGCGCCAGTTCGACGGCATAAAGCTTACCGGAAATTGCCTGTACAACCGTCCTGAACTGCGAACAGAGAAGTGCCGAGCAGGGCATAGGCGTAGAGCATAAGCATGGCCAACACGGTCAGAATAAAATGTTTATGTTATCAATCTTTAACAACAAACGTTTCATTTCATCTCCTGGTTTCTGTCACTCAGTCAAACAAGTGAAAAAGTCAGAAAGGCATTTTCACTTTCTCCGCCGCCATTGCTAAAACTACGAGCAGACTACAAATTCTAAAACAGCGCAGAAAATCGACGTCATCGTTCAGAGCTTCTTTTGATTGGCCAAGTTGACATTTTACCGGAAGAATTCCAAAGACAACAGAAACCATTAAACTTTGCACTTACTTGCAACTTTTATTTTTTTGCAAATACACTAGAAATGT
Organism: Xiphophorus maculatus; assembly: GCF_002775205.1. NCBI lineage: Eukaryota > Metazoa > Chordata > Actinopteri > Cyprinodontiformes > Poeciliidae > Xiphophorus > Xiphophorus maculatus. The sequence continues at coordinate 8,385,332 of NC_036454.1, read as the reverse complement.
TTACAAAAGCACTGTATAAACATTTGTGCAGTGTAAATTATCAAAACTAAAAATGAATATTACTTTGAAATCATTTTGCACCTAAAATGACAAAAAGGTGGGGGATTGTCATCATCAGCAGCAAAACAAGTTAGTACAAGTCAAAGGAAATGTCTGTTAGAATATCAAAACTGGGAGAGGTGGTCGTTACAAATCAAAAGGTAAATCAGAGTAACAGAAGGATGGCACTAAATCAGCAAAGGAGGCTTCATTCATCTAAATGTTACACTTGGTCAAGATAATCAGCCTTCCAGTGGACCACTCCAGCTTGACGGAAATGTTAACCACTCAAACACAGCACTGCGTCACTAACTGGTCCATCTTTTACACTTATGTTTATTACATTTTCAGTACAAATAAAAAAAATTGAAATGATAGACAGTGAAATAGGTGGACAAAAGAAATGGCTAAATAATGCTACAGACAGAAGAAAGGTAATACAACTAACAGAAACTCAAAAACTTAAATATTACTTGGCCCCTTTAAAGAAACATTCACAATTTGTTTTATTTTTTCCTCACACAACTCCGTATTGCTTTGTCTTACATAACACTGAGATTTTTGCTTCTCAAAGAGCACTGATTACTTATGTTCTGCACCAAGTTTGTTTTTTTTTTTTTTAGAAAAAGAAAGCAATACCCATTATTTTTTCTTTTTAAATCCGTCGCCTTAGTGTAAAAAGGCACACACTCACACGTGCGTTCAGACAACACTGTTGCAAATACTTCACATAAGTGGTGGCACAATTCTTTTTTTTTTTTTTCCCTCCTTGTCAAAGTTAGGCGGTGGCGGTTTAGTGGCACAGCAGTTATCACAGAGAGCAAACACAGCGCCCAGAGTGGATCGATTGGGGTTATCTTTGGTCGAGCCAAACTCATGGGTCAGCGGAGTGGAGTGCGGATCGGGTCGGCGTGTTTGAACAGGATGACTCGGCTCCCTGGATTAAGGTTTTTCAGGGATATTAAGCAAGGTGAACGACTATGAACTGTGAGTTTGCAAAAAGTGGTAGTTGGCTGCATGTATGGAGCGAATGGATCTAACTTGAAAACATTGGTTTTTGGCTCAGAGGTTAAATATATACTCATAAAACTGTTCGCTCAGCACAAATAAACTTAAGAAACTGTCTTTTTGGGGAGGATTTTTGGTGCACCTTCTGAAAAAAAAAATAATTCAGAACTAATCTGAATTTTTAATTGGAAATATAATAGATGATGCAAGCGTGGCTCAACCCCTTTAAAGACGTTTAAACAGAGTAGCTCCCAAGATGATACATATGATATGCTCAGATCCTCTTTGTTTAAATACATGAGTGATTTCAGTATGATAGATTTGGAAACAGTGATAACTAATCACTAAGTTTAATAGATGGCAGCAAGCTTTGGGCTTTGTGCTCAAGTTGGCAACAGAAGAAAAAGCCTCCAGAAACCCAATGAGAGCACGAGGTGGTGAATACAAATACGAGTCCATAGGTCATGGCAATTTTAGCAGCAGTAACAAATACAAAAAAATATCAAAAAGAAGACACCCCAACAGGTGTCTGAAAGCAGATAACACAGAGACAAACCTTTGAAATGTGCTGAACACAAATGGACCACTTGAATTGAAACAATCAGGACAAATAACAACAAATAAAACATTTCCAGGCAAAGTACAGGACTAGTTTTTTTAGGTTGACAGTTTTATGGCCTTAAATCCACTCCCTACCAGAGACCGCCGGAGGGAGTCTTGACAAATGTGGCGGACACACAGAGAAGACGTAAGACGAACAGTGATTCAAGGGCTGTGTGCTGAGTTTGCCTGAACGCCTGCAGCTCCTTGGCAAACTGAGTGAGTGCACAGCGGCGAGCGGCACGCCGGGGTCTGAACACACATGGCACCTGACAGTGTCTCTGACAAATCAGCTGCAAATACAAAAACAAAAGAAGAAGAAAAGAAGAAGATTCCCGCAATCCAAATTGTGCTTTTCATCTCTAATAAGTAGCAGTAATAACATCGACACCAGAGTGAAATTAGTGTCTCTCGGCAAGCCTGCGACTGCCAGCTGGATTTGGTCAGAGGTATCTCAGTTAGTTCCCCTTTAAATATGTACAGTAGAAGTGTTTCCAGCTTATCTGAATACGCTGAACCCGATAAGGCAGAAACAGGTTCAAGTCTCCCTTGTAAGTTAAGTTGGTGTTTTATTCCTTTTTTTTTTTATAATTTGTGAATATTTTTATGAATTTTAAAGCGAAGACGCCTCAAACCAGGGATTTTCACTCTAAATAGTGTTTCAAGGAAAGAAAACATGGGAGAAAACAAAGAGGGTCAAAAGTCACGAGTATTTCAGGTTTTATATTAAACTGTGCCTGCATTAGGAAAAACCAGTAGTCCATTTAAAAATAAAGGTGCACACACAGATTCACTGACTCATACTGGAAGTGCAATGTGAATAACCTGGAGATGCACAAACTTGTCTTGGAAAAAAAGGCTCAGTTGTTGTTTTTTTATGCTTTCCTTACAAAATATATTAAGTTTATGTTTGCTTGCAAATCTGCTAACTCGTCTGATCCCAGGAGGTTTTTCAGGTTTGTAAGGGATTTTTAATCTGAAGGCTCAAAGTTTTCTCCTCTCATAGCACTGACAGAAAACGACTGTAACGACACCCGCTGTTGTTCGAGTTAAAGCGAAACACCGAGTTTCACCAGCGGCGTCTGCCCAGAGGATCATGCATCCGTGTGCAACAGGGATGACTACGCTAAGTTTTTAATTTTCCCTTAGTAGAATTATGGAAAAAGCAATTTTTTATTGTATTCCTGGTGGAATCCAACCATTCCCAGTTTGAAAAGTCCCTCTGTGTTCAGGGTCTGCCAGGACAGAGGTGTTTACGCACGGCAGGGGAGGGGTTGCGTTGTGTTGCAGTCCTGCAGGCAGGAGGATAGACGGTCAGAAGAGTGCTCAGGAAGAGGATCAATGTCTTTGTAGGCTAAACGATCTCCAGGGTTTGTGTCGCACTGTGTCCTCCCCCACCCACGCTAATGAAACAACCCACAGCCCTCTGGATCTCCACGCTTGGGTAGAGGAATCCTCAATCAACACTTCTGGGCCTCCACCGGCGACATGGCGATGTAGGAGCCGTTCTTCATCGGCTGGTTGGCCGGCTTTTCTGACGAGTCGTCCGGCTTGTCGCTGACTTGTGTGTACGCGGTGTCGTCTTTCGCCGTCTGAGCAGGAAGAGTAACGTCAGTGCAAAATAATAAATATTGTTGCCTAAATGTCCAGCCCTATTTTAAACATCAACATCAAAATGGAATCAAATGCTTTGACCTGAAATGTTTTACGGTAAAGTTAAAAAACAAATCAAATAAAACAGGAAAAATTACAATGAAGATGAGAAACAAACAAATGTTTTGATAAATGAAAATAAAACACAATTAGAAATGAAAATCTGCAATCAGAGATGCACTGAAAGAATGGCTGACAACTGGAATCGGTTAAAAATGACCGATTATGCTTCCTTGAACAGGTTAGAAATAGGTCTATGGTCTATACAAAACATGTTCATCACATTATTTGTACAAAGTCATAATAAATAATGAGATTTTAGTCAGGTCAGTTTTGCCTATTTTGAGCTCCTTTCATAACGAGCTGTTTTAGGGCGACTTGTTACTTTAAATCCAAATAAGCTGCTGGCCGCGTCCCCCGCTCTACATTTACACACACACACACAAAAATAGTTGCAAACAGATGCACAATTATACAACCGCAAATCTTTGAAAAGCAGAAGTGTCTATTTTGTCAGGTCTCGGTTCATTGAGATCTGACACAAGCAAAAGATATTTGCAGCTGGTCTGATGAAGGCAAGGTTCATATTTGAACCAACAAGAATGCAGCAAGGACGGTAAGTCAACAACACAACACTTTGTTTTTTTCCAGCAGCCATTGTACAGCAAATACTGCGGTAAAACCAGCTGACCAAAAGTGCTGGAGCTCAGCTTGGGTTGATAGGTTACGGCGGGTCTTCGGTGGGGTTGCTAGGTAACAGGCAGTGCCTGCTGATTTGTGACATTACATTCAGAAGGTTTTTGAAAAGGTGCTTTTTTTTAAGCACTTTGGCTGTTTTTAGAAGCAGTAGAGACCCGAATGGAAGTATACAAACGTGCAAAAAGTGAATTTAGCGTAACAGGCCTCCTTTAAGCTTTAGCTGATTGGTGAACTAAAAAAATCCAATATCCTTCCAGTCAGTGAAGGCACCATGCCTGAGCACTACCAGGTGTGTTTGCGGTCACTGAGGGAAAAGATTGAGAGTTAGCCGTTTTCAGTGCGAGTGATGACAGCCATTTAAAAGGAAGCCATATTTTTTACATGTTAAGACATGTCGCTGGTTTATTCAGGCTGTGAGAAAATGAGAGAGAGCAAGACTTTCAGCAGACAACAGGAAGGCTTAGCAGAGAAACAGAAAAGTTGCTTTATTTTATCCGTTAGCAGGGGTGGGCAACTCCAGGCCTCGAGGGAGGCAACTTTTAGATGTGTTTCTACTTCAACACACCTGAGTCAAATAATGTGGTCATTAGCAGGACTCTGGAGATCTTGACTGCATTTAGGAGGTGATTCAGCTGTTGGATTCAAGTGTGTTGTACCAGGGAGACATATAAGAGTTGCAGGACACCGGCTCTGGAGGACCAGGATTGCCCACCCCTGCGTTAAAGTGTTCAACCTCAGCCAGTCATGGAATATGATGGGTTTGGAAATGTTGGCAGGTCTTTGAAAACCTCAATATTTTTAGTAATGCTAGCCATGCTAATCGCTAATATATGATGCTAACGCTGTTTTAATGCATTTACTGTATTTATGACAAATAATTAGTTTATCAATAAATGCACATCTTTGGAAAGCTGGGAAAATATTCTGAGTAATTAAGTTCTTTTAATTATTTAAAGTTCCCCTATCTTATATTATATTTTAGGATTTGGGTAAAATCGGCATCAGCAGGTCAGAGCTTTTCCAAAACAATCAAACCAAAACACAGCCACATAATTCTTATCAGTGCATCCCTTTCAGAAAAGCCACACAAATGTTAAAAAATGAGAATAAAAACAAAGGGAAACTGAAGACTTACAGTGAAAGAATGAAAAGCCTCGGTAAAATCTATTCGTTTAACTTCATTCTAAAAACAGAAAGGACAAAAATAACGGGGGTTAAACAGAAAACTTAAATCAGAACATGGTTAATAAAACATTGCAATTAAGCATTTCTTAAGAGAAAATACCCCACAAATCGTGGATTTAGGGAATAAACCGAGCTGCTTAGCATAGCAGCGCATGCAGCAAGATAAGAAAAAACAAATCCATCCTGGTAAAGAAACTCAGCTGATAAATATTTTGTTTTAACTTTAACCTGGTTGTTTCTAGCATTGAAGCTAAGCTAGGAAAGGCCGATGAATCAGTCGACGTTCTTTCAGTTTTATGTGGTCTTACTTGGTGAAAATGACCAAAACTTCTTCTGTGAAAATAAATGATCTTCATCTTAAACTGCAGCTCAAGCCGGGCTTGGTGTCCATCAGGGTCGTTGTGTGTCATGGTAGATGTTCCTCAAACAAGCCAGGTAAATACTAGCTTTTGCCTTTTTTAAGTCGCACATTTTATAATAAACGTTATTTTACAGTTTAATGCGAAATGACAGCAAATCTCTGATAATCAAATTATAACATAAAAAAGAGAAAATCATGTTTCCTTTTTCTCCAATATTTTTCTAATTTTTTTCTTATAATACTTTAGTGTGAAGGGCTTCTATTAACATATGAACAGATTAATAAAAATATTTTTAAATCCTGTTTTTCTTCATTTTCCTTTCAAAAACATTTTATTACAAGATGAGACATGTGGCGACTTGTGACTTTACCAACTTGCACAACCTCCCAGCCAATCACGTCACTAAACACCAGATTATGAAATAAATCTGAAAAAAGAAGGATTTGTTGTTTTTCTTTTGTGGTGATTCATCCTTTTATTTCTCAGCCCTTTGCTTTAAACTTTGTGATGTCACAACAATAAACTAAGTTACTGCAGGTAAAACAGGACAGCAGTGGATGCCGCTGCAGACAACAACCCTCATGAAGACACTGCATGGTTGAAATCCAGTGGTCAGTACACTGCAAAAACACAAAATCTTACCAAGTATTTTTGGTCTTTAGTTAGTTAATATCTTGGTACACTTGAAATAAGACTTAGAAGTACATTTTCAGCAAGTTCCATGATATTATATCAATATTAATTCCTTAATATTGATGAAAAAGTACTTGTTCCACTGGCAGATTATTTCACTTATAAGACATTTTTCCTATATTATGAGTGAAATAATCTGCCAGTGGAACAAGTATTTTTTAAATTAATATTTAGGATTGTTTTACTTAAAACAAGCTTGTATAACTTGTAAAAAGTTACTTGTAAGTTAGTTTTGTCTTATTTCAGGTGTACTAAGATATTTGCACTTGAAACCAGACCAAAAATACTTTTTTATTAGCAATACTATTTTTTTTTCCACAGTGTACTGGTTTCACTGTGTAAAAGATCTTTATAATATTTTATCCATATTCTGCCCGATGATATTTTAATGGTCCTCTGTTTTTATCACACTGGGTCCATTTTTCTGAGAGCAGGAAGCTCAGTAGATGACCTAAAGCAGCCAGGAAACCCAAAGCATCCAAGAAGCACATAAAAGAGACGAAAGCAGCACTTCCAAATTCTTCTTTTCTTATCTGAATTAAAGTGATCTCAGACTCTGTGGAGGCTACAGTTCAAAACCACGTATCAGTCAGTGCTGGAGATAACAGGGGGGCATCAATCCTGAGGTTACTCTGGGTTGTTAACCTACAGCTATACAGACTCAAAGGGAACTGAGATGTTTTTCTTCCTGAATTTGTCAAAAAGTGCATTCACTGCTAGAAAACTTTAAGAATAAAAAAGCACCAAGAAGCACTGCAAAAACACAAAACTTTACTAAGTATTTTGGTTTCTAGAGAAATATCTTAGTACACCTGAAAAAAAAGACAAAACTAACTTATGAGTAGCTTGTTTTAAGTCAATAATTGCTTAAAATACTTAATTACTTTAACTTATAATATGGGGAAAATGTCTGAACTGGAAAATGAGACAATGCAACAAAATCTCACACAGGACATGAGAGTTCATCCTTACAAATAATTAAGAATACTTTTATCAACTTAAAAAGTATTTAAAAAACATGAAGTTACATTTATTTATTAAAAAACCTTTATGATCTAATGTCAGCAAAACCGCTATTGCTAAAGACTCGAGTAGGCCATTAAATCTGGTAAAAATGTAACAAGTTAAATAATCTGTCAGAGGGACTAGTACTTTTTTCATTAATATCAGTGATTTATTTACATTAAACAAGCTCCTATATCTTGCTGAAAAGTTACTTGTAAGTCAATTTTGTCTTATTTCAAGTGTACTAAGGTATTTGGAGAAATTAGACAAAAAAATTTGGAAAGATTTGGTGGGTTTGCATTGTGTGATGTTTTACTCCTGGAAGAGTGTGAGCACATTCTGGACTGATCCTGCGACAAAAAGAAATTATTTCCATCTGCTGTCACTGTGCAAGTCTGACGGAGAAGATCATCAGACTTGAACTGATGAACTATTTTGTCAGGTCTCAGTTCATTGAGATCTGGCACAAGCAAAAGATATTCGCACCTGGTCTGATGAAGGCAGGGTTCATATTTGAACCAAAAATACTTAGTAAAATTTTGTGTTTTTGCAGTGACCTCCATTAGATCCAGAATGCTGAAAACTGCTCAAGCTGGCTTTACTGCCTCCAAATCATGCGGTGAGTTAGTGAACGTGTGCAGAACTTGCAGCTGCTCAGCGCAGTTGGTGCAGAAATATGCAAAAATACAAAGTTACATGTACTTATCAGGTGGAGGCTGTATTAGGGCCATTGTAGATAAAAAGGAATAGACTTCTGCCAAAAAATTATTTTCAAAACTATTTGAAAATAAACTCAAAAAATTTTGAAGATAAACTGAAACTTTTCTAGAAAAAAAAAACAATTTCTGAGTTTGAAAAGTTTAAATTTTGTGAGACAAAACTCTAAACGTCTGAGTTTCAAATGTCCAAAATCTCCAAAGAAATTTGGAGATTAAATGTAAATAAAAGTAAAAAAAACTTCCAAAAGTTGAAAATTTTTAACTTTTCAAACTCAGAAATTTCCTAAGTTTTGCTAGAAAATTTCTGAACTCAATCTCAACATCTCCGATTTAAAAAAACAAAAAACAAGCATTTTTTAATCTACAATGGCCCTAATATGCCATGGTAATTTTGCACTGAGTTAATGTAAGCAGAAAGCTAAATAGCAGTGAAATGCAGAACAAAGTTTCTGTTTCTTACCTTCTTCTGACGGTTCCTGCAGAATAACACAACAAGCACCAGCAGCAGGATGATCCCCAACCCCACGATGATCAGCGGGAAGTTAGAGACAAGAGTGAGGATGAGGAGCAGCGTCCTCATCTGAGACGCAGAGTCATCATCGATGGTTGCCGTCTACATTTGGAGAGAGAGAAGGTTGATTTGTGGTTCAGGCGACGTTACCAGAACGTCTGTGGTTCGTTTCTGAGAGTCTCACCTCGTTGACAAACATGATGGGGAAAATTGTCTCGTTGATGAACTTCGTTTTACTGAAAACACAGAGAGACGAAGGTTAGGAGGAACATCTGGATCAACATGCTGCCTGAATGTTGACAAAGTGTTGCAACAGCAAAGTAGGTCAGAGTTCAACAGCGAGACTTACGGGAAGCCCGGGACTCTTTTCAGGATGATGTTGAGCTGAGCTCTCTTACAGGCGCGGATGGGAACACCGGTAGTCTGCAAGAGAGCCGACAAGCACATCTCTTTACTTTCTGATCATTTCTACAGAAAGGAAGGAAACTGCCACCAAAAAACATCAACATTATGCTAATGATTAATTCAAACGGTATGATTTGAGGTTTGGAAATATGGCAAAATGTCTGAGCGGATCAGAGGCATAAACTGTCTAGGATGGTGGTGGCAGCTTCATGATATGGGACTGCTTTGTTAGTCTTGTTGGTTTATATTTGCAGCACACTCCTGGCTATGATGAAGGGAGGGCTTAAAAATAAAATCTTTTTTCATACCGATTGATGCTCTTCTTGATTTCTTTTATAAAAGTGAAATTACAGATGACAGAAAATATTTTTAAAAAGTGTTTTTTGTTTCAATCGTCAGAGTATTAGGCCTTGCCCAGGAGAACTTCTGTTTAATTACAAGAAAATAGTCACGACATTACCAGAATAAAGACGCAATTTTACCAGAAGTAAAGTTGTTTAAATGAGGAAAAAAGCTTGGATAAAAATTGTATTTGTTGGAGTTTTAATAAAATTACTACTTCATTGTCTTCATATTATAATTTTATTCTGGTAAACTGACTTTGTCTTGTTATTAAAAAATATATAGTAGCCTGACCCTTATATTTTATCGCAGAGTTTACTTGTATTCAAAATAAAAATAAATAGAAGCTGTAAAATATGCTTGTCTAACAAGATGGCCGCCTTGGCTATGCTGACATCACTCTGAACTATGGAAACCCTAAGAGTTAATTGCTGAATAAAAAAACAAGAAAAAAAAAATCACTTCAATCTTAAAAAACTAAAAATTCAAGATGAATGTATGTAAATGCAAACAATTTTACATATGTTTGTAGTTGTGCTTTCATTACATTACATGTTGATCAAGTCAAAATAAAAAGATGATTACTCAAAATCATAATAAAAGTAGTGATCCTGATTCAGATATTATCAGTGGAGGTTTTAACTGTTTGCCGTACCGGCTGTAAGTCCAGGTACGTCTCGTGTTCCTCCTTGTTGGGGTTCATCCCGCCGACGGCGTTGATGTACGCCGGGTCGGCCTGGTAGAAGTGAGGGAAGGAAACGACGATGGGAGCACCTGGAAAGAAATGAGACAGGTTGCCGTTTGTTGGCGACGTTTGCAAAACAAACAACAAAGGTCAGAACGAGAGGCACGTGAGATTTTTCACGTCATAAACAAACGCTGATAGCTGAAGATGGAGTGTTCATAAAAGCTCATTTAAATGAGGAGGATTTTATTACAGGCTTTTATACCGACTACTTAAATTTTCCTACTTTACAGTAAAATCAATTCAACCTTAGGAAGAAAGAGCCATTGCGTGCAACGAGCAACAGCTGCAGGTAATGCATTAACATTTAGCACGAGAGAGAAACACGAGACACAAACGCAGGAAACCAACAAATTCTCAGGATTTTGCATAAAGAAATTAAGCTGATTTGTTCATGGAAATGTGGTTAGCCTTATTTTAATTCACTTGAAGGTTTTATTACCTATACAAAGTAGTTCAAAAAGATTCTTCAGTTTAAGTACAGAAAGTCTATAAAACAAATTGAAAACAAGCGTTTAAGTGTTGTTGTCATTCGTTTTAGACACACGCTTCAACCAAAAGACTCATAAAAAATTTGTTACTGGGCGTTGAGAAAAATATTAAAATGAATCAGCAGAATGTGATTCAAGTTCCCAGTGAGGCTCATGCTGCTGTTTGCAATCTAAAATGCTTGATTTGCCCACAAAACTGCACTTTCTGCAGCTTCTGAAAATATGAATGAAACATACCAACAATATTATCAATTACCTGTTTTCTCTGTTTGTGTTAGTAACAACCTTTCTAAGGTTTAAATGGGAATTTAAAACATATGTTACACCAGAATAAAAGTTTTATAGTGCCTTAATTTCTACCCTACCTTACTTTTTTACATTTTGGTAAATCTTATCCTGCTTCCCCCCCATTTAAGGAAAAAAAACTCCTCCCACTCTGCTTTGTCGTCACTTCTACCAACTGATCTCCCAGCTCACTGTAAAGGAACAAACTCACTATAATATTTTACAGGTCATTTTCCTACAACTTTACTGCTTCAACACACCTAAATGAAATGAATGGTTCACTACCAGGCCTCCGCAAAAGACACATGTATAAAGTTACCAGTCACCAACATTTTCTCCCTTTTGTCTGAACCTTTATTACCGTACACTTGAGAAGTTTTGAGTTTCGTCTACAATGCAAAATGTCAATTTTTTCGTACAGTTCTGGCTTCAAATCTGCTCTGATTATGTTATTTCCTAAAATAAATTATCTTTTTTGAGTCTGTATACTCCAGTTAATTAATTACTAAATTAGTGGACGATTATTTCAATAATCGATTCATTGTGATTAATCGTTTAAGCCCTGTATATAAGAATAAAAATGTAAAAATAAGCTACAGGCATGATCAACAAGGTTAAAGGATCACAGCAGAGATTGTCTTTATTACAGCAATCCTACTGCACTTAATCAGTGCCATAAAACCTTCCTGCACAGTCAGCAGAGTTAATCATTGAACCATTGTTGAGTCAAATCTGATGAGTTCAAACACCGGGAATGTCGGCGACCAGGCGGAGGAAAAGGTCGCCGACCGAAAGAATGGACATTTTGGAAGGGAGCAGGGTAGGAAACTGTGTCATGGGGTTGGTTGTGATTAAAGGGTAGTGACGATAACTGGGTCACAGTGTGAAGTAACCGGTTGGGGTCGGGTCATACCTTCTCGACAAACGCTGACTTTCAGCACCCCGGTGCCCAGGCACTCTCCCGCCGGCACGCAGAAGCCGGCGTTGGTGGGGTTTTCCTTGGGGTTCATGAGGACGTCGTTGGGGGGGGCGAAGCGGTACGCCTGGATTCCCTTCACCTCCACGTCCTCCACATACGCCAGATGAATGGACCTGAGGAACGACAACGACAGCGGCGTTGTAAGAACAACTGAGCTGCTTTATCCCCAAGTGGTCTGGAACTTTGCTTTGGTTGCTAGGTTACGGGCGGAGCTCTGCTGGGGTTGCTAGGTAACGGGCTTGAATTCATTGGGGTTGCTAGGTGAGGGCCAGATTTGCGATGTTACATTCAGAAAGTTTTCGATACAAATTTTCCGGACACAAAAAACATTAATTTTGCCAGAAAACAGCTGGGAGGTTGTTTTAAGTAATCAGGTTGTTTTTAGAAGCAGTAGGAACCCAAATGGAAGTACAAAAAAACTTACCAAATGTGAATTTTGCACAATACATCCCCTTCAAAGACAAACTCTCCAATTTTTTCATACCACATCTGAATTTTTCTTTTACTTTTTTTTTTATTTTTTACAGAAAATATTTTCAAACAGTGGCTTTTATTTCAATCATGCCCTCTGTGAGTTGTACGACGATAAGAATATAGAATATAGTCAACTTTGCGGGAAAAAGGCAAAATTTTACCAGATGTTAAATTACATCTGGTAATTTTACCGGTTCATTTATTTGAAACAGACTCAGTTGTTTGAATAAACATTTCAAAGTCCTACTACCGATGATAACTTGGTGCTGATGTGCTAGAAAATTAACCGTTTCTATCAAGTATTATTTATAAAACTTTTACCAAAGTATAACTTCACAAGCTGCTCAATATTTTAAGTCATTTTATTTTTTTATTATTTTTGTGTATGAGTTCTCATAAAATTACTACTTTATTCTGGTAATATTAGGACTTTATTCTTGTAATTTAAAACAAATGATATCCTGTCCCTAATATTCCGTCATAAAGTTGATTTGAATTACAGTCTAAATAAATAATAGCTGTAAAACAGGCTTTTTACCAAGATGGCCACCCTGGGCCATCCCTGTGGGGAAAAAAAAATGAGATTTTCCAAAAATAAACTTAAAAAAAAACAAACATTTATCTAAGCGCTAAAATAAATTTATTGCCCAGCCCTGCTAAAATTAGATCTACACTCTGCAGAATGATTGCTTACTGAATAATAAAACCTGATATCTCTTTCCTGGTGTTTATACTTTGCCAGTCTTATCATTAGTTGTAACAGCACATGTACTTATCAGTAAGTAAATTACTCCACTGGTATTTCCTTCCACACCATAAACTTGAGCGGAAACCTTCTGTCTCCCCTCTGCCGCCACGCTTTGACTGTAAACAAATTAGCAAACAAACGTGCATACCGGCAGAGGTCAGCGGCGAAGATGTACAGCAGCTCGTTCCTGTCGATGAGCGGGTGGAAGACGGCGCCGTCCGTGCCGTTGATCATGTTGCTCTGATTGGAGGACCACCATGTCATTTTCCTGCAGGGGAGGGAAATGAAACAAGGAAACTTTAAACTGCCAATATATTTTTTACTTGCTATACTGATTAACTTTGATACCAAACAGCCACTTTGACTAGGAATGTTTCATAGAATCCGTTCTAAGTACACGTTTCACTCAGGTTTCTCGTTGGTGGCGCACCTTCTTCTATCTTATTTTCCAGAATAAAACGCACAAATAATCGCCCTATATTAGAGTATAAGACATACTAAACGTAAAATATTAACTACTCCGACAGAACCAAACTTACGGTAATTGTGCTGAACTACACCTTAAAGATACGAAGAAACAATTAATGATTAACTTCATCCTGAAATACCTACAATAAATTAATATACTTCCAAACTGCAAAGAAGCCTATTAATAACATAAATCTCTTAGAATTTATTCCCATTCTTTCCTAATTGTCTAATTATAACCACATTAAAAAAATTCAAACGTAATCTTACAAGACATGGATAAAATCAGATAAATAGAGTCAACTGGATTTTGCTTGTTCATACTGACTGAGTTAAATCTACACTTTCACCCACATTTGGGTCTCCAAACATTCAAATTTTGCAATCCTTTTTAGCCTAAAAACCAAAGAGCAAAGGTCTTCGCCTCTGTGCGTTTTGAAACAAAGCAAACATGGATATCAGGAAGGACGGGACGTTTTAGGAACGTGCTGACAGAGGAGTTTCATATCATTCAGACCAAAAATCCTGGCTCAACATGAAAGTTTACCTCAGGCCATTCCAGGTGTCGATCTTTCCGTAATCCAAGTAGTTCTGCTCTCCGGTGTGAAACACAAACTCTCCTTCATGAGTGCCGTTTTTCTGTGGAAAATCAGGAGGAAACAGTGTTCAAACATGTTGTGGTGTGGAACGACAGAGCAGGAAGCAGTGGACGTGCATCTGTCAGAAATGGCACTTATGACCCGTGACAAACAACTCTGTAAGGAGGGGGAAGAAAACAAAAACATACTCCTTTGTATTTCCACTGACAGGTCTTTTAGTGCAGGAACAACGCATGCTTTTACAAGAGCAGCCCTAATGTTTACTTCTATAAATTCTAATAATTTCATTGTGTCTACAATGTTAATTTTCCTGTTCGAACTGATACACAACAGAAAACCGAACACGGTCATTTCCGTTCATTTCCCGATCAATTAGCGAAGCTCCATCTGCGTTACCCTTCAGAGTCATGTGCTTGATTACGTTACCGCTTGGGACAAACTGCAGACGCTGCTCTGTCGATAGGAAGTACAAACTCTCCCATCAGCATCAGGAGACGCCTTTTCAAATGACATTACCACCAACTTCCCCCTTTTTTGTCTTTTCAGTAACTGAGCAACTGGCAAGGGATATATTTACAAAAACAAAGCAAAAAAAAATCTCACCTTCCACATCAGACCAAAGTATTCATCCACTTCTCGCTTAAGTCTGTGGATCTTTGAAAGGAGAGGGTCCTTGAAGCCCCACAGAATCTCATGGACGGTGCGGGTCATGAAAATTTCAACGCCCAGGGAGCCTACATACATGGACACCATGGGCCGCACATAGAAGCTGTAGGAGTTCATCTCGTTCATCACCGCCTTGAAAAGACAGAGAATGACAGAAAAACTTCACATTAACACATGGAAAGAGAAGCACCTCCTGTTTGCAATATTCTGTACCTATTATTTGCTTGACTTGGCCTAATGTACATTTATAGTTTATATGTTTAAAACATAAAATAATGTCACAATAAAACAAACATGATGGTGACATGAAGCGAGTTGGCGGAAAACAAATGTCAGTCAAGGACAATAAAGCAGACACTTTGTCTCACCACATATGGGATGTTGACTGTCCTGATAATGTCGACCTCGGGGTCACCAGCCGACTTCTCAGGAACAAAGACAAAGGATTTGGGGTTCAGGGCATAAACCTTTGTGCCGTTTTCCAAGAAAGTTACATTTTCCCTTGGCCGGTATTCCCTAGTGTGGACAGGGACATCCGTTAATCATTGTAGACAATACAACCACTTTGGCACGGAGTCACGTCCAGCTTAGCAGCGATCGGTGCTAGCCGGGAGAAACGTCTTCATATCTTCTTAATCGTGAATTAAACAAGTTATTAACTAGGCCTGGAACAACTAATCTGATTCATTATGATGAACCAGTTCTTAAGATAATCATCAACTAATTTAGTAATCAATTAATCGTTAAGTATAAAAAACACACAAAAGGCCATTTACTGAAAAAACATCATATTAAGCCTAAACAGTACAAAATATTCATACATTATTAATTTAAGATATAAAACACCTTTGTCAATATGATTGCGTTTTAGACAGAAATGTTTATTTTCTTATTTTAAAAAATTAACTGGATTATTTGTTTTCAGACATTTCTAATGTTGTATTAAAAAAGGTAACGTGGTTAAATAAAAAAATCTGCAGAATGTGACAATTTTTTATCCAATTAATTAATCATCAGAATAATAATTGTTAGTTGCAGCCCTTTATTAATCCATTGTAAAAGTACTTTTATCCTTTATACTTCTTCACATTTTGATGTTTTTATTAAGATTCTGTGTGACAGACTAACAAAACAATTTAAGGAGGAGAAAAAACATCTTTTTTTAACAAATAAATAAAATGTGGAGTCAATTCGTGTTTAGCAGCCCTGAATTGATAATTTTTTACAATCACGTTCTACTGAAATTACAAATGCAAGTAGATTAGGAAATGCCACTAACAGATTTGATAAATTTTTAACCTTTTTAGCAAAACAGCCCAATTTCAGTCAAACTAGATGAAGCAAATTAGTTTTACATTCTTATTATTTTCACTCCTGCAAAGTACTGTCTGAATAAGTTTGTAATGAAGTGATTATTTGAAAAATTGGTGTCACTTTCTTTTTCTGACATTTCCTCTGGGTGAGGATTATGCTTTGTGAGAAAGAAAAAAAAAAAAAGAAAAAGATTTGTATAAATCTCTGTCACTGGCTGTGAAACGTACCTGTAAGTGTAAGGGCCGATCTGTTTGACAGACGCCTTCCCTCCTGCCAAAAACTCCTCAGGATTGGTAACGTTGAAGAAGTAATACTCCATGTAAACAGGTGGGGGTGGGTTCTTCCATGACTCAAACATCTGACTCTTCTCTGTCAAAGTAATTTCCTGTCAAGAAAAAAAAAAAAACGCACACATTCAAACTAAGAAACATCACAATACCAAACAAATACTGCTTTGGAAATGATGCTGTAAGGGTTTGGTTTCATCGTTGTCGCAGGGCGTTGTCAAAGCTTTTCACCCTCTTCAATGCCAGGCGAAGAACCTCAAAAACCAAAAAGGAAAGACGAGCAAAAGCTGACAGTGAATCTGAACAATAGTCCAACTTCAGCAAGCCTGGGCAAAATCCAGATTTGCATAGGCATGACCGTATTTGGAACATCAGCCATTCAAAACTACGTGCGGAAAGTCATAAAACGCCCCCACAAAGTTAAGGCGTACATGCCTCCAGGCGATTTCAAACATGTTTATGTTTTAATCGGGTGGAAAAAGTGAGAAAGAACCGGGCGATACAGTAATGTTTAATTTGAGCACTCAGCTGTTTAGCAGCATGTTCGCTCAAGGTGTCTGCTGACTGGAAAAGTAAATCAGCATCTGTGAGGAGAGAAGTGCTCCACTTCCGCTTCGTTCCCTCCGAGAGGTGCACTTCACAGAAGCCGCACGTATTGTTTTCTGTGGTCTTTCACAGCCGAATACAGTTGAAGAAATATAGCATAAGGTGTGTGTAAAGCTTCCTGTTGGGCAACAACTTCCACCATTTAAAGTGCTCTAATAGATTTTTTTTTTTTTGAT
Source organism: Xiphophorus maculatus (assembly GCF_002775205.1). Taxonomy (NCBI): domain Eukaryota; kingdom Metazoa; phylum Chordata; class Actinopteri; order Cyprinodontiformes; family Poeciliidae; genus Xiphophorus; species Xiphophorus maculatus. The sequence continues at coordinate 8,368,273 of NC_036454.1, read as the reverse complement.
TTCCCCCTTTGTTGCAAAGTTCTTCACTGGCTTGTTTATGAAAACAAACAAAAAAATACATTTAAATAAAAACATAAAAGTTTTGATAGCAGAAACATCAAAATATCTTTTTATTCTAACAAAACTCCTCGAATTAAAGATGCACCAATAATCAGAGACTGTTTGGCCAATTTTCCATTGATCAGCTCTGATTGGCAACACGCTGTAATAAAATAAATACTCCCAACGTTTTCATTCTTTTAATGCCATTATGTTTGATAATCTAACAATTCCTTAATTTTTTGCTACTTTGCTACTATTCAATCTCTTCCATTGTGTCAAAAAAATAACAATAAAATCTCCAATGATCGATCGGTGCATCTTGACCTAAACTCAGATTTAAGAAAAAGCAGAAAAATACTGAACTACGTCTTGGTTTAGGACGTTTTCAAATGTTTGAACAAGCGATTTTTAGTTTAGAATCAGCACTTTAAAGGGAACTAGAGGTATTTAAAGAGCCGGACTCTCTGGAGTCTTGATGAGTCTGCTTCTTAATTAAAAAGCTGAAATGAAACCAGATAACGTTAGAAGAAAAAGATGTGACCATCAGCTGAGAAAGAACAAATTACTACATTTTGTTCCTTTTTCTACAAAAGTAAAAAGCATCTGCTTTAGAAAAGGCCTGGCTGTCGACTGGCTGCTTCCCTGCAGGCAGCCTGAACGTGTGACTCCAGCCTGCATGAATCCTTGTGTTTGTCAACCTTGGATAAAGGTCTTTCAAAGGGCTTCGGGCGAAGGTAAAAGAATGGCGATTTATCAGGGAAAATCCTTCCTCTGTCACAAACAAGAACATGTAGCTGTGTTTCCAGTGGACTGAAGGAGAAACAGTTTAATTAGGTTGAAAGTTGAAAAAGACTTTAGCTGCATGACCTTGCTCTTCAAGGCTTCTTAACACCTCAGTGAAAAGGAGTGGCATGAATGGGCGGTTCTTTTTTTTCTCCTCTTTTTAGCTTTGTCACTTGAGCTGAACATTCATTTAAGCAGGATAAACAACAAGGAATTAGGTGACGTCTTTGTGGTAAAAATGATGCCCTCAGGGATGAGAAAGGTGACAAATTCCTGCCACCGCCCCTCCTGTGCTGCTTTACTTTTACGTAAAACTACATTCGGCCTCAGATTAGATGGGTTTTTGGAGTCCGTTCAACATGTCTGGGGCAAGTCTGATTTATTTGCCGAAAGAGGATTAGCTACACTGTCATTTGTTGTAACCATCAGCTGCATCAGAGTTAGATCCCCTGTTGATAAAACTTTTCTCTTAATTTGGGTCCCATTGAGATGCTGCTGCCCTGATTTGGACCTAAATTTAACCCTGATGTGTCTGAGGCGCAGCATCCAAGTTTCTGAAGTAGCAGCAGGAACTTTAACTTTTGATGCATGCTGAACAGAGGAGTGTGAGGTATTTTAAAGGGTCTGCAGCTGCCACTAACCCCACCCAACAGGCTACAAATCCATCAGAATCATCCAGCTCTTACTTATACAGCAGCAAAAAGGAAAAAGCAAGACGTTCTGCACTTTTAGACGTAGAAAAACATGTCCTACACAAAAGCAGAGTATGCCATTTTCTAATTTCACACTGTTTTTTTCCCTGTGAAGACTTTGATTTAAAGATTGCACATTTGGACTGCGTCTTGGTAAATACCCACTGCAAAGAGAAAGAAAGAGCGAGAGAGTTGGTACTCCAGATTTGGCTGCCTACTCACTCAATCTCCCTTCCCCCGAAGCTGCACACCTTCTCCCCCTTATTTACCAAGACTTCTACTACTGCCTCCTGTAATCACTGAACTGAATTAGAATGAAGACTTCATCCTCACCAGGGACGCAGCCTAGTACATTATAAGAATTTCAATGGATAAACAGCTGTTAAATACAGAAATACTAGAAATTATTTTCCCCCATTTTGGCGCCCCCTCAAGCGAGGCGCCCCTATGCATCAAATATAGTGAATTCCCACTTTTTGTGCCACTCATCCTCAGAAATGTTTCACAGGCTCACAAATGCCCTCAGAGGAATATCATACAACTTACACATCAAGTTCCAGTCAATAAAAAGCAGAGACAAGCTTGACTGAATCAAATGTTGGCATCAAATGTTAAATATCCTCCATTATTCCCCTTCAGCATGGGGAGTTGTAGGGGATTCCAGCCACAATTTAAAAACAGAAACCATTCGTTTAACAGCTGTGGAGCTTTTTGACTCCAAAATTATTATTTTTTTTCCATTCCCGCTACGATGGAGACAAACAATCACCAACAAAACCATCACTAATCAGCCAAATCCAGGGGATAATCAGACCCTGGATGAGGCTGCTTGTTCATCCGTGACACACTGAATGCAGCAATGATCTGTCACTGCAGACCGCAACATTTAAAGCACATTTAAAGAGAGACACACATGGGGAAAACCAAAACGACATGTTCACGGTGACTGCTCACCTTTTTTAGCCGGCTGTTTATCATCGTTTGGAAGACCTGAGCGACGACCAGGGCGATCCCCACGATCAGGAGGTGAGCGCAGACGATGCCGGTGGCGTAAATCGCACAGGATCTCCGAGTCATTATGCCGGTGTGTGGGAGGGGGGGAACTTCACTGAAGTCGACGAAAACTTCCAAAAATATGTATGTAAATTTATATATTTGAAGAAGCACAGGTTGAGGAGATGTGGGACCGTGAAAGGGTCGGGTCCGCCGTCTCCAGAGCAGCAGCTGCGGGTTTAAACTTCACTCTTCACCGGTGGCGTGCGGTCCTCCCGGTGAGGCTGAGGATTTTTAAATTGTTGGCACTTCTTTTCTAAAAAATAAAAAAAAAAACTAACACAATTTAAACCTCTGGAGAGGAAGAGGAGGACCAAGCTGCTCGGAGACGGAGGTGAAATGAAACAGCGGCTCTCTGCTCATCTAGAGGTAGAAAAACGGCAGCCCACCTCCTCCCCTTCCTCTACGCAATAGGAAGCCAATGAGACGACAGCACAGACGTAGAATACTAGACGCTACGCGAGGGTCCGGTCCGGACGTGAGGGGGCGGACATTTTGAGAGGGGCATAGGCCCTCTCAAAATGTAAAAATGTACCAACCATAGGCTCGGTAAAGTGGTACAATTGGATTGACTGCATCGTATTTTCTATTATTGTTTTGTTAAAACGTTTGTCAGAATTTGGACAAGTTTACAGAAGTCTGAAAAATACTTATATGACTTCTTAACATGATAATCAGAAACAATAGAAAAACAAAACTAATTTGTGTGCATTTTTTTTCTAAATAAATCAGGTGCAAAGTATTATAATTTTAGAGAAAATCAAAACAAAATATTGAGAAACATCAACACAAAAATATAATAACTAAAACTAAACTTAACATCCTCAGGTTACTGATGTAATAATCACAAGAAGAAGAAAAAAAATACTTTGTTTCATGTTGATTAATGTTGCTAAAATTGAATAACAAATAGCTTGTGTTGGTATATTTTTAGAGGTAAAAAATAAATAATAATAACAATATCACAATTAATTTATTATAAGTTTCAGGTTTCTTTTATTCAGACAATTACTCTTGAATTCTTATCAAAACCCAACTTGCCACTTACAATATGGCGAACGCGCTGACGTTTGGTTTCCTCTGGGCAGCGAAGCCAACTCATGCAGCTTCTACTTCTGCATTTCTATAACGAGATGACTCGTTTGGGGCGTCTGCATGGGCGGTGTGTGTGTGTGTGTGTGTGTGTGTGTTTAAATAAAAGGGAATCAGTTGTAGGAATATGGTTCATAAGAATGTTAATGTAACAAGTCAACAGCAGACGCTCTAAAACATATTTCACCTCATATTCCAGTTCATGTAAATGTTAATAATTGTGAATTTTGTGCTGTGACGATCTGCTGATCCCGGTATTCTTCCCGGGATTATGAATGAATTCAGTAGAGGCAGCGTGGGCTATCACATGGACTCTCTGTTGGTAGTAGCCAACCTGAGAGCTCTTATATTTTCACTATTATCATTATTATTATTTTCCGAGCTCGGATGCCATCAAACTATTCATAACGGTTTACTCTGCTCGCTGGTAGGAAATGATCCGGAAGCGCGGTCCGTTAGCTTTTATACAGAAACCGCTATCTCGCCTCATCACGTCGCCTCCTTAAATAGGCACCGCGTGCTACATAATGTTGGATTCAAACAACCAACGGTCGTTCAGGCGAGCTCTGTGTCGGGCCTCTGATTGGCTGGCGCCCTCACGGACCACCATTCGAGGACCACCCACTCTGCGCTCTGATTGGTCGGCCGGTGGTGAGAGTGATGTGAAACGCAATCGACTGATTTCAGGGCGGAGCTGCTATAAAGGGGGAACCAAAAACACGAGAGGCTCTCCTCCCTCATAGCGGAGGGGGAAAAAAAAATAAAAATACGGATGTTTAGAGGCTTTACGGAACCACACATGGTGCTTCAGAGGAGAACAATAAAATGTGGACAATTTATGACCTACATTGTACTCATAAGTAGTCTAAGCCCATCAGATAATGACAAACCTTGAGATAAGGCCATCAATTAATTCATCCTTTACCTTGACCGGGTATTTGAAAGGTGTGACATTAAGTACTTGAGTACTGATAACACTGTTACTTTACAACAAATATCTCATAATATTTTCTTTTGAGTCGCTAAGACTTTTGGATTAATTAATATCAAATTTGGAGATGTTACAAATCAAATTTTGAAGTAAAATGTTTTTCTCATCTAAGAAAAAATTACTGTTTTGTGCGTACACCTACATTTTAACCCTATTGTGAATCAAAGTGCAGCTAATCTGACAAGGCCCGTCAAAGCACATTATACTCGCAAGGCCATCGGATAAAGTAAATAACAAATCCACAACTGTAACCTTGAGATAAGGAGCTAGACTTGTTTAGTTTTGAGATTTTAAAGGTGTGGAAATAAACATTTAATGAAATAATGAAAATTAAATCCCACTCACAAATGCATCATTAACAGATTCAGATTTATTGAAGTCCCTAACGGGCAATTATAGTTACAGCAAGTATATATGTATAAAAAAAGATAAAAACCTATCAAACTATTTGTGGGGCAAGGCAAAAAGTGAGCATAAGACAACAATATGGATCAATTTAAAATGTAGATTTAAAACAAAACTCACAGTTTCTTTGGGCATTATTTGTGATGCAACTAATTTAGGCCTAAGTCATTGCAAATCAAACTACATCTCAGGAGGTCAAACAGCCGCATATTCATTAGAAGAGTAAGGCCTTCAGACATTGACAACAACAAATCATTAAAACCATAGCCTTGAGATAAGCTGTTGGTCTCACTCAGTTTTACCTTGACCACAATTTGAAAAGGTGGGAACTTAAACATCTGAGAAGCCAGTTTTACAATGTAATACCTCAAATGAGCTCAATAAAAATCTTATTTTTTAATAATGTATTTTTATTTTACTAACTATTTAAAGAATAAATTATAATAATTTTGGTGATGATGGGATTTGTTTTTCACTGAAAAATGTTTTCTTTTTATTTCCAGGTCCCCTTGAATCAAAATGGACCAAACCCTGGCTGATAAATAACAAAACCTGAAGGTTTCAGTTTACTACCACAAAGACATGTTAAGGGTTGTTTGTTATATGACGTATGCAAAAATGTGACCACATTTGTTTTGCATAAATAAAACAACTCCTGCATATTTCTATGGGTGATTCACTCTGCTTTGCCAACGTTCGTCCCTTGAGAGCAAATCTACTTCCTGTTTCAAAATGTATCATCAAAACAATGTGACACGAAGACAGAAACTCACAGTTTCTGTGCTGTACTAAAAAAAATCGTTTGCACAGCAAACATGGTGCTTTGCAGTATTTTCCTGCTGGTTCAGTGACTATTGATTTTAGCCTGAAACATATTATATATTGAGAACTATAGATGCAAGTGTATGATGTTTTGTTATCTACAATAACGAATGCAAAACATCCATAAAATCTAATAAAATCTAAAACTTCTTTGAAAAGTCTTAATCTTCTAAGCTGCTGCAGATTATTTTTTTGTTTTTGTTTCAAAGACAAGCCCACGGCTGTTCCAGCAAAACCCATCCGAAATGCATCAATGTTTCAGAGTCAGAAAAGGTCAAAGGGGAAATTTGCTCTAGGATTCTGCGGCACTCCAAGCATTTAGCTGGCAAATGGCTGAAACAAGACACTGGAAGCTGCAGGAACTACCACAGTCAATGTTTACAGGCAAACACCAGCTGCTTATCTTACGAGCAGACTTCTATCCAGAATTCAAACTGATAAGATCCCGCAGCAGATCCCAAACAAGACAAGAAGGCCGAGTAAATCTGACTCCCATCCCGCAGTGAGTAGTCGCATAATCACCACTCTGGCTGGATTTTTCCTTCTGCAGCGAATCTAAGACGGTTTTCACATCTCGGTGTGGAAGATTTGGTTCAATTGGGAACCAAAATTACAACATTGTTATATTTTTATCTGGTGCGGCTTGATTTGACGTTGCATTTTGTCAAATGATCCAAGCTAATTGAAAAACCTGTCACCCATCCTCACCTGTGGTGGCGCTGCATTGAAGACTAGTGAAAAACACAACATGAAAACCTCTGATGAAGACACAGAACAACTTCTTTCTTCATGAAATCTAAACAAAAATGGACTAGCATCAGATTTTAGCAGTTGCAGGATTTCAATTTTGTCTTAGGCAAAAGACTACAACCCATTTTTTCTACTAGCGCTAGACACATATTTGTTTTGGTTGTATTTACCCATACATAGCTATAGTTGGCTTCCTGCTTTTGGCCTAGTCATCTAGTTGTTCAACTATGAATTTGAACCGCATCAAAGTTAACTTCAACAGAACTTAGATCTAGGATTTTAGACGGAGCAAAGTTAGACTTTTTGGTCGAGCCGAGCAAACAACAAATCGGATTTTCTAGGCGAACAAACTGGAGTTTGTTTAAAATGGACTAAACAGAGCAGGCGTGAATGCACCCTATGATACCCCTAGTGAAAGCTCTCCTATCTCACTGCTGAGCATTCATTTACTGTACTTCAGTAGCTGTGTTTCCATTAACCAAATCGTAAATAAATTTGCTTAATGAAAACACGCAAATTAAAAGAGAGAGAAAAAACTCACTCTTTTCGCTAAACGTTGTTGCTCTAGGATGAGGTTTTGGCTGTATCAAAATAGATGTATTTTGCAAAACTGCAATGAAACACTTTTTTCACATCATACAAGGTCACGTGATCAACAACCGGATGTGGAAACGACAAAAAATATGACAGGAAGTGGAAAGTAGTTTTTACAGACAATGTGCAGCTCACAGCATTGCACAATTCATCAAAAGTTGTTTCATTTCAAAGTGTTGAATCCATTGGTCTTCTGGAAAATCACCGACTACAGTTTATAAGAAACAATCCCAAGTATAAGAGGTTTGACGCTCCGTCAATAAGACGCCATGAATCATGATGTAGATGCTTACATCCGTTGCTGCTATGATTTTTATTGACTTATCACGTGTCATTCTGAATTAATTTCTTATTTAACGGAAACACAGCAATTGCGAAATTATGTTTTTTCAACATTAGCAAAATATCAAACAAGATTTGCGTGCATTCGTAATTTAAATCCAGCTACTGTTGGTCAATGAGTCCAGCTATAAAAAGCTCTTTGGACTGAAAGGTGAACACGGTCATGCAGCTCCTCTTTCATAATCCATTCATAAATAAAGTTGGACAAAAGACCACAGGTTTGCCTGAGGAAGTGATAGACATCACATCATTTGATGTTGCTTGCTGGAAGGAAGTGACTGGGCTGGACTCTTACTATCAATGTAATTGAGTGTTACCTCATTGTGCTAGGCCTTATGGCGGTCCCAGAGGATGGGGGCTGTAGCAGGAGGGCGGCATCTGTTCAAACAAGAGGGGTAAAAAATGCTAAAGAAAATCATTGGGGGGGAAGGATAACAGTCAAGTAATGCAGCAACATTGTTCCTGCCAAAAAAAAGAAGGGAGTTGGGAGGGTGAAGAGGGGTAAAACAGTTCAACCTTTGTAATCGTCTCTTTTTATGTTTGGTCAGCAGAGCGACACTGATGTCTTTCTTTTATTTTTTTTGCAGATGAAGAAAATGTTTGAAATCCTCCTGCAAGAACAGATTATGCAAAATACCTACACGTACTGGACCAATCTGATAGTGCAACTAAGACAAGTATTTACACGCTTCTCAAAATGAAGCTTTTATTTGGGAATGAAAAACCCTTAAAGCTGTTTGCCTCCACAAATCATTCATTGTGTTCCGGCTCCGCTCCTTCTCCTCGGCCTCCTCCCCTGCAAAATAATGCTTTTGTATTGCAGTTTCCAGAGCAAAAAAAAAAAAAAAAAAAAACGTGTCTCAAGAGCAAGTACATTTATCAGGACAGAGACCCCTATTCATGAGGTTTGGGACACAAAATGAATGAATCGTTCATACATCCTCCAGTCAACTTCTCAGAGTCGGCTGGCTTCAGATTCCTTATCCGCGAAGAATTTAAGGCCACTAGTCTCACACGCTGGGTAATTACAATAAGTTCACGTCATAAACCTCGGGTCATTCTCACGTGGCAAAGGAAGAACTGCAGAACAGCAGAAAATCCTGTTTGGTATTTGATGGGCGGATTCACTTTGAGTTCTGTAGGAACAAGCATCTTTTACCTGGGGGAAGATCACATAACGCGCCTGGAAGGCAAACATTGATTCAAGCCTTTTGTACTGACGTGTCCTTCCTATTAAATTATGTTGCAGTGTATTCATTTGTCCACAACTGTACAAATATTACGGCCCACGCCCAAGTTCACAAAACTGTCGGAGGCTATGGCTTCATGTATCAACAAAGACATACAGGAATGCTTGAAGCAAAGCAGCTGCCTGTAAAATGAGCATGGCAAGGCTGTTTGGTGCCAGATGTTTAGCATGTTTCAGGTTTTAGTAACACACATGTATAAATTTATGATAAAAGCAAAACATTTATATAAGAGGTCTCCAATGTGCGGCCTGGGGGCCAGTTGCGGCCCTAGGAGTAGTTTTGTGTGGCCCCTGGATGCAGTTTAGAAATGGTCTAAGTGTTTTTTTGAGTAAAAAGGTTGTTGGTGATTAGTGGCCCTACTTAGTATGATATTGAAATGAAAGCAGAAAAACATGGTTAGTAAAAGAAAAGCACCTGTTGTACCTCAAACTTTCTATTTACGAAATAAAGTTTGTCATTGAAAACCTCTACAAACAAAAACACAAAAAGTCTCCGTCCCCATGAACTTCATTTAACTTAGTCACACCAGTAATTAAAATGGGCCAAATCCAGTGAAGGCTTTTCAAAGACTTTCTCATTTATGTTGCTAGGAATAAACTAATAATGATATCTTGGCCCATATTTTGGTCCACGGTGCAAAAAGTTTGGACATGACTGATTTAAATGCATACTTACAGTATATGACTTTGTACAAGCTTATATAGTAATAGAAACTGTCATGGAGTGATGCATGCAGTTAGATGAGTAACTTGTATGCTTTGCTTACTTTGTTACATTCGGGCAGCTTTAAAAACTGTGCTGCTTGGTTGGTGTTGTAATGTAAAGTCAGTGTAATCAAGGTTGGGTTAAAAGGTTTGGAGAGCGGTTTACAGAGGACTTATTGCGCAAAATTCACATTTTGCAAATTTTTTTTTACTTCCATTTGTATCTCTACTGCTTTTAAAAACCTCAAAATCCTTAAAAAACACCCAGCTGTTTTTGACAATAAGTTATTGTCTTTTGGTGTTTGGAAAATGAGCTGAGTGTAACGTCACATTCAACAGGGACTGCGCCATTACCCATCCACAGTAGGATGAACACGTTTGGTATCACCTGTACACTATCCGAACCTCCTCAATTAAAGGTCACCTTTAATATTTATACCTTGCTATTGTGATTGTGAATATCAATTACTGGTGCTTTTCTTGTAGGAGGAGTTTGGGTCTCAGGATGCACCGTAGCCAGCAGCCTTATAAATTTGATCATAGATTCAGTTTTATTAGTTTAAAATGTCGGGTGTTTGTTTTTCTCTGCAGTAATTGGTTGACCAATGCACTTCCAATTGCTGGGGAACAAAAAAAATAAAATCAAGCCACCAGCTGAAGTCAGAGCGATTAGAGTATAAAACTCAGATCTTTGAAGGCCTGCAGTTTTTCTGAAACAGTCCCACCTCCAAGCTCCAGGTCTTTGTCAGCTCCCTCTTTATGGGCCTTTTCTCTCAAATTGTGTGGCAGGATGACCAGAACTTGGAAGAGCTCTGCTAATGTCAAACCTTTTATTTTTGAGACTTACAAAGGCCACTTTGCTCTCAGGAACCAGAAATAAACAGAGTTTCTTTCAGATCTGTGTCTTACAACAATCTTATCTCACAGATCTTAACTGCAGAGTCAGCATGTAGTCGTCATGTAGGGAGGTGTGAGCTTCTGCAGTTCATGTTCAGTGACTTACTTTACCACAGGTTAGTCAACTCCAGTAAACAAGTGACAGCATCAGCAGCGATGATAAGAAATGGGAGGAAATTTTAAATGTCGCAATGTGTAAAAAAAAAAGCATGTCTGAGCAGAATATTTCATCAACCTATCCACCCGTTTTCTCCTATCTTTCTAAGGTCAGGTGAAGGAATGAAAGCCAGAAATTCCTGGTAGTGTCGACAATGAGGATCTACTGAATTCAAGATCACCCAGGAAAAAAGTCCCAAAAGTGGCACCTGGTACGGCACCCTAACCAGCTTAGGCCAAGTTCACGCTGCAGATCTTGATTCTTAATTACGATTTTCCACTAAAATCCGATTTTCTATGCATAATCGATCACGCCACTAATTAAACCCAACCGCGATCAGACTTCTGTGTGAAAGGTTTACGACCGCAAAGCGACCCGCATGCGCAGAAGAAGAACGTTGACGTCACAAAGCAGCGCATTGTTTACGGAAGTAGTAATGGACGCTGTCGTTTATGGACTGTTAAAGGTTGTTTTGAATTAGCTGTGGTTATTTACACTGTGCTGCAGGCATTAGCTTGTCTTGATCCATGTTTCTTGTGTCTGTTCCTGTCTAATAAACTATAAAACAGATAAAAATAAAATTGCTTTTAAAGTTTATTCAGCAATGGGAGCCAGCAGGATTGTCACAAGATCATACCAACACACAATGAAGCAAATAAAAAGAAAGCACAACTGATAGAAAATTACCTTTTGTGGCGCATTTACTGCATTTTCTGCATAGCAGTCTGGATGTGTAGTTAGAGCCAAGGGTGGTGGGATTGTGATGTGATGCACTTCACTGACAGACTTCTTTCATAAATTTATATTATAATTGTAAGCTGTTGTATCTGTCCACATTTCCATCGCCTATCTTTTTCTGGTGCAGAATTTTGATGCATGTCACATCAATGACATAAAAGTTGGATAAAATGCGACATTCAGACTGCAGTCATTTTGAAAACTATCAGGTGTATCTGAATTAACTCCACATATGGAAGTGGCACAAATTGGAATTTTTTTGGTGTGAAAAGATCGGGAATTGGCTGGAAAAGTTCAGATTTGGATTGCATTCACCTGCTGTGTGAACGTAGCCTTGGTTCTACCCTGAACGCCCAAGCAGAGGATGGTGTCCCTACACCCAGTCTGTTCTACTGGCCACTTGATGGCAAAGCCTGGGTGACGTAAATTTCATCATCTCTACCCACCCACCAGGGGTCTCAGAGGATGTCCGCATGCTGCCCACATGTTTGAGATATTTTTCAGACAATGGCACCACACACACTCACACACACACACACACACCCCAGCCCCCACACACACTCACACACACACACACACCCTACCCCCCACACACACTCACACAGTAAATAGTGAAAACAATGGATCAGGTTGCAAGGAGATAAAGAAAAAGGCTTTAGAAGGAATCTTGTTCACTGAAAAACATAAAATCTTACCAGGTATTTTTATCTAGTTTCTGGCACAAACATTTTGTACATTTGAAGACAAAACTAACTTTCAAGTAACATTTCAGAAGACATACTAGCCTGTTTTCAGTCAATAATTAATTAATATAGATAAAGAAGTTCTGGTTCCACTGCAGATTATTTCATTTGTAACAAGACATTTTGAAATAATCTGCTAGTGGAACTAAAACTTTGTCACCAAATAAAAATATGTATTTACTTTAAAAAATATATTAAAAATAAATTGGGGCTTACTCAGCATAATTTCTGTTCTGCAGAACATAAAAAACATTCAAATATCCAACATCATATCACATAATTACAGACACACAGATATAGCAATTTACAAAATAGAAATAAAACAGCCAACAGTGTAGCAGCATTAATTCAGATCAAAAACTGTTTTAGTGACATTTCTTTTTAGTTGAGGACTTAACCGTCTGGTAATCCTGTTCCTCATAAATCACGTGGTGATCGATCTAAGTGAGGTAATTTCTTAAGTCAGGAGGAGAGCTAATTCCTACAAGACAGCAACAGTCCTAAATGTACGAGTTAGAGAAATGTAAAAACCAAACACATGACTTCATCTCTCCTCCTCTCCAGCTCTCTCCTTACATCTGCTCTGAAGAAACAGCCTTAACTCTTTGTGCCGTGATGTTCGGCACGCAGGCCGGTGTCAGGCTCGCTCCCCGGCGCAGCCTGGTACCGAGCGTTGAGTCACAGCACTCCCGACCCAGACGCCCTCTTTGTGAAGGCACAGCCCTGATATATAGGCATGGAGACTGGTGAGGAGGGGGAAGCCTTTTCGCCAGAGGTGATTCATACAAACTGAGCCATTAACAGAGAGCAGTAAGAGGACACTAAACTAAATTTATTTCAATGTTAGCCCATTCTTTGTTCTCCAGAGACAGAAACTCAGTGACTGAAACTTTGTGTACTGGAGCAGACAAAAGAGATGTAAAGCAATACCATAACTCCAAAGGTGAGCCTGAGATAAAGGCGAAACCTTTTCACTTTTAAATGGGCCCCATTGTGCAAAATTCACATTTTGAACGTTTTTATATTTTGAGTGCTTCTAAAAACATCCTAAACTCTTGAAAAATTTACTTATTAACTTATTTTGTTTTATTTTTTAATGTTTTTTGGTGTCTGGAAAAGGAACCGTTTCAAAAAAACCTACTGATTGTTAAGTTGAAAGGCATTGAGCTGTTACCTAGCAACCCCAGTGGAATTCCGCCCGTTACCTAGCAATCCCAGTGGAATTCTGCCCATTCTCTAGCAATCCCAACAGAACTCCAGAACATTTGGTCAGCAGCAGTACAATGGCTGTTGGAAAAGACAAGTGTTTCATTCAATTAATCAATCAATCAAGTTTATTTGCACAGCACATTTCAGCAACAGGGCAGTTCAAAGTGCTTTATAAAAATACAGCCAAAGGAGACACAGTCAACAACTGAAGCATAACATTTTGTCTGGTGGTGTTATTATATATCAGAATGTTTATCAATGTTTCATTTTTAAAGTTTCTTAAGCAACTCTAAATTCTAAGTCGTTGTTGATTTACCTCCCAGAGACCATTTACTGTATTCTTGTTGGTTGTGCAGGAGGCTCTACTAATGCTTGAAGTAGGAAATGCACAGAGTAATGCAGAAAATGTCACAACACCAGTTCAATCTGGAGAGACTCAGACGGAGATGAGAAGACAATTAGAAGAGTTTATTGACAAACAGAATTTAAAGTCTTTGGCGCTCGGGCCCCGGCTGGGGATAACGGTTATCGCAGCGTTAGCGATAGGCTTCAGATGAGCATCCCCGATGCTGTTAGGAACGTCATCCCCCAGGGCCCGGCACTGGTGGTGGAGGTTGAAGAAGGGTGCGGGCCTCAGGACCGGGCGAATGGAGGAGAAGGGGTGGTGGTGGGTTGAGCTCGGCTGTAGAGCGAAGGACGCCATGAATGAAGGTCCTTATCAGCTGGGACTTGGTCGGTGATTGGACGTGACTTGGCTTGGTCCGGCGTTGATAGGTCGACGATTGTGGGCAGGTCGCTTCAATTAACGGGTCCCGGTGGGGATAAAAGAGTCTTCCAGTTTGAATTTGCGCCTAGGCTTCATTTTGGCAGTATTTAAGACATTAAAAAAATCAATAATTATCAATATTGACTGATATGAAACACTTATATCATGATATGTCTTTCAGTCATATTGTCAAGCCCTACATTTGACAAACGCGTGGCATTCGAAATGCACAGTAATTAAATAACAATTAAAGAGTGAGCCTGCCAAAAGAATGTCATCCATACTTATTCCAGAGAAAAGTACTACAACTTTAAAGTTTATTTACACCAACAGCAGTTAAGTGATTGATCAGCCGCAGCATTCCTTTGTCTGGCTAGGTGTGGTCTGTTTCCCACCATTGAGGCAAAGTGTTCCCTATGTGGAAACAGAGTCATTGTTCCCTACAGGAGCATCAAAGTGTTAATTTAAGAAGTCAAGGAGCCACCGCTGTCACACCTGGTTAAAAAAGGGCACCAAAATAATCTCAATGACCTCTGTGACATTTTCAGAAAACATGCTAAAACAGCTATTTTTTATTTTAATGTTGGGTGTGGGTTGACCCTAAGTTCAGAGCAGAGCTGCGCAACAATGTATGCTCTGTGGATTACGTATAATTTGATAAATCCATCTCAAGAGGATCTTTATTACGGGTTTTCTTCCAAGATCTGCACAAAAAAAGTTAGTTAAAAGGTAGTGTATGCATCACTTATATTTGTTTTGGGAAATGACTGAACTGAATTTCGTTCAGGGTTCTCCAAACAACATGAATTTGGTCAGAATGACAAAGGTGGAGAAACCTGTGAACAAGAATAACAGAGAAACTCTACAACTAAACTAAAACCAATAATAAAATGCGATCCACATAAGTGAAGCATATTGTAAAAGAATGTCTGATTTTGCACATGAGTAGAATTGAAACGTTAATTGGAATAATTATGAAGAATCAATTATTAAAATTACTGTCAAGTAAATAACTGGAGTACAAACTAAATAAAAGACCATTTGCTAAAAAAACAACATACTGGGAGCAGTAATTAAGTTAAAACTGTACAGAAATGTATACATTTTTAATTTAAGATACAAAAAACTCCTCCTTTGTCTGTAAATATGCCCTACACTGCAAAACCACAAAATATTACCAAGTATTTTTGGTTTAGTTTCTAGAGCAAATATCTTAGTACGCTTGAAATAAGGAAAAATTAACCAACAAGTAACTTTTCAAAAACAGCAGAGGAGCTTGTTTTTAATAAACAATCCCTTAATATTGTTTTTTGTTTTTTTTAAATACCATTGCTCTATTGGCAGATTTTTTCACTTATTACATTTTCCCATTTTTAAGTGAAACAATGAAACTTTTTCATCAACATTAAGGAATTACTGACCTGAAACAAGCTCCTATTTATTGCTGGAAAGTTACTTATGAGTTAATTTTGACTTATTTAATGCATACAAAGATATTTGCACTATAGATCAAAAATACTTGGTATAATGTTGTATTTCTTGCAGTGCAATAAAGATGTGAGAGAATTGAGTCAAGTTATTTCTGCTAAAGATGGCTTTAGAAACTATTTAGGCATTTTAACAGGCAGTTTTTCCAATTCTACTTCATATTTATTTGATATTTTGTTGTTTGTTCCTGTACATTTGAGATGAGACTTAAATCAAAAACCAGCAAGTATCTATTTTTATACACACTGAGTCCAAGAAGAAAGCCCACCGCAGAGCAACCCCTTCAAAGCACCGCATTTAGCACATGAAAACAGTGAGACGCTTGACTGAGAATGATGATATTCTGTTATTTTAATTTCAACAAAGCATCTAAAGCAGAAATCCTGAAGTACAGACAAGGTCATATTTGTATTGGCTTCATTATGACAAGTGCATCGGCAGAGCTGCACATCCTTCTCGGCGTATTGTTTTCTATGATTGCTCAACATCCTAATCATTGTTATAAGTGGCAATAAAGTCCTTTCGGGTGGAAAGTCCTCTTGGTACCAAAGTCTCTGATTTTACTGTAAACAAAAACATTTCCTGTGTAACTCGACAGGTTCCTCCAATTGTCCGTGTGCTGCTGATGGAAAGTCTCTAGAGGAAAATTAATGTGGTTTCGTTGTTTTTCGCTTGTTTATTTTTATTCCATTCCATGTGTCTGAAAGTAAATAAGCAAACAATCAAAAGCGATTTCTTATTTCTTCTAATACATTTTTGAATGACACAAAATCAGATCAAATTAAACTGGACCTTTTATTTCTGCTTTATTTTTTGTTTTGTTTATAGAAACAGGGAAGTTGTCAAAAATGTGTCAACATTTTATCTAAGTGCCGATCACATTAAGAACCCTTCAACCAACGCAATGTCCCAAAGTTTGCATGCCAGCTATAGAGTAGATATGATTGTCCACATCCTAATGTTTACTCCCAGATTTAGCTTTTTTCCAAGGGGGCTGAACTTGTTAAAGTCAGGCCATGTCGGCGCAGCCACTTAGAAACCAGTTTACAGACAATGATCAATGACATGCGTGTCGTGTTTCAATATTTGTAAGCCAGGATGCTTGAGAAGGAAATCCTTCTCACAAGGAAGGGAAGGTGTGGCATGGAGAAAGGTATGCAATGTTTTCTCATCAGAAATCATAACTTTGTCTCACAAAAGACAATGACGAATATAAAGGTCTAAATGCAGATCACTCCTTCAGAAGACTCTTCAGGGCGAAAGCTGAAATAACAGAATAATCCTGAAAAGGCTTCTTTTATTGTATTTAAACGGCAAGACCAAGCGCTAACCGAATTGTTGAAAAGATGACAGATAAAATAAATATGCAGAAGATTCTGAAGAAAATGTTTTAGAGGCGAGAAAAGGTTTGAGCCTGAGGTTCAGTTTCCTGAAGAACAATCACCGTAAAAACACAACGTCATTAATAAAGTCACCTTTAAGGGAAGATGACTTACATTAAAGGTGATCTGTTAACCTTCCTAGAACAGGTTAGGATAAACCTATCGTCTATACAAAACATGTTCATTACATATTTTGCACAAAATCACTCCTGGACGATGAGATTTTAATCTGGTCAGTTCTGCCTATTTTGATCTCCATTCAGAATGAGTTGTTTTAGTGCGTCTTGTCATTTTAAATCAAAATAAGTTGCTGCTGTTCAACCTCTCCAACTCAACATTAACAGTCGCACGTGAAAATGGCTTCAAACAGATGTGCATATATACAACCGTACATCTCTGAAAAGCAGAAGTAGAGCCTCCTGCACAACCAGCAAGAATGCAGCAACTGGTTCTTGCTGTTGCTGAACCAGTTGTCTTTTCCAGCAGCCATTGTACATAAGCAAAATCAGTTGACCAAACTGAAACTCAGTTTGGGTTACTAGGTGGCACGCGGCGCTCCGATCAGGTTGCTAGGTAACAGGCTTGTCTTTGCTGCGGTTGCTAGGTGAGGGGCAGTGTCTGCTAATTTGTGATGTTAAATTCCTGAGGTATTTGAAATGTGACATTTTCCAGACACCAGAAAAATATTTACTCATTGCAAAAACATGTTTGGGTGTTTGTTTTTAGTAGCAGTAGAAACCCGAATAGAAGCACAAAAACAGGCAAAATGGGAATTTTGCATAATAAATCCTGTTTTTAATTTGACAGAAATGCCCAAAGTTTTTGGGGCTTTGCTTTCAGGGATGTCTAGATCTGCAAATTAGACAGACACACACCCAAAATATCTGCTTTTGAAACTGCAGGGAGTTTTAAAAGCAGATATTGATAAAAAAAAAAAAAGTATTCCATTTCACAGTTTTGTACTACTTTATGTTGGTAGTTGTAACGTGAAGAAATGTGAAAAGTTTCGAGCAGCATGAATTCTTTTGAAAGTCCCCAGCAGTCTGCTCAACATACTGCTTTGAGTTCATTAGATTATGAACGTGTCTACGCGCCACTCATAAGACATTCTGTACCACTTCGTGACCTTTTTTAAAAATACAAACAAACTAATGATCCTTAATAGAGCTTCAAAAACATCTGCTTACTTAAAATGCTAACATCATTTAACTGATCCATTAACAACAGAATCTCACAGACTGAAGGGAAAAATATATTTTGAACGATCAATATTTTCTGGCTGCGTTCAAGTCGGCCGTGTTGTTGGCAGACAGTTTAAGCATCAAATGAAGCAGTCCACTGACTTCACTGACATGCTTTACTGCGTTAACTTGTAGCTATAAATAGGGGTGAAGAAGAGGAAACAGTCGTCTCTCTGTCCCAGCAGAGCTTCCCCTGGTGTTTGAGCAGCAGGAGAGTCCGGGGACCTGAACTGAGGCTAATTAACTAATTCATGTCCCCTGAAGGGAACGCCATGTGATTACATCCAGTCAACAACAAGCTCTACGGAGCTGCAGTTCGTCTGCCTTCATCCAGAATCTATCCGAATTACATGTACACTTAATGAGGAGCAAATTAAACGTCCATCCTGGTAAAATACGAGTCAAGCAGGATGAAACATGAAAATAAATACTTGTAATGTGAACTAATATTTCTCTTTATGCTTCAAAGGCTTAAACAGGGTTTGTATACTTTTCCCAGAATAAAGTTCAAGCAGTTTTCAAGCATTTTCAAGGTAAGTTTTCAAACTTTTCCAGCACCAAACTTTGGAGATACAAACAATAGAAATTAACTATCACTAGAAAAACACAAAATGTTACCAAGTATTTTTGGTCTAGTTTCTAGAGCAAATATCTTGGTACACTCGAAATAAGAAATAGCTAACTTAAAAGTAACTTTTCAGTAAGTTATAGAAGCTTGTTTTAAGTAAATAATTCCTTATTATTGATGAAAATGTACTTGTCCCACTGGCAGACTACTTCACTTAAAATAAGACCTTTCCCCCATTTTAAAATATAAGTTTATCCGCCAATTGATATTTTCAAAATTGATGTAAAAAGTTTCCAAATATGTCAGGAAAACTCAGTAGCAACTTCTTGAAACTTTAAAACACACATAACTTTTATATTCTTAAATATTTCTGACTGTATGACAGTGTAATTGTTAGCCAATCTGCTTTGCAACAGGCAGATTCTTGATTAAGATCTCAGATGGATCCAGATTATGTGATTCAGTCTGTAAGTAATTAAAGGAAACTTACATTGCAGAATATTGTTTATTCAAGTTTGAGTATGTGCATAGTTAAAACCCAGAAATGAGGAAAGAGACAGTTTAATTAGGATGTCAACATAATTCCTCTACTTATTAGAAATGCTGCTACATGCAATTATCCAGCAAAGGAGCGCCCTCTAGTGTTTAAATAACATAAAAGGAAAAGTAACTACAAAATATTTAAGGAAGTTTTTTTAATTTTAAGTGTCTCTAAAAAAGTTGTGAAGTATTTGGTATGTAAATACAACAACATAAAGCTTCAAACATTAATTTAATGTAAATATTTCAATGCAATGCCGCACCATTAAAATGAAAATAAAAAAAAAACATTTCTGGTTCCTCATTTAAGAAAAAGTAGCCTCACTTCATGTTTACCTTCACTGGCGACATTCATGCTGATCGTTTCCTGGACTTTAGTTTCATTGATGCAAATGTAAGAGCCTGATTTGCAGATAAAACTGTTAGGAACGCAGACTGAACACGGCTCTATTTATTTTTAAAACAGTTGACAACTGGGAGGAGTGAATAGTGGACAGTTTCTGCTACAAGCAGATCTGCAAAGGCAGCATTTACTATCGGTGATTTCTGGGATGTTTTTCTTATCTATGTATTAACTAAATCTACACATTGCTACTCTTCTGCATCCTCACTGATTTTACTGTGACAATAAAACATTTTTTTTTATCAGACTGATTGCAGTAAATAGCTGAATCTGTTCAGTGCTTCAGGACCTAATAATTTGTGAAATTATTTCTTATTTGATACTTTTGAGGACTGATCATAAATTTATCTGAACTTGTTTTTGTTTTTTCTGAAGCCCATTTCTCCAAGCCTGTATTCAAAACAGGAAAGATAAGAGAACATGCAGTTTAAATTAACCCAATGTCTGAAGATCACTCCAGTAAAAGGAAACTGATACATGTAAATATGTTCTTCAAAAAACAAGCAGAAGTATCACTAAGCAGGTCAAAGAAAGTAAAATCATCGTCAAAAAACTGCATCCATTTTTCAGTGAGAGCTTATGCTACTGCAGCAAAAGCTGAATTTATTTTAAGAGTTTCTTCATGTCTTTCCTAAAGGTGCCAGTAAAAGTGGTGCATAAAACATGATTATTTACTTGGTTTTTGTAGCATTTAACAGGATTTTTGTGTAATTTTGGCTCGTTGTTATCAAGGTGCAACACTGTAAGGGACATTTGTTAAAATATTACTACAGGTGTGTTTATATAAAAAGGTTTTCCTCGACCAGATGTTTCCAGTTTTTGTTTTTTAGTCACCATTAAATATTTCAGACATCATTAATGTCAGTGAATCTGTAGTTTTTCAAATAATTTTATTGATTAAAAAAAACAGCGCTGTCCAAACCAACCCGGGCTTTTGTGATTAATAATCGACCCATAAACATAATTTGCAGTCCCACTCTTGACAGCAACAACTTCCAGCCACATTTTCACCACTATGGAGGAACTTTGAGCCACTTCTCGTTGAAAAAGTGTTTCGATTCCCAGTCGATTACCTAAAAAATACGACGATTAAAACAACTGAAACAACTTCAACTCAAACAGCTTTCACTTAAAACCAAAACAGACTTCAGAAGACATTGACTTCTTGTAAATCTGGATTTTTTTTTCCACAATGATTCCTTTGTGAAATATAAAAACCATGAAGAAGCAGAATTTGGTTTTTATTCTCCTCTAATCTGGAACAAACTTCCAGAAAACTGGAAAACAGACAAAACACTGACTTGCTTTACATCAAAGATCTTTAGCGCTGCCTTTGATTGATAACAACTGGAACATTTATCAATATATTTGATGATTATTTGACAAAATGTAATGTTTATTGCTTACTTCTTATATGTTTTTATTTTAAAACACTGAACTGCCTTTTTGCTAAAATACTCAACAGAATTAAACTTGACTCGACTTAAATTGACATAAAAACAGCACACTAGTACAAGTTCCACAAACGGAGGTTTTCTACTCCAGTAAAGTGTTTACAAAGTGTTATTTTAACGCCTCTTAGCTGCTCTGTCTGGTCGCTCACACTAACTATTATGAGAGAAGGTGATAAATACTTTGAATCCACAGGAGGCAGAAGAGTTTGGTGCTGGACAAACATGTTGCAGTGTGTCACTGCAGACATGTTTCTATTTAAAATGCTCCCTGAGCTGCTTTATTTTTATCCTGCGGGATGACAGCTCGGGCTTCTGCTCAGAAGATTGAACACCAACAGATGTGAGTGAAAAAGTTAGAACCTCTTGCAACAGTGAAGATAACTCAGTTACAAAACCTGCTCTACAATGACCTTTACACTGTTTCTGTCTGTTGGTTAGTTATTTCTTATGCAAATGTTTTTTTTTTTAATGTTTTTTTAAAAACAGGTTTATTTTTGTGCTGACTGGTCTTAGGATAAATGATGAAAATGAGCCATTTGGCTAATAAATTATTTTAAAAAAAGAAGAAACGATACACAATGAAAACAGACATTCAAACAGAAAGTTTTAAACTGCTTTTTAAAGAGAGACAGTAAACATAGAGGAAGACGGTTCCCCTGCCTTGGCCCCACAGACTGAAAGTCTCTGTCCTCCTGGGTCTGCTGAGTGAAACAACCAGGAAATCTTTAAAAAGCAGCATGTCTTTGAAAAGCAGAAGTAGAGCTTCCTGCACAACCAAAAATAATGCAACATGCGGTTTCTGAATGGTAAGTCAACAACAAGACACTTGTGTTTTCCAGCAGCCATTGTACAGCGCATACAGAACCAGTTGCCCAAATGTGCTGGTTCTCTGCCTGGAGAGTGTAACTTAATATTCAGGGGATTTGTGAAACAATTTATTTTCCAAGCACCAAAAAACATTAAATTATTACCAAAAACGTGTTTGGATTGTTTTTAGAAGGAATATAAAACAAAATGGAAGAACATGAAACTTTGAAACTATGTGGAATTTATTTTAAAATTATTTCCACAAATATCAACATCCCACAAAAGAAAATGTATATATCTTTTTATTATTATTATTATTATTTACAGCTTCACATTTAAATGTTTCACTAATTTAAAACCTGAAATTATGAAAAAAAAACATTGGATTTTTAAAAATGACCACAAAATTTCTAGTAGATATGTGTCCTTTTTCCTACACTGCAAAAACACAAAATCTTACCAAGTAATTTTAATCTGGTTTCTAGTGAAAATATCTTAGTACAGTTGAAATAAGACAAAATTATCTTAAAAGTAACTTTTCAGCAAGAAACTGACTTCAATGAAAACATTTTTTTCCAAATTACAAGTCAGTGGCATAAGCACATTTTCATCAATATTCAGGAATTATTGATTTGAACAAGCTCATATTTGGTCCTGAAAAGTTTCTTGTAAGTTAGTTTTGTCTTATTTCAAGTGTACTCAGATATTTGCACTAGAAACCAAAAATACCTGGTAAGATTTTGTGTTTTTGCAGTAATATGTGTGGCTTCAAACAAGCAAAAATGTCTCTTTGTTTGATAATAAAGGTTGCAGACCCTTGATTTAAAAAGGCTACTGGATAGGAGTTGAGGTTTCTGCAGGTGACCTTAGAACCAGCATGTTATGATATGTTTTAATCACTTTAAATAGTCCAAGACCCAGAGACTTCAAACCAGGTTTTCAGCAGACCAAACACACCGGTTGTTTTACACCAGCCCCTAAAACCAGACTTTGAAGATAATCTTAAAGCAGATGAAGTAGTAAATCAACAGAGCAACGGTGGGATCTGTAAAAGGAAAGACTCGAGCAGAACCAGAGACACCAACAGGACTTCAGAACTGAGCTGTGCCAGAATGAGAACCCAGATAAGACAAGAGAGAAAAGATAAATGCCTGAATGAAGCAGAGCGTGCTTTTACTGCACAGACAGAAATTTACATCACCGTATCTCTCTTCTTTAGTTATGTGTCTGTTCTGGATCAAACTGACTGCAGTCATCACTTCCTGTGACGAGGAGGATGAAGAAAACTGGAGGGAGCCAAGCGGCGGTGAAGTGGGAGGAGTTCCCCAATAATCAATAATTACAAATATCCTCCCAGATCACTTCATTCAGAGCCTTCCTAAAGGATCCATACCCGTTTTTCACATTTTGTCACATTACAACAGGCTTCAGTTGATTTTGTTGTTTCTAGAGAAACATAAAGTAATGAACGTTTTGGAAAATGCACTGCAAAAACACAAAATCTTACCAAATATTTTGGTTTAGTTTCTAGTGCGAATATCTTCCTACGTTTGACAAAACTAACTTACAAGTAAAAGCAAGAAAAATTAGCTTGTTTTAAGTCAATCATTCATTAATATTGGTGAAGAAGTACTAGTAATACTGGCAGGTCATTTCACTTATAAAAATATTTTTTTCCATGTTATAAGTCAAATAATACAAAAGTGAAACTAGTATTAAGAAATTAATGACTAAAAACAAGTTCATGTATTTTGCTGAAAAGCTACTTGTAAATTAGTTCAGTTTTATTTAAAGTTTTCTGAGATATTTACACAAAATTACGTGGTAAGATTTTGTGTTTTTGCAGTGTGCAAAGTTTTTCTTTTTGTCCATTAAAACCTAAAAACTGTGGGGCACATTTGTTTTTTGTTTTTGTTTTTTTATGTTCTTTGCATTACAGCTCAAGCTTCATCAGCATACATAAAAAGCAGTTTCAGGATTCAGGTGTGGCCTTTGACTAGGCCATTCTGACACATAAATATTCTTTCTTGGTCCTCAATAAAAACAATTTCAACTCTAAATCTGCTAAATGTAAAATACTATAAAAACATACCAACATTTGTGGTACATAACAAACAGAGAAAGTTTAACTATATTTATAGTGTTAAACTTTTAGTAAAAGTTTTTTATTAAACTTTTATTCAAAAACTGAACAGCTGTGTAGAACTATTGAAAGATTAAACAAATGGTTTATAATTATTTCCTGGCCACTTTAAATAACAAATCCAAGCCCAAGAAACAGTTTAACAATACAAATAAATACAAGGTGAATAAAAGAAAGAGTTAAATATAACAAACACTTACATGAGCAGTGAGACGTTTCAGGAAATAGTCTGTCTTTCCTGTAAGACGCACTTTGAGACAAGATTAGATCATCTGAATGTTTCTGCTACACCAGAACAAACACAGATAATAAACACAAGATCTTCTGACAGTTCCCATCTGGACTGTTTTCACCCAGTTTCCACATTTATATGAGGAATGGATTCCTGTAAGAGGAAGGCTAGGGTTAGGCCAAACAAAACTAGCATTTTACGCAAAAATCCAGTTTGAATGTTTTAAGATGGATATTTTTAGTGAAAACTGCAGAAGCGTTTTAAGAAGATTTACAGAAATGTAAGAAAAAAGCAGAAAAAAGAAAAACTGCAGAATCAATCAATCAATCGGATTTTATTTGTGTTGCACATTTCAGCAACAAGGCAACAAGGCAAAGTGCTTTACATCAGAAAAAACACAAAAATCAACAAAGAAGGAAGGAAGGAAGGAAGGAAGAGGAAGGAAGGAAGGAAGGAAGGAAGGAAGGAAGGAAGGAAGGAAGGAAGGAAGGAAGGAAGGAAGGAAGGAAGGAAGGAAGGAAGGAAGGAAGGAAGGAAGGAAGGAAGGAAGGAAGGAAGGAAGGAAGGAAGGAAGGAAGGAAGGAAGGAAGGAAGGAAGGAAGGAAGGAAGGAAGGAAGGAAGGAAGGAAGGAAGGAAGGAAGGAAATCTTCATCGATCAAACTTCCTCTGGAGAGTTTTCAAAAACCAAATAACAGAATTAACAGAAATGATTGTAATCCAGTCAAATTGTGTCAAACTCCAGTCCTTTATGTGCTGTCCTGCAGTTTTTAGATGTGCCACAGGTACAAAACACTGGAATGAAATGGCTTAATTACCTCCTCTTTGTGTAGATCAGTTCTCAGAGCCTTAATGACCTAATTATCTATCCAGGTGTGGTGCAGCAGAGGCACATCTAAAAGTTGCAGGGCAGCGGACCTCCAGGGCTGGAGTTTGACATCCCTGTTGTAAACCTTCGTTTTTTCTGCCTGTCATCTGTTACTGATCAGCTTTAAATATTTTGGTTTTGGGTTGGATCTAAAGCAGCTTCTGAAAGTTCAGAAAGTGAATCTCCGTTCAACATACTGGAATAAAAACCTAACAAATGACTAAATCTGTAAAAACGTGTGTGTTGTCCATTACGTCACATGTCAGACTCCCTGGATTACGCTCTGTTATGTCTGAGTCACACACAAACACAGTCTGTAACGGTTCATAAATTTCCCATTAAAAATTTAATCATCTTACTGACACAAGGAGTCAGCCGCACATTCTTTGTATTTAGTGATAGCTGTTGGGGTCAGAGGTCAGGAGGGTGTGGACAGGTGACCTGCGGTTCGATGAGAGTGGGAACGTGTTGTACTTCGCTGAAATCACCGGGCTCGAAGTTAAAAGGCCTGGAAAAGTCAGAACATGCATTAAGGAGATACAGCAAAAATAAGAGACCACTGCAAAATGATCAGTTTCTCTGATTTCACTCTTTATAGGAAAATGTTTGAGTTAAATGAACATTGTTCTTTTATTCTGTGAACTACTTACAAAATGTCTCTGAAATTCCAAGCAAAAATTTTGTATTTATTTGGAGAAAATGAAAAATGGTCAAAATAATGAAAAAGATGCAGTGATTTCAGACCTCAAACAATGCAAAGAAAACAAGTTCATATTAATTTAGAAACAGCAATACTAACGTTTTAACTCAGGAAGAGTTCAGACATCAATATTTGGAGGAATAACCAGGAGGTTTTCAGTGCAGTGGGCTCTTACATTTTATAGAGCTGAAGATGGATAAAAAAATTAATCTCACAAAAACGTTTCTCCGTCAGTTTTAGAAAAAATTATTCCAGTCACACATAGAAATTACTGGCATCACAATTATCATTGGTGCTTTTTAAAACTATTTACTCTTCACCTTTTTCCAAATGAAATGAGTGTCTAGGAACGATTATTAGCATTCAATGTCTTAATGTTTCCGTGGGGAACAAACATGATGTGACACAGAGAGGCTTTATCAGAGCTTAGAAACTTTCTCTGCTGTAAACATAGATGGAGTTATTTAAGCAAAAAAACTGCAGAGGGCAATATTTTTATTGCCTCATAAATATATACCTGCTAATAGGATCAAACAGTTTTTATTTAAGACATTATCCTGTTAAAGATAACATTTGTTATATTTTCGTCAATGTGAGGGCGAAAGAATTGAACATTTATTTGTGGAGTGTTTTCATACTGTAATGTTTTGGTCAGATTTGCAAAATAAAATAGAAAGAACATTGCTTTATCAAATTTGCAAATATTGCTCATCTTTAACAATTCAACCTTTTATTTAGAATAAATATATATAGTTAATCTAATTGTAATCCTAGCAAAATATTATGTCCACAAGATAAAATAGAGAATAAGCAGATCCCTGCGTTATATTTTATATATTTATTTTTGCTGTAATAGACCCTTTTTATACATGTTTGAATGTATTTTTGACACTTTTTTGTTAAGAAATTTGAATGGACAAAAAGGTATACATTGTTTTATTTTACCAATTTATGAATATACTTACTTAACTTTTGTTTTTTGCTTTATTTATTCTACCTTAACATCAGCATTGTCTATATAAAATGAAGATATTTCTGTATTAGCATAGTAAATGTAAACGTTTTGTAGTTTGCTTCAGGAACCAGGGATGCACTGATTAACCTTTTTCACTTCCAATACCGATACCGATATTTGATGTTTCGTATCGGTTGATACCAATCCTATACAGAAATACAATGCTGAGTTAACTTTTTTTTTTTAACACAGACATAAACATACTAAATTTAAGTTTATTTGTAATTCAGTGCTTAAATTAAAGTATGAGATCATGCTGCTGCAATGAATTTATATTAAAATATTTTCTGCATCTTTACAAGGAGAGGCCATTACGGAGGGTGCAGTCACATAACAAAAATAAAAACACTTCCAAAGAAGTGGAGTAAATTGAAAACACAAGACAAGAGGCAGATTTACAGCTTACCGTCGTTGTTGTTGTTGACTGTTTGCCCGTCCAGCTCTGTTGCCTCCAGAAAACGTTGCTTACTGTATGCGGCGTTAGCACAAACACACTCAGGTTACGTCACTTTGCTCAGACTGAAAGACTTTGTTTAACGCTGTAAGAGAGGAAATGCTGGGAGAATCTTTAAAAACACAACCAGTTGTACTGAACACAGCGGGAAAGACAAACAGAGATGACTCCAGGGAGGATTGGACAGGCTGCCTACCTGTCAAACGTTTTTCTCCTCACACTGGCGCAGACTTTCAGTCCTTCCTCGTCCTCAGCACTGCGTGAGGTGACAGAAGAAAGTGAACTATTGGTTAGGAGGTTTTCTGTGTATAAATCTGTAGATTGGATCACATACTTAGGTTGGACTTATTGTGGCTTCAGTTGATGCACTTTTGGACTTTTTAATAATATTCTAATTTATTGAATATGACTGTAGATTTACTGCGTACTGCAGGAATGTTTGTTTACTTCAGCTGAAAGCAGAAACCTCATGATAAAAAAAAATCAAGCAAATATTTTCCAGAATAGCAAAGCCAATATATTATCAGTAGAATATGAAACCAGTGAGTGAACTCAGTCATATGGATCCACACCAGCTCCGCCTGCATTCCACTGACTTCTTGCACAATCAGCAGCATCACATGGTGTTTAAATGTGACCTGGGCTGCGATACAGAAGAAGCTAATCTTGGCAGAGTGTGAGAACGGAGACAGACGTACGAAGCGGCGGCAGCGTGCGGTCTCTCCGGCGCAGACATCCTCCTGCTGGCGGCGCCCTTAGCGCTGTGTGGTCTGTTGTCTGCTTGCATCTCTTTGATGAGAGCTCTGCGCCCGCACTGAGAACTGTCCTGCACTCAACATCCAGAGAAAAGGAAGGCGTAAATAAAGTTACAGTAATAACAAACTGATAGGACTTATAAGTCTTGAAAAATTTAATTTGATCAGGTTTTACTTATTGTTTTTGGCTGTGTTTTAGTTATCTTCCAGAAAATAACTGTTCTTTACTAAATTAAAGTTAGTTAATTTTTGGTAACTATGGCAAACTGGCATTATTATAACATTATCAATATTACAAACAATATTATTGTTTATTGCCAATTCGCAATAATTACTGGGACAATTTATTCTCCAGGAAACTTTATTATCATGACAGGCCTACACTTGTGTCAAACTCAAGGGTCGGGGGCCAAATCCGGCCCGCCACAGCGTCTGGACTCCAGTTAGCTACGTTAATTGAATCTGGAAGATAACAGTTGTGTGCTTGAATGTTATTTTATCAATTAAATCAGTTTTTATCTGTATACTGCTAAATAACATCAGTCCCTCCAATGTTTTGCTGACGCAAAATCAACAGACACTTTTTTGCACTAATGCATAATTGTGAGTCTATTGCAAATTTTTATCAAAAAGTGTTAAAAAAAAACATCGGGTTTAAGTAATGCTAACTCCCAACTGTGGGTGGCAGTATTTCTTACTTCTACTCCACTGCTGCCTCAATTTTACTTCATGTCAAGTTATCATCTGTGATCGATGTGGAGAGAAACTAAAACTCATTAAATACAGGACGATATGGCTGGAAAACATATCACGATATAAGTGTTTTGTATCAGTCGACATTGATAATTATTGATTAGTTTTTTTGTTTAAATATTTAAAATACTGCCAAACTGGTAGTGGGACCTTTTCTGTTTTATCCAGTTTCCACTCAACGCTGTTGTTTTTCATTTTAAGCATATATGAGGTACGGTGGTGACAACTTAAACTGCTGCCACGCCAGTTACTCAAAAGGTTGTTGCTAGGTAACCACAAGCAACTCAGTAAGCTGTTGCTAGGTAACCAAAGAGAAAGTGAGTTAGTTGATTCCACCATCCCTTTTTAGCTTGCAGTGAAAGGTTGAGCAGCTTAAGCCTTTCTTCTGCCTACATCTCCCAGAGTGCTTAGCAATTCAGCATCAGAGTTCAGTGAATATTCTATATAATAAATATTGAATATTCTATCATACGTATGATCTACCATTTATCCCATGTATATCGCGGTATATATTGTTATTGATTTATTATCCAGTCCTAAGCAAATATCTTGCAAATATTTCCACAATAGCTCCACAAAAATCACAGATTTTGAATGAAAAATATCCCCAAAACAAACGATGTGAAAAGATGCTCAATATTATTTGATTCTAAGAGGCACATAATGAACTCAGACAGATCTATTTATTAATATTCAACACATTCTGGTACAACCAGCCCTTTGAGAACGTTCATGACCTTGACGTGGCTCGAAATGAAAAATTTGTTTGCTTTAAGATAAAGTTGTGTTGAAGTTACCATCTGATTTCCCCTCATGGAGCAGGAATGTGTGTTTGGAGTGTTTCTGATTTAAAGACGAAGCAGATGTGCTGAGCTGGGGCCTTTGCTGCCAGATAAAAACGATTAATCCGTGCGCTCGACGCGCTGGGACCACAGGGACAGACAAAAGGCAAAATGATGTGGGGGGGTTCTGACCCGTACCTTGATCTGGGTGTTGAAGGAGAGCCGGGGGGAGGGCGGGGCAGTCTGTGTAGACCGGGTCCTGCAGTTCAGATCAGATGGAGCCAAACATGTGCACAGACTCCCACCCTGGAGTT
Organism: Xiphophorus maculatus; assembly: GCF_002775205.1. NCBI lineage: Eukaryota > Metazoa > Chordata > Actinopteri > Cyprinodontiformes > Poeciliidae > Xiphophorus > Xiphophorus maculatus. Next base: position 8,338,346 of record NC_036454.1, on the reverse strand, counting down.
CCTACAAGTACAAAAGAGGTTTTGAATGAAGACATGCGAAAAAATCTTCAACATGAAAAGCAATAAAATGAGCATGAAATGATGATGGAAAGTTTTTAGAAACATTCTCACTCTGATACTTGCTCAGATTTCAGTTTTCTACAACCAAGTTGTAGTGAAGTTGGCTCAGTTTAAAAGTTGATTGGGTTTTCTGGGAGTCTGCCCTCCACCAACTGTTTTATTAACAGATCAAGTTTATTTGTTTAGCACATTTCAGTAAAAAGGCAATTCAGAGTCCTTTCATCATAAAACCATCATACAGGACCAATTACCTGTATGACGTCAAATATCCTCATCAATCAGCTGTTGACATGTTGATCAATGCCCCCGTTACTATGAATTAGACGAAACACTACAGTACATGGAGTTTCTGATTTAAAAGAACTCAGTGTTTCAGTTGTTTTGCAGTTTTCTGAAAGTTTGTTCCAGATTTGTGGTGCATACAAGCTGAATGCTGCTTCTCCATGTTTGGTTCCGGTTCTTTGTTCTGCAGAGCAGACCAGAACCAGAAGACCTGAGAGGTCTGGAAGGGTGATACAACAACAGCAGATCTTTAATGTGTTGTGGTGTTAAGCCGTTCAGTTATTTACAAACTAACAGAAGTATTTTAAAGTCTATTCTCTCAGTGTAGGGACTTTAAAACTGGTGTTATGTGCTCTGTTGTCCTGGTTTTAGTCAGAACTCCAGCAGCAGCACTCTGGATCAGCTGCAGCTGGAGGATAGACGTTTTAGGCAGACCTGTGAGGACACTGTTGCAGTAATCAATGCGACTGATAAAGATAAATGCATGAATGAGTTTCTCTAGATCTTGCGGGGAGATTTGTCCTCTAATCCTGGAAATGTTCTTCAGGTGACAGAAGGCCAACTTTGTAACCGTCTTTAAATGGCTCTGAAGGTTCAGGTCACTGCACCCAGATTTTGGGCCTGATGACTAGTTTCAGTAATAACTGAAGATAATAAATAAGCTGAGAAGATTCATTCTTTAAAAAAAACAAAAAACCTCTGGCGTACTGGTTGAGGGTGAATTTACCTTCAAGTTCAGAGCATGTTGGAGTTTCAAGCGAAAATGTTCCTGCTCTCTCAGCTGGAGGAAATCCTGACAGTTCGCCAAACTTTCACACATCTTTAGGAACATAGAAGAAAAAAGATGTTGAGACCGAGAACGACGCTAAAGGAAAGGAAGAAGATCTCAGAGTAAATGTTTTTCTTGGGTCAGGTTTAGTTTCATGTTTCACCTTGTGTAGGATTCCCTCCAGCTCAACAATCCGCTCCCGCAGCTGATGGTCTTTGGAGCGAAGGGCCTTCATTTCACTGCCAAGCTGCCTCTTTTCCTCCCTGACGAAGGTGAGGTCCTGAAGCTGATGGTGTGCCTCCAGGTTCAGGCGACGCTTTTCCTGAAAACAGAAAAAATAAAATAAAAATCAGCAATAGAGCAAATGTTACCTAAAACAGAGTGTCCACTTACTCATAATATTTCTAGACTCAAATATCAAGAATTATCACCTCATTTTAAAATATTGATACAAAAGTTCAATATGAATTTAGTACAAATTTATCTGCAAAGGTTTTAAGTATGGAATCCGAAAAAAATCGGATTGTAGAAATTTGGATGGATGGATGAGTAAACGGATGAATGGATGAGTAAACAGATGGATGGATGAGTAAATGGATGGATGGATGGTTACATGGATACATGGATGGGTAAATTGACGGACTATACAGATTTTTCCAGATGTTTTTTCTTTGTATGAAATGATTATAAATTAACGGGCCTGCATGATATTATAATAAAACATTTTCTGTTATTATTCTTATTTCTAAGATGTCTTCAGTCAAGAACTCTGCAGGTGTTTCTCTACAGGTGAGAAACTGCAGCACCTGGTCTGCCAGTGTATGAAAAGTGTTGAAAAGTTTTAACCTGTTGAAGTTCCTCCACTTTCTCCTCCAAATGCTGGATTCTGCTCTGCATGGCGTCAACCTTCTCTCTCCTGGCGGTGATCTCCTTCTGCATGTCCAAAGCCACCTGCAGGCCTGGGAGAGCCACACATTCATTAGTCCTAATGACCAGGACTCCAGATTTTACTAAAAGAAACACAATTAGGGCTGAAGCCAATGATTATTTCAATTATCGATTAATCTATTGATTATTCCGACGATTAATCGTTTAATCCGATAAAATAATTGCCACATTCTGCAGATTTTTTACCTAAAGCTTCTTTATACAATATTACAAACACATATAAATGCAAATAAACAACAAAATAAAAAATTTGTTGCCTAAAATGAAACAACGTAGTCTTCCTTTGGTCACGCTTGATCATTTGTACATCACAATGATATTTCTGCTTTACTTAACATCAATACAGGCTGATCTGTACAACTATATTTTTTCAATAAACCAATTAATAATTGGATTGCAAAAGTTTATTAGTAGATGATTTTTTCACATAATTTGATCTGGGTGAAGCTAAAACTATGCCAACTGTGTTCTGGGTAGAATAAATTTACAAATTCTTGTTTTTAATTCATCTTAATGCAAAATTTATATATGTTTATAGTTGTAGCTTAATTACTGCTCTGACTGTGTTGTTCTTTCAGCAAATGGCCTTTTTTGTGTCTGCGTATTCCAGTTAACAATTAATCAATTACTAAATTAGTTGACAATCATTTCAATAATCGATTCATCCCAATTAATCCGATTAATCGTCTCTGCCCTATTTATCTCTGCTCTTTATTTCATGAGGAAACATCAAATGCAGACCTGTCACGATAACAAATACTGCTGGATGTAAATTGTCCCAGAAGTTATTGTGATAAACAATATTATTGTTGTCTTGAGACCATTTCCAAGTAATACAGAAGTGATGGCATAATAATGCAAATAATTTCATGGTTATGCCATTAAAGATAGAAGATAACCTCCTGGAAAACATTTTAAATGTACAAAATAAATAAATAAAACACCTGAAACAACATGTAAAATGAATACAGAAGTCAAAATTAAAAAGGAGCTAGTTGAGACCAAAGCACCAGACTGAAGAGTTTTTACATCCAGTTTCTGGCAGAAAAAGAGACAGAAAAAAAACAATCATGCCAATGAAAATTATCTAATTCTTTTTTAATTTATCATGTGATTGATTGAGACTTTTGCTTATTGTGCCACGTCTTTTCCTTTAGTTTCAAATGAAGGTGTAACACAAACCATGGCTGTCGGCTGCTTTCAGGGTCCTCAAGCTGCGTCGGATCTTGTGGAGCTCATCGTGGGCGCTGTCGAGCTGGCTCTGTAGGTGCAGCACCATGCCTTCGTGCTCCTCGTTCTTACAGCTGTGGAGCCGCTGCAGGTTCTCCAGCTGCTCTGAAATTGCGCCCACAAAAACACGTGAAACGTCTAAAGAGTGAGCGATTGCATATAACCAAACAAATGCAACAATGGAAGGGCTTGGTTGACTTTGTAAACATACCAAAGACAGTTGTGCATTTGGTTTACACAGCTGGACAGAAAGATGATCTGATCTGATACAAGAGCTGATCTTTCTAGAAAAAGCTGTGTGAGATATAATACAAGCTGCAACTATAACTAGTCCTGTCACAATAAATGACTTGAGATCATTTTCAGGTAATATATTGATAGTACCATAATAATGTAAGTTCACTCACTCTTTAATTTTGTAAAGAGCACTTTACACTAGAACTGGAAGATATTTTAAATATCCAAAATAAAACACAACTATCAAAAGCAATAAATAAAAAACAACAGACACCAGAAACCATAAATAAAATAGATTCTGATGTCACTGTGAACAAAATGGCCCTTCAAGTAACGAGCAATCAGTTGAAGATACATTTGCAGGAAAACAGCTCCTTTTTTGTTTATTTTTTCCTCCTATAAAAAGAACAAAAATTTCAAAACAGCATTTTGTTTTTACTCTGATGATCGGAAACACTTAAAATCAGAATCAGAATATTCTTTATTGATCAAAGCATTGATGAGAAATTGCTTATTTGTTGATAAGTGCTAAATATTAGCAAATACAAATATAACTTAAGCCATAAGTAATACAGTTAAGGAAGAAATTATTTAGTATTTTAAATATGAATTAAATAAAAATTGGTAAATAAAATAAAAACGTATGCACATTGAAATGTGTTAATCTCTAAAAGAGTCCAGAGTAAACTTAAAGACATTGTATAATCTTAAGCCTTTGTGATGCATTTTTAAAAATGTGATTTTAAAAAAGCTATATCAGAAGAAATCTGCGAGAGGAAAATACTTTTGTGTCAATTTTACCTCAAATTAATAAAGTTTTACCTTAATATTTAGTGAAAACAACAGAAATGATACAGAATCAACAGCAGCAGTCCTTCTGTGATGATATAAACTCTACCTACTGTTGAGATTGAAAAGCTGCGTGCGCTGCAGCTCCAGCTGCTTCACAGCTTGCTGTTTGTCCAGAGTTTCCTGATGAAGGTGCTGGTTCTGGTCGGTCAGGGAGTTCAGCAGCTGATGCTTCTCACATTCCAAACGCACCAACTCAGACTTTTGTCGGGCTAATTCAGCCTGCAGAGCCTGGAACTGAACAGTTACAAGTAGCTGAGAGTAAACTTGGACAGAATGGCAGGTAAGGAATCAATTAATTAATATAAGGAACAATATATGACCTGCTAATCATAATTTAGTCTGGGAACCTGCTGGTTTTGTTGTTCCTTTATCTAACATTCTTTGTCTTTTTCCTGCAGAAGTTCCTGAAGTTTCCTTACCTCCTGTGACCTTTGCTCTGAAAGCATCTGCAGGCAGGATTTCTCCTCTCCGGCTCTGAAAAGTTGCTTCCTGGTCGACTCCAGCTGTCCTCTCAGAGCCTTCATATCTTCCCTGAATTCAAGCTGCTGATTCTCACAAATAGACTGAGTGAAAGATGACAAAACAGAGGCGTAATGACATTTAAATGGGAAAATAAAACAGATTCTTACACATTTAAGCTTGTTTACAACTTATTCTAGACCTGGCATAATAACACATTTTGCTGGGCGTTAAATTGTCTTAGAAGTTATCGCCATAAACAATAATATTGTTGTTTTGAAACCATTTTCAAGTAAAATAATGATAATGCAAGAACACATTCTCAAAGATCACTAAACTTTAAAATCTTTTAAAACTTTTAAAAACATTTCTACTGAAAGACGTTTTAAATATACAAAATAAATAAACAAAACAAGACATAAAATGAATTATGAAGTCAATAAACAAAATGAAGACTTTTTACTTCCACTTTTTATTAGAAAGAGAGAAAAAAGAAAAACGATAAATCATGCAAATGAAAATGATTGGGCTAATTTTAATTGATCTTGCAAATAATTAGTTTATTGCTTATTGCAACAGGCCTATCTTATATAAGAGCTGCAGTGAATCTTATGCCTTGAACTTTTCATATTTTGTTAATTTATAGTGACAGACTGCAATGAATCTTCATGTCAGACCAACAAAAATTAAAGCAAAATTTTTTAATGGAAGGACAGAATTACATAACTTTATATGTTTATGAAAATTAGCAATCTGAAAAGTGTGGCATGCATTTATATTCAGCCTTCATGAATAAATTCCTTGTAGAATCACTATTACAACTGGAAAGCTTTGGCTGATTTAGTGTGTGGCATTTTGTTCATTCTTTGTAACAAAATAATCACAAACTCAGATTGAATAAGGAGAATTTTCACAATAACTTATAATATTTTTGCAAATAGGTCAAAAAAATTAAGTTTAGGTCTCATCTTACCAGAGAAATTTCTTCCATATTTTAGCTGCTTCTTGTGCATGGATTGTAGCGACATAAATGGAACTTCTTATGGCTTTCTTCCATAAAAGCAGTGTAGATAACACATCTAGTTTATGGCCAAAATGATCAAAATCTGTTTAGTAAGGATGATATGGTAATATTTTGTGGTTCTATTGAGATAACAATAAAAAATTAGGATTAAAAAAATAATGTATTACTTCTTCTTTGGCTAATTATATGGTTGTTTCTGAATGGTGCAGCATTCATAGCCTCACAAATACAAATACTGCTATTGAAAAACATTCCCATTTGAAATGGATGCCACCAAACTGCACACAGTAACTCCACTCAGTTATATTTTAAAATTTACTGATTTTAATCGATGCTCTCATGGAACAAACAGTGGAGAAAATAGTAAAGTAAAATTTTAAATAGTACTGTCAGTTTTTTTTTTCTAACATCGTTAAATGAAATTCTTCAAGACAACAATAAATCAAAATTCTACTTATAAAACATTTATCTCGATAAATGCTCCCCACAGCTGATTTATGCAAACTTCTTAAAAATCAAGTGGCATTTTTCTCACCAGCCCAGCAGAAGAAAATAACATTCATTAGTGGATTCAGATTTGTTTTGGTGCCATCTGATGAATATTTTTGAGGCGAAAATGGGAAATGATTGAAAATCTACTTCTACTTGTCATAATATTTTGACAGAAATACAGCTATTTATATTTAACAGCATCACATTTCATTAGTTTGTATTTGGTACTTTATAGTTTTATTTGACTTCTCAGCGACTCCACACGCAGATATTCAAAGGAAAAAAGCCACATCAATGGAAAACAAGAAAAAGACTGACTCACACAGGAGGAGGAGAAGAGGACAACTAAAGAAAGGGAATGAAACATTTTCTGGGAGTCTAAAAATAGATGTGCAAGAAGGAAACAGCTGATGAATGAAGTGGCACAGAAATAAGTGGATATATTGTAATGCGGCTAAATTTGCAGTATTTAATTATTTAAATCTATCAACTGGATTCACTTTGTGGCCACTTTTAGCAAAGTAAACAACATCTCTAAATTATCACAGAAGCTTTTAAGGCTCTGGCATTTTCACACAAACAGTGAAGACGTTCTTCGCAGAGGCACATCTAATTATCGGCATTTTAAGCATTACAGCTTTTGCCATGATGCTCTGCTTGATGTATATAAAACTTTATTAGAAATTCTTTTGGGTTTATTTCAAAAGATGGAGAAAGGTTTAAAGGGAGACATAAGCAGGGGAAAGGTAGAAGGTTAGAGAGAACGCAATCAACATCCTAGAAGTCTGCCTCTACACCTGCAGAAAGAGAAAAAAACAGTCAATTTTAGTTTATTGTGCTAACTGCACAAACGTTTTCTATCTAAGGGAAATAACCCACCCAATTATTTAGAGTCACTGTCCAGCAATAGGTTGTATTTAATATGTACATGTGGTGACAGCAGAAAGGAAAACTCCATCTCTAAAAAGCAGAAACGTCTAGTAGAACCTGGCTCGGCTGCGTTTCCTTGACAAATATACGCAAAACTTTGTCAATATTCCTCTAATATTGAAAAAAGACAATTTGGGCATTCAAAAACATGGCGCATCATCCTCCTCCTACTACTTCCTGTCGTCTTCTTTGTCTTTTCCCCCAGCAGTAACATCTGGTTGTTGGCCACATGATTGGTGTGATCTGAAAAAAGTGTTTCCATTGCAGGTTTACGAAACACACCAACTTCCATACAGCTGGAAAACCATCTCATCCTACTTTTACTTATTGAAAAACGTGAGTTTTTTTTTTAAATTGGGGTGTTTCCATTACGCTGATTTATTTTCATAATTAAAGTTTGAGCAATTATATGGTAAATGGAAGCACAGGCAGTGTGAACATTATTTATTTATTCTATTGAACTAATACAGAAAAACAGAGGCCAGGTGTGGGAGTACTTTCTATGTTAGAGAAAAAGTGATAAAGCAGCAGTAAGTAGCAGGTATAGCTCTTTCCACTCTTTTGTCAAGGAACGAGACGCAATTAAAGACAAAAAGACAACGCCAAGAGTATCATCTCTAGAGAGAATATAACGTCATCGGCACCAACAGGTTTTAAATACTGTGTAAAACATAAATATGAATTAATGGAAGATATTTATAAAGTGGTCCAACATGAATGATGGAGATTAAAATAAACTACTAACTCGGAAGAAGAGATAATTCAAATTTACCGATGCAAATGTATGAATCTTTCTGCCCTTATAACACCTCTGACATGTTTGGACGTCTACAACAATGAGCAGGAAATAATTTTTAACTGTTTAGGAACGCTTAGGAAAGTGTTACATCAAGTAATAATCTGCTGCTTTAGTCACTCAGACTGCTTTTCCTTAATCTACTGAAACATCAGTCTGAATGTAGATTTTTAATAACACAGCATGAGAGGACTGAGGCGACATAAGTAGGGTTTATTCTCGTACTTTAAGTAGTTGAAGCTGTGACTGCAGCTCTTTGACCTGCTGCAGCGATTGGTCTCTCTCTTTATGGGTGGCAAACAGTTCAGTCTCGGTCTCCAGTATCTTCTTCTCCAGGTAACTAACCTACAATGACACAAGCAGAAATCACAAACCTGAGACAAAGAGACTCATTTCTGCATAGGGAGCATTTTCACATGTTAACTGTGATGCTCGGCTGCTTTCTGTCAGGTTAATCAAACTTTAACTGTATAAAACAATGTAATTAGTGCTGTCATTGTAGATAAAAACATCATGATTTGACTCTTTACCTTGTCTCTGTAGCTGGAGACGGTTGACTCCAGTTCATTGATCTGACAGAGCTGCAGTGAGGTCTGACTTTCAGCCAGGTTCCTACACAGACATACTGCTTCAGTGACCAGGTGAAATATTGGTCTAGAATGTCCTGATTAACTCAGCATGAGACACACATTCAACATTTTCAGTAAGAGATTCAACATTTATATATTTACTTTAGCAGCCTCAACTTGTTGCATAAATTCACTCCGCAGTGTTTGGATTTGTCAGTGAACATCGCCATCTCCTGGTCAAGACTTGCAATAAGGTCTTCCACCCTGAGGCAATAAAATGCAAAGGTAGTTTTACAACTGAAACAAAACATTTGTTTCAGTTTAACAGGTTTTAACAGCAGTAGTTAGCAACAAGCCAAGTATGCTGTTGATGCAGATGTAAATTCATCCTTTTCAGTTATCTACTAATTGTTTGTATTATCTTCTTGTTTGTGGTTAACTGTGATAGAATGTCGGTTTTATTTCCTATTTTAACAAGAAGGTATGCATCTTGATGTGTAATGCAGCTGGAACATTTCACATTATTTAGCACATTTTCAGAAGCAAAGCAGTTTAAAGTGTTTTACATGAATTAGAAGGAAATCCAACCAAAAAAAACAAAACCAAAAGAAAGACAATAAAGTACAAAACTAAATATTGGTTCCACATGTTTGATAAGAATAATATGTAGTCCATCATTTCTAAAGTAATAGGGGTTTCTCTACAACTTAAGTTTGTTCTGGATTAGTGAGGTATAAAACTAAATGTTGGTTAAGTTAAAACTAGATGTTGGTTCCAGTTATTCTGGGTTCAGTTCTAGATTTGCATGAAGCTAAATGTCGGTTCTCCATGTTTGATTCTTGTTCTGGGATACTAAGTAAACTAACAGGAGTTTCGCAATTAAAAGTATGAAGCTAAATGTTGGTCTAAAGTAATAAGTACTATATAGTAATAAGTAATTTAAATGAAACATTTATAAAGTTAATAAGCTATTTAAAAGGACATTGCAGCAGATCGTTTACCTTTCTTGGTTATTTAATCCTTCATATTCACTGTTCCTCTGTTGGTCTTTTGACTGGTGTGGAAGAAAAGAAACATCATGCACATCAAGAGCTTAACGGTACTGAATTAAATCCTTAGCTGACTTTTACTACTTACTCTAAAATATGTCCAGCGTTGTTTATCTGAGTCCTTGTGGACATTTTCATATCCAGACTGTGGTTCTTGATGCTTCACAGTCTTATTGCTGGCTGAGTTGTCCCCAAACTGCTTTTCATAAAGTATGTGGTAAACCCTCCTTACGCACTTTGCCAGTGATTCTACTTCTCTTTGAAGAGCAAACGCCTCTTCTTCCGTCTCCGGAAGCTTCCAGACCTTCGACGTTTTGACTTTCTGAAGCTCTTCCAACAAGTGCAGCATCTTCGCCATCTGACTGACCTGTTTCCTTGAGTCCTTCAACCTAACAGTAAGAAGATCTGTGGGTCAAAGTAAGTTATAGCACCTTCTGTACAGGAATGAATTAAATATATGTTCACCTAAGGTCAGTCAGGGAGTCGTTCTCCATCTGAGCTTCATGCAGTTTAGACTTCAGGTGCATGATGGCTCTTTGGGGACTAAATGTCTCCTCTTCCTCACTGTGTGCCTTTATTTGAGAAGGTAAAGTACCAAATTGAGATCCATCAATATAATAGCACAGGGAATCAATGACTGGAATGAAAATATAAACCTTATTAAGTTGTAAATGAGACAGCTGTTCTGCTGCATTTCCCAAAGCATCCATTTCTCTTGAGCCTCGGTCTCGCTGCAACTCATCCTGTTTTAAAGTATCCATACAGTCGACAATAGCCTGAGTCAGCGCCTCAATGTGGGCTGAAAAACCAGCGGATTCTTCAGCTGAGTCATCTGCCACCAGTGAAAATGTTGTTTAAAACATATTGTGGGCAGCAGCGTTGTAATCATTGCAGAGAGCAGAAAAGAAACACATTAAACAGACTGAGCATTTATCTGTTCTTCTTTGCAAGCATTGTAATTCCAAAAGTCTTTGACAAAAATGTGCAATGAATGCTGGATGACAACACATAATACAATTCACTTTTTAATTGGAGCTAAATGAACAGGATTCTTCTGCTACGTTTCCTTACATGTAACTTCATCACATTTCATCATGTTACAACCACATACTTCTATCTATCTTATTGTGTAGTAAAGCCACACAGAGCAGCTATTATTTTAGTTATCAATTAATCCATTGAATGTTTTGATGGATTAATCAGATTTTAAAAATGGCAATTGTGCAGATTTTATTTGGCTTATTTATTTCAAACAGGTTTTTTAAAACCTACTTTTGTGGCAGCTTCGTTCGGGCGATCTGTGTCTGTAAGGGGATCCAAACCTCCTCAAAGCTTCGCTGGATGCATTTTGAATCTCCTCGTGTATGTCTTGTATTTCCATATGCCTGTTGAGTTCTTCGCTGCTCAGAAAATTTACACACGTGTCACCTATAATCTGCAGTTTAAAAGATGTTTCTGCAGACATTTATTCTTTGGAAAAAATAGTCTCGTTCCACAAATTTTAATAAAAAAATACACATTCAAGTCATTAAAATCACACCAAACAGTAAAGATTTTGAGTATTAAACAATCTGTCATTTTATCTTGGCTGTGTGGCAACTCAACCAAAACATTTGTAATATCCATTTAAAATTTTTATTCATCTATATGATGTTTTCCACTTATCTGAGGTTGGATCATAGAAATAAAAGGTTGGAAATACAGACAACTGGCAAAAATTCAGGATAGACAATTTTCCCTTGATTAGTTCAGATTAATTTTAGGCAGCAAAAAAATCTCAGTAAAACAGAGATTTCGATATATCTAACCAGAGCTTTTCTAGCTTTTATATGTTGATCCATTTGATCTATTATTTGTCTGTTTAGTGTTTTTCATACTTTTCATGTTTTGTGAATCCCAGAGAGAACAGACTTGTACACTATTTAGTATACATCGAAGCTACAAACAGATTTGATTTGACAAAAAGGCAAAGTAATATTCAAACGTAAATAACTCAAGTTTTCAGCAGCATTACCTCAGTTCATCCAGAGTCCGATTAAATCTCAGGCTAAGGGAAGTGTTTTGGGTTACTGTGAAGTAAGGAACAAATTAACAACAAAATCACACTGTAAACGCAAAGGCAAAAATAAATAATTAAAAATGAAACTTTAGTTAGCTTACCTCTTTCTGCCTCTTCATTAGCCCCAGGAGAATCGCCAAAAGTTAAAACGTACGAATCAGTATCAACATGAGGCTTCCGAGGCCCAGGAGGTTTAGAATTAGACATTAATAGTTAAACAAATAAAAAAATAATAACAGAAAAAAAATAAGGCTAAAAGAACAGCCAACAAGTCGTTAAGATTCATCTCCATGGAAACAGCGTCGGAAGCTAAAATGGCTAACTGTTAGCACACGCTCAAAATTACCTCTTAAATATGTCGTAGCACATTTACGGAAACTGTCTCAAACAAAGTCAAATCCGACGTATGGTTTCTATAATATTAATGGGAACTAAACAAGAAAAAATAGTTCGCTTTCTGAGACAGGAAACTGGAAGGTGTTGACATTAGCGCCACCGACACTTTGAAACCGCGCGTCATAGCAACAAATCCAGGCGTCATGACGTTTCAGTTCCAGGGTTGCATGACGGTTAACGTAGTTCAAGAGCAGATTAGCGCTAACTTGTTTATTTAGGGTGTCGCTCTTGGACTCGGGTCGAGCATCCTGAGGATTTTATAAAATGTTTAAATGATCGCAGGGATCAAAATGGAACAATGAGAAGGTGAAGGTTACAGTTCGGTGGCAGAGCTGCTATCTTGCATGTCGGCGCTTCTGGACGAGGTAAAATTAGGGTTTTTATATGTATTCAAGCTAGCTGTATGCTACAAAGGCTAACGCTGACGAGTTTATTTCATTTCTGTTTTTATTTTTAACTAAATGATTGCTACTTACCTAAAGATATCATCTACAATTGACAATTAGCACATCATTTACTATTTCCTGCATTTGTCGTACAGTGTTTCCCTTTGTAGGATTTTCTCTGACCTACTTTCGCATAGACACTGAACTACATTAACTTTTATGGAACTGTTGTATTATTTCTGCATTCTTTAACACATCAATCCTATTGTTTTGTTTACAACAGCGTAACAATCAGGACATTTTGTTTTTCTGTTCTAAGAACTGTCAGTTCAGACATCTGACACCCAGTAGGTGTGGTTTGGGAGACAACTTTTAAATACGCTGTTCTCCTCGGCCCTTTGAGGAATCCCTGCTCTAGGGGTCTTCTTGGACTTTAATGTTAATTGGATTTTTAAATATGCTCTTCTGCAGCATGAGAGACCTTCAGGGCATTGACAACCTGCTCTTGAATGAGCTGAAGTCATGCTGTGCAAAGGAGTACAACTTTCTCCCCAGGGAAGCAGGCCTCAACCTGATGGAGTCTACGTCCCCGGAGGTGACCTACTTTTTAGGATTTTCACACTTAATTAGTGAAGACATGATAAATGCTGTTACCACATATTTCCTCCAAATGGATAACAATCCTTCTTATTAGATTCACAGCAGAGTGTCTGCAAAATGCAGAGACAGCAAAGTGGAAGAGTTGTGGAGCCTGACCAGTTTCTTTGGCTACAGGACTCAAACCTTTGTGCAAGCTGTCAATTTGCTCGATAGATTTCTCACCATCATGAAGGTAAGAATTTCAAGTTTAACACTTATGTTTTTAAATTCAAAATCTTCATATCCACTTTCCACTTTAGATCTTAGTAGCAAGTTGTAAATCTTCAGATTTTCCACAAATTTCTCTTTTTTGAAGTACATTTCCAAAGAACTTCATGATGCAAATCTTACATTCATTCTATGAACTGCTATGAACTCTGTGTTCCTCTAATATCAGTCAGTTGTTCCAAAGACCTTTGGACATGTAGTGCTCTACTGACATGTTAAAGCAAAGATCAGATGGAGTTGTTGACATCAGGGCTGTACAATATTAGGAAAACATGATATGTGCACTGATCAGTCTTTTAATGGCCAAAATACCAATTTCTCTCTAAGCAGCATCATGGTGTATTATTTATTTTACACTATATTTAGAATTCCTAATTGGACTTTCTGAACCATTTGAAAGAAAATGTGTTGCAGTTTATATTTTGCATGTCTGAACAAGGCTGTCAATCTATTGTTTCTGTCAGTTTCAGTTTCTTTATTATTTATTTTAAATTGGCCTCCATACTCCTATGACTGAACAAATTAAATTTGTGTTGTTTTACATTTCTGGCCAAGCTATTGGTATATTTAAGTGCTGTATGCTGGTGTAGAGTTATAAAATACATTTTTAGTTCAGTCCATTTATGTCTGTGTTAAAAAAGAAATATTTAAAGTAAATCCAGAACTGCTTTTCTGTGTCGTATTAGTATTGAAAGAGGAAAAAGTTGATCATCCCTCTTTAAGTTAATCATGATTAAATGAAGCACAGACCATTGGACATCCATTAACGAGGCACTGATCCAGATGCATCTCTGCTGTTGGGCAGGTGCAGCCCAAACACGTGCCCTGCATCGGGGTGTGCTGTCTGCACATTGCTGCCAAAATGGTCGAGGAGGAGAGCAACGTCTCACCCAGCCATGAACTCATCCGCATCAGCCAAAGCAGATTCACCGTGTCCGACCTCAACCGCATGGAGAAAATCATCTCAGAGAAACTCAGCGTGGATCCCGACGTGGTGACGGCCCTGACCTTCCTGCACCTCTACCACTCTGCCGTCGGCTCTCTGTTTGCTGAAAGGTAAGGGCTCTTCTCTTCCTGCTTATTGTTTTTTTTTTTTCTGTGATGGCTCCAGTTTCCATGAAGCCGGTTAAACAGATTCTTCTTCATGAGGTCTGTAACCAGTGGATCACAGTGGGGTTCCCTTTATATTTTAAGGGAGGAGATCCCAAGCATTGGGAGGCTGGAAGCGCAGCTAAAAGCCTGCTTATGCCGGCTTGTTTTCTCTAAAGCAAAAGTAAGGATTGCTCTCAGGTGGCAATTTGCCAGAATAGCAATTTTTGCTTTGAATCTCTGAAATGTTTTTTTTGTTTGTTTGGTTTGTTTTACAGCCATCAGTGCTGGCGCTGTCCCTCATCGCTCAGGAGTTTGAAGACCTCCAGTCAGCCACGTTGTTGATGAGCATCCAGCAATTCCAAAAGCATCTAAAGGTATTTAGTCTCTCTTCACACTGAAAGTGTTTGTGTTTCACTTTTTGAGTCAAGAATTTAAAGGTGTGGCATGTACTGTTTACAAGGTTTCCCCCAGAAATCTTGCTAAGCCTGGTGGTTGGGCACCAGGCCAGTCATTCATCCACCGGCTCGTTGTGTTTGTGAGTTAAAAAATGTTAAAATTGACGGGAAATTTGAAAATATCACTTGATAATTATGTGTTATTGGAATATTAGAAAATTAATATCTGAACACCAACTATAAGGCCTTAAAATGCAAACATTTTAAAAAGACTTATTGCTTAAAAATAATCAATGTTTAGCCTGGTGGAAGCACAAGTAAAGCCTGGTGGCCCGCCAGGCTTATAATACACTGGAGGAAACCCTGTGTTTATAAGAAATATGTTTTTTACATCTTTGTTAAAACTGTCACCATTTTGTGACAGTTTGTTATGAGACAGATAATCTGAGAAAAGATTGATTTCATCCATCTTCACTCTGAACTACTATTGCTGTTTGAAGAAATGCAACACACCTGACCAAAAACAACCGATCAGAACCAGGAGGAGTGTCTTAAGCGCTGTCAAACAACCTCATGTAGTTGCTGCTCAGCGTGCCAACGGCAGAGAAACAACTTACCCTTACAGAAAAACCATTTATCCTCTGTCATCGGTGGCTATGCTAACTACTCTAGCATTCACAACAGGCTATGCTAGCAAGGAAGAGTTACGGAAGGAGGATGAGCAGCGCCACACAGATTGTGATTGACAGTGCTACAACACGTCTCCTGGCTCTGATTGGTTGTTTTGAGTTTAATTCTTCACAGATTTTCTGTCTCATATGGTACATGCATATGGTGACAATTTCAACAAATATGTCAAAAAATATTTTTTATAAAAGTTACATGGTAACTGCTGCTAAAACATGTTAAAGTTATACTATTTATGATGACGTATTTGCTTTCAGCAACCATAAGAATAATAAATAAGCACTTTGAATTGCCTTGTTGCTGACAATGTGCTATATGAATAAAATTGCCTTACCTTAAAATACAGAATCCTTTGATTTCTTGATGACAGCATGATATTTTTTTTTACCAGCAGCCTCTCAGTTGCTTCCTGTTTATCATTTCTTCAGATCGGTGACAACGAGCTGCTACACTGGAAGGAACTCGTGACCAAATGCATGATGGAATATCGCTCGAGTGAATGCAACAAACCAGACAACAAGAAGCTTGTTTGGATTGTTTCCCGGAGAACGGCACAGAGTCTGCAGACCTGTTACTTCAGCGTTCCCGGTCTGCCGACTATTCCTGAGATGAGCTGGGATGAGAGCGAGAGGTTGATAGTTTATTCTAATCCTCTTTTAATATAAGTCAATTAAATGCATATTATTGACAAACTGACAACATATATGGTTAGATATGATGGTTTGGTGATATTTCAGGCTGAAGCCCAAACTTTG
This sequence comes from Xiphophorus maculatus, assembly GCF_002775205.1. Taxonomy (NCBI): domain Eukaryota; kingdom Metazoa; phylum Chordata; class Actinopteri; order Cyprinodontiformes; family Poeciliidae; genus Xiphophorus; species Xiphophorus maculatus. Next base: position 8,322,012 of record NC_036454.1, on the reverse strand, counting down.
GCCTTGACTGTACGAGATTCTCACAGTTTGATAACATTGAATACATTTACCACATCATCCAATAAAAACATAAACATGAAAATCATAAAAGGTGTTACAATGTATAATATAATCACTTTTCTTAAAGGGAACCTATTATATAACATTCATGTTGCACATGTTTATACTTTCATTTGGGTTTCTCCTGCTTCAAAAAACAGCCCAAGACCTAACACAAAATAACCAGTCGATTTTTGGCTATAAGTTCATGTTTTTTGGTGTCTAGAAAACTTCATGTTTGTCAAGTCACATTCAATGGACACTGCACTGTTACCTAGCAACCCAAGCGGAGCTCCGCCCATCACCTAGCAACAGTAGAAACAATGTAGCTCAATACAGGCAGAACTGAGCAGACTAAAATCTCATTACCTAAGAATGATTTTGAGCAGAAATTGAAATAAAAAAGTTTGTATAGTTCATTCACCTATCCTAACCTGTTTAAGGACGCAAAATAGGTCACATTTAAACAGTGAACCAACAATTACTCCTACTGCTGTTAAAATATTGTAAGATACTAATACAGTTAAGATATAATTATTGACAGTTATAACTTTTTTCAGTTTGAATTCAGAAACTCAATAAAATGGAATTATGACCTAGTGCAATGCAGAACATTACACCCTTTTGCCATTTATAAAGTCTAAAAATCAGATATTATGTGGTTAATTAGTCAAGCTATCTGCTAAGGAACAGCCTGCAGTCAGCTTTAGTTATGCTACTCTTATCTTTCCAGCTGCAGTTTTAAAACAGTGATTTTAGTCAAGATTAGTGAGCGCCTCTCCTTTAGTTTCCCCACCATGACTGTGGTGGCATTTCCCAACCCGAAATATTCCCAAACAGATTTTCTTTCTTGGTAGTTGACTGGCAGCAACAGGAAGGGGCAGAGCGACGCTACTGGCTACGAAAAACATAAAATAATCTTCACAAATGTGACATTATCCACAAGGTCAGCCTTCACGGACTAAACAGCTTCTGTGTTGTTATTTCTAGCTATCAGTAATGTGCGTCTTCCACCCATAAGAAAGCTCAGGATGTTATTCTGTCTGTGTCTTTGTGTTTGGTTCAAAGAAAATATTGCTTACAGAATATATGAACAGGTCTAAATTTGTTTTCAGCACTTGTGCATATGCAGAGTTAAAAGGAAAAGCAGAATCTGATGTAGAACCAGGAATTTTTACGCAGTCCAGAAAGCTGGAAAAGTGAAACATTTATCTAAATGGATCGTTATGGGAAAGAGAAATTTGGCAAAAACAATTGAGTTTACAGAATGTTTTCTTATTCTATCATTTAAAACAAGAACATCTGAATGATTGAAAATAAGGATCTGGATCGGAGTTCAGTGAAATGATTGACATTCTATGATACTTACTATCTACTGATCTAATATATTTATCCAAATATATATTGTTATTTATTTATTGTCCAGCCCTAACTGAGGGTGAAAATGGCTCTTTGTACTGTAAAGATTGCAGATCTTTGGGTTAGACTAAGTTCCCTGTTTTTTTTAGTTTCTGTCTCTAACACTTAAATGTTTTCAGAAAGAAATCTGAAATATTGAAATTGGTTGTAAGTGTTAATATTTTTGTGTCTCGCAGCGAGGGCTCCTGTGAGGACCTGAGCAGCGTGGAGAACAGTCCGTGCGGCTCTTTCGGAAGCGATGGCGAAGGCGCCTTCTTCCCCTCCTTGTTCCACCACTGACCAAACAGCTGACCGATGTGAAGCTACAGCAGAAATCTGCAATGTCTACCAGTTTTATATGATTCCAAAGCAGACACGTGTGTTAATGTGCATGTTTTGGATCTAAAAGGTGAATCTGTGTCACTGCTGCTAGATCCTGCCCTCAATGTATCTAAGCCTGCAGCTACTACTGTAATATCAGAACAAAACAAAAAAGATTTTATTTTATTTTTGTTTTTGCAACAACAGACCCAAAGTCAAGACAGCTATGTGTGCTGCAGGCAAATAAACCCAAACTACATCAGAAAATATCCAGATATTTAAATGGCAATAAAATTATCTCAACAAAGAAATTACTTCAGTTTGTGAGTGTAGAGCACAGGTGTCAAACTCAAGGCCTGCGGGCCAAATACGGCCCACTGTACCTGTTTATGAGGCCCTCTAAACTCTAGACGGCCACATAAATAATTGTGAACTTTAAATAACAGTTGTGTTCTTAAGTAATATTTTATTTGCCAAATCAAATCATTTTTCATTCGTATAGGACCAAATTGTGTGAAAAGATGCTAAAAATAGTTAAATTTAAGAAATTTTAACAGTTTTTTATTCTGCCTTAACCTACTCTTTGAGGACATTCATGATCCAAGCCAAAATAAAAATGAGTTTGATACCCTGATAGCAGCTGGAGTAGCTCACACCTGGCCAAGCCTCTCCTTTTTCTGCAATTAAAATGCAATTATCTGATTTATATTGTTTGTTTTCAACAGAAAGCAGGTAATGTGGTCTCCTGCATACAAGTAAAAGCAAACATGTTCAGGAGACAACTGACATATAAGATATATTTTATTTTCTAGTTCTTGGGTGCCCCCCCCCCCCCCTTTCTGGTGCCGCCCTGGGCAACCGCCCATATCGTTCATATCACAAGCTGCCACTGTTAGCATGCATGTTAGCCCTACTTTTCAGCTTGAACACATAAAAAATAGGGATAGAGTTACAGAGTACCTGGGGATTCAATCAGTGTGTGTGTGTTTGCAAAATGTCAGATTGTTCATGATAAAGTGCCTGTGTTACATCAGCTTGCTGTCTGTTTCATGATAAATATGACATATCTTAAAAATAGTCTAGAAAATTGTAATACACTTGGCAGCTTGATAATAACAGAACTTTAAAGTCTTCTTCCGAGTTGTTTCTCTTAGTGTTTTTGCCCAGCTGTGACAAATTTAAGGAGAAATAGCGAAGCACAAAGGACCCGAGGATGCCTGTAACGTTGCACATTCAGGGTTGAATACCAGCCAACATCCTCACTAGCTGGCTTTTATACTGTGTACCATTTAATGACATGCAGTGTTCTGTATAAACACACATATGTTTGCTTACATTATTCTCATGTGTCATTGTAATGTTAATATGACTAACCTGTAAATGCATGATGCTTTCAATTGTGAATATGCTTGTTGTTCATGCTAACCAAGATAAGCTCACTTTTAAAACAAAATGTTAAAAAAAAATGTAAATAACATGTGAAAGAGATTATAAAAAGTTGTTTTGTGATGTCACATACTGGTTACTGTATTTATATTTTATGTGAAATAAAGAAACAGGATACAAATAACCCTTATAAATAAAAACATATATTTTTAACTACTTGTGTGACATCAGTTGCTTTTATTTACAGAACTGAAGAAAAGTGGATTAGATTATGCGACAGATTAGATGTTGATCATAATTACACCCGTTTATTTTATTTAAATTCAAAACTGTTCTGTCTGAAAGCTGCAGCACGTAACTTCAATTAAAAATATGTTATATATATGTTAAAACTGTCATGTCTTGAAACCAGAGCAGAGTATCTAAAAATTGTACTCAAGTTAGAATAGCACTACTTCAACATAGTTTTACTCAAGTAAAAGTAAAAAGTTAGAAAAGTATTTAGTAAAAAGTCTATTCAAGTACTGAATTACTGATCAAATTATCAATTATTTAATATCTTAAAATTACATCATCAGAAGGACCAAAACATAAAGTTAACTGTGAATTTTGGTATTTTCAGAACCGAAATGACAAAAGTAACAAAACATAACAAAATCAAGCAAAAAAAAAAAAAAAAGTTTAAAAATCAGCTTCTTTCAATATAAAACTTTTAAAACTTTAACAAAAACTGCAGGTGTGTGTCTGGTGAATTTTTGGTTCAAACAAGTTGTTGTTTTTTTTCATTCAGTGGGTAGAAAACCCAAAGATTTTACTCAAGTAAGAGTAGAGATACTTCATTCAAGCAAATGTAATTGAGTAAATGTAACTAGTTACAACCCAACTGTGCATGAAACCGATTATCTGTGAAAAGATCTATTTCCTCTCTCCGATATTATTGCCATCTGAAGAAAAGCACTGCTCCCGACCAAACACAACCAATCAGAGGGAGGAGGAAGGTCTTAGCGCTGTCAATCATCCTCATGTACTCGCTAATAAATGTACTAATGAATGAGAAACAACTTACAGGAAAACCATTCATCCGCCATCATCGGTAGCCATGCTAACTAGCCTAAGCACTCACAACAGCTGCTAGGTAGCAGAGATCAAATGCAGGAAGAAAAAAGAGGGATAAGCAGCCCCACAAGGAAAATGATTGACAACTCTAAGACCCACCTCCTGCCTCTGATTGGTTGTTTTTAATTAGCGCTGGTAGAAGGCGGAGGGGCTAAATTTTTATCACAGATTATGCGTCTCACAGTTTCAACAAATTGCAAATATATATATATATTTAAGAAAGTCACATACTGCAGCTTTATTATTTATTATAATTTTCCATCAGGCATCCTGTAGTTGCAGCAGCTCGCCACCAGAGGGCGGCTCGAACAGGCACTGACTCAGCAAGCCAACGGAAATTCAGCGCTGTAACGGTTCTTGTAACGGAAACGCTCGTTGATGCTCATGTCTGTCTGTTAACAGGTAAATATAAATGATCAACTCATTAATAGCAATATATAGGATGTATAAATGTGTTAGAAGTCCATGCTAATGTGGGGAAAGTCGTTTTTATCCCTGAGTGCCTAATGGTGAAATGTAATTTATTTGTTAGTTTGAATACGTTTGTAGCTTATCCGTTACCGGTGATGCTGGGATTTACAGAGCAGTGATGCAAATCTTTTTTTTTATTTTCTAGGAGAAGTGAGCTAAGTAAGGTGGAGTAATTTATTCGTTCAAAAGTTATTAATATTTTTTTTATTTGAGCAAATAAATTATTTACTTATTCATATGAAGCAAGCCAACGGTAATGGCCGTTGGTTAATGGAGACGCTCATTGTTGCTCCGTTAATAGTCGCCTATAGCTAAGTCGCAAATCCAGACATTTCCATACAGTAGAATTTAAAAATCAAAATACGTTTTTCTGCCTACATATTCATATAAACTACATGGCAACCTCCTATTTCATATATAAATATCAAAAATAGAATAGAATAGACTGTCTTGATCTCCAAGGGGAAATTGCTTATATACTTACAGCTTCTCCATCCAAAGCGTTAAATATTGGTAAATATAACTATAAGCAATATAAAATATATGTGTGATATTGTAAGCAAATTAAATATAACTAAATATATTAAATAAATAAGTAAGTTATTTATTTTAATAAATAGATTAAATAAATAAATAATTTACTTAATAACTAAATAAATATTTATTTATTTAAAATAATATATCAATTATATGAATTTATGTATTTATTATTATAAATAAGTATAGTTTTTATAATAATAAATACTTTGTTTATTATTATAATATTCATTATATTATTTATTATAATATTTATAATATTTATTTATAATAGATAAATAAATATTTATTCATAAAAATATATGTATGTAATAAATAACAAGAGTGCGCGTGGAAATAATCTATGAATAAATAAGAGTTTAAAGAAATCGAATTATTTTGATATATTAAAAAAAATTATTTCATGCTTCTAATTTATCTGAAACTGTAAATGTTTAGTGTGATTTATGTCAGAACAGTCGTGCTTTCTGGTTTTAACTGCATGTTTCCGCTATAAATTAAAAGCCAGCGGCATCCGTGGATGTTTAGCTTTGCTTCCAGGATGTTTCCTATTTTAAAAGCTTCCCTTATCTATTTCTGCCCCTCTCAGCCCATTAGTAGACAAGCTTGCCTTTGTGCTGCAGAGAAGCCTGCATCAGTGTGAGCGGGTGGAGGAGGAGGTGCTGCTGGTGGTGGGGAAGCTGCCGGTACTGTGAGGACTGGGCTGGTCGTGCAGCTGACTGGATGTTGACGCGCATCTCCGCTCAGTCTCATGATTTGATCACCGGCAGCCTGAGGAGGACCGAGAGCGCACCGAGCCGCGGCGTCTGCACCATGCATCATCCGTCTTCTACGCGACTGTACCCGTCGATGCGCCACGTTTCGCCAGCTCCAGCCCCGACCACGGCAACATAAAAGCTGCGGCTTCCTATCGGGAATGACAAGGCTCCCAAGATGGTTCGCATCGCCAAGGCCCTGGGCTTGTTTATCCTGAGCGTCGTGGTGCTCATCCTGTCGCTCATCAGCTACGTGTCTCTGAGGAAAGACAGCCTCTTCGGCTCCGGGAGATATTACTCCGGAGGTCCGCGGATTATGTTTCATGCAGGCTTTAGGTGAGTACGGATTTTCGGCTGCAGATTGAGGGCAGTTAATGAAATGCAGACCAGGGCTGGTGTGAATGTAAACAGAGGAGTGTGGCCTGTTTGTGGGTCCCCGCATCTCCATTTCTCATACTGGACTTCAGCTGAACTGTGAGCTCTCCAGAGTGCTGATGTTTGTGCCTGTACCTTCTTAAAAACAGTCCCAATTTAGGAAATCAGCTGTATATTCACTGTAAAAATATGCAGGTTATCATAATCAGTTTCTGTGTTTCTTTGAACAATGGGGTAACTAATCCACACTTTAGCTCCAATCTGAACTAAAGATGTTGGATCTTATTTCATTGAAATGTTTACAAGCAGTTCTTAAAAACATGCAACATGATTCTGTCTGCCAGTGTCATTGCTTTTAAACTGTTTTGTAATTTGTTTCAAACTTGTTCATATGTTTTATTTTTTTACTTTTGTGTAACCAGGTTGTTACTTGATTAAAATTTCTGGCCGGGTCCCTTTTGAATACGAGATCTGGGTCTCAGTGAGGTTTTACCCAATTAAGTAAAGGAAACAGAAAGAAAATTTTAATTTACTAATAATTGGGCACCAATTTATGCCCCAATTTAGGAAATTCCATTTATGTTGAGTAGTTTTACAAATTTCTGCTCGTTTTGTGTCCCAGGAACAAAACTATTCCTAATAATTTAAGGCAGTTTTTAGAAAAAGATCATTAGAGATTAGGGAAGCATTTTGCATTCAAACTTTGCAAAAAGAAAGTCTGGAAAATTTGAATGACCAATTGTTTTCTCTTAGTCATTTTTCCTAGAAATAAAATTTAGATCCTTTTATTTAAATATTTTATGCTTTTTTTGTATCTATCAATGTTTGTTGGGTGGAATGAACTGTTCTTGATACAATTCTTAGTATCTTTTTTTAATTCCTTAATTTATTGATTCTTTCTGTTGCTGATTGTTGTTTTACTTTGACTACACAGAAAGCTTTCTGTTTTAGTAAATTACCTGTTTCATTCAGGATTAGTCATTTTTCTCACTGGCCTGTGTATCGGCAACGCTGTAGATTTTTTGTGCGCTGAAAACTACTCGAGGCTAAATACGCCCACCCACTCTGTCCTACAATAAAACCACAAGATTGATGCACACTGAGCTCTGGTTCCCTGATGCTCTGTTGGTCTGTGAAGTATTTGGACACTGGCTGCTTTTTATCCATTTACACCAACCTTTGTGCATATTCATAATAACTCAGTCAAGAATCAGTCGGTATCTCTCCGTTTTACTTGAAATGCATCAATAACATTAAAACAGTCTAACCTAAGCCTAATGTCTAAAGTCAGATTGGGAGGCGGTTCAGACTAATGTTGCAGCTCAAAGATCTTCTTCCCTCAACCCGTCCAGAATCTCAGTAGATTTGTCTAATGTCAAAGTGTTTGGTTCAGGGTGACCTGCAGTTCATTTAGTCACTTTACAATCTTTAAGTTACTGAGATAATATGTGACAAACCAACACAAAGTAGAACAGGAATGTAGAGTGGAAGATCACTTTCAATGACTTGTGTTACAAATAAAAATCTGGAAAGTGTGGCATGCACTGTTTACTTTTCTGTCTTCCATCTGTGTTGCTACGTGTCTGGATGCAGAGAAACGGCTTCAGATAGATAGATGGACAGACGGATAGACGGACGGACAGACAGATATTCTTTAATGTGATTCCATAAAGGCACAGCAATGAATTTGGCAAAGAATAGCGTTGCTTTAATATCTGAGTCCATAGAAAATACTTAGCACTTAGAATTAGTTCATAACTAAGAGCAATTTGGAGAGACAAATTAATGTTTTTGGATTTTGGGGGGAAGCCAGAGTACCCAGAGGGAACCCACTCATGCACAGAGAGAACATGTAAACTCCATCCAAAAAGACCCCAGCCTCCTATTGCTGCAAGGCTCCGGCGTTATCAGCATGAAACCACTGTAATACCACTACAGAGGAATAGAAACAAGAAGCTTTAAAAGCAAACTGCATTTCTTTTTGTTGTTTTCAGGTCTCAGTTTGCCATGAATTTCCTGGACCCTTCCTTCATCCCACTGACAAACGCCTTGAATGAGGAGCTCCAAGGAAAACCATTCAAATGGAAGTTCAACAGGACAGCATTTTACAAGCAAAGGCAAGAGTTTAACCACCACTTTTTAAATATATATCTTTGGTTGATATTTTTATATATATCAAGGGGTGCAAACAATTTAACTAAAACAATACTGCAGAAGACGAAATAAAGAGGATGGGCTCCCAATCTTAAAGTCACACAGTTATAGCAATGAAGCAGTTTTCTAAGGTGTTTACAGTCACATAAAGGAACAATCCGAATAACAAAAAAAAGACATTTTGTGTAATTAGGCCAAAACAGGCATACAACCCAGTTACAAATGCAGGAAAAATACTAAACAAAACAGAAATTAAATCTGTACCTCTGAATGTTTGAATAGAGGATTAAACCTGCTTGTGGTTTGGTGCTGAAGTCTTTTCTGTTTTTCAGGAAAGAAATCTTCAACTACATTGACATTCCCCACAACTTCTCCCTCACGAAGGACAGTGTGCGCGTGGGCCAGCTGATGCACTTTGACTACTCCAGCCACAAGTACGTCTTCTCCATCAGCAACAACTTCAAGTCTTTACTCCCTGACGCTTCCCCCATCCGCAACAAGCACTACAGTACGTGTGCGGTGGTGGGAAACAGCGGCATCCTGACTGGGAGCCACTGCGGCCCCGAGATCGACCAAGCCGACTTTGTCTTCCGCTGCAATTTTGCTCCCACTGAGATCTACTTCAAAGACGTAGGCAAGAAGACCAATCTGACCACGTTTAACCCCAGCATCCTGGAGAGGTACTACAACAACCTGCTGACCATTCAGGACAGGAATAACTTCTTCCTGAACCTGAAGAAGCTGGAGGGAGCCATCCTCTGGATCCCCGCCTTCTTCCTTCACACCTCCGCCACTGTAACCCGAACCCTGGTGGACTTCTTTGTGGAGCACAAGGGTCAGCTGAAGATCGAACTGGCCTGGCCAGGAAACATCATGCATGATGTCAACAAGTAAGATGGATATAGAACCATATAAAGGAATAACACTTGTCAATATTAACATTTGATTTCCTCTTATTTCCATGTATTTTCAAACACATGTGCTGTTAAAGAGGCGGTGTTATGTATTTTCCAGGCACATAGTATAATTTTATAGCACAATCAAGTAACAGTTTTACCTTCAGTAAAATGCTGTTTACATCAAACATGACTTAAAATAAGTTTGACCTTGCAACTTAACTGTCTCTTTTATAGTTTTAGTTAATTTGTTTAGCACATTTCAGCAACAAGGCAGTTCAAAGTGCTTTACATCATAAAAACACAAAAATACTAAGTCATCGAAACACAGTCAACAATTGAAACATTACATTTTGCCATCGATACATATCAGATTGTTGATGAATTTTTCAATAATTATGTTTCAAAAGCAACTCTGAACAGGTGGGTTTGTGTACTGTTGCATATTGTGGTGCTAAGCAGTTCAGTGATTTATAAACTAACATTAGTATTTTAAAGTCTATTCTCAGTGTAGGGACTTTAGAGCTGGTGTTATGTGCTCTATCTTCGTGGTTTTAGACAGAACTCTAGCAGCAGCATTCTGGATCAGCTGCAGCTGGAGGAGTTTTTAGGCAGACCCGAGAAGACACCGTTGCAGTAATCAATGTGACTAAAGATAAATGCATGAAGGAGTTTCTCTAGATCTTGCTGAGACATTAGTCCTCTAATTGTGGAAATGTTCTTCAGGTGATAAAAGGCCGACTTTGTAAATGTCTTTATGTGTCTGTGAAGGTTCAGGTCTGAGTCGACTCACACCTTATTACTGAACAAATAAGCACATCTGAACAAGTTTAGAAGTATATAAATGTTTAACTTCCAGCATCCTTGCTGAACCCAAAAAAAGCCAAACAGTGGATGAAGCATTTTTTACCTTCACCATACCTTCCTGTTTTTGCATGTGTCAGGACTCCAATCTATGAATGACACGCTGTGAAAGAGCGACAGAAAGAGAAAGAGAATTACTTATCTACAATTTAGAGAAATCACACCTGTTTGATTGATTCCTTACTTAACGCCTCATTTCTCCCACAGATACTGGAAAACTAAGAACCTCTCTCCCAAGCGTCTGAGCACGGGGATCCTCATGTACACGCTGGCCTCCGCCATGTGCGATGAAATCCACCTCTACGGCTTCTGGCCGTTCGGATGGGACCCCAACACAGGCAAGGACTTGCCGTACCATTACTATGACAAGAAAGGGACCAAGTTTACCACGAAGTGGCAGGAGACGCATCAGCTGCCCAGCGAATTCAAGCTGCTGTACAAGCTGCACAGGGAAGGCGTGATCAAACTCAGCCTAACACACTGCGCATAGACGTACGAGTGCCAGATCGTCTCACACATCACTCTGGAAACCACGACCCATAGATAGCAACCCATTCCCAACATTTGTTGTGTGACACATAAGCATGATAGATGGCAATTGATTTTTAATCTGTAGACACACTCAGTTTATTTTATCTTGATAGTGACCATCTTTCTGGGTGTGTAGATCACACAAATGTTCAATATGTTGTCGTGCTAAGTAGAACTGTCATGCTTCTATGATTGTCTTTTGCATGACTCCTTACTATAGCGTGACCATTTGACGAGAATAAACATCCCTTCCAGCTGTAAAGTCAAATCTTCCAGTTCTGATTAATGCAAATGATTCACCTTTAAAACAGTGTGCTGATTATTTACACTGAAATCACTGCCTAATCTCAGGGATTGAGTTAGATCAGTGTTTTTTCTAATCAGATTTTATGCCTCAAGAGTGGTACAGTTCTTCTTTTCAGGATTTTATCCCCATGATTTATCAGACAATCTGCACTGCTCTCTAAGATGGTATTGTTTACAAGATTGTCACTATAAATATCTTCATGTTTGTCATTTAATTTCTATAGATAGTGCCACTATCAACCTTAAATTATGTTGCAATGCTTCACTTATTTTTTCTTACAACTAACATTCCAACAATAAGCCATAAATTCATAAACAGACAATATCTATTACCATTTATTGCAGATATAGGTGTCAGCCTACGTTTTATACTTGGACTAAAGATATTCCACCAAAACAGGAAGCATTTAAAGTCACAGAGCATTCACTTTCCAAAATTAAATATGCTGTTTGATAAACTGACATGAGACATGAGTTCAGTTGTACAGTTACAGAAAAAAAAATGTTAGTAGAAAATAAGTGAACGCAAAGTGGATGATTGTTTTCATTCAGTATTTCACGGAATATGTTACTCAAATTTAATTGCTATAACAATATACATCAAATACAGTCTTCATACTAGTTTTAGTCGGTTAACATTCATGTTTTACTTTTATAATTAGCCTGGATTTTCAAAAATATATTGATTGATAATTATTGAACTCAAATAAGTTACAAAATGGTTTCTTCAAATGTTTGAAGATTAAGAACGTTTAACCTGAAAGAGCCAGTTTTTGTATTTCCCTCTTATTTTCAGCTAACATCTGAGCTCAATTTTTAGTTAAATGCTTTAATTATATTTTAAATCTTAACTACATTTTAAATTTTTAATCACTGCTTGACAATCAAGCGATTCACATTCAAAACTGCTGAATGTGACAAAATGTTTGTCATCCATTCGTTAATGACTGAAAAACTCACATTGTTCACTGAAATAACTTAAAACTGACAGAAGTATGAATAAAACAATATTGGACATTAACCAGTAAAAATCCAACATTGCTTCTGAAATGTGATTTAACAGAATCAGCTGAAAAAAACACAAAAACTAATGTGAAATGAGCAAAATATTAAGTTATAAATATCATCATTTCAGGCCTGTTTCATTATTATTATTTATTTATTTATTTATTTATTTTTAAGACTTTGTTAAACCACAATTCAAATTCAATGTAGGATTCTCATTGGTCAATTTTCAGTAAATTTTTTATTTATTATCAGTTCTGCTCGTTTTAACTTGTTTCAGTGACTATTATGGGCTTTTTGGTCATTAACAGACGGGAACAACAGTTTTCTCCACGTATGTAAATGGCGCGAGCAATGGGAGGGAATATGTATGCTTTGGATAAAATTGTGTGAAGTAAACAATCTAGAGGTTTAACATAAATTAAATTTAAATATAATAGAGAAGATACAAAACTTTTTTTAACTGCAAAAATGCTGTTTCACTACAGACGCCTATCTGGGACATTTCCAACCTGAAATGAAGGAATTTTATGTGACTTGCTGCATTTTGACTAAACGCATGAGGATTCAATTTACTAACATTGCATGGAAAGCCAACATATATTTGGGCTAGTTTTATAAAAACCTTTTTGCAGATTGTTTGAGGGTAAATTTAGAATTTTGAAGTCATTTATATTCCTTATTGTATAATCCATAATCAAAATCTTTCTATGAGACTAACTAGAGCAAACCTATTGCTATAAAGCGGTGTGGACCAAAATCGCGACATAAAATACAAGAGAATTTTTTATTTTAAAATGTTATCTGAAATAATCCACCAAATCCAACATGAAACAGGGAAAGAACCCAAACAGTAAACATTTACCACATGATTTTAGGCTTCAACTTTGGCTGATGTTCAATACACAGAGCAATTCATTCAGGTTTAAATTGTTTTAGTGTTTCATCGCCACCCTGTCACAGAAGTTTTATTAATTTGTCTAAGTTTCACATTGACATAAACAGCTATATGAACTGTCGTTACTGTCTCTCCTTAAAGCCAAAAACATTACTGTGGATAAATATTTTACCTCATATAGGTTTTTGTTTTGTTTTTCTTTTTGGGCACACTTAAATGTTTCAGATCATAAGACAATTTTTTAATTGAAGATCATGTTGGTGGAGAAAAAATTATGCTTTTATGTAATGAATGAAAACAGGATATAAACAAACCTGTCTCAATGTGAAAATGTAATTTCACACTGATATAGTTACTAGGTAATTAGATATAGGTGCAGTTACTTTCTCAATGTTTCATTTTTTACATTTCTGAGGGTCTGTCCAGCTTTTTGTTGTATAAATGAATTTAGCAACAACATTATATAAAAAGAAGTTTCTTATCAGGTTGTACATTTAGTTTTTCTGGAACATGTTTGTGTGTTCAAAATAGTAAAAACAAACTAAATTTGTCAGTAAACACTTCTTCATACCTCACTGCACATGAAACAACACATTTGCAGTTTGTCATATTGACTCTTACTTGATATCATAGATGTATAGGAATAATTTCTGTGGTTCATTTATAAAGGGACTGACACTAATTTTTGATTTTGTATGCTGCATAAAATCAAGCACTAGGTAAGATTTAAAGTTTTTTTTTCTTTAATATTGATGTTAAATATTTTTCTTTCTTCTGCTAAATAATGATGTGGTATGGCTCCATGAATGTCCTTCATTTGGACGGATATCTTTGAAATATCTCCTGGTTCTGGGATGAATTTTGGACGGTACAAATTCATGTCAAATGCCGGTACATAGAATGTGTGTAAATTTAGCCATTATAATAAAATCTTTAAGGCTTGTAATGCCAGTTAATGTAAAAGCCAGAATAACAGTATATTGCTTTTTGTGCATTAAATGAACTGACACTGACATGTATCACATAATGTATTTTTATTTTGAAATGCATCACTACACATAGTCTGTCCCAACTCCCCTTTAAGAGTCATGGATTTGTGTTTTCTCTGCACGGCATCTTCGTTTCATGATGCATAAGGAAGCTTGGCTGCTTGTGTACATGCCATAAACAATGTACTGGACTGTGGTATCTGGTTTGTTTGAAAAAAGAAAAAAACAATGGTTCTTAAACTGTCATAAATGTTTTAATTATACTCCATGATAAATAGCCATTATGTGCCTGCGAAATTCCTTCCATTAACGTTCCAGCGTGTCAATAAAAAGCGCTTTTCTCAGTTCAGAGTTGTGTTACCAGTTTGCCTAAAAGATAAAATATATACAGTCTTAAAGTAATCTAGTTTTGCCAGATAATTCAGACTACTTTTCAAAGCATCAGCAATCTCCACACTAAGACTGTCTTAAAATGCTAAGTTATATATATTTCACAATTTATTATTATTTCTATTATTCTGGAATTTTTAAATCAGTTATTTAATTTTTTTTTCTTACCTGCACAATACTTGTAAACCTATATGTATTTATGGTCACACTAAAAATGTTAAAATATTTTTTTCTGACCTTTTGCTGCCAAATTCATCGTTGTGTCTTTTTGCAACAATAAATTGAAATCATGTGAATTTATGACTATTTCTAGACAAGCAAACATTTAGCGCTCTTTAGCAGAGGTTATATAGAAAAACTTGACAACATCACAAAACAATTAAAATGTAATGAAGATTTCTATGAACGAAACATTAGCTCTCTCCATCAATTGGAAAACAAATAATTCTCCGTTTATAAGTTGTTTGATGTATAATTGTATTTTTTTCCCTTTGTAAAATGAACAGTGTTTATGATGAGCAATGGTAAACAAATGATCAGAACTGTACTTACGTCTCTATTTACACCTGACAATAAGATCTTAAAAGTCTTACTGAATTAAGACAAATAAAGTAAGACATATTATAGAGATAGATTTAATTGTGGGCAATTGGTATAATTTAAAATAAAAGTGGATTGAAGGTATTTTACCTGGCTTTTCAAACTAACAGTAAAAACTAACTGCAGATTTAGGGGAGGTTGTGGCTTAACTGGTCTTGATTTTCAGACCGTTATACAATAAACAATAAAGTACAATAAATAGACAATAAAGTCGGTTCATGTAAGACCTTGTTTTTCAAGCGTTCTAGTACAGGACCCAACTATCTCTCATTCTAATGTTACCCTGATAATTGCTCCCACTTCTATAGCCTTTACCCAAAAAAGTGGTTTGAATTGTCTGTGATAAAATCTTTGTTTTAGTATCCATACATGAGAAAAGTTCTGGATAACGTTACCTCTTTAACGGATATCACTCTCATCTATCTTTATCATTTAGACCATTTATTCTTCTATTTAGTCCCTGTAAACAACCTACTTAAACAAGACGTTGCTTGTATTTGAGCATGGTCATGAAACATTGAGAAAACTACTCATAACAATATTTATGTCTCAAGTGTGATTTCATTTAATCTTATCTTTGCATACACTGCATAAAAATATACATTACTTTTTGCCTCTTCCAGCTGCCAGTATTTCCCCACAAACGGCACAGTAGCAAAAAAGCAAATTAATGGAATCCACACAACAATTAATCTAATTTCCAGGTGTTGTTAATCAAAGGCAATTCTAAATATATTAGATTTTAGACTTGATTTAAAGAAGCTTGGTGTTCCAACAGTTTTGCAGTTTTCTGGAAGTTTGTTCCAGATTAGATAAATGCTGTTTCTCCATGTTTGGAGGAAGAGTAGAGTTGTACTAGAAGAACGGAATGATCTGGAAGGTTGATACAATGACAACGGGTCTACGTATTCAGGTTTGCAGCTACTACTGACTTTATGTAGAATTTTATTTGTACAATTTTGTTTCACATGAATGTTAACATGTTTAATGTTGTTTTTGGTGGGGGATTTTTTTTTTAATTCTCCTCTGTGGAGATGTTGTGATGTGAGTTTGTAAGTTAACTATCTTGTACCTACTAGTATGTACCTCGACACTACGACAAACTCCACGGAAAGTGTGGAAAGTTACTAAAGCTACCATATTTCTTGTCGTTTCTCTAAGAAATTGACCCTTTCAAGATGGCGGTGTTGGTTACGTGCGAAACGTTCTGTGACCGGAAAGTGCGTCGAATGACGCTGGTGACGCCCTGCTTGTTTGAACGCGAAGCGGAAAGCGCGAGTGAAATAAGGTAACAGTCCGGCGACGTGATCTCTGAGGGGAGTTTAAGCTTTTTCAGCCAGCAAACAGGTCCAGTACAGCTTTTTTAAAAGTTGTTCCGTTAAAGACTCGTTGGAGCTCAGACTAGTTTCACTTGTCACAAAGCGAAACTTTAACGGTCACCAGTGGCGATTCTAGCCCTGTTTCTCACCACCCCTGAATAGGATCGCCACCCATCCCGTAAAACACAGAGTCGTCCCATATTTGGCCGTTAAATGTGCGTCCCGTATTGAACCGATAAATAACTGTCCGATAGAAGCGCCTATAATATACACATCAACACTAAGTTTAACAATAATGGCCCAAATAAAACACAGAAAATATTAAGGTCAGCTACATTGTCGAAGCGGGAGCTAAAGGACCCCTGAACGCTACGGACCGACGCTGAATGTCACGGTTGCCTAGAGACGGACACCACGCAGCCGCGGTGAGCTGCTATCATGACTGTTTTATTGGTGGAAAAACTCAACATCTGTTGTCAGTTTAAATATTCACTCTGTTGCAGTGATGGGATTTTCGGCTCCTTTTCGAGATGCGGCTCTAATGGCTCTTCTTACTATGGAGAGCCGGCTCTTTCGGCTCCCAAACGGCTCCCTATTAGTGATGTGTCGGTCGCTAACGATCCGGCTCTTTGAAGTGATTGGAACCGGCTCCACAACAGGAGCCGTTTTAGGATCCTATTTGGGAGCCGGGTTTTTTTCTACAGTATATCGCTCTATATATGGGGAGTCCCCATATATATTTTTGACATTATTAATTAATTAATAGCTTAAACCTAATTTTATAATATTTTGTTTTATTATTGACATTGTTAAGCACTTATGATGAGTAAAAATGCCGCATAACAATGCTTTATAAATAAACCTTTTATTATAACCAATTAAATTATCACCAAATAGCACCACTTCCACAAAAATAACTTAAAATAAATTAAACAGTTAAATGTAAATACAAACACCCACCACAATACGAAAAAGTATCAAAGCAGCTTTATAACAGAAAAGGTGCCACAATACAAATATCAAATAATATTTAGTGTTACGTGTGATTGGTCAGATGTGTGGAGCACACGCTTGACATGAGGGCAGTGGACCGACCGAGGGAAAAAAACTCTCCGCTCTGGCACTGGCAGAAGAGCAAAACGCGCAAGGAGAGGGAGAAGGGGGGGAGAGACAGCGAGGCACCGCAGGACAAAAAAAAACGATGTGGGGAAAAACTATCGGCTCTGGCACTTGCAGAGCACAAGCACAACGACAGGGAGGCGGAGAGACAGCGATATACTGTAGAAAAAAACCCGGCTCCCAAATAGGATCCTAAAACGGCTCCCGTTGTGGAGCCGGTTCCAATCGTTCACTTCAAAGAGCCGGCTCTTAGAGCCGGATCGTTAGCGACCGACACATCACTACTTCGGACCAATGATGATGTCACGGTTGCCTAGAGACGTACACTAAGCCCCTGTTGCACTGCACCGCTGGACCCAGGTCGACCCGGGTCCATTTAATAATGGCGTATTAAGTTTTGTTGTGCTGCTTTTGACCAAAAAAGGTCTGAGCTAACTCCCACTCTCCGGGTAAACTCAACTGACGCTCGCCACAGTTGTTCTTATCTTCCCAAACTTCAGCAGTTTTCTAGTTGTTCTGCTGAGATAGTGACATCAACTTGTGACATCACCATAGTGATGTCACAAAGAGCTAGTCACAAAAAGCTGCACACTTGAATTCTGCAGTCATAAGCATTGCAGAAGAGAGAGAGAGAGCAAGAAGAAGGATTGTGTTCTAACAAGAGTTTGAAAAGGAAAGTTTTTCAAGATTAAAAGGAATTCCTCACAAACAAATAAAGGAAAACATGGGGCAGATTTTGGATTTATTCAGACAAAAAGGATCAAAAGTGAGTCAGTGCAATAAGGCTTCATCTTCTGATTCTGGGAATGAAGAAATACAGCAGATCTTGGCAAGAGAGACAGAGAAGCTAAATGGCATCTTGGAAGAAGTTAACATGATGTCCATTGAGAGACAGTCACTCATCAACGCAAACGAGGAGCTGAAGAATAAAGTTATAGACACAGAAAAAGCTGCACTTGCAAAAGACAAGGAATTGAAAAAGCTCTTTGATGTAAACAAAACTTTACAGGACGATAACACCGCATTGAAGCAGGAAAACACTGCACTGGGGCAAAAAAACACCATCTTGGAAGAGGAAAAAAACATCCTGGAGCAGAAAAACACTGCCCTGGAGAAGGAAAAAAATACCCTACATCAGGAAAACATCATCTTAAAGCAGAATAATACGGTCCTGGAAAAAGAAAAGACTGCCTTGGTGCAGAAATACACCACTCAAATCAGTACCCTGGAGCAGAGAATTTCCACATTAGACCAGGAAAACACCTCTCAGAGGGAGAGAATTTCCACATTAGACCGGGAAAACACCGTTCAGAGGGAGAGATTATCTCATACATTGCGGACAAATGCCCACCTGGAGGAAAGAATAAGGCATTTGGAACAGCAAAACTTTGGTTATGAGCTCGATAACAGACACTTGCATCACAACCTCAATTTAAGAAGAAGGCAACATGAGCAGAAAAAAAACTCCCTGATGCTAACTATCACTGCTCTGGAGGTGAAATGCACTGCCCTGGAGCAGAAAAACACTGCCCTCGAGGATGAAAAGACTGCTTTGGAGGAAGAAAAGACCGCTCTGGAGGAAGAAAAAAATGCTCTGGAGGAAGAAAAGACTGCTCTGGAGGAAGAAAAGAACGCTCTGGAAGAGAAAAACACCCCTCTGGAGCAAAAAAGTACCGCCCTGGAGCAGAGAATAAAGTACTTGCAGCAGAAAAACAAGACCTTGGAGCTGATAAATGCCAACCAGGAGCAAGTGAAGAGCTCTCTGGAGAAGGAGAACACCACCTTGGAGCAGGAAAACAATAACCTGCAGCTTGAATTGGAACAGCTGAGGGACAGAATAGAACAGGTGGTTTCAGACCAGCCACAAAATCAGCCGACTGTATTCAGAAGAGTGATCAGAGGCATCTCCAATATACTTCTGAAAATGTACTTAACAGGCACTCTCAGGTACTGGATTGAAAGATGGTACTTCTAAATAAAGAAGTGTCATGAGGGCTCCAAGCTTCATGCTTGATTATCGGTGGTCTCCATGCTGACTTCCAGGGCTTCGTAGCAAGTCCCGTTGGTCTCCTGGCGGACCTCCAGGGGTATTGAGTCCTGTCGGTCGCCCGGTCTGCATCCAGGGCTTCGTAGCGAGTCCCGTTGGTCTCCGTGCTGGCCTCCATGGCTTTGTAGCGAGTCCTGGTGGTCTCCGGGCTGACCTTCAGGCCTTTGTAGCGAGTCTTGTTTGTATCCGGGCTGACTTCCAGGACTTTGTAGCAAGTCCCGTTGGTCTCCTGGCAGACCTCCAGGGCTTCGTATTGAGTCCTGTCGGTCTCCCAGGCTGCCTCCAGGGCTTCGTAGCAAGTCCCGTTGGTCTCCGGGCTGACCTCCAGGGCTTTGTAACGAGTCGTGTCAGTCTCCCGGCCTGCCCCAGGACTTCGTAGCAAGTCCCGTTGGTCTCTGGGCTGGCCTCCATGGCTTTATAGCGAGTCCTGGTGGTCTCCGTGCTGGCCTCCATGGCTTTGTAGCGAGTCCTGTTGGTCTCCGGACTGACCTTCAGGCCTTTGTAGCGAGTCTTGTTTGTATCTGGGCTGACTTCCAGGACTTCGTAGCAAGTCCCGTTGGTCTCCGGGGTGGCCTCCATGGCTTTGTAGCGAGTCCTGTTGGTCTCCGTGCTGGCCTCCATGGCTTTGTAGTGAGTCCTGTTGGTCTCCGGACTGACCTTCAGGCCTTTGTAGCGAGTCTTGTTTGTATCCGGGCTGACTTCCAGGACTTCGTAGCAAGTCCCGTTGGTCTCCTGGCAGACCTCCAGGGCTTTGTATTGAGTCCCGTTGGTCTCCGGGCTGACCTCCAGGGCTTTGTAGCGAGTCGTGTCAGTCTCCCGGCCAGCCCCAGGGCTTCGTAGCAAGTCCCATTGGTCTCCGGGCCTACCTCCAAGGCTTAGTCGCGAGTACCGTTGGTCTCCCGGCCTACCTTCAGGCCTTTGTAGCGAGTCTTGTTGGTCTCTGGGCTGACTTCCAGGACTTCGTAGCAAGTCCCGTTGGTCTCCTCTCGGATCTCCAGGGCTTCGTATTGAGTCCTGTCGGTCTCCCGGGCTGCCTCCAGGGCTTCATAGCGAGTCCTGTTGGTCTCCGGGCCATAAATAAATGTTGCAGGTGACAAAATATCACCTTTCCTCTGTATAGTTCATGCAAAGAAAATGATTACACACAAAATTGGTCAAGAAGGAAGAATAAGCAGATACCAAATAAGGGGTGGGTATCGTCCTCTTTTGTGGGGCCACTGCTTAGGGCAGCATGCAAGAGGGCAAAACCTCTAAAGGAAGATAACTTAGGTCATGTGACTCAAATAAATACAAGGTTTGATTTTGGGTCAAGAACAAAAGTTGAGATGACATCAACTTTTGTTCACTAAGATTGATCAACAAAGGGAAATTAAAAGCTGGGAAACAGTCACTTTAAATGTTTGATAAAGCAAATAAATCGATTAAACAGTTGCTTTTGTCAGTGACTGTGGGAATTTGATAAATAACACACTATGTGTTAACCAGCAGGTGGTCCTAGTGGTGTATTCAATTCAAAAATACTTTATTGATCCCAAGGGGAAATTAACTTATTACTGCATAAGTCTGTTGTCAGCGGTGAATATAATGCCGCTGTCATTGTCTCTGATATCATGCCGCTATCAAAAATGCTCTGCTATGTGTTTTAAAGACAGTCTCTTCCCACACCGCTTCGTCGGCCCCTTTTGCAAAATGATTCATCGGCCGGACGGTGAATGAGTACACACAGTTGGCGGTTATGTCGAATGTGCTGATGGGAATTTAGTAGACAGTGACGACTTTAAAAATATATGTACTGAGAGAGACATTATGTTTTAAGTTGCTTTTTCTTCATGTGACAATAGATAGATATTTTTCTACAGGAAAACAAACATTTTACCCACCAAAACTTAACTTGGGCTTAGAAAATAATTCGGCGAATCTGCAGCCCATCAGCTCACAGCTAAACTTACATAGAGCAGTGTCATTTAGTGATGGGATTTTCGGCTCCTTTTCGAGATGCGGCTCTAATGGCTCTTCTTACTGTGGAGAGCCGGCTCTTTCGGCTCCCCATATATATTTTTGACATTATTAATTAATTAATAGCTTAAACCTAATTTTATAATATTTTGTTTCATTATTTACATTGTTAAGCACTTATGATGAGTAAAAATGCCGCATAACAATGCTATAGCAATACCGATGCGTGTGATGTCCGCATGTGCCTGTGCAGGTTGTTTGTTGAGCCTGCACGATAGGAAATGCTGACTTTGCACAGTCTGCACTCTGCCCTGGAGCTTGATGTAGCATTAAAATGAGTCCAAATCTTGCTCTGTTTTCTGTCACTCATTTATTTTCACCTATTCAGTTCTCACACTGACTCCCCTTCTTTCTGTGCTTCTTGACCGCTGAGTGAGTGTCTGTACATAAACACCTGCCGATGAACGCTATACAGCTTGGCCAACTGCCTGCCGTTTCCACAAAAAAAGTGGAGATAAACTTTTTTTTCAGTGTTTTCCCGCCACATTATTAATTGAAACTATGTGTGATTGGTCAGATGTGTGGAGCACACGCTTGACATGAGGGCAGTGGACCGAGCGAGGGAAAAAAACTCTCCGCTCTGGCACTGGCAGAAGAGCAAAACGCGCAAGGAGAGGGAGAAGAGGGGGAGAGACAGCGAGGCACCGCAGGACAAAAAAAAAACGATGTGGGGAAAAACTATCGGCTCTGGCACTTGCAGAGCACAAGCACAACGACAGGGAGGCGGAGAGACAGCGATATACTGTAGAAAAAAACCCGGCTCCCAAATAGGATCCTAAAACGGCTCCCGTTGTGGAGCCGGTTCCAATCGTTCACTTCAAAGAGCCGGCTCTTAGAGCCGGATCGTTAGCGACCGACACATCACTAGTAACAGTCCGGCGACGTGATCTCTGAGGGGAGTTTAAGCTTTTTCAGCCAGCAAACGGGTCCAGTACAGCTTTTTTAAAAGTTGTTCAGTTAAAGACTCGTTGGAGCTCAGACTAGTTTCACTTGTCACAAAGCGAAACTTTAACGGTCACCAGTGGCGATTCTAGCCCTGTTTCTCACCACCCCTGAACAGGATCGCCACCCATCCCGTAAAACACAGAGTCGTCCCATATTTGGCCGTTAAATGTGCGTCCCGTATTGAACCGATAAATAACTGTCCGATAGAAGCGCCTATAATACACACATCAACACCAAGTTTAACAATAATGGCCCAAATAAAACACAGAAAATATTAATCTCAGCTACATTGTCGAAGCGGGAGCTAAAGGACCCCTGAACGCTACGGACCGACGCTGAATGTCACGGTTGCCTAGAGACGGACACCACGCAGCCGCGGTGAGCTGCTATCATGACTTTTTATTGGTGGAAAAACTCAACATCTGTTGTCAGTTTAAATATTCACTCTGTTGAGACTTTCCTAATTTTTTAGATGTAACCTTATTGCCAGCCTTCTCAATTATTGATCAGCCTCCTGTCATGTTTGAATGAAACATCTGAGAAAAATGTTTGGCAAGAATACATTTAATATTTTGGGCATGTTTACACCGTGCTTTTTTTGTCAGGACAGATTTCTATGTGGCAGATAGAACCGATAAATAACTGTTTTGATGTTTTGATCAACTGTTTTGATCAACTTTGATTTATGCATTCCTACGCTATTACCCTTCCCAGGATGCAATGGGTAGTTCCTCTGAGTAGAGCACAAAAAAGGCTCAAGATGCCACCACTTCAAAACACAGAAGACATTTTGAAAGTTTAATACAATAAAATTAAAATAAAAGATGTATAAAGGGAGTCCTGCTAATGTTTGAAGAAACGTTAACCTGCAGTGACTGGTTGAACCAGCAGGTGGCACAGCAGAGCTGAAATCTCTGAAATGTGACTGAAAAAATGTCCGCTCCTGGATTATTCCAATAAATTAAAGTATTTCTTGATGAAAGATTACTTTTATATCCTGTCTCACCAGTACACTCATCATCTGTGCAGAATCTGATATGAAATAGTTCTTATGCTACAAAAACCCACATTCACAAAGCAAAATTTTCCACTAAAAATGTATGAACAAGTTTGAACTTAAGACAATAAAATGCTGGCAGATTGTTTGAAACTACTTTTAACCAATAAAACTTATTTTATCTGGATAGATTCATTACTGGCAGACGGAGGACGGATGTTATCGCTGATCTCTGGGCTTTTAAAAAATAAACTTGTACATTCATATGTGGCACCAAGAATTATTTAACTATTCAAAGATACCCCAACAATTTTCTATTTTATTACCTTTGCTTTGATTGCTTACGCTATGTGGTGCTGGCTCACATTCACCAGTACTTGGTACAATACCAATTTATACCAAAAGACGGCAGTAGTGGCGCATGGGAGAGAGACTGACTTCCGAGCCTTATGCAGAAGAAGCTGATTTAAAGCGCGTAACGTAACACGTAAGACTGATGAGTCAGCAGCACAGTGCAGCCACTGCTAAAGAATATGTTTTCTGTTTTCACAGGTGGGTTGTTTTTTATTTAGTTTTTCTAATTTTTATAATTTTAGTACCGTGTTTTGTTGACATCAATTCTATTTTGAGATATTTCCGTATATAAGAAGTGAATGTTTACTGCCGCTAGCCTAAATGCTAACTACCGTTAGTGCGACCGTTAATTTCTTGGGGCCAAAAGCTAGCAACAGTTAGCATCTCAGTTGAAGACGTTAGGCTGTTATACGTTATTGTCCCCGTGATATCTGATTAGAGGACAGTTACAAAGTATCTTGTATCATAGATGTATAACACAGGTCCATTATATGTATAAAATTGAAGATGTATTTATGTTAGTAAAGTAATGTATGTTCTCAATTGTCTATCCATGGTGGTTAACAAGTTACTTTGTGTATAATACTGTACAAACAACAACTGTGTAATTATCAAATTGCTAATCTTAATCTTTGCTCATATATATGATTAAAGCATTTAGATATAATGTCTGTTTTTCTTATAGTAATTTAAAAAACATTAAATAAATACAAAGAGAAATCCAAATATCAATAAACTGACTCATATATTCAGCAAGCGATTGATTTGACATAAGAAACTAGGAAAACATCAATTAGATACTAAAGTTTTGTTGTAAAAAGGGTTCAAAGGGTTCTTTGTCAAACTGCATTGATTTCTCCTCCTCTCAAACAGAGTCACTCTGTCAACAGATTTCCTGCTTCCCTCCCAGCCAGAGACAGTTTGTCAGCGAATCCAGTGCTGACGCACCTTCATTGCACAAACTCACGACGTGTAGAGCAGAGATCAGGGTGGTCTCATTTCTCAGAAAGTGAAACTTAAACCGTCTCTGAGAGGAAAAATGGCGCAGAAAGGAGTCCAGCTGGACCGAAAGAATTTCTCCTGTTCAGTTTGTCTGGATATACTGAAAGATCCGGTGATGATTCCCTGCGGACACAGCTACTGCCTGAAGTGTATCAAAAACGTCTGGGATGAAAAGAACAAGAAAGGCGTCTACAGCTGTCCTCAGTGCAGGCAGACCTTCACACCAAGGCCTGTCCTGGTGAAAAACATCATGTTGGCAGGATTAACTGAGCAGTTGACTGGACTCGGAGCTTCACTTACTGAACAGAGTTATGCTGGACCTGAAGATGTGGCCTGTGATATTTGTACTGGGAGGAAACTAAAAGCTATAAAGTCGTGTTTGATGTGTTTGGTGTCTTATTGTGAGAAACACCTGCAGCCTCATTACGACGTGGCTCAGTTAAAGAAGCACCAGCTGGTGCAGCCCTCCAAGCAGCTCCATGACAACATCTGCTCCCGTCACGATGAGGTGATGAAGATGTTCTGCCGCACCGATGAGCAGACCATCTGTTACGTCTGCATGGTGGATGAACATAAAGGTCACGACGTGGTTTCGGCTGCAGCAGAGAGGAAGGAGAAGCAGAAAGATCTGGAGGTGAAGAGAGGAGAAATCCAGCAGACAATTCAAGATGGAGAGAGAAACATGAAGCTGCTTCAGCAGGAAGTGAACACCATTAACGACTGTGCTAATAAAGCAGTGGAGAACAATGACAGTATCTTCTCTGAGGTGATGCGTCTCATTCAGAAAAAAAGCTGTGAGGTGAAGCAGCAGATCAGATCCCAGCAGGAATCTGAAGTGAGTCGAGTCAGAGATCTTCAGGAGAAGCTGGAGCAGGAGATCTCTGAGCTGAAGAGGAAAGATGCTGAGCTGGAGCAGCTCTCTCATACAGAGGATCGCATCCAGTTTCTGCAGAAATACCCCTCACTGTCTGCTTTTAGTGAGACCAAACACTCATCCAGCATCGATGTTCGTCCTCCGAGGTACTTTGAAGATGTGACAGCAGCCTTGTCAAAGCTGAGAGATGAACTGCAGGACATCCTGAAGGAGAAATGGACAAACATCTCACTGAAAGTCACTGAGGTGGATTTTCCACTGTCAGAACCAAGAACCAGAGATGACTTCCTACAATATTCACAGGAAATCACCTTGGATCCAAACACAGCTCAGATGAACCTCCTACTGTCTGAGGGGAACAGGAAGGTGACCCTTGTGAAACAAAGTCAGTTCTATCCCGATCACCCAGAGCGGTTGTCAGTTAAGTTCCAGATCCTGAGTAAACAGAGTTTGTCTCAGCGATGTTACTGGGAGGTGCAGTGGGGAGGACAAGGAGGACGAGGAAGTTATGTGGCAGTCGCATACAGGGATGTCTATAAAACAGACAGTGTGTTTGGACAAAATGACAAATCCTGGTCTTTATTTTGTTGCCCAAACAATCATCAATTTTGGTACAACAGCATCCGAACTTCCATCCCTGGTTCTGAGTTCTCCAGAGTTGGAGTTTACCTGGACCAACCAGCTGGTACTCTGTCGTTCTACAACGTCTCAGAGAACATGACTCTTATCCACAGAGTCCAGACCAGCTTCACTCAGCCGCTCTACGCTGGAATACAACTCTGGTTCAGCATCGGAGACACAGCCGAGATCTGTAAACTGAAATAATTATAACTGTATAAGAAATTAATTTAATGAAGTTCATTGTTTTGTTTTTTATTATTATTTATTTTTTACTCTTCCTTAGATTGATTTTTCTTTAAATATCTGTTCATAAAGGTTAAAATTTCTGTCTCTTGAGGTTTTGTGGATCAGACACCAGTCAGCAACTGGTTACAAGGTAGCAACAAATTCCCTTCAGGTTCCTGAAGTTTAAAATACTTTTAATGAGATGCCAGAGAAAGAGCTGGAGGGAATTTTCCCAGCCAAAAGGGTTATTTGCTGCCCATCCCCCACCTGTTGCTGCTCACTTTGACCAGCTGGACTGCTACAGTAGTCACTCAAAGACAAATTTGGTTGTTTAGGAAATATTTCTGGTTGTGAAAAACAGTGTGGAAGCTAAAGCTAGCAAGCTGAGTAACATCTTGCAGAATGGTTAGTGTTTGATTTTGGTTTATTTTCATCCCAGTGTTAATCTAGAAACAGCAGAACTTTAAAAAATAAAGTACTAAGTTCTGCATTTTTCTACATTCTTCTTAGAAAAAGATTTACAAAATAACATTGAGTTTCCATGACATAAAAAAGTTAGTTATTAGAAGTTAATAACAAAGTTTGTGTAAATAACTGTTTAGAGATTTGCAGCAAATTTAAAGATTCAATCCAATCGACTGTCCTGTTGCTACATGCTTGTCCTGGAGGAATGAAACTGCAGTGACAGGATGCTATCTCCTAGGATTCCTTGGATAAAATGCTTTTTATAAATTTGAATAATAAACTGATCTTTTGTTCAATGTTTAATAAGACGGTTTGAACTGGAATCCATGCAGTTGACTCTGAATCTGTCTTTGTGAAATGGATCAAAATGACTGTATATTATATGTATAAACTGGAAGTGACCCTACATAACATTTGTTGTCAATTATATAAATAAACTAAATTGAAACTGAATATCTCTATGAATATTGATTCAAATGCTGCTGTTTTTCATCAGTCATATATTTGTGTTTGGTCTTCTGAGAACCTTTAAGCTGGAGACATATATAATAGTATATATAAGTTATCTGTCATCCAGGAAATAACTATGATGTATGTATCAAAATTTAAATTTGTAATACTGCTTTAATTATTCCCCTTGATAAAAATACATTATTCTGTATATTTTGTCAGGCAGCACCTCTAATAGACATTAGTACAGTATAATCAACCACTGTAAGATTATATTTATTTTTTAAATTAACGCCCAACTCTTACAGCCTCCCCAAAATAAGAAAATAAATCCATTATAGAAATTAACCTACATTTACATTTTGGCCTAATTAAACTGTTTTTAATCAAGTTTCGTGTATTCCAACACTCCTGTTAAAACAGGTTGATAGGTTTTTGAACACAAATTAACCAGCAGATGAAATATTGATGAACTTACGCCAGTAAGTAATACTGAAGTGAGTATTTTTAGATGTGTATGAAATCTCATAGCCTGGACATGTGTTTACATGGTTGCTCTATCACAGGATGGGCAATCATACAAACACACACACACACACACACATACTGATACCTAAAGGCAATTACGAACTATCAGTCAACCTAATATTGATGTTTCTAGACTGTAGGAAGAAGCTGGAGTATCTGGAGAGAATCCACGAACACATGGGAGGAATATGCAAACTTTGTGCAGAAAGATCCGAGGCTGGGATTTGAGTCCAGGAACATCTTGTTACAAGGTGAAACCACAAACTATTGATCCACAGTGCAGGTGAATAAATGTAAAATTAAAAGTAAATACAAGAGGTATATTTAAGTTTGACTGTAACAGTACACCCTTTTTTTGCTGCCATTTTTATTTGATAGTTCATAGCTGAAGAGTTTGACTCAGAAATTAAGTTGGTTGAACAACAGATATACTGCTTTTTGTTGGGTAGACATAGTTTAAAAAAGGTTTATGTTAATAAAAGCAACAACTGTTGCTTCTTTAATTTCCCCACAAAGGCTGTTTCTGGTTCCATTGCTGCCATTTGCTGGATCAGACTTTCGACAAGAAGCAACTGTTCCAACATAAACGTGAACAAACGTCTGATCATGTTTGATCCATCTTCCTTCCCAAGATTACTTCCACTTAAAAACATGCTACTGTAGGATAGTATTATTTCTTGATTGTTTCATTTGATTTAAACATTTTAAATCTAAATAATCTCACTGAAACACAGGGTATTATTTTCCTGACTGTCCTGTTTTAAAGGAGGGCTATTATGTTCTTCCATTTGGGTCTCAACTGCATCTAAAATCAGCCCAAGCACTTAAAAACAACAATCTCGTTTTTTGGCAATAAGTTAATGTTTTTTGGTAAGCTGTTTCATAAACCTCATTTCACAGGGACCGCACCGTTACCTAGCAATCCGAGCAAAGCCCAGCCTGTTACCTAGCAACCCCAGAGGAGTTCCAACATGTTCGATCAGCTGGTTAGCAGCTGTATGCGCTGTGCAGTGGCTGCTGGAAAAGACAAGTGTTCCGTGGTTGACTTAGCATCCAGAAATTTCTGCTTTTCAAAAATGTACAGCTGTGTAATTGCACATCTGTTTGTGCCGTTTATTTGTATTAAAAGTGACAAGAGGCACTAAAACAACTCGTTCTGGAAGGAGCTGGAAATAGTCAGAACTGAACAGACTAAAATCTCATCATCTAAGAATGATTTTGTGCAAAAATTGTAATGAACATGTCTTGTATTGACTAGACGTATCCTAACCTGTTGAAGGAAGCACCTTTTAACAAACAGACATGTATTTGCAAGAGTTATGTGATGAGAAATAATGTAAAACAATAAAGATTAAAAAAATACTATTACAAGTGAAATATTAATACTTTCAAGGATGTATTATAAAATTACTCACAGAAATCAATAAGAATAATAGTGCTTTGTAACTTAACTAAGTTTCTTTGCATAAATTCACTTTGTGCCTCTCAGGTAAGACTGATGAAGGGGTTTGTTTTTATTTTATTTTATTAAAGTTCATAACTATATACTTTATTGCTTCTTTGTTTTGAAAACAAACTAGGAGGAGAAACTGACAAAAGTAGTTTATTCTGTTCTTAACACAACAAGAGAAACCAAAAGAAATATAGGAAATTTCAATAAGTCTTTGTCTATACACTTTTTAAAGTCTGTTTCTCCTACGCCGTTGCTGCTGCTGCTGGGAACATTAACAGGAGCACCACCTCCTGATGGGGGCCTCCTCCACCTCATGGCTGGTGGTGGGGCTCCCATTGGGTTCAGAGCCAGGGGCCCCATACGTGCTCTGCTCCATCCTCTTCATCACCAGGTTCAGCAGGGTGAGCACAGCGGCGTCCACATTCACTCCCGACACAGAACTCGTCTCGAAGTAGGGGATGCTGAAGGAAACAGGAACATTTCACAAAACTGTACAAGATGCATCATCTTCAAAACACTTCATGAGATCTAGACAAATATTTTTATCTTTACATTTTATTTTGCTTAAATGTCTTTAAAAGGATATCTCATCCAAACTTTGAAACAGAGGGTAAAACACTGATTTAGCCGACAGTTGCTAAATATAATAAAAGTGGGATAGGAAGAAAATCCTATCAACAGATAAAAGGCCAATCTTCCTCACTGATAAAGACTGATCAGTTTCCACTCACCCGTATCTGTCAGCCATCTCTCTGGCCAGTTTGGCGTTAACGTTCCTCGTGTCTCTGATGTCTGCCTTAGTGCCCACAAGTACCACATCTGGGTTATCGCAGTACGCATTGGCCTGAAGCTGACCTGCATAAACACCAGGGAAACTGCTTCAATCAACCTGAAACTGCGAATCAACCAGGCTTAGGAATCAACAGGAGGGAAACGAGAAGACACAACATACTCATCCAGTTCCTGACGTTAACAAAACTTTGCTGATTGGTCAAGTCGAACATCAACAGGAAGCCCATTGCATCTCGGAAGAAAGCCGTTGTGAGGCTGCGAAACCTTGGAGTGAAGGATATTTAACCATGCTAGCAAAGAGTATCTTCTTAACACAGTCAATGTCAAAAATGTCAAACTTACCTCTCCTGACCCGCTGTGTCCCAGAGCTGGAGGTGGACTCTGAAGTTCCTCTCACTCGTCCCATCAGCACCGGTCCCCGTGTAAACCTGAACCAAACCAGAACTCCATCGTCATTTGCTTGGAAAACCAGGACAACTTTGTTTTAATCAGGATGGAAAAAAAGTCATCAGGGGCGTTCCTCCAGGCTCTAACTTTGAGCCACTTTCATTCATTATCTTTATTCTCCACTTTGGTCAGATTATATAATTCCAATATGCCTTATGCTGGTGACACCAAATTTTACATTTCTTTCACCAAATTACCAACGTCCCTTAGAGTCAACAACAAACCCCAACATGTTTAACATTGGTTCACTCCAAGGAGATGTGGTTTAGTCAGCCATGTTCAATGTTGAAAATACTTTATTGATCCCAAAGGGAAATTAAATGTTATTGTTACTCATTTAATTAAAGAGTTGTAGATGGTAATGGCTGTGGGCAGGAGAAGTCTCTGACTGGAGGTTCTGTTTTTCTGACGGTCAAACTCTTGTTTCATTTTAGATGTAATATGTTACAGCATCTAAAATGACAGCAACATGGGAAATTTTGATGTAGAACATCAATTTTACATATGATGTAGAAATTCTAGGCACATATTACATACAGTTGAAATCAGATATTTACATAAACTGAATAAAAACTCAAATCAGATCCAACTTTTCTTGTTTTAGCGTAGTTAGAATTACCCAAATGATTTACTGTATCTTGGCATGTTTTTGTTCCATATTGAACTTGTTTATATAATGGAAGGACTTTAGCTAGTTTTATCTTCCCCAGCACTCACCACTCTCTTTTCCCTGAAGTCAATTCCCACCGTGGTCGTGAACTTCCTGTTGAACTTGCCGTCCGTGTACCTGTAGAGGAAGGTGGTCTTTCCCACGCCCGAGTCGCCGAGCGCCAGGAGCTTGATCAGATAGTCATAGTCCCAGTCCACCATCGTGCTGCTTGGTTGAATCTGTGAACGACTCTCTGCGGATTTTCATGGGAGTTCAGACACATTAGAGCGATTTTCAGTAAATCCTGACAGGGTGAGTTAAATTCTTCCATCAAAGCTACTGTTTTCCTTCTGCATGACCACCAGAGAGGCTTAACAGCACATAATAACTCCCTGATCACAGAAGGACAAGCACATGACTAGGGCTGGATTCCACATGAGCAGTCAAATGCCTCTCTGGAGTTTTCCCTGAATTCGCTCAGCAAAATAAGAATCCTTTCATTGACTTAGATAGCTATGCCACTGAGGTCATCGTTATGAGATGTGGCACTGACTGGGAGCAGCCTGGCCATCAAAAACTGAGTGGATTTCATTTAAAAATAATAAACAGTCAATAACTATTTCTAAAGTAGGTGTCGTAACAGTTTAAGGTGATTGAAAATTCAACCAAACAGTAGTAAGTAGTATTTCTGTGAAACTGACAAATTATTAAAAGAATGAAGCAGATTTTGTTTCTTAAAATTTTCAGCATCATTGAATGTGACAGGAATCTTACCAATCTATCTGCTGGAAGCACAAACATCCATTCAGAAGCCGTTCACCACTTTATGAAATAAAACTACTAGCTGTCATGAAGCGAAGGCACATTGCAGACCCTGAACCTTTTTCCTCGCCTCACATGTGATCCGGGGAGGAGTTTCCAGCCTCTGAGATCCAGGCGGAGCCGCGCCTACAGCCTGTGTTTACGGCTTTTTCTTGTGAAGGAAAGGAGGGTGGAGGGGAAGAAAAGTCAGAAAATTCTACTAATAATGTGCCGCCTTGAATTTTAGTAAAAATAAACATCCCAGAGAGGAATGTGGCCCACTTCTACAGACTGAGTAATCCTGCTTCTCTTAATATTTTACAAAAACAACAAAACAAATTTAAAGCTGACCTAAAATTCTTTTTATGGTCTATAGAAAACATGTTAATTACATTTCTACACAAAATCGTTAATTTTAGTCTGGTCAGTTCTGCCTATCTTGAGCTTTCAGAATAAGATGTTTTAGAGCCTCTTGTCACTTGAAATCCAAATAAGCTGCTGCTGGCCACGCCTCCCAACTCAATGTTTACACTCACCTGAAAATGGCTGCAAATAGACGCACAATTACACAACCGTATGTCATTGAAAAGCAGAAGTAGAGCCTCCTGCACAACCAACAAGAATACAGCAAGTTGTTTCTGGATGTCTTTTCCAGCAGCCATTGTACAGCGTATACAGCTGTAAAACCAGCTCCACATGCTGGAGCTCCACCTGGGTTGCTAGGTGACGGGCTGGGTTTTACTGGGGTTGCTAGGTAACGGCGCAGTGTGACTCAACAATAGGGATGTTCTGAAACGGCTCGTTTTCTACACATCAAAAAACAATAACTTATTGCCAAAAACGATGTTTTTTTGGGTAGGTGGGTGTTTTCTTTTTTTAAGCAGGTGGATTGTTTCTAGAAGCACCTGAGACCCAAATGGAAGTACCGGTACAAAAACATTGCAAAACATGAATTTTGCATAATAGTTTCCATTTCAAACCAATTTTTTCTATTAAAATAAAATCATTTATTGAACTTAAAGCTCCATAACGTTACATTTAATTTGTTGTACTGACACTAAAAATCAACTTTAACGAGCAGTGAGAAGTTTCTTTTATTTTCCTAGAACCTAAAAGCGAGGACTTTGTTTCTTTAGAGAAACAAAGTCCTCATTATGACCCAACTGTTTTTCTCTAACCGGGTTTGAAATACTTGAGCAGATTATTTGACTGGCTGCTCCTTCCTTCAGCCTTTCTGTCTTTGCTTTTGGAGATGGAGCCTTTTCCCGTTTTTCTGGATGACGGAGTCTTCAGAACCGGGTTCTGCTGCTTCCATTCAGACATGAGCTCCTTCTGGACGTCTGGGGGAAGTTCAGAAAACACCTCAGGGTCCACGTTTCCCGGGAAGTTACAGTCAGATGACCGGGGGAGCGATAATTTCTCTTGCTCCATGACGTTTTCTTCATTGATTACTCTTATTCCCGCCGGCTGCTGGTGATTCATTCTGGACCGGTCTGCTTTCATTGATGAATCGTTTCCCAGCGGCTCATGTTTCGACATGTGGCTTTGCAGAGAATTCAGATAATAAGGAGATAAAAGTTCCTTCTGGATTTCTTCTGGAAGGAGCCGGAACACCTCCGGGTCGACGTGCGGTGGCGGTTTGGTTTTGTCCGAATTTATTCCCTCTGTGCTGCAGGACGCTTCATAGTTTTCCTCTGATTGTTCAGAGTTACAAGTCATTTGACCTTTCGGTGGAACATTTCTGCTGCATTCACTGATCTGATGGTCCAAAAGGCGACTGCCAGCATTCTGGGCTGAATTATTCTGCAGGAAGAAGAAAAGCTTTAATGATCTAATAAATTACTGTAACAACAGAGCAAGAAAAAAACCCACAAAATACACAAAACTAGACCAATTAGATTAGAATATTATAGAAAATTGATTAAAGTAAAGGAGTCAATTTCATGAATAGTTAATAGAGAAATAATTATTTTGTTAGCTCTGGTCAAAATCAGAGCTAACAACTTTTATTTTTCTGCTCAAAATAGAAAATTTTCTTTTTTATTCATAAAAAATGGAAAATTTTGGTTACAGAATTACAAAAAATGTAACTATATTTTTATTCACTTATGATTAAAAAACTTTTACAATTTTTAGGAGGCCACAAAAACAAAGGAAGTGACATGAAAACAAACATACCAACATTATTGATAAGTTTTGATTTTGAAAGCTGATGTCATTTCATAAATATTATACACTGTGTTCCAAATTATTATGCAAATTGGATTTTTTTGTGTCATAAAGATAATTTTTTTTGTAGTGCTATTAAATTTATAGATGATATTGTGTGTCAGGGCTCTTTGAATCACTATAATTAATTTCAGAGAGCTGGATTAATTAGTTTGTCTGGTGAGCTCAATTAAATAAAATCTACTTAAGAAGGATGTTCCACATTATTAAGCAGGCCACAGGTTTCAAGCAATATGGCAGGATTTCTCTGCTGACGAAAATCATCAGATAGTGTAGTGCCGTATGACAAGGTATGAAAACTTTAGATATTTAACAAAAACACAATATTTCATAAATTTATTATCACAATAGGAGCTTGTTTTAGGTAAATAATTTCTAATATTAATGAAAAAGTAATACATTTTCCCCATGTTATAAGTGAAATAATCTGGAAGTGAAACATGAACTTCATCAAAATTAAGAAATTATTCACTTAAAACAAGCTCCTGTATCTTGCTGAAAAGTTACTTGTAAGTCAGTTTTGTCTTATTTCAACAGAGCTAAAATATATAATTTTTGTTTTTTTGAAGTGTAAAACATAAAACTAACTCTGACATCTTTAACTTTAGTTCAAATCAGCAGCTTGATGTTTGAAACTTGGACACAGTTTGTTTTTCTGCAGTTTCTGGTGAGAGAAATTGATTTGCTTGATTACAACAATGGTGTACTTTTTTGTACCCAGCAAAGGGACATTTACCCAAATATTAGGTTTTCAGCATTTCATACCTCCAAAGATATTAACAGCTAAATAAAGTAGCATTAAAGACCATGATTACCTGGTTTTGTGTGGACGATATCTGGGATTTCCTGGGTGATGCGCTCTGCGTGAAGAATGACGTTATGGCGCCCTTCCCGCTCGCAGCCGGCCCTCTGCTCTGCAGATTACTGAAGCAGACGTTGATGAGTGTGAGGTGAAATGCCGCGTTGCTGTCCACCATCTTATGGAAGAGCTTCACAGCCAACGGGACCAGCTGCGAAACAGCGTCTTCAATGTTCCCTGGGGATAATTGATCATTTTGAATTTTCCCCAAAATGAAAGGAAAAATAGAATATCTCCATTTATGCAACTAACCTTACGCCTCTAACCTTATTTGATTTTATAAAACTAAGTTCAAAGTGCATCAAATTCACTTTTTTGGCTTTACATGTTGAAAAAGTAAGATATTTTATCTTTAATGGATATAATGAACCTAAAAATGGTTTAATTTGGCAATAATAACTGAAAGAATTTAGAGGCATGGGGAATTTTCGCATCAAGTTTTTGGAAACAAAGAAAGCTCTTACGCTCATCATTTACAATCAAAAACTAGACCAAAACCTGAAAATGTTACTTCTTTAACAAAAACATGTAGTTCAAATTTGCACATGTATAAACGGACAACCATTACATCCTTTTGAGCATTCTTCAAAGCGATATTAATGTTTTATTTCCTGTAACGTCAGCCTACCAGAGACGATCTTCTGCCCGACGGCGCCCGGGATCGGGGCCTGGCGGCTCTCCCTACTGAACCACTTGTTGGTCGCTGAGAATCTTCGTATTGTGAGCCTGAAGGTTTGAGGCTGACGGCCATCTTTGTGCATCCTGGTTTTTACAAGCAAAACACAATTTTAAAAGAAAAATTATGTTTCATTCTAGAAACACACGGATTTAGTGATGACCCGACCTTTCCACCAGACTGCCGAGCAGCTCGCGGATCTTTGCCATGACTTCCTTCACTGAACACATTTTCTTAAAGGAGTCTTCATCACTAAGAGACTGGAACATAAAGAGGACAACGATGTGGCCAGTAAATACACCAACACTCACTTATAATATGAATATCAATCACAATATTCGAGTTTTCAAACATTACAACATTACACTTTCTGTATAGAGTTCTTAGTGATAAAACAAATGAGTTTGAAAGGACAAAAAGTATTTAGATTTTGAGTGTGAAGTATTTTAATTTCCATATCCCTGCGTCTATGTGTATATATATATATATATATATATATATATATATATATATATATATATATATATATATATATATATATATAAATAATAAGTAAAAGTCACAAAAGAAAGATGATAATTTTTCCATTTATTACAATGTCGATTGACTGCAGAGTTAAATTAACAAGCAGTAAATCAGTAAATTAAGATGCACTTTCCTTGTTTTTTTGGTTGCAGGATTATTTAATTAATAAGAAATTTTAAAAGTATTCTCAGTAAACCACAATTTTTATTTTGAGGAGGTAAATTTGGGGCTGAGTCCTACCTGTGGGGCCCCAGTGGGTGTGACGGCTGATTCATCAATGCCGAGAGCCAGATTCCTCAGGCGCTGAGCGGTGGTAGCCCCCAACTCCCTCGCCAGGTCACCCAGAGGGTAGAGCTGCAGGTCTTTCACACTGACTAACCCCAAAGCCTGAAGCCTCTTGGCCGTCTGGTGGCCCACACCTGAAAGAAATCCCAGAAACACAGAAATGCGACATCAACACCATTTAAAACATCTGAAGGTGTTCCCCAGGGATGTGTTTAAGCCTCCTTTTATTCCTTATACTTCGAAATGAGATGGGGCAACTGCAAACAGAATTATTTGTACACTGATGGCCCAGTTATTTATGCTTTTTTAAGTTGCGTCACTTTTACTGAAAGCTGCTTCAGATGAAATTGGTTGTGAATGAAAAAAAGACAAAATTCATGACTTGTTTCATTCTTTCATCAGGACAGCTGGCCCTACAAATAGATGGCAAAATTATAGAGAAATTAGGGCGTTATGGACAATATAAACATTTGATATGAATTTGACATCAATAATTATTGATTCGTTTTTTGCTTTAAATATCTGAAATACTTCCAAGCTGGTGCTGTGACCTTTTCCGTTTCGTCCACAGTTTTTACTCAATGTTGTTGTTTTTTTATTTTTAAGCAGTTGTGAGGCACAGTGGTGAAACCTGAAACTGCTGCTGTGCCAGTTACTCAACAGGCTGTTGCTAGGTAACCAAAGAGTGAGTGAGTTAGTTGATGCCACCTTTCTTGTGAGAGGTTGGGCGGCTAAAGCCTTTCCTCTGCCTACACCTCCCAGAGGGCTGTGCGTTATTGAATATTCCATCAGATGCATTATCTATTTATATTGATTTTGTGTCTATCACTATAAGAATTGTTATTGATTTACTGCCCAGTCCTATGAGAAATTACTTCATATAAATACTTATGAATGTGGCTATCTATAATACAAGATCAGTTAAACTTTTTTTTTTTACTGTTAAGCTTTTGTTTTAAAAAGTTTAATTGTAAAAAACTTTGAATGAGTTAATCCAGCTTTGAAATGTTTTAGGGTGGGTACCTGGTACTTTTCTGAGGCCACTCAAACATCCCATAATATCTCCAACGTTCTCCTGCAGTAAAACCGTTTGCTGGTTGGGTTTGAAGGTGCCTGAAACCAGTTTGGCCAGCAGCTTGTTTGTGGCGACGCCAGCACAGCCAGTCAAGCCGATCTTGCTGCGTATCGCGTCTCTCATCTCCGCTGCGATGTGCGAACCAATAGCCAGCCCTGGATGGTGGCTAGCGTTAGCATCAGCACCTGCACAGGGGAAGGAAAACAGGCTAAAGGAGAACCTGTAGGTGTGAAACTGAAACTGCCAGGCAAATATTTCACAGATGTTAGCGTCTTGGCTCTTTCACAAGCCAGTTTCAGTAAGCCAGATGTTCAGCTGCAAACCAGAAGAACATTTTTAACTTACTGGAATGATTGAAGACATTTCCTTTAAATGAGAAGCTGTCAGTCTCTGATATCTCAGCCAATCTTTGTTCAACCATTTCTGTGACATCCACAAAGTTTTCGTCAAATCCAAGCCTCTCTACCAGCGGACAGTAAGACAGCAGGAGCTCTGAGCAGGAAGCAGAAAGGCAAGGTAAGCAAAGAAATGTTAAATATTTGAGAGTTTTGCTGCAGAAAACACAACTTCATTAATCATCAACAATCTAAAGAGTTTTCCGTTTTACAGCTGCTGACGACAAAATTTCACAAGAAATTTGCTGGTCTTTGCTTGCTAGTTGGCTAAAATCTTTTCCACTAAATTCTGGTTTCTTAAAAATTAAAATCACCTTTCTTACGACAAACCCAAACCAGAGCCTTAATAGAGAACACAAAAATTGTACTTAAGTGATATTAGCACTACTTCAACATATTTTAATCAAGTGAAACGTAACTGTCCAAGAAACTAATCAAGTAAGAGTAAGAAGGTATTTGGTAAAGAATTACTCAAGTACTGAGTAGCTGATCAAAACATCAATCATTTAATATTTAAAAATCACATCAACAGATGGAACCAAAATATAAAGTTATGTGGAAATTTAGGAATTTTAAAAAGAGGGGGGTAATATTGCCAAAAAATATCCCGACATATTTTTAAATACCCCAGTAATGATAAGCAAAAAATATTCAAAATGTTTTGCTTTTCCTTTTTTTAATGTTATTTATTTATTTTTAAACTTTCCATTATACACTTTTAAAAATATTAATATGTAAATACATCACACAATATGTTTAATGCGTCAAATAAAATACAAAATACATAAATAGAAATGTAAACTAAATAAGCTAACAAAAAACAGTCTGAATGGTTTTTGCTTCTAAAAGATGTGTCTACAGACTTCTAATTAATGGGGAGTTTTAATTATTTCTCACATTTTTTTCTTTCAAAAAGCCTCGTGAAATATTCCTCAAGCTTACCTGTGACTTTGTAGGACATTTCTCTGTAGTGTGTCAGGTCTTCTCCTTTAACCAGCACCAGTTCAGGACATTTCTCCTTAGCATCAGTAACAGACATCAGCTTGGTGACGCCCCGCTCCCTGGCCACATAGTTACAGGTGACTATGATGTATTTCTGCTGTATACCTGATGATAAGAGAACGGGCTTCAATTGTTACCCAGAGAACAATGATTTTTATATTCTTCACCGGCTTTGTACCTAAAGGGACATCTCTTAGAGCTGGGTTTCTGATCATTTCCACCTGAGCATAAAAGCAGTCCAGGTCAAAATGCAGAATAACTCTGTGTGCAGATCCAGGAATCTTAATGACTGGCCCTGAAATACACCATAAAACAAATCACACACAATATTCGTCATAGCTCCAAGTGAACTTAGGTTTCTGGCGTCAGACTTCAGAGTTTACCAGAAGCAGCAGCTGGAGAAGTGGCGGGACAAACAGCAGCTGAATCCACGAAACAAGTTTTCCACTCGCTTTCATCTTCCTCCACCTCAATGTCACTGTTATCCATCTCAGAAAGATTAATGTCAGCGAGTTTATTTACTCTGCAGCACCAGGCGTGACGTCCCGAAGGTGCTCGCTGCATAGACAGGGGAGGTAACGTGAGCATCCGGATCAAACGTCAACGTCGCCGCCATATTGAGAGTGGCGTTTTGTTCTGACTTGAAAAACGTGGGCAGAAATATTCCACAAGTTTCAGCTGTAAGTAATGAATTAATAACCAATCAGTAACTATTACAACGATTTACTCTGAAAAATACGGGCTACCTGGTAGTCTATATACAGATTAGTAAAACAAAATAAAAATCAAAAAAGGATAATGTTGGATAATAACTGTCAATGAATGAATGCTGTCAACTTCCATGTGTCTTACTAAGTTTAGATAACCTCTTCATCACCAGACTGTCATATAAAACACTTTAAATAGTGTTTAAATCCTTTCACTACCCTCCCTCAACCTCATTCCCTAATATAGGATTGACTCTAATAATAACAATTTTAAAATGTAGCTGAAAAGTGTAATCACAATAACTAAAACTGAGTTTAATTAATTTATTCTGTATATTTTTGAGCTAGTTCAAGATTGTTAAATGCAACTTTATCTGATTTTTATTTACAGATCCCTATATTTATCTTAGATATCACCATTTTAATAACTGCAATGGGCATAAGTCATTGTTTTTATATATATATTTATGATTGTTAAAAATGAACTGATAAACATTAGTGCTTCATTTTTTGTTCCTTGTTTCCACTCACAATATGAAGAATGTGCAGTCTATTTCAATAGTATACAACAGCGCCATCTAACGTTGTGGATGAATTACTGC
The DNA here is from genome assembly GCF_002775205.1 of Xiphophorus maculatus. NCBI lineage: Eukaryota > Metazoa > Chordata > Actinopteri > Cyprinodontiformes > Poeciliidae > Xiphophorus > Xiphophorus maculatus. The sequence continues at coordinate 8,281,522 of NC_036454.1, read as the reverse complement.
GGAACGTAAAATCATCTTAAGGAACAAACAAACAATGTTTAAGTCAATGAAACTAAGCTGAATTATTATAAATATGTATGTGGTACATCTCTATAATTATTTGTTTAAGTATTCTAATAATTATTTAATTTCATAATTTATCGCGACGTTTCCAAAGCCTATATAAATCGGTGCTTAACGCTCGGCTGGCTGAGGTTCGCTGTTAATGTTGTCTAATTGTTTCGACAATTTTCCGCCATGTTTCCGTCCTCTGGTCTTTTTATTCACATAAACTGTCCTTTTTCGCTACGTGGGCTTTGTGAGAGGCCTCATTGTTTATACAAACACGCCGCAGAATCGAGGGGAACGTTTGGTGGCTTGTATAAATCACCCGTGGTGGATTTAACAGGTCAGTGGAGTTTACACGAGTTAACTCGTGTTTCTAATGTTAAATTTGATGCGTCAGCACATTTTACATGAAAAGAAAGAAAAAGACTTCCGCATGATGTGACCCTTTCACCTGGTTTAAACGTTATCTACTAAGCTTTGAAGTCATTGAGAGATTATGAAAGCCAAGATTAATCAAATTAAGGTTAAAACCAAACATTTTAGATTCATCAAAAAGAAAAAAAGGTATTTTATAGTTGTAGATTTGCTGTGCCCAATATTGGCGCTCATAAAGTGATTTCGGGTGCTTTAAAAGTAAAGTAAATTTTAACTGTTCCTGTCCAAATCAGTTATTTTCTACACCTGGTAACTATTGGTAGATGATTGTTGAATTTAATTTCATTGCAGTAACATGATCCCACACTGGAAAATGTAGAAGAAAACCAACCTTTAACTTGGGTACATTTATTTTGTTGGGGGTTTACTAAGAAAAATGGGTGTAGTATTTTTAAAGCTCATTCTTTATGAGCAGGACAATACTTTGTGTTTTATCATATTTCACAAGTTTGGGTCAATGATCCTACCGTCTCTCTGATCCATGTTTGTGTTTTATCACAGAGTCCTCCTTGGTATAATCGTACACCAGAAACACAGAAGTTAAAGATTTGTTGGTGGAAGTTTTTTGCATTGAATTATGCATGGAGATTTTTTTAATCTTTTAAGCTTTTCTAGATGCATTTCAGTTTCCAGTGGCACCCCAAAGGGGGGGACACGGGGTGCCACAATCCCTGTTTGAAAAATGTTGCCTCCCCAGAGAATCATGTTCAGGTCATAGAAAGGCATACATACTCATCTTTTTCAAATAAGACATAAATGTACAACTCGATAAATAAATACATATATGTAGAAAATTAAAAATTCATTGATATTTATATTTTTTACTTGTCTGGCCATCTCTATGGAAAATTTTCTGATGCTTTTCTATTAACCTTAAAATTGGAATTACAAAAATAAATTTGCTTAATGGAAACGCACCAATTAAAAAAAAGTTCATACTTTTCTATACAAAGGTTTTGCACTTGGATGAAGTTTTATTTTTCCACAGCCATATCAAAACAGAATATTTCGCAAAACTGGAATGGAAACACTTTTTTGCATCACACGAGCCACATGATCAACAACCAGATGTTGCCTCTAGTGGAAATAGTAGGAGGATGATGGCGTATCATGTTTTTTAAACACTTAAGTGAACAAACTTATTCACATGTGATTTTAACAGGTTTTCTTATGTAATAGAAACTTTGCAAAATTGTGTTTTTTCATTGTTAGCAGAATATCGACAAGGTTTTGTGAACATTTGTAATGGAAACTCAGCTACTGTTAATTTCACTGAGGAGTTATTTATACCTGGTGTGTGTTACACACACCAAATAGTAATATCTATTTTTTCTTGTGGCTAACAGGGGATCAGTGTGACAGCAATTTTACAACAGTTAACAACAACTCCCTGCATGCGCTGGAGCTACTCGATAAGGAGATTGAATCTGTAAGGCACGAAGTGGAGCAGGAGCAGCGGCGCCTCTCAAGCTATCGGACTAGCCAGGCGGGCAAAAGCAGCAATAAACTCTCAACAAAGTTTGAAACAAACCTTTCCTATGGATTTTCTTCTAGCAAAAACCATAAATCCCACGTTCAAGCAAAGAAATATGTGGTCGACAACTCCAAGCCGAGGACTGATTTAGAGTACGATCCGCTGTCCAACTTTTCTGCTGCTTTGCATTCTTACAGCTCATCAGGAAAGGAAGTGAAGAGCCGACCAGACGGGGAGAGCTCCAGGTCTTTTGGTGAAAAGCCGTCCACTCATCAAACCCAGATGCACCCACCGCAATCCCCAGAAATCCTCGACGACGACTCTACTGAAGATGGTGTCCTGGTTATTGATGTTTCTCTGTCACCTGACAAGACGTTGGATCAAACTGAACACACTGCTGGCTTGGGAAAATCCTCCCAAAATACAGAAAGAGACTCGAAGGAGATTAAGACGGTGAATGTTTATCTTGACTCTCAACCTCAGATGGTAAAAACGAAGGTGGTAAATGCTGCTTCCTGTGATGATGCAAGCAAAGTCCCTGAGATCCATCCTGTGTCTTCTACTTTTGATAAAACAAAATATTGCAGCAATGATGACGGGAATGTAGTTGACTTAACTGGATGTTTAGAAGAGTTTGAAAGAGAGTGTGAGAATATTGGTTTCCAGTCCCCTGAAAGGAAGAAAAAACGGACTGAACTTGGAGGTTTTTCCTTCCCCTCAGATCAACCAAGCAATCCTCTGATTGAGCTGACTTATAAAGTTCAGAAAAAAGATTTAAAATCTCAAACTTCACTTGCTTGTAAACGATCAGATCCCACCACTCAACTTAAACAAACCTCAATAATGGACCAGGACAAACTCCAGGTTCAGAACCAGTTATGCTGTTTACAAAATGGTGAAAAAACAAAGACGAAAGTTTTCACCAACCAGAAACAAGTGGAGGCAGCACAAGGCAGCGGCCAGATTCAGATTCACAAAGTTACATCTGTGAATCGACACAGCAGATCTGACTCAACAGAGCAGCTGCTGCAGGAGGAAGATGAAGCTGTGATAATAATAGACTCCAGTCCTGAGGATGAAGATCATGAAGATGAGGACAATTACTCTGAGCTTTCTGAAAGCGACCCGATGGAGGAATGCTACCGGATCTTCATGGAGTCAAACGCCGAGGAGCAGAGCGGCGCGTCCGTAGGTGAATCGAAACGAGTTTTTAATTTAGCGTGAAGATTTTCTGATTCACTTTTTCTGTTCCAGATTAGAGCCGAAGTGGAAAAACCGGAGGTGAACGATGCAACTCAAACTTTAACCGGGAGGAAGAGGTTGGCTCACGAAGCCAAGAACTCGGAGGTAAACGCTCCAAACATCGTAGTTCAATGTCACGTGACAAACTCGAGGCCCAAGGGCCAAATGTGGCCCAGCACAGCTTGTTTTGTGGCCCTCTAGTAGGACTGAACAATACGGCTGAAAAACACATCACAACTTAAGCGTTTCATTCATAATTATTGATTAGTTTTTTGTTTTAAATATCTGAAATATTACCAATTTGGTGCTTTGACCTCTCCTGTGTTATTCACAGTTTTCACGTTGTTATTTATTCTTAAGCAGTTACAGGCACGGTCGTGAAACTTTAAACTGTTGCTGCGCGAGTTACTCAACAGGTCGTTGCTAAGAAACCACAAGTTACTCAGCAAGTTGTTGCTAGGTAACCAAATGAGTGAGTTGGTTGTTGCTACCAACCTTGCTATGAGAGGTTTAGCAGCTAAAGCCTTTCCTCTGCCTACAGCTACCAGAATGCTGTGCGGTTCTGGATCGAAGTTCGGTGAAATTATTGAACGTTCTATTGGCCATATTATCTGTTGATATTGATCATGTGTCTGTCACAATATATATTATTGATTTATTGCCTCGCTCTACCCTCTAGACTCCAGAGGGACGCATAATTGAACTTTCAAGATAACAGTTGTGTGCTTAAATATTATTTCATCACATCTAAAGAAAGTAATAAGTGGAAATATTGCAAATATTTATAATTTAGCTCCCAAAATTGGTGATTTTGATTGCAAAAAGTAACTGGAATAAAAAAATTAAATATTTATCAAATGCAAAAACAGCTATTTATTAATATTTTAGCGTTGTGTTAATGGGTTTTATCTACACATATTGGTAGAACCGGCCCTTTTAGAACATTATGATCTTGATGCGGCTCAAAATGAGTTTACAGTGTTTAACCTTTTCCACTTAGCAGCCACTGGCCAAGATGAGGCCTCAGCCTCAGGTTTTGGTTCCTCTGCGGGAGCCTGGAGCTTCAGGGTTTGTCTCCCGGCCGTCCATCTGTTCTAAGGTCCAGCAGGTTCCGTACCGGGCCTCAGCTGCTCCGGCTAAGCCGGGCCAGAATCTTCTTTCCTCAGTGAGTCAGAAAACACCAGAGATGCAAACCGTTCCTGCTGCTTCAACTCCAATCCAGAAAAACCTTCAGTCTTATCCAGGTCAAAAGGGTGAGTTTCTGGAGAAAGTAAAGTGTTTTAAAGTGCATTTATATGTTAAATTTTGAATTAACGAGTCAATAATTGGATAGGAAAAGGTGCTTAATGCGAAATTTTTTTAATCAGGAGTTGAATCAGGTGAAGCTAAAACTATTCCACTTGAGTTTTGAGTAGAGCATTAGTTTTTTTAATTTTTATTTGTTTTAGCTAAAATGCAGAATGTATCTATTTTTGTATTGTTTTGGCTTAATTACTGCTCTAAATCAGTTGAGCATTTTTTTTTCTTTAAACTCAAAAAATTCAGCGTTTTTCTAGATTTCTGAAATTAAAATTCTGAGCTCCAAATGTCAAACATTTAAAAGAAAAACTTTGACATGCAAAAGAAATTTAGATTAAACTCAAAAAAATTTCCAGAAAAAGTGGAAATTTCTGAGTTTAAAAAGTAAAAATGTTGGACTTTTGAAACTCAGAAATTTTGAAGTTTGTTTTAATCTAAAAAACTTATTTTTTCCTTGCAAATGTTCAACTTTTCAAGCTCAGAAATTTCAATATCTTTTCTAGAAAATCTCTGAGGTTAATCTCACTATTTCTGAGTTTAAAAAGCCATCATAAGAAACGTGTGTTGTACTATTTTAATGTGTATCTTCCCCTGAGTCTCTCTGCTTGTTTTTCTGCTCCTCAGCTTATCTGAACTGCGTCCCTCTGGGAACTGCGGTTATCGAAGTGGGAAGCGACATTCACCTGATCCTGCCTCAGGGCCGCTTCCCTCTCTCTGCCACCTCCTCATCCAGCCCAGCTTCATCGGTTCTGACTCCAGTGAGTCTGGTCCATCCAAACCCTAACGCAGTCAGGCAAACGGCCGCTCCAGCTGCGGTTTCCGCTCCGCCTAAATATCGCTCCACGGCGCCTCTGCTCATCGCTGCTCCGCCGCGACGACCCGCGGTCAGCACGGCTTTTGGATCGTCTGTCCAGGCGACAGTCGGCGCTTCCACAGCTTCTCAAGCTGCGACTCAGGCAGCTGTCAAGGTAGAAAACAAGTATATGTGGAAAAACGTACAGCCAAATCACCCCAATTCTCTGTGGAAAAGTAATTTCTCCCTAAACCTAATTACTGGTTTGACTGGCAGTGCAGTTTGGAGGATTTTTTTCTCTGCATTGGGGCTTTATTTCGTACAATTTAGAGATTCTGATGTGCAAAAAAAAAAAATGTTAGGCTGGTTTGAATTTATTTTTAATGCATGTAATAATTATTTAAAATTTGTTTGTATGTTTTCAGGTTTTCTTTGGCTACATTAAGCCATTTTCTGTTAATCATACTTCCTTTTTATTAGTTTCCTTCTTCTTGTTATGATCTTGTCGGCTCTCGTTGCTGAAGAAACTTTAAAATCGGTCCATAAACACCTCACTGCATTATTACTTCTGTAAACGCTGCGCTGCTGTGTGACGGCAACGTTCTTCTTCTGCGCGTTCTGGTCACTTTGGGGTTGTAAACCGTTCACACAGATGTCTGATTACGGTTGAGTTTAATTAGTAGTATGAACGACTATTCAGGAAAAAAAACAGTTATTTCTGCAAAAAAATTAAATGGGGCATCAAGATCTGCTGTGTGAACATAGCCTTTGATATTTTAATGTGCTTAATATGAACAATTGGGACTAAAAGTATAAACAGAAGACTTTTGAAATGGGGGACGATGCTTTTCACAGTATTTCCTTTCAGCCACTTCCTGTTAAACGAAAACTGAAGCAGCAAAGTGAGGCAGCGAAGGACAAAGTGCCTCATGACGTCCGCCAGCGTTACGTGAACATGTTCACCGAGGAGTTTCTCAAAACGACAGCTGATGTCAATGAAGCTTTTGAGAAGGTGAACATTCAGCCCCCTTTACTCTTTACTGACACGATTCTGAGTATTTATTATGATTCATCCTGGTGCTTACTGATGGCAGGCCCTGACAGAGGAGAAGAGTGTGTACAATCGCAGCGTGAACAAACTGAAATACCTGAGCATCGCAGTGAATGCCCTCAAGAGACTCAAGAACCAAAGCGCTACTGCTAAAAGTAGGAAAAAAAATAAATGTATTATTGATATTTATAACAGAGCTGACTTAATATAACATTTAGCTGAGTTAAATACTAATCTACGTTTTGTCACACAGGGGAAAAACAGACCCAGAGTCAAAGACCAAAAGGTAACATCCCGTTTAACCAAAGGAAGATGAAGGAAAATGGTGAGAATTTTTTATTTTCCTGAATTTTGTAAAAATTTAAACCTCTTCTGAGTGTTTTCTTCTTTCAGCAGGTGATTTTGTGTTGTATGAAATCTTGAAGGGTTACACTTTGACTGACGAACAAATGTTAGAAAACAACTATCCTGTCCAGCACCCAGAAAAACCCGGTTCTGCTGTTCTTTTTACTGACAAGAAAGTGAACACAGGCTGTAAGTAAAGTGATCCAACTCGGCTGTGTTACCTGGAGTTCCCTTATTGAGCCACAAGAGGGCGCATTCAACTCGTGGATTTGGAGCAAACTTTTGCTTAAATCTCTTTAAATTACCTTTTTGTGTTTTTAAAAAGCTCTGAAAAGGATCTGCTGTCGATGTGGGGCCACCTACTCTGTTGGCAAGACAGGGAAACATCTCAGAACAGAGGAGTGCAACTACCACTACGGGAAAGGAGTTACAAACCGAGGTCAGCAGCCGGCTTGTTTTCAGGGTCTGCTGTAGTTTGAGGTACTGCAAATCAGGCCAGGGCGACATGGCTGAAAAATAAAATCAGATTTTTAATTGAAAAGGTGACCTTTATTTCAGTCATCCCTTCTGTGACTTGTACTGCGAGAGTATTAGGGCAAGGCTATGAGAAGTTTTGTTTAATTATGAGAATATAGTCATATTAGCAGAAAAGACACAATTTTACCAGGAAAAAAAACATCTTTAAATTATGAGAAAAATGTTATTTTAATGAAAAAGGAGCTTAGTTGTCGGGATCTGATGTCAGTTCATGTCGTTCTTTTTTTTCCAACACCGTTTGCACCATTGTTTCAAAGTCCTGCTACATAATTTGATGCTAAATTATCTAGTATTTCTATTAAAGATTATCTCTAAAACTTATACCAAAGTACTTCACAAACTGTTCATAATTCCTCATTTTTATTTTATTTTGACTGACTTTATTCTAGCAATATTAAAACTTTTTTCTTCTAATATTATGATTGAAGCTATTATCTTGATTTTAAAAAAAATTATAGCCTGTCCCTTTATTCTGTCCAAATAAAACACACTGTCAAACAAGATGGCCGCCCTGGGCGTTCTGACGTCGCTCTGAACTGCAGGAACCCAAGAAGTGAATGTTGGAAAAAATCCAGATTTTCCAAAAATTCAGTTGCTCAATAAAAACAATTTATCGCCCATTTCTACTGCAAATGGGGAAATATAAAATATATTACAAGTGAGACTGAATAAGCCAGTTAAAATGGATCATGTGCAAACAGAGTGAAGCATCAACAGTGTTTTGCTTGCTGCAGTTCCAGGTGGGGTGGAAACTCTCTACAGCTGCTGTCAGGGAGTCATGGGAGCGCCGGGATGTCAAATGTTTAAGGTCAGAACACATTTAGTGGACACACATTTCACTGATTAAAATAGGACCAATAAAAGTTTAACATTAGTTTGATTTTTCTTGTTTTTTCACCCAGCTGCATGTCCATGATTACCTCAGCCTGGATGGGTTTGTATCTACAGCACCCAGACGCCCCTCAGACTCCAGCTGTCCTGGAGTTTATTCCTTGGATTGTGAAATGGTAACTTATAAAAACATTTATTTATGTTCGGCTCTTTCTAGAATATGTGTATAAGTGATTAAAACCTTGTGCGAATGGCTTCAGTGTTACACTGTTCAGGGCCTGGAGCTGTCCAGAGTGACGGTGACCAGCTCCAGTCTGCTGGTCGTCTACGACACGTTTGTCAGACCTGATAATGAGGTCATCGACTATAACACCAGGTAACGTCTCTACAGACGGAGTCCAGCGCCCAGTTTATGTCTGCAGTTGGTCTAATTTAGCATTAAAGTTAAAGGTATTCATTCCCTTAGCAGATTTATAGACAGAATTTTTATTCAGCCAGAATTTGTTTATAGAAAATGACATTGACCTCTCGCAAAAGATGAAGAAATTGCATAAATTTTCATAAAAAAATATCTTTTTATTTGTATGTAAAATACAAATAAAAATTATCAATGAAAAAAAATCTGGAAAAATTATTGGCATCAAAATCATCAATCCCTTTTTATTATTGACCAGCTCTATGGTCTTTCTTTTTGTTTTTTGCATGCAACTCTTATTTTATGTTTATATATATATATATATATATATATATATATATAAAATCATAACATAATAGCAATAAATGACGTTTATCAGACGGATAATCTGTGAAAAGATCAATCTCCTCCACCTCCTCCCAGTTGTACTACTGCCATCTGAAGAATTGCACCACTCCCGGTCAATAACAACCAATCAGAGCCAGGAGGAGCGTCTTAGCGCTGTCAGTCAAGCTTGTGCACGTGCTGCTCGATGTGCTAATGGAGGAGAAACAACTTACCGTCCAGGAAACAGTTTATTTGCCATCATTGGTGGCCATGCTAACTATCCTTAGCATTCATAACAGGCTATGTAATGGGGAGAGTACGAGTACCGTGTACCCAAGCGTGATTGACAGCACTAAGACCCTCCTGGTTCTGATTGGTTGTTTCTAGTTAGCACTGGGAGAAGGCAGAGGAGCTTGTTTTTCTTTTTTTGTTGTTTCTTTTTCACAGCTGTTGTAGATGATTACTTTGGTAATAAAGTATTGTGACAATTAATCAAGTGATCACATAAAATATTGGTAGATGCTGTCATAACAGGAGTATTAAAGTTGGGTATAAAAATTGGCCCAAATTTTCACATTTGTGCATCCCTAATAATTACTTTTCTTCCATTTTAGTTTAGATAAAAGTGATATTACATTCAGAATGTAAGTTGTAACTTTTCCTCATATTTCTGTAGCTTAAAAAATCAACTTTTAACATAACGGCTCATATTTCAGTCAAGCTGGACAGAAGTTACACAGAAATCAAGCAGATTCGCTCACTTTTTTCACTCCAGTTTTTAGTTTACATATTCATCTTGCTTTGCACAATATTTATAGTTTTTGTTTAGACCAGTTTTATGGCATATAAAATTAAAACCTACAACTGTTGCTGAAGTTAACATAGAAGAATTTAACAATCTTTGGAAAGTTGAACCAAAAACGTCTTGGATATGTTGCTGTCTTGGTTGTTTGTAATTCAGCGCTTTTGGCTGCTTTTCCTCATTTTTCCCATTGCCCCAACTTTCTTTATTCATTCCCTCTGCTCTTAAACTGTCTGTAGGTTTTCAGGCATCAGTGAGGAGGATGTGAAAGGTAACCACACCTCCCTCAGGGAGGTCCAAGAGACTCTGTTGAGCTTCATCAGTGCTGACACTATTCTCGTTGGACATGGCCTGGAAACAGACCTTTGTTTACTGAAGGTGACTGCTGCTAACATTTGTTTTTTTTTCCTCTTTGTTAAAGGAGGATAATGATCTGAAATTTGGGATTCTTGCTCAAATATCAGGCAGTTCTGTATTTATTTATGTTCTCTAAATTTATTTTAATTCTGACTGTTTTCACACTAGCTGTTCCAGCTGCATTCATCCCTGTTTATTTAAATTAATGCCTAATATTTTAGAGACATGAAGCTTTAAATAAGCCATAATTTTATTCATGGTGTCTTTATCCTTAAAATGTCTTAGACTTAAATTAAGGCCTTAAAATGTCTGAAATTCATTTAAAGATGTAAGTTGGCTTAAATGAATGTCAAGTCTTAAATTTTAGCTGGTAGAACTTTGCAATTTGTAATATTCTATGTAGTTTATTTTTCGCGCTGGACTTTTCGGTCACGCAAATGTCTTCTATGATTTAGGCTACCGCTAAATAGCTGCTAGCATACCTTTGCTAGCTAGCAAGCTTTTTTATGTTTATCATTGGAAAGTATAAATTTATTGCCAACTGGCTGGACAACGTTTATCTTTGCTATTGGCTCACGTTCTGTTGCAAACCCATATATTACGTGTATTTGTGCTAAAAAGCTTGCAACTACTAAAACATAAAATGTGTATTTTTTTTATTTATTTTTTTGTACATTTATGTCATGATACTGGTCTTAAAGCTGCAGTACAAAAGGTTTTTGGGTTTTTTCCATCTGTTAAAACTGTCACCGTGTTGTAACATTATAATATGAAGATTGATCTCTCCCACCCCGTCAGTGAGCTACTATTGTCAGAAACAACCAATCAGAGCTGAGAGGTGGGTTTTGGTGCTGTCAATCACTCATGTACGTGTTGTTAAATGTGCTAGTGGTGAAGAAACAGGAAAACCATTCATCTGTTGTCATCGATGGCCATGCTAACTAGCCTTAGCATTCATGGCAGCCTATGTTGATGAACTTAGCAAAGAGCAAACAGGAGGGAGTGAGCATGAGAGTGATTGACAGTGCTAAGATCCTCCTACTGGCTCTGATTGGTCATTTCTGTCTGAATATATTCCTGCAGTAAGTATTGGGAATAGAAAGAAGAGCTTGATTTCTTTTCAAAGATTATCTCTTATACTGTCATGCCAATTTTAGCAAATGTGTAAACCCCCCAAAAAACCTTTTTCGTAAAAGTTACATACTGCAGCTTTAAGTTTAATCCATAAGGTCCTTAAACACCTGAAATGTGAGTTGGTGAAACCTGCAAAAACCCTGTTGTATTCAGCACAATGAAATTATTTAAAAAGGCTCAATCAAGTTATTTTGTCTATCAAGGGTTTTTGAGCGGCAAATGAACGCCTAATGGTAGCATCCATGTGCAAAAGACACCAACCATTCTTCTGATGCGTCACTACTGGCTTTTTTATTCACCTGTGCATGTTGGAATATGAATTAAACTACGGAGGGTCTGACAGGAGCTTCTGATGTTTGTTTTTGTTGTTTTTGTGCTGTAGCTGCTTCATGGGACAGTGGTAGACACTTCAGTGGTCTTCCCCCATCGTCTAGGTCCGCCCAACAAGCTGAGTCTCAACAGCCTCACCGCTGAATACCTCAGGAGGATTATTCAGGAGAGTGGTGGGTTGCCACTTTACAACCAACTGGTTTTGTTTCTAATCATAATCTGTTAAACCACAGCTGCTTTAATCACTGTAAAAGACTAAGTGAATATAAACTAATAAAGGAATGGAGTGTGTTTTAAAACTGCAACATGTTAAATCCGTGTGCCGCTGTTTCTCCCAGTTTGTGGCCACGACACTGCAGAAGACGCAGCTGCCTGCATGGAGCTCATGCTGTGGAAGATGAAAGAAGATGGAAAACTGAAAAAATGAGGAACTGCCACTAATTATACATGAAACATGATATGTATAATTGTTTATTTGAAGACAAGTAGGGCTGTTAATTTGTGTTTATAATTTGATATGTTTTCTGCTATTGGACATTTGAGTTAAAGCCCATGTATAATAGCTATATGAATATTTATGAGACTCAAGGATGAAGCTACTCTAAGTGGTTCCCAAATAAAGGCATAAAATAAATGTTTTTGTTTGTTGTCCCTCCCTAAGTCATAACCAGCCAACGAGAATTCAGTTTATAATATCTAATTAGCTTCAGGTGCAGCCAGTTAGCGCAGATGCAATGTATAATGACATCATTCCAAATCAGGAAAGGCCAACAAACCCGATGCTGTTCCAGTTGTACAGGAACTGGGAATTAACGATTTCCCAGTCTGAAAAATTAACTGGAATGCAATCAGAGGTCGGATTTCCCACTGGGAGCAACTCCAACTAGTTCCCTGGACTTCACATTTCAACATGGCCGCTAGCTCCTAGCATCAACAGTAAGAAAAAAAACAAATATTTCTCTTTATTTATTGAGAAATAAAAACATTTATTTCTCAAGACACAAAATCAAGAGTGCGTCTTAAATCAATGTTATATGTAGCGCTTTTATACTAAATTGAAATTACAAGTGTTTTTTTATAGAAAGGAAAACCGCTTCTAAAGTTGTATGTGCAGTAAAGGAATTGCAGACAATGGGCGTCGCCATATTGAAATTCTGCTACGGAGTATTTGGGGCAACCTGAATATATAAATATATTAATAAATTACGAGAATCATGTCGTAATATGAATTTATTTTCGAAATGTGACTTTATTCTTAGATTTTTAAAAACTTTTTTCTTGTAATATTATGACTTCGTTTTCGTCGCCTTAAGATCCCAAAATTCAATGTAGCATTGTTATATTTATATTTCTTTTAATTTTGTCCTAATGAGTATACTGTACTTGAGTCAGTTACTGTTTTTACTGTTTTTACTATTTTAAATAATGAGCACTGGGCCATTTTAGATCATTTTATATTTATATTTATTGTGTATCTATGTAAAGTTTCACCTCACCTACCTAATGGAATAACATTGATTGGTCATAATACTATGACTTTTTTCTCAAAATATTTGTCATTTTATTTGGACTATTTTCATACATTCTCAATATATTATAACTATTTCCATATAGTTTCAACTTTATTATTCTATAACTTTATTCTTGTACAAGTTTTTTTCTTGTAATCTATTGTCATAATTGTGTTACTTTATTTTGGACTTTTTTGTTGTGACCTTAAACGTCCGTCATAAAATTCTGACTTCTTAGCTTCCACATCTCTGTTAACAGTAACACAGCATGAAGCCAGTCCCAGTGGTAACAAACACAGGTACCAGGTCCCAAAAAGTAAAATCTAAAGTCTGTTACTCAGCTTTTCTCTTTGTCTGTTTTCTGCTGCAGCATCTCTTGAAACAGAAGCTGCAGCTCTTGAAGAGGATGAAGATGAGGAGCAGATCTATAATGAGGAGGAAGGCTAGGACGTCCAGGCTGTGGTACTGGTACCAGGTGAGTTCGTGGGCCTGGACCCTCAGGTGCTTGGCTCCTTTGTTCCTCATGGTGAACTCGATCCAGAAGACGGCCTCGTCCTGAGGACTCATGGGTCTGTCATGGTGGATTCTGGACAGTCGCATCGCATTTTCTTTGTATCTGTGGATGAGTTTGTACAAGTACTTGTCAGTTTTTAACTCATCAAATAGGGAGATTGCCATGTTAGCAGCCATTTTTAACCCTTTACAACAATTCAAAGGTGCATCCTAGAGACAATAGCACCTTTTCGCTTTAACAATTTTGAAAATGTGGATGTTTACATTTACGCTTACAAAGCTAAACGTTGTGATTTTTTTTGTGTGTACAGAAATTAGATCACGATTCTTGGTTCTCTTAGTGATATGCAAATTCATTGGGAGAAACTTGTATTGTCGAATTCTTCAAAAACTGAAACCTTTGCGTCGTCCAAATGAACTGATTTGATAATTTCTTGATATCTGTTATTCAAAACGTACGATTTGTCATTAATGACAGCCTTGATTGCATCTCTGAGACTTTCGGTTGTCATGAAGTTCAGGTTCTGAATGACTGCAGCTCCTTTGGCCTCCATGTGCACCATGTTGTCTGGCTGGTCAGCGAACATGGGGATTCCCACCATGGGAACGCCGTGGTAGATGGCCTCATAGATCCCGTTTGTCCCACCATGAGTGATGAAAGCTTTGGTTTTAGGATGACCTGGTAGAAACCAAAGCATGAAACACGTGAGTGTGAGTTAATTTTCAAACTAAAGCCATCGAAGGTCAGCGACGTATAATGATAAAAGCTGTTTAATATAAAGACATTTCAATGGTCTTAAGCCAAGCGGTGAGTTGACCCATGTTTATACTGTACAGGATTTGGCGAATGGCGTGTTTTTCTTTTAAACAGTAAGTTGGCTTTTATTTATTTTTATTCAATCAATAACTTGAACTCTGCAGTAACTTCTGCTGAGCACCTTTGTTACATTTCAGTGTTGGCAGCAAAAACAGGCAGTCTGACCGCACAAATGTCAACCCAACATTTCTGCTGACACGGCGTTTGTCTCTGAATGACACAAACTTCACTCACCCAGCAGGTCGTTCTGAGGGATCCAGCTAAATATCCTGGTGTTGGAACCTAAAGTTTTTGGTTTTTCACCGTTGTATCGCCACAGTACCTAGAAACAACACAGAATCTAGAGAAAGCTTAACAGAATTTAAATGTTTTTGATGTTTCAATCCTTGCATATTGATGAGCCGGGAGATTCGGAAAATTTGAGTATTGTCATTCATATTGTCAATCAAAATCCTGCTTATGAAATCGATGAACCTTTCTGTCTCTATTGAGTATTTAAACTACTTTATCTTGTAAAAACATTGCCCAACCCTCCGGACATTTTTTTTCTTCATCAATCAGGTACATTTAAATGGCTGCTTGTACTTGTTTCTTCCTGTTAAAAGGGAGTTTTTCCTCTCCACTGTTGCTATATGCATGCTCAATAAGAGGGATTGCTGTAAAGTCAACGACACAATGTAGGGCTCGCAATAAATAAGTAACAATATATAGACATGATCAAATATCAAAATCAATAATTGTTAACTCAAAACACATTTCTATATGTTGTTAGTTTTGTCCTATTTCAAGTTTACTACGCTATTTGCACTAGAAACTAGACCAAAAACACTTGGTAAGATTTTGTGTTTTTGCAGTGAGGTTGGTAGCATCAACTAACTCACTCACTCTTTAGTTGCCCAGCAACAACTTGCTGAGTAATTTGTGGTTACCTAGCAACAATCTGTTTAGCAGCAGTTTAAGGTTTCGCCACTGTGCCTCATATTAGCTTAACAATAAAAAACAGTATTTCAGATATTTAAAACAAAAACAAATCAATAATTATTGATATTGACTGATATGAAACATGTATTGTGAAATTTTTTTCAGCCATATTGTCCAGCGCTATAATTAATTTATTAAGGACATCCTTTTATATCAAACTACAGCAACCCTAAACAAGAGAAAGGATATAGTTAACATTTAGAAAGTTAAAAAATTGTTAAATTTAAGACATTTTTTAAGTTGGAAGCAGTTTGTATCGAAAATGAGATTTTCTACTACATTTATAACGGTCAGATAAATTGAATGTTAGATTCTGCTTGTGCCAGTAGTGAACAGTTACCTATGAAGCCAATAAACCTGTAGGTGAGTCTCAGCACCCGTCTGATCAGGGCCAAGTTTGGAAAAGTTGCATCAGACGATAAATGTAGGTCATTTGGAGAAAACATTGGACAGATTACCAACCTTTTGGGGAAGCTGAGCAAGGGCTGAAGCTATTAGGTTCGCCTTCTCTGTAGTTACGTTCTTAATCATGGATCCTAACGTGAAGACCACGATGCCATTCTCTCCAGAGCTCTGCACAAATTCTTCCATGTCCTGAAATATCAGTAAAGTTTTAGAGTCAGTGGGTTTGGTTCTCTATGGAGACAGAATGCAATTCATTTATATTGTTTTTAAAAAGTCCTACCTTTGGTAAAGGTTTAGCTGGTTTGCAGTGGATCCCTCCAACAAATTTAAAGTTGGGGAGGAACGGACGAGGAAAATCAAAATCCCAGTAGGTTCTCAGCAACCAGATATCAGCTTTACCCATCAACTCACAGGCACTGGTGGGTGTTCCTGATACAAAGCATTTCATGTAGTAAACTTCCCCTAAAACAATTTCCAAACTTCATGTGCCGCATAAGTGTACACATACGTAGTTCTCCAGGAACTTTGTAGCTCACAGCCATTTTGGTAGGTATCGGACACGAACTGTTGCTATGGAGTTGCTATGACAGCAATAAACAAGCCACAAGCAACTAGCTTGGAAACAATTAAGGACATTACAGCTATTAAGTTTTAAACCTTCTTCCCATATTTTCTTTTTGTCAGTCTCTCACAGACATGTTTCACCTATCCTTTGTGCTGCGTTTGCCTACCAAGATGGCGGTTCAGTGGCACGGATCACTTGCGGCTCAGACTTGTGGGAGCTATGTATGTTGAGGATTCTTGTTGAATTGCTCACCTTTGACTTCTGAGTAGTATTCATCGAACATATTCCACATAACATGGTCGATCACGACGTCCTGCAGGGCGTAGAAGAGGACGTTCCACAGTCTCTCTGAGAAATCCATCTTGTCCGTGAGTTTGCTCATAACTCCAGGGACGAAGGATGGAGGAGCAGGAAGCTGACCACACATCCTCTCCCAGTTATGAGCCAAGGAAAAACGTAAAGAAAAGACCAGAGGGATTCCCAACATGTCTGCTGTCAGGTCACTGCCAGGCAGGAGGGGATCAGCAAAGAGCAGGTCATAGTTTTCCTTCTTCAGTTTCTTCATCAGGGTTTCTGATTTCACCACACCGTCTAGCATCTTGAGACTATTCTGTAGGTCAGTTCTCATAATATTCATATATTTGATATAAATCTGGAAGTAGTTCATGTGATCTATCTCGTACATAGAGAACTGATTAAACTCCTCCAAAAGATCCTCCATATCCTCTAATGGAACGGAAACATTAAAAGGTTCGTACTGGAAGCGAGACGGTTCGCTGCTGTTCATGAACATCGACGCACTCGGGATCAGGACCGTCACCTGGTGTCCTCTGTCCACCAGTGTTTCCAGTACCGGCTTCATGTTGATCCAGTGGCTGGCCTCAGTGTACCACACCAAAATCTTCCCTCCATTTGAGCTTCTGGTTGCACAAAGCAGCAGCAGGACGCAGACGGAGAGACGCAGCTCCATGGTGGCTGTGTGTCTGCAGAAATACCAGCTCCCGTCTTTTCAACAGGTTCACCTGAAAGATATTTATTAACTAAATGAACTCTGACTCTGTCCTGTTGGTACCGAAATACAAAAGATAACAGCCTCACCCCATAAAAACAGCTGCAGGTAAAATGTTATAATAACTAACTTAGCGTGAGTGAATCAAATATGTACAGGAGGATTTTTATTGAGCCTTTAACTGGCTGTACACTGCAAAAACACAAAATTTTACAAAGTATTTTAGGTCTGGGTTCTAGTAGGACTGTGCAATAAATCAACTACAATATATATTGTGATAGACGTGATCAGTATCTATAGATAATACATCTGATAGAATTTCACTGAACTCCGATCCAGAATCGCACAGCATTCTGGGGGATTTAGACAGAGGAAAGGCTTTAGCTGTGCAACCTCTCACAGCTAGCTAAGAAAAGTTGGTGGCATCAACTAACTCACTCACTCTTTGGTTACCTAGCAACGACTTGTCAAGTAACTTGTGGTTACCTAGCAACGGCCTGTTGGCCAACTTGGGCAGCAGCAGTTTAAGATATTGCCACTTTGCTTCATAACTGTTTAAAAATAAAAAAACATCGACATGGAGTGAAAGGAGAAAATTAGTACAGCAGATCAAGAAGAAACTAAAACAGTCACACCAATTTGACAATATGTAAAATATTTAAAACAAAAACTAATCCAATAATTATTGCTATCAACCAACCTTAATATATCATGAAATTAAAGAAATATACCATTAAATAACGTACAGTGGTATACCTTAAGACTTCCATCCATCCATCCATTTTCTTTCACCCTTGTCGCTAGTGGGGTCGGGAGGTGCTGGTGCCTATGTCCAGCTAACGTTCCGGGCGAGAAGCGGGTCACCCTGGACAGGTTGCCAGTCTGTCGCAGGGCAACACAGAGACAGACAGGACACACAACCATGCACACACACACACACTCACACGTAGGGAGAATATAGAGACCTATTAACCTGACAGTCATGTTTTTAGGACTGTGGGAGGAAGCCGGAGTACCCGGAGAGAACCCACGCATGTACAGGGAGACCATGCAAACTCCATGCAGAAAGACGTTGGGAAGAGCTGGAGATGGGCACCAGCACTTCCCGACCCCACTAGTGACAAGGGTGTTAGAAAATGCATGGATGGATGGTTTGGAATTTAATTATTTTGAGATGAGGAGTTGGATTCTTCCTAGTAAAATCTTAGTATAAATATTAACCTTTTTCATCAGCTGACGAGATGTTAAAAATGCCATATTTAGCAAAAAAAAAAAAAAAAATTGTTTGGAGCTAAACGAACAGGAGAGACTATCTCTCCATCCTCATCAGTTTCAGTTCATGCTCTTATTCATTCAGTTTTCCTGTCACTGAGTGACTCCATTTTTAGTGAGAAACTTTAGTATGCTCAAACTCATATCTAGCTTTCAGAATACAACCCACTGAAAACCAGTTAAGTCCAAAACATCTTTCTTTACAATGAGTTTATTTTAACCATCCTGTTACTATTTCTCTCATTCTGGCTAATTCTGTAGCTGTTCATTGTGCTCTCGTCTTGTGTTTGTTAAGGAAAACTTAGTTTTATTTTACCGTGAACCAAAGCAAGGTTCACGGGGCAAGGCCTCACTGGGCAAGGATTCGCCCAGTTCAAACAAAACACTTTGATTCACACATACCGTATCACAGGTCAGCTCCGTTCGAAGCTGGTCGAAACCCGAGCTCTCCTCTTCCAGCTTGTTGTCCTTTCTGGCAGCGCGCGCTGCTCTTCTTGATTTTTATTGGCGGTTGGCTCTGCTGCTCTTCTTCTCTGTAACGTTAGCAGTAGTGATGTTACGTGATGTGCCGAGGCTTCGAGGCGTGTGTCGAGTAACGGAGGGGGCGTTTCCGTAAAGCGCGTATCGAGGCTTGCTTCGTTTAGGGGAGGAGCCGAAAACGATGACGTCCGAAGCCTCGCTGCCCGGCTGTACCACGTGACTGCTTCGGGAAGTGGTTCAGAGTTTGGCGCGGGGTTTGACAGCTTTAGAAACCCAACAGGCTCCATTCAAAATGTGGGTTGTTGTAGGCGAGTTGGGTCAGTTGAGAGAGTGGATAGAGTTTTGATAGTTTGGATAGCAGAGTTTGGATAATGGTTATTTAGTTTGAGACAGTTAGTTTGGTGTTTGAAGAGTTTAGGATGGATAGATAGATAGATAGATAGATAGATAGATAGATAGATAGATAGATAGATAGATAGATAGATAGATAGATAGATAGATAGATAGATAGATAGATTTAGGAGCGCGAGGACAGGATAGGAGTAGGATGGAGCCGGCGAGAAAGAGGAGGATTTCCCCTATGTGGGAACATTTCGATTTGATAAGCCTAACAAGGTAAGGTGAACTGAACATTTGCAGATGCATTAGGTTTGCTTATGAGGAACTGTATTTTTCACAGTTTCTTATTTTCTGTAAAGGTGAGGTGTTTATTGTGCTCCAAGGAGTTGGGGTACAATAATAACACCTCATCCATGTAGTGTCAAAAAAGAGAAATCGTTTGAAACCAAAAACTGTGGAGAAATTGTTGTTTCTTAATAAAAATGCATGAAATCATCCAAGTTACACAAGCATTAGCCTATTCACTACCCCTCCCTAGTTCCACAAGCACTTTAACTGTCCTCTGCCTGATTAAGCCCATGCCATTTTTCTAGAGTCACAGAAAAACTTTATTACACAACATGCCATATCACATGACACTACTATTTTGGGAATAATTACACACAGAGGATACATTCAAACAATATTTTATTATACACATATGTGTATACATAATTTATGTAGACAAATGATTTCGTCCTACATCTTTTGTGACGTCATTCCCAAGAGCCATAATAGACAAAAATTCAATGCATCACACGTGTTAAGATACAGCTGGCTGTGATTATACACCTGGCCAGTAGGTGGTTTCGTGTGCACATGAAGCCTCAAGAAATGAACCCTTTCTCGAACCAGTTGGCTCAAGTGGTTCAATGCCTCATGAGGCTTCATCTCACCATCACTAGTTAGCAGTAGCGCGAGCAGCTACCGTAACTGCTGTTGTTGCGCCCAACACGCTCACTCGCTCTTTCTACTCCCTGTCATATGGAGTCTCTGGCTACCGTAATAACACTCTATAGGAAACTTTTTTTATTCTCATTTATAAAACTCTAAAATCGGGGGACTTTTCCGGGGACGGCTTCAGCCAGGGACAGGCCATCTAAAACGGGGACTGTTCCCGGAAATTTTGGAAGTTTGGTCACCCTATTATAGAAAGGAAAACCGCTTCTAAAGCTGTATGTGCAGTAAAGGAATTGCAGACAATGCGCGTCGCCATATTGAAATTC
This sequence comes from Xiphophorus maculatus, assembly GCF_002775205.1. Taxonomy (NCBI): domain Eukaryota; kingdom Metazoa; phylum Chordata; class Actinopteri; order Cyprinodontiformes; family Poeciliidae; genus Xiphophorus; species Xiphophorus maculatus. The sequence continues at coordinate 8,260,945 of NC_036454.1, read as the reverse complement.
TGCTACGGAGTGTTTGGGGCAACCTTAAGATATATTATATAAATAAATTACGAGAATCATGTCGTAATATGAATTCATTTTCGAAATATGACTTTATTCTTAGTTGTTTTTTTTTTAAATTTTCTTGTAATATAATTTAAATTTTCTTGTAATATAATTGTTTTTCGTCGCCTTAAGATCCCAAAATTCAATGTAGCATTGTTATATTTATTTTTCTTTTAATTTTGTCCTAATGAGTATACTGTACTTGAGTCAGTTATTTTTACTGTTTTTACCGTTTTTACTATTTTAAATAATGAGCACTGGGCAATTTTGAATCATTTTATATTTATTGCGTATCTATGTAAAGTTTCACCTCACCTACCTAAATGGAATAAAATTGATTGGTCATAATACTATGACTTTATTATCAAAATATAACTATTTTCATATTGTTTCAACTTTATTATTCTATAACTTTATTCTTGTACAAGTTTTTTTTCTTGTAATATATTGTCATAATTGGAACTGGAATGCAATCAGAGGTCGGATTTCCCACTGGGAGCAACTCCAACTAGTTCCCTGGACTTCACATTTCAACATGGCCGCTAGCTCCTAGCATCAACAGTAAGAAAAAAAATAAATATTTCTCTTTATTTATTGAGAAATAAAAACATTTATTTCTCAAGACACAAAATCAAGAGTGCGTCTTAAATCAATGTTATATGTAGCGCTTTTATACTAAATTAAAATTAAACGTGTTTTTTTTATAGAAAGGAAAACCGCTTCTAAAGTTGTATGTGCAGTAAAGGAATTGCAGACAATGGGCGTCGCCATATTGAAATTCTGCTACGGAGTATTTGGGGCAACCTGAATATATAAATATATTAATAAATTACGAGAATTATATCGTAATATGAATTTATTTTCGAAATGTGACTTTATTCTTAGATTTTTAAAAACTTTTTTCTTGTAATATTATGACTTCGTTTTCGTCGCCTTAAGATCCCAAAATTCAATGTAGCATTGTTATATTTATATTTCTTTTAATTTTGTCCTAATGAGTATACTGTACTTGAGTCAGTTACTGTTTTTACTGTTTTTACTATTTTAAATAATGAGCACTGGGCCATTTTAGATCATTTTATATTTATATTTATTGTGTATCTATGTAAAGTTTCACCTCACCTACCTAATGGAATAACATTGATTGGTCATAATACTATGACTTTATTCTCAAAATATTTGTCATTTTATTTTGACTATTATCGTACAACTTTATTCTCAATATATTATAACTATTTCCATATAGTTTCAACTTTCATATTCTGACTTTATTCTTGTACAAGTTTTTTTCTTGTAATCTATTGTCATAATTGTGTTACTTTATTTTGGACTTTTTTGTTGTGACCTTAAACGTCCGTCATAAAATTCTGACTTCTTAGCTTCCACATCTCTGTTAACAGTAACACAGCATGAAGCCAGTCCCAGTGGTAACAAACACAGGTACCAGGTCCCAAAAAGTAAAATCTAAAGTCTGTTACTCAGCTTTTCTCTTTGTCTGTTTTCTGCTGCAGCATCTCTTGAAACAGAAGCTGCAGCTCTTGAAGAGGATGAAGATGAGGAGCAGATCTATAATGAGGAGGAAGGCTAGGACGTCCAGGCTGTGGTACTGGTACCAGGTGAGTTCGTGGGCCTGGACCCTCAGGTGCTTGGCTCCTTTGTTTCTCATGGTGAACTCGATCCAGAAGACGGCCTCGTCCAGAGGACTCATGGGTCTGTCATGGTGGATTCTGGACAGTCGCATCGCATTTTCTTTGTATCTGTGGATGAGTTTGTACAAGTACTTGTCAGTTTTTAACTCATCAAATAGGGAGATTGCCATGTTAGCAGCCATTTTTAACCCTTTACAACAATTCAAAGGTGCATCCTAGAGACAATAGCACCTTTTCGCTTTAACAATTTTGAAAATGTGGACGTTTACATTTATGCTTACAAAGCTAAACGTTGTGATTTTTTTTGTGCGTACAGAAATTACATCACAATTCTTGGTTCTCTTAGTGATATGCAAATTCATTGGGAGACACTTGTATTGTCGAATTCTTCAAAAACTGAAACTTTCAAGTCGCCGAAATTAACTGATTTGATCATTTCTTTAAATCTGTTATTCAAAACGTACGATTTGTCATTAATGACAGCCTTGATTGCATCTCTGAGACTTTCGGTTGTCATGAAGTTCAGGTTCTGAATGACTGCAGCTCCTTTGGCCTCCATGTGCACCATGTTGTCTGGCTGGTCAGCGAACATGGGGATTCCCACCATGGGAACGCCGTGGTAGATGGCCTCATAGATCCCGTTTGTCCCACCATGAGTGATGAAAGCTTTGGTTTTAGGATGACCTGGTAGAAACCAAAGCATGAAACACGTGAGTGTGAGTTAATTTTCAAACTAAAGCCATCGAAGGTCAGCGACGTATAATGATAAAAGCTGTTTAATATAAAGACATTTCAATGGTCTTAAGCCAAGCGGTGAGTTGACCCATGTTTATACTGTACAGGATTTGGCGAATGGCGTGTTTTTCTTTTAAACAGTAAGTTGGCTTTTATTTATTTTTATTCAATCAATAACTTGAACTCTGCAGTAACTTCTGCTGAGCACCTTTGTTACATTTCAGTGTTGGCAGCAAAAACAGGCAGTCTGACCGCACAAATGTCAACCCAACATTTCTGCTGACACGGCGTTTGTCTCTGAATGACACAAACTTCACTCACCCAGCAGGTCGTTCTGAGGGATCCAGCTAAATATCCTGGTGTTGGAACCTAAAGTTTTTGGTTTTTCACCGTTGTATCGCCACAGTACCTAGAAACAACACAGAATCTAGAGAAAGCTTAACAGAATTTAAATGTTTTTGATGTTTCAATCCTTGCATATTGATGAGCCGGGAGATTCGGAAAATTTGAGTATTGTCATTCATATTGTCAATCAAAATCCTGCTTATGAAATCGATGAACCTTTCTGTCTCTATTGAGTATTTAAACTACTTTATCTTGTAAAAACATTGCCCAACCCTCCGGACATTTTTTTTCTTCATCAATCAGGTACATTTAAATGGCTGCTTGTACTTGTTTCTTCCTGTTAAAAGGGAGTTTTTCCTCTCCACTGTTGCTATATGCATGCTCAATAAGAGGGATTGCTGTAAAGTCAACGACACAATGTAGGGCTCGCAATAAATAAGTAACAATATATAGACGTGATCAAATATCAAAATCAATAATTGTTAACTCAAAACACATTTCTATATGTTGTTAGTTTTGTCCTATTTCAAGTTTACTACGCTATTTGCACTAGAAACTAGACCAAAAACACTTGGTAAGATTTTGTGTTTTTGCAGTGAGGTTGGTAGCATCAACTAACTCACTCACTCTTTAGTTGCCCAGCAACAACTTGCTGAGTAATTTGTGGTTACCTAGCAACAATCTGTTTAGCAGCAGTTTAAGGTTTCGCCACTGTGCCTCATATTAGCTTAACAATAAAAAACAGTATTTCAGATATTTAAAACAAAAACAAATCAATAATTATTGATATTGACTGATATGAAACATGTATTGTGAAATTTTTTTCAGCCATATTGTCCAGCGCTATAATTAATTTATTAAGGACATCCTTTTATATCAAACTACAGCAACCCTAAACAAGAGAAAGGATATAGTTAACATTTAGAAAGTTAAAAAATTGTTAAATTTAAGACATTTTTTAAGTTGGAAGCAGTTTGTATCGAAAATGAGATTTTCTACTACATTTATAACGGTCAGATAAATTGAATGTTAGATTCTGCTTGTGCCAGTAGTGAACAGTTACCTATGAAGCCAATAAACCTGTAGGTGAGTCTCAGCACCCGTCTGATCAGGGCCAAGTTTGGAAAAGTTGCATCAGACGATAAATGTAGGTCATTTGGAGAAAACATTGGACAGATTACCAACCTTTTGGGGAAGCTGAGCAAGGGCTGAAGCTATTAGGTTCGCCTTCTCTGTAGTTACGTTCTTAATCATGGATCCTAACGTGAAGACCACGATGCCATTCTCTCCAGAGCTCTGCACAAATTCTTCCATGTCCTGAAATATCAGTAAAGTTTTAGAGTCAGTGGGTTTGGTTCTCTATGGAGACAGAATGCAATTCATTTATATTGTTTTTAAAAAGTCCTACCTTTGGTAAAGGTTTAGCTGGTTTGCAGTGGATCCCTCCAACAAATTTAAAGTTGGGGAGGAACGGACGAGGAAAATCAAAATCCCAGTAGGTTCTCAGCAACCAGATATCAGCTTTACCCATCAACTCACAGGCACTGGTGGGTGTTCCTGATACAAAGCATTTCATGTAGTAAACTTCCCCTAAAACAATTTCCAAACTTCATGTGCCACATAAGTGTACACATACGTAGTTCTCCAGGAACTTTGTAGCTCACAGCCATTTTGGTAGGTATCGGACACGAACTGTTGCTATGGAGTTGCTATGACAGCAATAAACAAGCCACAAGCAACTAGCTTGGAAACAATTAAGGACATTACAACTATTAAGTTTTAAACCTTTTTCCCATATTTTCTTTTTGTCAGTCTCTCACAGACATGTTTCACCTATCCTTTGTGCTGCGTTTGCCTACCAAGATGGCGGTTCAGTGGCACGGATCACTTGCGGCTCAGACTTGTGGGAGCTATGTATGTTGAGGATTCTTGTTGAATTGCTCACCTTTGACTTCTGAGTAGTATTTATCGAACATATTCCACATAACATGGTCGATCACGACGTCCTGCAGGGCGTAGAAGAGGACGTTCCACAGTCTCTCTGAGAAATCCATCTTGTCCGTGAGTTTGCTCATAACTCCAGGGACGAAGGATGGAGGAGCAGGAAGCTGACCACACATCCTCTCCCAGTTATGAGCCAAGGAAAAACGTAAAGAAAAGACCAGAGGGATTCCCAACATGTCTGCTGTCAGGTCACTGCCAGGCAGGAGGGGATCAGCAAAGAGCAGGTCATAGTTTTCCTTCTTCAGTTTCTTCATCAGGGTTTCTGATTTCACCACACCGTCTAGCATCTTGAGACTATTCTGTAGGTCAGTTCTCATAATATCCATATATTTGATATAAATCTGGAAGTAGTTCATGTGATCTATCTCGTACATAGAGAACTGATTAAACTCCTCCAAAAGATCCTCCATATCCTCTAATGGAACGGAAACATTAAAAGGTTCGTACTGGAAGCGAGACGGTTCGCTGCTGTTCATGAACATCGACGCACTCGGGATCAGGACCGTCACCTGGTGTCCTCTGTCCACCAGTGTTTCCAGTACCGGCTTCATGTTGATCCAGTGGCTGGCCTCAGTGTACCACACCAAAATCTTCCCTCCATTTGAGCTTCTGGTTGCACAAAGCAGCAGCAGGACGCAGACGGAGAGACGCAGCTCCATGGTGGCTGTGTGTCTGCAGAAATACCAGCTCCCGTCTTTTCAACAGGTTCACCTGAAAGATATTTATTAACTAAATGAACTCTGACTCTGTCCTGTTGGTACTGAAGTACAAAAGATAACGGCTTCACCCCATAAAAACAGCTGCAGGTAAAGGATTATAACGGCTAACTTAGAGTGAGTGAATCAAATATGTACAGGAGGATTTTTAGTGAGCCTTTAACTGGTACACTGCAAAAACACAAAATCTTACAAAGTATTTTAGGTCTGGGTTTTAGTAGGACTGTGCAATAAATCAACAGCAATATATATTGTGATAGACGTGATCAGTATCTATAGATAATACATCTGATAGAATTTCACTGAACTCCGATCCAGAATCGCACAGCATTCTGGGGGATTTAGACAGCGGTGAGAGGTTGCTTTACCTGTGCAACCTCTCACCGCTAGCTAAGAAAGGTTGGTTAATTCAATCACTACTAACTCAGTCACTTTTTTGTATATACCAAATATATACCATTAAATGTGTCATTAAATAGTGTACAGTGGTATACCTTAAGACTTATTTGACTCTTTTTATTTTTTTATAATATAAAATATACATAATATTTTACTACTAAATGTGAAACCTCATTACTTTGCGTTCAACACACATAATACACATGTTTTTTATGTCACGTTTTTATTTCAGACATGAATTTGAATTCAAGAGTGATTGCTTAATAAAGCTACTTCCATGAACAAACTGTTGCTTAGCACTTTTATGATAACTGTCAATATGCTAATCCAATATTTGTTTAAAGACATTTTGTGCCATGTTTTCTCAGAATATTTGTGATAGTTATAAAAGGTTTGGTAGAGATATTTCAATTAAAACCATGGAAAGAAATGAGACAAAACCATACAACTGTGCATGTTTTAAAGACAATTTTAAGAATACAACACATATTGGTACGACTTTATGTTAAGAAATGTCCTTTTATTCAGCCATCAGATTTATTCACTTCAGTCTCACTCAGCTTTTCTCTTTGTCTGTTTTCTGCTGCAGCATCTCTTGAAACAGAAGCTGCAGCTCTTGTAGAGGATGAAGATGAGGAGCAGATCTATAATAAGGAGGAAGGCTAGGACGTCCAGGCTGTGGTACTGGTACCAGGTGAGTTCGTGTGCCTGGACCCTCAGGTGTTTGGCTCCTTTGTTTCTCATGGTGAACTCGATCCAGAAGACAGCCTCGTCCCGAGGACTCATGGGTCTGTCATGGTGGATTCTGGACAGTCGCATCGCATTTTCTTTGTAGCTGTGAATGAATGAGGAAAAAAATTAACAATCACTTTTTAAAACATCTATATAATGATCTTTGCATCGCAGTCCTTTAAAAACAGCTGTTTCTACAGTGCATCTTATTTTGTGACACTTTTTCTTCCACTCCAAGCTGTAATTTGAAAGCATGGCTCTCCCATAAATAACAGTGAATTAGCAGCTGGTATAAAATGTACAGCGTAATTTCACAGTTGTGCTGTTTTTTACTATGATTCTGTATTTTCTATAAATTACTGATAGATTTATTTTTTAGGTAAATGTGTAGGTATAATAGCAATCACAAACACTGGCCTTGAAAAACATTCCCCTTTGTAATGCACCACTACAAAAAGAAGTGTGGTTTGTATCATATTTTCAAACAAATTAATATTTATTGGTATCTTCATTAAACAGTGGAGAAAATGGCAAGACTAAAGATTCTGTCAGTACGAACAGTTTTGACAGAATAACTTTAAAAAAAAAAAAAAGCATTAATTGGAATTTATCACAATGTACGATAAACGGTACAATAAATGCCCAACAATAGCACAAAGTAACTTGCAATTTGTCATTGATGACGGTGTTGATTGCATCTCTGAGGGCTTCAGTTGTCATGAAGTTCAAGTCGACAACAACTGCAGCTCCTTTGGCCTCCATGTGCACCATGTTGTCTGGCTGGTCAGCGAACATGGGGATTCCCACCATGGGAACGCCGTGGTAGATGGCCTCAAAAACTCCGTTTGCGCCGCCGTGAGTGATGAAGGCTCTGGTTTTAGGGTGACCTGACAGGAACCAGTTATAACACATTTATTGTTCATTTGTGTATAACAGTTCAGACGCAAAGACTTTTTGATTCGCGAAGGCGCTCCAGATAAAAGTCACATCTTGCTGCAGTTTTCTAAACTGTTGTGCTAGAAAGTCTGTCCAGACCTGTTTGTCACACTTCCAGTTGCACATCCTGTTCATAGCAGTTTTTTTTAGTGCTCATTTTTAAAAATGTTTCTGCTCATCCTTTAGTGTCATAAGCTTGATTTTTATTTTTTTTCTTGGATGACATTGTGATTTCACTGTAAATTTACCAATTGACATTATGTTTTTGGTGTACCGCACTTTTGCTTCAAGCCGTTGGGTTTACTCACCAAGCAGGTCATTTTGGGGCATCCAGTCATAAAGTTTAGTGTTGGAACCCAGAGTGTCTGGTATTTTCCCACTGTATCTCCACAACACCTGCAGACAGAGAGCATTTCAGTGTGGCTAGCAGAGTCGGTGCTTTAGAGTGACCATCACAAAGCCCCAATCTCAATTCAAGCCTGACTCTGTTACAGCAGTTCTATCTGGAGGAATGGGCCAAATGTCCAGCAAACTATTTCTAGGAGTCTGAAGTAATATCCGAAAGGTTTTACCAAAGCCATGCAGTATTGAAATAATTTGACCAAATATTAGGGAGTTACATTCGCTCTTCTGAATTTCAAAGCTGGGGCATTTAACCTTTATTTAAAAAAAAAAAAAGTTTTTTCACACATTTGTTAAAACTGTCATTATGTGAAGAAATCATAGTATGAGACAAATAATATGTGAAAAAAAAAATCAAGATCCTCTACCTTCTCCCAGTGCTAACTAGAAAATACATAGTATGGCCAGAACCAATCAGAACCAGGCGGAGGACTTTAGCACTGCCAATCACACTCATGTATGGACCACTCACACCCTCCCAATTGCTCTCTGTTAGCAGAGTCAGCCACGAATGCTAAAGCTAGTTAGCATGGCCATCGATGATGGTGGATAAACAGTTTTTCTGGAATAGTGAGTTGTTTCTCTGCCATTACAACAGTGAGCAGCACATACATGAGGATGATCGACAGCGCTAAGACTGTCCTGGGTCTGAGTGGTTGTTTTTGGTAAGGAGTGGTGCATTTGCACAGACACTAATAATAGCACTGGGAAGAGGTGTAATAATTTAGGAAACAAATAGTTTTAGTAATCCTAATTGATTAAATAAATATCAAAAGTTAATTCTGATTTGATGTCAGTGAGAAAAAACAGCTTTCATATTATATTTTTTTATACAGGCTATTAAAATATCTGGGTTCAACGCTATCCTCAGTTTGGGAAAATTTGTCTAAAGTTGACAAAACGTCTGTGCAACTCAGTGGTTGATTATGATGGCAAAGCAAGAGAGGCTGTACAGACTATAGTGTAAAATCCTGATTACAGCAGACATATGGAGATCCTACTGACCTTCTGTGGAATCTGAGCGAGCGCCGAGGCGATCATGTTCGCTTTATCTGTGGTCAGGTTTGTTACCATCGTTCCTAAAGAGAAAACAACGATCCCAGCATCTCCAGAGCTCTGGACAAACTTTTCCATTTTCTGTAAAATAGTTCCATTTTCAGCTTCAAGAACCCATTTAGCTGGCTTCAGTCAGAATTGTGTTTGTGATGTGGCTTTGTTTACATCAAGATTTAAGAGTGTTTAATTAAATTGGTGGATTATAACCCCACCTTTGGCAAAGGCTTAGCTGGTTTGCAGTGGATCCCTCCAACAAATTTGAAGTTGGGGAGGAGTGGACGAGGAAAATCAAAATTCCAGTAGGTTCTCAGCAGCCAGAAATCAGCATTACCCATCAACTTACAGGCACTGGTGGGCGTTCCTGTTATAGCAGACAAGGGAAGGATTATGACACCTATTTTAACAAAATATTATCCACATGTCTTTGTATTTTTGTGATAATTTTAGATTACTTACCTCTGATTTCAGAGTAATATCTGTCAGCCTCTTTCCACATAACGTGTTCCAGGACAAAGTCTTGCAAAGCGTAGAAGATAACGTTCCACAGTTTCCCTGAGAAGCCCATCTTGTCTGTTAGTTTGCTCATTGAACCAGGGACAAAGGAAGGTGGAGCAGGTAGCTGACCGCACAGCCTCTCCCAGTTATTAGCTATTGAGAAGCGTAAGGAAAAGATAAGAGGAATGCCCAAAATGTCCGCAGTCAGGTCGCTGCCGGCGTAGATCGGATCTGCAAATAACAGGTCGTAGTTTCCCTCCCTCAGCTTCTTCATGATGGTTTCCGATTTCACCACTCCGTCCAAAAACTTAAAAGTTATCATCATGTTGCGCTTCATTAAACTTATAAATTTAATGTAAATCTGAACAGGGTTCATGAAGTCCATCTCATACATGTTGAAATGTAAGAACTCCTCAACAAACCTTTCCACAACATCCAGGGAGATGTTGACGTTAAAAGGTTCGTACTGGAAGCGAGACGGTTCGCTGCTGTTCATGAACAGCGATGTGCTCGGGACCAGAACCATCACCTGGTGTCCTCTGTCCACCAGCGTTTCCAGTACCGGCTTCATGTTGATCCAGTGGCTGGCCTCAGTGTACCACACCAAAATCTTCCCTCCATTTGAGCTTTTTGCAGCACAAAGCAGCAGCAGGACGCAGATGGAGAGACGCAGCTCCATGGTGGCTGTGTGTCTGTAGATAAACCAGCTGTGGTCTTTTTAAGAGGTGGACTGTACAGATACTTATTAACCACATGAACTCTGACTTACTCCTGTTTGTACCGAATGATGTAAGATAACAAGATCACCCCAGGACAACGACTAAAGAGGTAAAGGGTTATAGCTGCAAAAGTTCAAAAAGGACAGCTCAGAGATGTAAAAAAAATCAGGGCAAATCGGTAAATAATTAGCTTGGACATTGAGAATAGTAGACCTGGTTATTCAGTATTTTTCTTTATCCATCTTTTTGTCTGATTACTCAGGGATTTTTAAAGGTTACCAGATACAACTTATCACTTCTCGGCTTCCAACTGTCATCACATTTTTAAAGGTAATTTTTACTCACAAGTTCATGAGGATGTACTTTTCCCAGGAGTGAGTTGTAAAAATATACAATCTCCATTGTGCTTTTGTTTTATATCTGGTGCAAATGTTTTTTTTTTTTTTTAATGATTATCCGAGATATATTCATAGAATTTTCCCAGGACTTATTGTCATTTTATAGCACAATCAAGTGGCTGTGTTAAGCTATATTTTTAATTCAAACAGATTATGTTTGATGTTTTTAGCTTATGTTTAGTTTAACTGAAATTTGATTTTGTGTCATAGCTTTTTCTGACACCTTGAATTCGACCTCTATCTCTTCAAAAATCTCCTGATAGTTAAGTCACATTCCATGGATATTGCGTCGTTACCTAGCAACCTCAGTCAGCCCAGTGCGTCACCTAGCAACGCAAGTGGTCAGCTAGTTTTACAGCTCTGTTTGCTGTTCAGCGACCGCTGGAAAAGACAAGGGTTTTCTTGTTGATTTACTATTCGGAAGCCGCTTTCTGAATCAGAGCAACACTGCAGGAATGTTTTTCATGAGAGAATGACATTATAATATGATGTAAAGCATAATATACCCTGTTTGATAAAATTGATGCTCTGTTAAATTTATGTAGCAATTTTTAATGATCAGTTTTAACTTGGAGTGCATTACAGTACAATTAAAAAACTTTTAAACACATTGAAACAAACAAAAGATGTTTTTTAAAAAACGCCAACTAGCTACAGAGCATACTCTCCTCACAGATAAGCATAATGGTGGCCTGGTCATGCTGAGGTGAAATGTTTTTTGGCTTTAAAGATGTTTGTATTTGATATTTCAAATGGATATATATCAGAAAATGTTAACATTAGTCATGATCACACATGTAATTTAAATAAAAAATTAAGATAGCTCTTAAACAGAAAAGTGCTACAAACACAACTCTCACTTCAATATTTTCATTCAGCTTTTCTCTTTGTCTGTTTTCTGCCGCAGCATCTCTTGAAACAGAAGCTGCAGCTCTTGAAGAGGATGAAGATGAGGAGCAGATCTATAATGAGGAGGAAGGCTAGGACGTCCAGGCTGTGGTACTGGTACCAGGTGAGTTCGTGGGCCTGGACCCTCAGGTGTTTGGCTCCTTTGTTCCTCATGGTGAACTCGATCCAGAAGACGGCCTCGTCCAGAGGACTCATGGGTCTGTCATGGTGGATTCTGGACAGTCGCATCATATTTTCTTTGTATCTGTGGATGAGTTTGTACAAGTATCTGTCAGTTGTTAAGTTGCCACGATAGCAGCCATTTTTAACCAATTACAACATTTACAAAATGAAGGGGGCACATTGTCAAGGGATAAAAATGTTATTTAAAAACATAAATCAGAACATTTATTTATGATTTGTTCAAATCATAAATATTTATAAATAAATGTGCAGCCTAGAAATTGGGGGTGCACCAATTTATCAGCCAGCCGATTTATCCATGCCGATTTCCTTAATTTTGGGAGTTCAGTGATCGGCCGACTTTTGCAAATGAAGCCGATCTTATCCACCGATCTTATCTAGCTTGGCAGATTGTCTAAGAATCAACCACTGTCTTCTTTTGCTCTCTTGTGAGAAAGGTTTGACTGACAGACTGGCCCTCCAAGTTACGTCTGCACGTTTATAATCAACAACTTTCTTACTACATTGTGCAAAATTTCAGACAAAAAAAATTGTATCGGCCAAAATCGTAATCGGCAGAATAAGCTTTTTAATCGATGATTGGCCAGAAAACTGCAATAGATGCACCAATAGTATAAATTGGTGTGTATTTAAATGCCTTCAAAACTTTGTCTTTTATATTGTATTTTTGATTTCCAGGAATGCAAGAAAAGTGTTTGATTATAGTAAACATCATCAAAATAGGAAAAAATAAGATGAAGTACTGACGATTTGTCATTGATGATGGTGTTGACAGCGTCTCTCAGGCTCTCAATAGTCATAAAGTTCAGTTTAACAGTAAGTGCAGCTCCTTTGGCCTGCATGTGCACCATGTTGTCTGGCTGGTCACCAAACATGGGGATTCCCACCATGGGAACGCCGTGGTAGATGGCCTCATAGATCCCGTTTGTTCCACCGTGAGTGATGAAAGCCTTTGTTTTAGGATGACCTGGTAGAAACTGAGGTTATTAAATATGTGGTGTTTATTTTTCATGGTGTAATAATGATGTAGGCAGCAGCTCTGAATAAAAGAAAGTCATGGCTTTATAAAACAGTTTTATCAGCTTCTTTTTGCATTGACATAAATGTGAGCAAACAGAAAATCTGATATGGATCATTATTGTCTAATTTTAGATTTATGTCTAGGCTTTTATTCTTGTCTTAAACCTTAGAAAAAGCTGTTTTTTTACATAACTAAAGGGTTTTGTAAATATAAACAATATTTTTGAGGTTTTTCAAAACGGGCTTTTTCCTCCCGCCAAAGCACAAAATCTGCCCTTTTAATTTTTATTGACATCCTACTGGTCAAAGACTGTGGTGATATTGTGGTTTCTTTTATGCTATTTGAGTTTGCTCCAACCTTTGATTCAATTCACCAAAAAATAATTGATCTCACCTGGATAATCAAACAATAGTTGTATTATTACAAGGTTCTGCCCTGAGCTGGTTGAAGTGAAATAAGTTTTCTTTTAGATTTGTCTTTTCATCACCTTTCTTGTGGGGTGCCACTGGGCTCCATTCGTGGCACTCTTCTTTTTACATTATGTGTACTTGCCTTAGGCTCTATTTTACATAACCTTTCGATCTTGATATTATGACATGATGATGACGGCACTTAAGACAAGGCCTGTTTCAAAGACTCGACCTGTATCTTATGTCATGAAGAGAGCTACAACCACTCCAATTCATTATATGTTGGTTATCTAACTGTGCAAGTATTATGTTATGCTTTTTTAAATAGCTGTTTAAGAAATTATGCTTGTGTTTACTCACCCAGCAGGTCATTCTGGGGAATCCAGTCGTACGTTCTTGTATTGGAACCCAGAGTTTGGGGTTTTTCTCCGCTGTATCTCCAGAGCACCTATAAATATTTAAAATAATTTGTAACTTAATTTTTTAGAACAACTTGAGAAAATCAGACAGTTAAACTTTGCTCTTTTTATAAGAAGCTGATGAAATTATAAATATTCAGAATTTAAATAGCGCTATGCTAGTCACTCCATTGTATCAATGTGCTTTATACTAGAGTCGTATTTATCCATTTCTATTTGAATTGACCGCATGCACATATTCATTTCAAATGCCACAGATAGATAGAAAAACGACTTGGGTTATCCTCATTAAAAGCTGAATTTAGCTGCTTGGAAGTTTAAATGATCAATTCTTGACCTTTTGTGGAATCTGAGCGAGGGCCGATGCGATCATGTTCGCTTTCTCTGTGGTCAGGTTCTTAACCATCGATCCTAAAGAGAAAACAACGATCCCAGCATCTCCAGAGCTCTCGACAAACTTTTCCATTTCCTGCAAAATAGTTATAAACACTTCGTAAACCATTTAGTTGACCTTACTCAGACTTATGTGGGTATATGAACCTATTTTACATCAGGAATATTGTTGTGATGTAATGGGGTTTAAATTGGTGGATTATAACTATACCTTTGGTAAAGGTTTAGCTGGTTTGCAGTGGATCCCTCCAATGAATTTAAAGTTGGGGAGGAGTGGACGAGGAAAATCAAAATCCCAGTAGGTTCTCATCAACCAGATATCAGCTTTACCCTTCATCTTACAGGCATTGGTGGGTGTTCCTGTTTTGCAGTGGACGAGTAAGACATGGACATGTTAATCTTAATTACACTGAAGACTTTTAAGCTTTATTTGACATTATATAATACATATAGTTTGTTTCTCTGCTGGGATTCTTTATAATTTGCTTACCTCTGACTTCAGAGTAATATTTGTCAATTTCTTTCCACATGAACTGGTCTACTATGACGTCCTGCAGAGCATAGAAGAGGACGTTCCACAGTCTCTCTGAGAAATCCATCTTGTCTGTGAGTTTGCTTATAGCAGCTGGGACGAAGGACGGTGGAGCAGGAAGTTGACCACACATCCTCTCCCAATTATGAGCCAAGGAAAACCGCAAAGAGTAGACGAGAGGAATGTCCAAAATGTCTGCAGTCAGGTCACTGCCGACATAGACGGGATCAGAAAAAAGCACGTCATAGTTTCCTTCCTTCAGCTTCTTCATGATTGTTTCTGATTTCACAACTCCATCCAACATACTGAAAGAAAACTTCATGTTGTTCTTTATCAGTTCTATAAATCTAATGTAAATCTGAAAGTAGCCCATAAAATCCATCTCGTAAATGCCAAATTGAAGAAACTCCTGAAGAAACTTTTCCATATCCTTCACGGAGAGAGAGGTGTTAAAAGGTTCGTACTGGAAGCGAGACGGTTCGCTGCTGTTCATGAACATCGACGCGCTCGGGATCAGGACCGTCACCTGGTGTCCTCTGTCCACCAGAGTTTCCAGTACGGGCTTTATGTTGATCCAGTGGCTGGCCTCAGTGTACCACACCAAAATCTTCCCTCCATTTGAACTTCTTGTTGCACAAAGCAGCAGCAGGACGCAGACAGAGAGACGCAGCTCCATGGTGGCTGTGTGTCTGTAGAAAACCAGACACAGCCTGGTTTTTATGAGCTGCACCTTAAAGATACTGATTAACTAAATGAACTCTAACTTATTTCTCTTTGTACCTAATGATGTAAGATAACAGCTGTCCATGTACCTCTAATAGATTTCCTGGGTTGAGCCTAAGCAAACAGAGAAAGTTCAAACAGATAAATGTGATTCACATTGGTGGTGTTTGGAATTTAATTAATATACTGTAATGCACAGTTTGGCATTAAAAATGAATGAATTTGGATTCCTTTAATTTACCAGGATGAATTGTTATCACCCAGCATTCTTAGAGTAAATTAATATAATTTCATGCTAACTTTGACTGACATGTCAATATAGTTATTATATGCAAACTAATGCCTTGTTAATTTAATGGAAGGCACATCATTGTATTTGCATCTTAAGGAGGACCTACCCCATCTTCAAACTACCTATAATTACCAATCTACTACTATCACCTAAAGTTATCCTCCTACTACTTCCTGTCCTCTCCTTCATCTTTTCGACCAGGAGTAACATCTCCCCATTTTCTTGTGTTCTTGAGATCATATTTCAACATTTGTCTAATTTTGTCGTAATTCTGAAACAAAACGGAAAAATAAACCTAGAAATAAGAAGTTATTTTCTAACAGACCCTGATACTACTTCTCAGTCTCTGCTCTCTAAGTTGTGATATAAGCAATGTGATTATTTCTGTCTCATAAGACATTTAAATACATACAGTATGAGGGAGGTGAAAAATAATAAAGCCTGTGTTTTTTAAAAATGTTTTATTTCCCATGTCTCCTTTTTCTTGTCTGGGTAAAGGGTTAAATTCAGTCAATAACAAAAAGCCAGTGTAGATATATTTGCAATTCAGGAGATGGTTGTAACAACAACAAATAAAATAGATCATCTTATTACTATTATTTAATTTGATTATTTCTCCAGTGTCTGAAAAGTATGAGCAAGTAGAGCTTCAGTTTTACAGTTTTGCTACACAGATACGCCACTGGAGGGCGCACTGTGTCCATAGGCACCAATCAACAGCAGGCAGGCAGGCGCGCGGTAGAATAAATCCTGCCAACGGCTGATCCCAATATGCACCTCCGACTTGTCTATCTTAACTAAACGGACGGGTTGTATGTCTCCAGAATTAATCAGTTCAGGTAGAACTTCTATAAAAAGATTGATAAAACTGTGAGGAATTGACCGATGACGAGCTGGCTCTAACACCTGTGTTAAATACAGTGCTAACGACTAACTAGCTAAGGTACAAATGATGGGTAATGTTTAGTTTATGCCTGAAGTGTACACTGAGTAATGCTCAAAGAGCTATTTTACTTCGATTACTTGTACATGCGATTCAGTTAATGCGTTTGTTAGTGTGAGAAATCCAGTTAGGAGGAGCTTTGGGTAAATACCGAATTGTATGAGGAGACTATTGGCTGTCACTGGAAATTCAAGACATGCATAAAATAGTCCAAGTAACTCCAGGTATGCTTTTGATGAGGAAATGACAGACCATGATGTTAAGTTTAAAGTCTATTTATAATAATACCCCATTTTATAAAGATGTAATTGAAAAAAGTGATGCTCTGTGAACATTTGATAAATATCACTTTTTAATGATCAGATCAGAGTACATTATAGTACAAAAAAAACTTAATACATGTACATACTTAAACACATGTAGGAAAATAAGTCCTACATGTGCTAATAAACACTTTTTTGTAATTAAAAATGTTTCAGCTCTGAAAGAGCAGTTATACAACACCAAACATAAATTAATATTCAGTTTGGAAAACACCCGAACAGGAAAACTCGCTTCTGTTTTTTCATTCAGCTTTTCTCTTTGTTTGTTTTCTGCTGCAGCATCTCTTAAAACAGAAGCTGCAGCTCTTGAAGAAGATGACGATAAGGAGCAGATCTATAATAAGGAGGAAGGCTAGGACGTCCAGGCTGTGGTACTGGTACCAGGTGAGTTCGTGGGCCTGGACCCTCAGGTGTTTGGCTCCTTTGTTTCTCATGGTAAACTCGATCCAGAACACGGCCTCGTCCCGAGGACTCATGGGTCTGTCATGGTGGATTCTGGACAGTCGCATCGCATTTTCTTTGTAGCTGTTGATGGATGACGAAAAAAAATTAAAGAGCTTGGGATATTTTACTAAGTTTAATGAATGGTTGCTTCCAAGTTAGCATTTGTGTAAATGATGTTTGGTTTTTGTGGTTTATTTACCAAAAAAGCCACAAACTTTATGCTACATCTTCAGTTTTTCATTAAAGAATTTTTCTTCTTTATCAAAAGTCTCAGAAAGTGAAAATTTTGCCTCAAAATGATAAGAAGTATTTATTTGAATTATCTTTCTGATGGAGGTGGACTGATTGATCAAAAATATTGGTAAGATCAATACCAAGTTAGTATTGATCAGTATAGGATCGATATTTTAATTTCATGTTTCCTCTTGAAATTTAATTTAATTTTTATATATTAGTTTCTCATATCTACTTCACAAACCATTTTCTTTTAATTTGCACTTTGTTTTAAGATTAAATCATCACTAATTGTTTTTCTATTGTATATTCATCATGTCAATATATTAAAGTATTTTATCGACAAGAAGAAGCCTACAAAACATTTGTTACAATTTTGTCCAAATTCTGTCCCACTTTTTAACAAACTAATTCGAAGGGAAAAACAAAAGTTTGATAATATTTCAAACCTAAATCCTAAAAAGCATTTATCAGTGATAGTGCCCCTGTTATTTACTAGGTTTTGGATTGATACTAATGTAGAGTCACACATCTCTACTGCCTGAACCAGAAGGCCAAAATGTTGGGTTTTGCTAGTGCTTTACATCATGACTCCATGGTCATTCTACCCAGTAAGGATAAATAAAGCGTGTTTTGTTACCATAAACCTGAGTGTTGCCACATAAGGAAAGAAAATGACTTACGATTTGTTGTTGATGACCATGTTCAGGGCATCTCTGAGGCTCTCAGTTGTCATAAAGTTAAATTTAACACTAACTGCAGCTCCTTTGGCCTCCATGTGCACCATGTTGTCTGGCTGGTCAGCAAACATGGGGATTCCCACCATGGGAACGCCGTGGTAGATGGCCTCATAGATCCCGTTTGCTCCACCATGAGTGATGAAAACTTTTGTTTTAGGGTGACCTGAAAACAATGTTATCAAACATTCATTATTAATTATCTTGAAAACTGTGCTGTATCAAATCAAACAAAAAACAAGTTAGTTAAATCAGATTTAATAAATTACAGTAACTACACATATTTGCATTTTTGTCTGAGGTACTTCTATTCATCAAAAATAATTAATATTCCATAATTCATTATCTTATGAAAAAAGTTTTCAGTTGGACCATTTGGAAATTAATCAAGGTAGCAGTGTCACAACTGGACTTGCAGTGTAGTTTCTCCTGTATCTCATTTCTTTTTATTTTAGCATAAATTATTCTACAGTGTTGTGAATGCTATTATTTACCCACCCAGCAGGTCGTTCTGTGGGATCCAGTCGTATATTCTGGTGTTTGAACCCAGAGTCTGGGGTTTCTGGCCACTGTATCTCCACAGCACCTAAAAATGGTCAAACAGGTTTTTTGTAAAGGGTTGAGCAATGGCTACAGGAAAAGTTCTTTAAAACAGTATCACTAATCAGAAGTATTCTTATCTGTTTTGTTTCTTTTATATTGTGTACATGCAACTTTTTATCAGTAGAGGGCACTATTTGCAGGTCTGCCAGGAATAATGTAGTTCTAGGTCTGAGCATGCCATAACATTAACTGCCAAAATGTTAATCATTGTGAGAAGACGAAATGCTTTTGTCTGTTTGGTTATTTTAATTTAAGACAACATTTTCTTTTATGAATAACTTTTTTAATTATGTTGATACAATATTTGTCAGTTTTTAAAAACAAACCTGATTCTTTTCTCTATTTTAATATTTGCAGGTTTCATTTTGTGTCTTTGTGAGTACTCAAGACACTGTTGATTGTATTTGTTGGAAATGCATCTCAGGATAAATGATCTCTGGCCGTTTCAACATGGTAGCTTCTGTCTCCCCTCCCTCAGTGTGTACTGGATACACATTGCTCAGCAGCTTATGTGCCACTTGCTGCTGACCCAGACTTCCCTTCCCTGACTTTTGATGCCAGCAACACAACAAATGTTGATGTCTGGGATAACCTACATCAAAGCTTTTAGAAGTGGGGTATGCTGCCTCTGGAGGGCGCCAGAGCTCTTCAGCGGGAGCCATTTGTGGGGAAACAATAAACCAGAACAATTCAATGCAATCATTTAGCCAACTTCACCAAGCCTATGCTTTGAAGAGACAAAATGTATAGATCTTTAGGACCTAAAGCTGTGATCAGTAAGGAGAAAGAGTCTGGGCTAACAAAATAAAAGGAAGTTTGAAGTTGATTGTTTAGGTTTGGGTTGGATCTGAAGATGCTCCACTGACAATGTGGTCTGCCAAACCCTGGGAACTTTTTGACCGGACGCTAAATGAACTGCGATCACAGCAGAAAGCAGGTCACACTCTAAACACTAAATGACAAGGCAGCTGAAGCATCATGAGGTGCTACGAATAGCTAAAGCAGGTAAACCCCATGACATCAGTGAAACATGTATGAATGGAACATCAACTCTCCATCACTTTGAAAACCCCTGACTTACATAGTTCAAAGTTGGCTAAATAAACTCTACAAGTCTTCAACACATGATCATTTATCTGGATCTTCTTGACCTTTTGTGGAAGCTGAGCGAGCGCTGAGGCGATCATGTTCGCTTTCTCTGTGGTGAGGTTCTTAACCATCGATCCTAAAGAGAAGACAACAATCCCAGCATCTCCAGAGCTCTGGACAAACTTTTCCATTTCCTGAAAAATAGTAATATTTTCGATCATTGAGCCAGTTAGTTGGTTTTAAATTCAGAATTTTGTTGGCTGATTATTTGAATTGGTGGATTATAACCCCACCTTTGGTAAAGGTTTAGCTGGTTTGCAGTGGATCCCTCCAACAAATTTAAAGTTGGGGAGGAGTGGACGAGGAAAATCAAAATCCCAGTAGGTTCTCAGTAGCCAGATATCCACCTTACCCAGCATCTTACAGTGGGTAACAGGTGTTCCTATTATAGTGTACACATAACAATAATCAAAAATTTTAAAGCTTTCTTGGTAATTTTGACAAATTTGTATACTCAAAAATACTAATGAGACACTTACCTTTGACTTCAGAATAATATTTGTTAACATCTTTCAACATGAACTGGCTTATTACGACATCCTGCAAAGCGTAGAAGAGGACGTTCCACAGTCTCTCTGAGAAGTCCATCTTGTCTGTGAGTTTGCTCATAGCAGCCGGTACGAAGGACGGTGGAGCAGGAAGCTGACCACACATCCTCTCCCAGTGATGAGCCAACGAAAAACGCAAAGAAAGAACAAGAGGAATTCCCAGAATCTCTGCCGTCAGGTCACAGCCATGGTAGATCGGATCAGCAAATAACACATCGTAGTTTCCATCCTTCAGCTTCTTCATGATGGTTTCTGATTTCACCACACCATCCAAAAACTTAAAAGAAATGTTCATGTTGTTCTTCATTAAATCTGTAAATTTCATGTAAATCTGAATGGGGTTCATAAAATCCATCTCATACATGGAGAAGCGAAGAAGATCATCAAAATTCTTTTCTATATCTTTTACTGAGACGTCAACATCAAAAGGTTCGTATTGGAAGCGAGACGGTTCGCTACTGTTCATGAACATCGATGCACTCGGGACCAGGACTGTCACCTGGTGTCCTCTGTCTACCAGTGTCTCCAGTACCGGCTTCATGTTGATCCAGTGGCTGGCCTCAGTGTACCACACCAAAATCTTCCCTCCATTTGAGTTTTCTGCAGCACAAAGTAGCAGCAGGACGCAGACAGAGAGACGCATCTCCATGGTGGTTGTGTGTCTGTAGATAAACCAGCTGTGGTCTTTTTAACAGCTTTACTTTAAAGATACTGATTAACTAAATGAACTTTGACTTTCTGCTCATTGTACAGAATAATGCATGATAACAGTTCACCCCTGGAAAACTTTTAGTAAGGCAAAAGGCAACGACTGCAAAGATAACTTCCTGTCTTTATGTAGACACAGCCAGTGCCATTGCTAACCTTTTGGCTGCCCCAAGCACAAATGCTTTGCATTTGTGCACCTTCACCCTTGGTATAATGCCCCTTTGTGTATTATACCACAAAATGTGTTTTGTGGTATAATATTGAATGACTCACTTAACTGTAAAAGCATTGTCCTAGGCAAATTTGAATCTTTGAGAATCGAGGTAAAATTCCATGAGTGAGCTCTGTACCAAATTTTTCAATGACTTCAGTGAACTCCTACCTGTTATAGGTGTTGACTATAACTGGTTAATAATTGTGGGAGGCTTCAACATGGTGACAACCCCCAAGACAGAGGGGCAAAAAAGCTGTCTGATTAGGCCTGTCGAGATAAACGATAAATCGATTAATCGTACGATAAATTAAAACTATCGACGTCATTTCAATTATCGGCATTATCATCTCTTTTTCTTTCTGTTGATGACACCGAATGAAAAAAGGCTCAACTCCGGTGCTCGCCACTGACCCTCCCTTCCTCATTTCCTTAGTGTAATGCCCAGCGCACGGCCGATTGTCGGCCCATTTTTAAAACCTGACAGATCACACATTAGCCGACAGAAATCCTAGGTATAACGGTTTGATCGGGTTCGGTCCTGCCGTGTGGTGTCCAACAATGGGCACAAAATAATGGCTACAAGTCCAGTGAACTAATTTTAAAATCAGGCATTAATCAATACTTTACTACAATCTACCTGCAATGCATGTTGCTAGTGTCAGCGTAAAGTCCTGACTGAATGACAATCATTATAACCTTTTTACGTCACGTTAACGAAGAACAGCTGAAAAGTTACCGGGTTTATCAACTGCAGTAGCAATTTCGCTCCAACTCCTCCTCTTGTCATTTCTATATTCTTTGCATGTTGAATAAACATTAATGTTGTTTCCACATCGGCTGGACTTCGGGTTGCGCCGTGTCAGCTGTTTGGGATTCCCCGACGTAATTTCCCCTCAGAAAAGACGGAGGAGAATCCGCGCTTTCTGATTGGCTACCTGTCACATTCAACAGGCTGCGTTAAGCTGCCAGTCGGGAAAATCCCTGATTTGGATCGGAGCGGCAACGACGATCTACCGTAACACACCACACAATCTTAGAAAGACCAACTTTCTAAGATTGTTGTAAGGGGGAAAATAGGAGCAAAAAACCGTGTAGTGTGAATTATTGCATCAGGTAGTCGATATGCCCATCTTCTCTATTTAAATCTAATTATTACTGAAGGGCAACATAGTGTACAGACTTCATAATCTGCACTCTTTTGGTTGAATGCAGTATTTATTTCCACTTTGGCTTTATGTTGTTTAGTTTTTATCAAGTACATTTTTTGTTAATGGAGACTGAGAATCCATTTTGTTTTTGGTTGTTTTGTTTATTTTGTTTATCAGCTGCAGTGTTAAATATTCTTTTGAAAATAAAGTGTATCTATCTTTGGCAGGAAATCACATGCATTATTACGTCATTTCCATTAAATCAGTGTAAAAAGGTCTTCAGACAATATTATCGTTTATCGCAATAATTTTTTGAGACAATTAATCGCTCAGCAAAATTTGCTATCGTGACAGGCCTATGTCTGGTATACTTCAAAACTTTAGTTTGACTCAACATGTTAAACGGGCAACACAGAATTGATGAAAACTCTGGACCTGATTATCAGTAAGGGTGTAAATATTTCCAGTTTCTGTGTAATTGATGTCTAATAATTTCTGTTGTATTTGAAAGCACAATCTCTGTTTACTCATCTAGCAAAAGGGATATAACAAAACAACACAGCTCAAACTTTTGATGAAATCTACTCTTCCACCTCGTTTCTATGCTGTAACCCAGTAGATGAGCTGGTAGAGGACTTCCATTTTAAAATTTCAGTCTTCATTGATTTGATTGCTCCCTTTCAGGTGAAGATCGTGTCTGTTAGGAAGAGGTCTGCGTGGAGCGAGAAATGAAAGACACCTTAGTCCAAATGTTTGGACACACCTTCTCATTGAATTCAATGAGAAAGTGTGTCCAAACTTTTGGTCTGTACTGTACATGGTGTGAAACTTGACTTTATGGTATTATGGGATCTACAGAGAGACTGCAACGCTAGCACTCAACACCACCTGTCTCGGTTTACTCGGGTCTAAGAGCTGTTGTGGGACAAAAATCCATTGACACTGTTGGATGAAAATTCCTCAGTCAGGTTTATTTATACCATAAGCAGGATTTGACAGTTTACAAAACAGTTAACCATGAGCAGGTAACTAAAAATAACTCTACTAGCAGGCCGATAACAGAGATTTTTAGGGACAGTAAAAGGGTGAACAAAATCAAATCATGAAAATGATGTGAAGGTGTGGATTTTTGCTTTACTGAAGGTCATTCAGCAAAACCCCTTCAGTGAGTTTGCTCTGACAAATTACCCACTGGGAAAGCAAAACATCATAACAACTATCAGGCTAGTAAAGTCAAACTATATTACCCTATAACAAAAATTGTCCACCACAGACCATTGTGCTGAACAGGAAGCCAGCTTTTTTTTTTAAAGATTTTATTGACTTTAGTGGCTTTTATTTGAAAGTGGTTAGACAGGAAAGTGGGTAATGAGAGAGCGGGAAGACAAGGGGCAACGGTCATCTGGCTGCGAATGGAACCTGTGGCGGCCGCGTCGAGAACTAAGGCCTCCATGTTTGGGTTGTGCTTTACCCCTGAGTTATCAAAAACTTTTAGATCTCAAGTTTTACTCACTAGTCCAGCTCTGATTGGCTGTTCAGTCCAACATGACACCTCTCAATAATCTAACATTAGTAGACATGAAAACAAAAAACTAAATAATTACCAGAAATAAACTGAGAGTTTACACAATATTTTTATGACTGATTTTGAATAATGTGATTAATTTTTCTGAGCTAGAAAAGCAATGGAAATGAGCATAAACATTTTAAGCTGATTATTAATAGAAGTGTCTGAAATGTCAATAAATGCAGTCATTTTTACAGCTTTGCTGAAGCTTTGTTTGTACACTACAGAACGAAAGCAAAGCACACTAAAAACATGGGTTCAGTTTACTAATAATAGTAATACCGTTTTATACATAAATTGAAAAGAAAAGTAGCATTTAATACATGATTTAGTATGACAGAGTGAAAATGTGATTGGGAAAATAGTTCATGGTTTTAAGCGCGGATAAGAAAACCGATTTATGGACTGGCTTTTTCTTAAAAGAAGCCAGTCCATAAATCGGTTTTCTGTCAGAGGCATTCTAGATTTTTCACAGTGGTGCCACATTGAAGCATGGTAGTGGCAGTGTCATAATTTGGTCATTTTTTCAGCAGGACCTGGAAAGTTGCTCAGAATTTGAGAAATGGAATAAGGAGCAAAATACAAAACTACTAAAAAATAATAATCAACACTAATTTCTCTTCAGTCCTGATTTTTAAAAAAAAAATTTTGTTATTGTTTAAATGTTGTGGAAAATAAAATATTCACAGTGTGTTTTTCTTTTATTTGAAGTTTATTTAGTATTAATTTTACAATGATTAATCAGTTCTTACTCAGGCTTACAAAGTTATTGTTCCTCTTTTGGCCTTCACAGTTCAGTTTGCCATAATGCATCAGAAGCCTAGCAACAGGCGATAAGCAAATAGCTATCACACCTCGCGGGATGACAGACCAGACTCAACTATTATTAGGCACAGAATGTTCCGCTTGAGGCTGTGTTTTTAACTGAAGGTTTCAAGGTTTAATTTATCTCTGTGTGTGTTAATCTGATTAGCTTCTTGGGAATGTTGTTGACAGACACCCTGTTTGTGTGTGAAGGGCAGTAGGCAGTATATAAAGAAGTGCTTCCTTTGTCTAGTTTAGAGCTCTTCTCAACAGTGTAACTGTTGAGTTCTCCATCTGTGCAGATGTATTAAAGCTGTGTTTTGTTCTCTTTTCAACAAGGTTTGGACTTTGTTAATTTTCTCGCTCCACAATGTGTACACTTTAAAACCACAAAATAGATTCTTATTGTGTGAAAAGCACCTGAACAGTAGATCTCACTTCAGTCTGTTACTCAGCTTTTCTCTTTGTCTGTTTTCTGCTGCAGCATCTCTTGAAACAGAAGCTGCAGCTCTTGTAGAGGATGAAGATGAGGAGCAGATCTATAATAAGGAGGAAGGCTAGGACGTCCAGGCTGTGGTACTGGTACCAGGTGAGTTCGTGGGCCTGGACCCTCAGGTGTTTGGCTCCTTTGTTTCTCATGGTGAACTCGATCCAGAAGACGGCCTCGTCCCGAGGACTCATGGGTCTGTCATGGTGGATTCTGGACAGTCGCATCGCATTTTCTTTGTAGCTGTGGATGGATGAGGAAAAAAAAATTAAAGAGCTTGGGATATTTTACTAAGTTTAATGAATGGTTGCTTCCAAGTTAGCATTTGTGTAAATGATGTTTGGTTTTTGTGGTTTATTTACCAAAAAAGCCACAAACTTTATTTTACATCTTCAGTTTTTCATTAAGGAATTTTTCTTCTTTATCAAAAGTCTCAGAAAGTGAAACTTTTGCCTCAAAATTATAAGAAGTGTTTATTTGAATTATCTTTCTGATGGAGGTGGACTGATTGATCAAAAATATTGATAAGAAGAAGAATTACTTTATTCATCCCAGCAGGGAAATTATTTCGCAGTTACACAGATTAACACACACGATGGGAATTGCGTCTGCAGGCAGTGGCAGGACATGCGGCAAAGGTCGTCGGGACTGGGAGTCGAACCCGCGACGTCCGCGGGTCTAAGGCCTCCAAATGTGGGGCGTGCTAACCCCCTGCGCCACCACAGCACGCCAATACCAAGTCAGAATTGATCAGTATAGGATCGATATTTTAATTTCGTGTTTCCTCTTGAAATTTAATTTAATTTTTATATATTAGTTTTTCACATCTACTTCACAAACAATTTTCTTTTGATTTGCACTTTGTTTTATGATTAAATCATCACTAATTGTTTTTCTGTTGTATATTCATCATGTCAATATATTAAAGTATTTTATCGACAAAAAAATGCCTACAAAACATTTGTTACAATTTTGTCCAAATTCTGTCCCACTTTTTAACGAACTAATTCAACGGGAAAAACAAAAATTTGATAATATTTCAAACCTAAATCCTAAAAACATTTGCCGTATTTTCCGCAGTATAAGGCGCATAGAATAGACGCTACAGCAGAGGCTGGGGTTACGTTATGCATCCATTAGATGGAACTGCGCTAAAGGGAATGTCAACAAAACAGTCAGATATTTCAGTCAAACTTTATTAATAGATTACAAACCAGCGTTCTGAAAACTTCGTTCATTCCCAAAATGAATAAGCAGCTGTTTTATTATTTTCCCCGAGGTAAAGTAAGTGACGTGATATTTTCATGACACAGTTTATCTTTTAACAACAGCAAGGTATAACATATAGTGGAGGGGAACTTTTCCTCGATTTAATAAACAGTCTGATACTCCTACGATAAATCAAATGTTTGTGTGATCACAATATATATCCACTTCTGCACCATTGATTTGTTCATGTTAAATTCTCTCGCTGCTGCTCTGTTCCCGTGTTCTACTGCGTGACTGATCGCCTTGAGCTTAAACTCTGCGTCGTAAGTGTGTCTCTTAATAGGGGCCATTTTGGGGTCTTTACACAAAACCCAGTGTGCACCGCGCACTTCTTCTACGGGGGAAAATGAAGTCGGCGGCTGCTTACCGCAGTTGCGAGACCTGTTGTGGCTCAATATTGGCCCATATATAAGGCGCACCGGATCATAAGGCGCACTCTTGGCTTTTGAGAAAATTGAAGGTTTTAGGTGCGCCTTATAGTGCGCCTTATAGTTAAAATACGGTACTTTTTAGGACTCTGCAGAATCCTCTGCAGACTCTGCATTGACTCTGTGGAGTCACAGAGGTGTGTGAACCAGAAGGCCAAAATGTTGAATTTTGCTAGTGCTTTACATCATGACTCCATGGTCATTCTACCCAGTAAGGATAAATAAAGCGTGTTTTGTTACCATAAACCTGAGTGTTGCCACATAAGGAAAGAAAATGACTTACGATTTGTTGTTGATGACCATGTTCAGGGCATCTCTGAGGCTCTCAGTTGTCATAAAGTTAAATTTAACACTAACTGCAGCTCCTTTGGCCTCCATGTGCACCATGTTGTCTGGCTGGTCAGCAAACATGGGGATTCCCACCATGGGAACGCCGTGGTAGATGGCCTCATAGATCCCGTTTGCTCCACCATGAGTGATGAAAACTTTTGTTTTAGGGTGACCTGAAAACAACGTTATCAAACATTCATTATTAATTATCTAGAAAACTTTAATTTAATTTTGACATGATGAATATACAACAGAAAAACAATTAGTGATGATTTAATCTTAAAACAAACTGCAAATCAAAAGAAAATCGTTTGTGAAGTAGATGTGAAAAACTAATATATCAAAATTAAATTAAATTAATTATCTTGAAAACAAAAAACAAGTTAGGATTGTATAAATCAGATTTAATAAATTACAGTAACTACACATATTTGCATCTTTGTCTGACGTACTTCTATTAATCAAAAATAATTAATATTCCATAATTCATTATCTTATGAAAAAATGTTTTCAGTTGGACAATTTGGAAATTAATCAAGGTAGCAGTGTCACAACTGGACTTGCAGTGTAGTTTTTCCTGTACCTCATTTCTTTTTATTTTAGCATAAATTATTCTACAGTGTTGTGAATGCTATTATTTACCCACCCAGCAGGTCGTTCTGTGGGATCCAGTCGTATATTCTGGTGTTTGAACCCAGAGTCTGGGGTTTCTGGCCACTGTATCTCCACAGCACCTAAAAATGGTCAAACAGGTTTTTTGTAAAGGGTTGAGCAATGGCTACAGGAAAAGTTCTTTAAAACAGTATCACTAATCAGAAGTATTCTTAGCTGATTTGTTTCTTTTATATTGTGTACATGCAACTTTTTATCAGTAGAGGGCACTATTTGCAGGTCTGCCAGGAATAATGTAGTTCTAGGTCTGAGCATGCCATAACATTAAGTGCCAAAATGTTAATCATTGTAAGAAGACGAAATGCGTTTGTCTGTTTGGTTATTTTAATTTAAGACAACATTTTCTTTTATGAATAACTTTTTTAATTATGTTGATACAATATTTTTCAGTTTTAAAAAAAAAAGGTGATTCTTATCTCTATTTTAATATTTGCAGGTTTCATTTTGTGTCTTTGTGAGTACTCAAGACACTGTTGATTGTATTTGTTGGAAATGCATCTCAGGATAAATGATCTCTGGCCGTTTCAACATGGTAGCTTCTGTCTCCCCTCTGCTCTGCAGCCTATGTGCCACTTGCTGCTGACCCAGACTTCCCTTCCCCGACTTTTGATGCCAGCAACACAAGAAATCTTGATGTCTGGGATAACCTACATCAGAGCTTTTAGAAATGTGGCATTCTGCCTCTGGAGGGCACCAGAGCTCTACAGCAGGAGCCATTTGAGTGGAAACAATAAACCAGAACAATTCAATGCAATCATTTAGCCAACTTCACCAAGCCTATGCTTTGAAGAGACAAAATGTATAGATCTTTAGGACCTAAAGCTGTGATCAGTAAGGAGAAAGAGTCAGGGCTAACAAAATAAAAGGAAGTTTGAAGTTGATTGTTTAGGTTTGGGTTGGATCTGAAGATGCTCCACTGACAATGTGGTCTGACAAACCTTGGGAACTTTTTGACCGGACGCTAAATGAACTGCGATCACAGCAGAAAGCAGGTCACACTCTAAACACTAAATGACAAGGCAGCTGAAGCATCATGAGGTGCTACGAATAGCTAAAGCAGGTAAACCCCATGACATCAGTGAAACATGTATGAATGGAACATCAACTCTCCATCACTTTGAAAACCCCTGACTTACATAGGTCAAAGTTGGCTAAATAAACTCTACAAGTCTTCAACACATGATCATTTATCTGGATCTTCTTGACCTTTTGTGGAAGCTGAGCGAGCGCTGAGGCGATCATGTTCGCTTTCTCTGTGGTGAGGTTCTTAACCATCGATCCTAAAGAGAAGACAACAATCCCAGCATCTCCAGAGCTCTGGACAAACTTTTCCATTTCCTGAAAAATAGTAATATTTTCGATCATTAAGCCAGTTAGTTGGTTTTAAATTCAGAATTTTGTTGGCTGATTATTTGAATTGGTGGATTATAACTATACCTTTGGTAAAGGTTTAGCTGGTTTGCAGTGGATCCCTCCAACAAATTTAAAGTTGGGGAGGAGTGGACGAGGAAAATCAAAATCCCAGTAGGTTCTCAGCAGCCAGATATCCGCCTTACCCAGCATCTTACAGTGGGTAACGGGTGTTCCTATTATAGTGGACACATGAAATCAAATCAAATTTTATTTGTCTAGCACATTTCAGCAGCAAGGCATTTCAAAGTGCTTTAGATCATATCAAACACAGAAACACAATGCAACATAGAATCAACAATCAAAACACAACATTAAGTCAGGTTCCATCAATAAATTTGAAATTGATACATTTCAAATTCAATCCTAAACAGGTGGGTTTTTAGTCAAGATTTAAAGAAAGTCAGTGTTTCAGCTGTTTTACAGTTTTCTGGAAGTTTGTTCCAAGTTTGAGGTGCATAGATCCTGAATGCTGCTTCTCCTTGTTTGGTTCTGGTTCTGGGGATGCAGAGCAGACCAGAACCGGACGACCTGAAAGGTCTGGAAGGTTGATACAACAACAGCAGATCTTTGATGTATTGTGGTGCTAAGCCGTTCAGTGATTTGTAAATTATTTTATTCAGTATTTTAAAGTCTATTCTTTGAGCTATAGGGAGCCAGTGTAGGGACTTTAAAACTGGTGTTATGTGCTCTATCTTCCTGGTTTTAGTGAGAATGCGAGCAGCAGCGTTCTGGATCAGCTGCAGCTGTTTGATTGATTTGTTGGACAGACCTGTGAAGACGCTGTTGCAATAATCAATACGACTGAAGATAAACGCATGGATGAGTTTCTCTGGATCTGGCTGAGACATTAGTCCTTTAATCCTGGAAATGTTCTTCAGGTGATAGAAGGCCGGCTTTGTAACTGTCTTTATGTGGCTCTGCAGGTTCAGGTCAGAGTCCATCACTACTCCTAGGTTTCGGGCCTGATCGCTAGTTTTTAGTTGTAATAACTGAAGCTGTGCATTGACTCTAGATCAGGGGTCTCAAACTCCAGTCCTCGAGGGCCGCAGACCTA
The DNA here is from genome assembly GCF_002775205.1 of Xiphophorus maculatus. Taxonomy (NCBI): domain Eukaryota; kingdom Metazoa; phylum Chordata; class Actinopteri; order Cyprinodontiformes; family Poeciliidae; genus Xiphophorus; species Xiphophorus maculatus. The sequence continues at coordinate 8,230,357 of NC_036454.1, read as the reverse complement.
CAGTTTTTAGATGTGCCACAGGTACAAAACTCTGGAATGAAATTGCTTAATTACCTCCTCCTTGTGTAGATCAGTTCTCCCAGCCTTGCTAATGACCTAATTATTCTATTCAGGTGTGGTGCAGCAGAGGCACATCTAAAAGTTGCAGGACAGCGGACCTCGAGGACTGGAGTTTGAGACCCCTGCTCTAGATCGTTCCTCTTTAGGTCAAAAAATAATAACTTCAGTTTTGTTTCTGTTCAGCTGGAGAAAGTTTTGGCACATCCACACATTTATCTGTTCTAGGCATCTGTTCAGTGATTGCATGGGGTCAAAGGTCACCTGGTGACATTGTAATGTAGAGCTGTGTGTCATCTGCACAGTTGTGGTAGCTAATATTATTTCCTGTTATAACCTGAGCTAGTGGGAGCATATAAATATTGAATAAAAGGGGTCCTAGGATTGAACCTTGGGGTACCCCACATGTGACCTTTGACCTCTTTGATGAGAAGCTTCCAATTGAAACAAAGAAATCCCTGTTCTTTATGTAAGATTCAAACCAGTTAAGCACTGGACCGGAGAGTCCGACCCAACTCTCCAGTCGTTTCAGTAATATGTCATGGTCAACAGTGTCAAAAGCTGCACTGAGGTCCAACAGAACCAGCACTGTGGTTCTCCCACAGTCTGTATTTATATGGATGTCATTGAACACTTTTACGAGGGCGGTCTCCGTGCTGTGGTGAGCAAGAAAACCAGACTGGAAGGAGTCAAAGAGGTTGGTTATAGTTAGGAAGCTAGTTAATTGTTTACACACAGCTTTTTCAATAACTTTGCTGATGAATGGGAGGTTGGAGATCGGCCTGTAATTCTGCATTAGTGATTTGTCCAGATTGTTCTTTTTTATCAGTGGTTTGATTACTGCTGTTTTCAAAGCCTGGGGGAAAACGCCTGATGAGAGCGATGAGTTTACTATCTGGATCAGATCAGCAGCAATAACAGGCAGGACTTTCTTAAAGAAATGTTCTAGAGTTATAGATCTAGGACATCCAGACAGCAGGAACTGGAGCTTAGTTGACTTATAATTTCCTCTAAGGTTTTATAATTAAGTAGTTGAAATTGGGTCATTTTTCCTGTATTTGTTTTGTTTGGCCACAGCATTGGTACTGGCTTTATAGTGGATGTGCAGATTAATCCTCTTATTTTTTGAATTTTCTCTGAAAAGAAGCTGGAAAACTGGTTGTAGGCGGCAATGCATTGAAATTCAGGTGGTAACGTCACAGGAGGGCTTGTGATTCTGTCAACTGTTGCAAATAAAGCTTGAGCATTGTTAATGTTTTTGTTTATGACATCTGCAAAGAAAGCCTCTCTTGCATGTTTTAGTGTTAAATGATAGTTATGTAGTCTTTTTTTATAGATGTCATAATGAACGTGGAGTTGAGTTTTACGCCATTTTCGTTCTGCCCTATGGCAGAGTTGTCTTGCAGATCTAACTGTTTGTGTATTTCTCCATGGAGATTTCTTTTTACCAGACACAACCTTCATTTTAATTGGGGCAATGGAATCAATAATATCTGAGACTTTAGACTGAAAATCATTTACCAACTTATCTGTGTCATTACATCTTAAGGGTGAGGAAGAAGAGTAGATTTGATTAAAAGTTTCTGCTGTGTTTTCAGTGAGAGAACGTTTTGTGATGGTTGCTGTTTGTCCAAGTGGGTTAAAAGATAAAGAACTTTCAAAGATAACAGCGAAGTGATCCGACAGGGCGACATCAGTTACAGAGACATTGGAAATATTCACACCCTTACTGATAACCAGGTCCAGTGTGTGTCCTTGAGTGTGTATTGCTTGTTTGACATGTTGTGTTAGACCAAAAATCTCTAAAATATTAGCGAGCTTTTTTGCCCCTCTGTCTTGGGGATTGTCAACATGAATGTTGAAATCACCAACGATTATTAAACAATCATAATCAATACATATAAGAGATGGAAGCTCATTCAGGTCAGTAAAGAAATTTTCCACGTATGTTGGAGGTTTGTATAAAGTTAGTGTCAAAGTTTGTTTGTGGCCTTTAACCTCAATACCAAGATACTCAAAAGAGGTGAAGTGACCCTCTTTTGAGTGAAGAGGTGAAGGAAATTTTACAACAATTTATGGTATTCTTAAATATTGAAGCCACACCTCCTCCTTTTTTATGTTTTTTATTCTCACTTAAGAAATTGTAGTTAGGAGGCGCAGATTCAATTAGTACGATCGATTCATTATTATCATTCAACCATGTTTCTGTCAGAAATATAACATCGGTATTATGCTCAGTGATGAAATCATTAATTAATAGAACTTTAGCACAGAGAGATCTTGTATTTAAAAGAGCTAGTTTAAGTGACTTGGATGCCAAAAGTTCTTCAGTCTGAGGTTCCTTTAGGTGGGGGAACAGTCTGAGGTTTGAATTAGGTCTGCTGTATTTTATATTTCTGTTTTTTGTAAATTTTCTTGTAGTGATCCGGACAGTTAATGTCCGGTTTTGCAGTGCCGGGGGGCCAGACACATTATGGAGTAAGACAGGTGTAAAGATAATATCTGGACCCCGGCCTCAGACCTCAGAAACGCAGAGTGATGGATCCTCTGGGTAGTCAGAGGCAGGTGGCTTAAATGAAGTGAGCTCTGCTACACATAACATAACAAAAAGCAAAAGATTTTAAAGCTTCTATGGTAATTTTGAAAAATTTGAATACTCAAAAATACTAATGGGACACTTACCTTTGACTTCAGAATAATATTTGTCAATATCTTTCAACATGAACTGGTTTATTACGACGTCCTGCAGAGCGTAGAAGAGGACGTTGAACAGTCTCTCTGAGAAGTCCATCTTGTCTGTGAGTTTGCTCATAGCAGCCGGGACGAAGGACGGTGGAGCAGGAAGCTGACCACACATCCTCTCCCAGTAATGAGCCAAGGAAAAACGCAAAGAAAGAACAAGAGGAATTCCCAGAATCTCTGCCGTCAGGTCATAGCCAGGGTAGATCGGATCAGCAAATAACACATCGTAGTTTCCCTCCTTCAGCTTCTTCATGATGGTTTCTGATTTCACCACGCCATCCAAAAACTTTAAAGAAATGTTCATGTTGTTCTTTGTTAAATCTATAAATGTCATGTAAATCTGAATGGGGTTCATAAAATCCATCTCATACATGGAGAAGTGAAGAAGATCATCAAAAGCCTTTTCTATATCTTTTACTGAGACGTCAACATCAAAAGGTTCGTATTGGAAGCGAGACGGTTCGCTGCTGTTCATGAACATCGATGCACTCGGGACCAGGACTGTCACCTGGTGTCCTCTGTCCACCAGTGTCTCCAGTACCGACTTCATGTTGATCCAGTGGCTGGCCTCAGTGTACCACACCAAGATCTTCCCTCCATTTGAGTTTTCTGCAGCACAAAGTAGCAGCAGGACGCAGACAGAGAGACGCAGCTCCATGGTGGCTGTGTGTCTGTAGATAAACCTACTGTGGTCTTTTTAACAGCTTTACTTTAAAGATACTGATTAACTAAATGAACTTTGACTTTCTGCTCGTTGTACAGAATAATGCATGATAACAGTTCACCCCTGGAAAACTTTTAGTAAGGCAAAAGGCAACGACTGCAAAGATAACTTCATGTCTTTATGTAGACACACCCAGTGCCATTGCTAACCTTTTGGCTGCCCCAAGCACAAATGCTTTGCAGTGCACCTTCACCCAAAAAGGTATGCAATATACCACAAAACGTATTTTATGGTATAATATTTAACGACTCACTTAATTGTAAAAGCATTGTCCTAGGCAAATTTGACTCTTGAATCTTTGAGAATCGAGATAAAATTCCATGAGTGAGCTCTGTGCCAAATTTTTTAATGACTTCAGTGACTTCAGTTCACCTGTACCTGTTACAGGTGTTGACTATAACTGGTTAATAATTGTGGAAGCTTCAACACCTACGGTGAAACCCCCCAAGACAGAGGGGCAAAAAAGCTGTCTGATATACTTCAAAACTTTGGTTTGACTCAACATGTTAAACAGGCAACACAGAATTGATGAAAACTCTGGACCTGATTATCAGTAAGGGTGTAAATATTTCCAGTTTCTGTGTAATTGATGTCTAATAATTTCTGTTGTATTTGAAAGCACAATCTCTGTTTACTCATCTAGCAAAAGGGATATAACAAAACAACACAGCTCAAACTTTTGATGAAATCTACTCTTCCACCTCGTTTCTATGCTGTAACCCAGTAGATGAGCTGGTAGAGGACTTCCATTTTAAAATTTCAGTCTTCATTTATTTGATTGCTCCGTTTCAGGTGAAGATCGTGTCTGTTAGGAAGAGGTCTGCGTGGAGCGAGAAATGAAAGACACCTTAGTCCAAATGTTTGGACACACCTTCTCATTGAATTCAATGAGAAAGTGTGTCCAAACTTTTGGTCTGTACTGTACATGGTGTGAAACTTGACTTTATGTTTATTATGGGATCTACAGAGACTGCAACGCTAGCACTCAACACCACCTGTCTCGGTTTACTCGGGTCTAAGAGCTGTTGTGGGACAAAAATCCATTGACACTGTTGGATGAAAATTCCTCTGTCAGATTTATTTATACCATAAGCAGGATTTGACAGTTTACAAAACAGTTAACCATGAGCAGGTAACTAAAAATAACTCTACTAGCAGGCCGATAACAGAGATTTTTAGGGACAGTAAAAGGGTGAACAAAATCAATACTGAAAATGATGTGAAGGTGTGGATTTTTGCTTTACTGAAGGTCATTCAGCAAAACCCCTTCAGTGAGTTTGCTCTGACAAATTACCCACTGGGAAAGCAAAACATCATAACAACTATCAGGCTAGTAAAGTCAAACTATATTACCCTATAACAAAAAATGTCCACCACAGACCATTGTGCTTAACAGGAAGCCAGCTTTTTTTTTTAAGATTTTATTGACTTTAGTGGCTTTTATTTGAAAGTGGTTAGACAGGAAAGTGGGTAATGAGAGAGCGGGAAGACAAGGGGCAACGGTCATCTGGCTGCGAATGGAACCTGTGGCGGCCGCGTCGAGAACTAAGGCCTCCATGTTTGGGTTGTGCTTTACCCCTGAGTTATCAAAAACTTTTAGATCTCAAGTTTTACTCATTAGTCCAGCTCTGATTGGCTGTTCAGTCCAACATGACACCTCTCAATAATCTAACATTAGTAGACATGAAAACAAAAAACTAAATAATTACCACAAATAAACTGAGAGTTTACACAATATTTTTATGACTGATTTTGAATAATATGATTAATTTTTCTGAGCTAAAGCAGCAATGGAAATGAGCATAAAAATTTTAATCTCATTATTAATAAAAGTGTCTGAAATGTCAATAAATGCAGTCATTTTTACAGCTTTGCTGAAGCTATGTTTGTACACTACAGAACGAAAGCAAAGCACTCTAAAAACATGGGTTCAGTTTACTAATAATAGTAATACCATTTTATACATAAATTGAAAAGAAAAGTAGCATTTAATACATGATTTAGTATGACAGAGTGAAAATGTGATTGGGAAAATAGTTCATGGTTTTAAGCGCGGTTAAGAAAACCGATTTATGGACTGGTTTTTTCTTAAAAGAAGCCAGTCCATAAATCGGTTTTCTGTCAGAGGCATTCTAGATTTTTCACAGTGGTGCCACATTGAAGCATGGTAGTGGCAGTGTCATAATTTGGTCATTTTTTCAGCAGGACCTGGAAAGTTGCTCAGAATTTGAGAAATGAAATAAGGAGCAAAATACAAAACTACTAAAAAATAATAATCAACACTAATTTCTCTTCAGTCCTGATTATTTTTTGCTGTTGTTTAAATGTGTACACTTTAAAACCACCAAATAGATTCTTATTCTGTGTGAAAAGCACCTGAACAGTAGATCTCACTTCAGTCTGTTACTCAGCTTTTCTCTTTGTCTGTTTTCTGCTGCAGCATCTCTTAAAACAGAAGCTGCAGCTCTTGAAGAGGATGAAGATGAGGAGCAGATCTATAATGAGGAGGAAGGCTAGGACGTCCAGGCTGTGGTACTGGTACCAGGTGAGTTCGTGGGCCTGGACCCTCAGGTGTTTGGCTCCTTTGTTCCTCATGGTGAACTCGATCCAGAAGACGGCCTCGTCCTGAGGACTCATGGGTCTGTCATGGTGGATTCTGGACAGTCGCATCACGTTTTCTTTGTAGCTGTTGATGGATGAGGAAAAATAAATAACTTAGCTGTGTACTTTATGGTTTACCTTAGGTTTGTTTTTTCAAGACTTTTATTTGCATTCTTTTTTCAAAGATCTCAAGTTGGAGAACTTCTTGACCAGACCCCTATTGTGATGCATCTAACTGCTTTCCACTGTAACTCAATGGCCATTTTTGCATTTGCGCACTCAACCTCATCAGTTGACGAAATAATTGATGAGTTTTAATTAAACTTGTAAATGGCCCTGGGTTGGGCTTTTCAAAGTGTGGACCCAAAATAAAGCACAAAAATTGACCGCAGATTTTCAGCAAAGTTCATAGGGCCTATGAGAAAATGAATAGATTTTCAGTACCTAAAGCTTCAGTGACTTGTCTGGGCCAAGAAAAATTTAAAAAACAGGAAAGTATGACGATGACTATTTAACGTTCAGGTTATGGATATTCACGAACTGTTTTTTTGTTTTGCCATTGTAAATGATGGCAAACTGAAACATCATAAATATGCCGGTAAGCCCCACATGTAAATAAATGTAGGTAAGCAGTTATTGAAAAAAAATTATATAAGCCTAGCTAGCATTTAGTTTGACTTGATCCACTATAATTTTCATGAAAAATACTTATGAATGTTTAACAACATCAGAGAAACATTTATGAATGGAACATCAAGTACATCAACAGCAAACAGTTTACAGAAATAAAAGGGATAATTTAGGAAAGGAATACTATTTAAACTAATAATCTGTAAGTGTTATGAAAGACTTGCCAGTCATGACAATACTGCAACACTTAGTGATTACTTCATCGTTGACTCATTGTTAAATTCATGGAAATAAACAGTCAAAAGGCGTCACCACCTCTCAATTGTTTTGAGATGGTGTGCTTACGACGTGCAGTTTGCGACTAATACACAGGATTATGTTTTAAAAAATCAATGCCTAAAGGATTACTAACCGATTACTCTTTCATTCACAAGGGGCTTTTTCGAGTTGTGAGATCCTTCAGAATAAACATGCTTTAGCTCAGAATGACTTTTACAGATATTTGCAGGTTAGACACCTGAAAGTAATCTTTGAAAAGAAGAATTTGGGCTTTTTACATGTATTCCTACCACTAACAAGTCTAAACTATACAACTATAACATTTCCAGGTTACACAAGGATCCATGGAAAGTAAACATGACAGCTCTGAAAGTATAAAGAAAAGGTGGGAAATACGAGTATCTCAAAGGAGAGCTGGATCAAAATATGCCAACTACAATTGACAACAACAGGGTCTGACACAAAGATACTTTATCACTCCCATACAAAAATGCCATCAAGGTAGAGGATATGCATGTTGCTGCCAGTTACTTTCATATCTTCTGGGGCTGTCAGGTTATAATCAACCAGTGTGAACACTTTAATAATATACTTGGAGCTAAAATTTCCTTCAAATGTGAAACAATGTACTGGGGTGATGTATGTCTAACTAGAATGATACAGATAAAAAATATAGAATATGTTGCTTGTTGCAAATAAGAAAGCTATCTCTAGAAAATGATTTAAATTGGATTCTCCTACTACTGATTTATCCAGTGACAAACATTATACACAACATATACTGTATGTCATTGAAAAGTTGTCATTCTCCATCAGAATCCCCCCAAAATCTGGACTAAACGGACTGAGTACATAAAACTCTTTTGGTCAAATTTCCTTTAAAAATTGAGTTCAGGATTCAAAACTTAGTCCTGATTGATGATATACGTCCTTTGACTGTTGTGTGTTGATGCATGTTTGATTTGATACATTGAAAATATATATAAAAATTTGTAACTTTCACATAAGGAAAGAAAACGACTTACGATTTGTTGTTGATGACCATGTTTATGGCATCTCTGAGGCTCTCAGTTGTCATAAAGTTAAATTTAACACTAACTGCAGCTCCTTTGGCCTCTATGTGCACCATGTTGTCTGGTTGGTCACCAAACATGGGGATTCCCACCATGGGAACGGCGTGGTAGATGGCCTCATAGATCCCGTTTGCCCCACCATGAGTGATGAAAACTCTGGTTTTAGGATGACCTGATAGAAACCGAGATAATCAAACATTAGTAGTTTTCATGAAAATTATGGTGGATCGCCTCAAACTAAGTTCTTGCTAGGCTTGTATAAAATTTTTTTTGAATAACTGCTTATCTACATTTATTTATATTTCTTGTTAGCTACATGCATGCATCAAAGTAATGAGTCTTATCCATCATAGCTATACAGATATATATTTGTGTGTCATTAAAAGCTAAGGCCAAATTCTCAGTTGAACATTTTGAACAAAAGTAAAGTTAGCAGAGTCACAATTGTCGTTGCAGTGCTGTGTTTCTGTATATCTCATTTAGCATGGTTTTTATTTTAACATAAATGATGCTAAAATCTGATGGACTCTCTTATTTACCCACCCAGCAGGTCGTTTTGTGGGATCCAGTTGTATATTCTGGTGTTTGAACCCAGAGTCTGGGGTTTCTGGCCACTGTATCTCCACAGCACCTAAAAATGGTCAAAAAATTGTTGTTCAGTCGTGTGGTTTGATGCTTTGTTCATGTTTTTAACACAGAACGAGTGAGTCATACAAAACTTAATGTTTGGGGTAGCATACATGGTTGAAAGTTGGTTAAATAAACTCTACAAGGCTTTAAACACAATCTTTTTTCTGAATTTTCTTGACCTTTTGTGGAAGCTGAGCGAGCGCCGAGGCGATCAGGTTTGCCTTTTCCGTGGATACATTCTTGACCATCGATCCTAAAGAGAAGACAACAATACCAGCATCTCCAGAGCTCTGGACAAACTTTTCCAGTTCCTGCAAAAAAAAGTAATATTTTCAGTCATTGAGCCAGTTAGTTGGTTTTAAATTCTGTATTCTGTTGGCTGGTTATTTGTTTAGTTCAGGCCTTTAAGCAACTTTTGAATTGGTGGATTATAACCCCACCTCTGGTAAAGGTTTAGCTGGTCTGCAGTGGATCCCTCCAACAAATTTAAAGTTGGGGAGGAGTGGACGAGGAAAATCAAAATCCCAGTAGGTTCTCAGCAGCCAGATATCCGCCTTACCCACGAGCTCGCAGGAACTTGTGGGTGTTCCTGATACAGTAACAAAAAGCAAAAGTTTTGAAAGTTTTCATGTTAATTTTGGAAACTTAGAATCCTAACTTTGACCTTTGATTGCTTACCTTTGATTTCAGAGTAATATTCGTCAATCGGTTTCCACATGAACTGTCCTATTAAAATATCCTGCGAAGTGTAGAAGAGGACATTGGAGAGTCTCTCTGAGAAATCCATCTTGTCTGTGAGTTTGCTCATAGCAGCGGGGACGAAGGAAGGAGGAGCAGGAAGCTGACCACACATCCTCTCAAGAATATGAGCAATGGTGAAACGCAAAGAAAGAACGAGAGGAATGCCCAAAATATCGGCAGTCAGGTCATAGCCAGGGTAGATCGGATCAGCAAATAACACATCGTAGTTTCCCTCCTTCAGCTTCTTCATGATGGTTTCTGATTTCACAACGCCATCCAAAAACTTTAAAGAAACATTTATGTTATTCTTCATTAAATCAAAAAATTTTACAGAAATCTCATAGGGGCTCATGAAATCCATCTCATACAAGGAGAATTGAATAACATCTTCAAAAAGGTTTTCTAAATCTTTTACTGTGACGTCGACGTTAAAAGGTTCGTACTGGAAGCGAGACGGTTCGCTGCTGTTCATGAACATCGACGCGCTCGGGATCAGGACCGTCACCTGGTGTCCTCTGTCCACCAGAGTTTCCAGTACCGGCTTCATGTTGATCCAGTGACTGGCCTCAGTGTACCACACCAAAATCTTCCCTCCATTTGAGCTTCTTGTTGCACAAAGCAGCAGCAGGACGCAGACAGAGAGACGCAGCTCCATGGTGGCTGTGTGACTGTAGAAAACCAGACACAGCCTGATTTTTACGAGCTTTACCTTAAAGATACTGATTAACTAAACAAACTCTAACTCACTGCTCTTTATACTGAATAATGCAAGATAACAGGCTGAGCCCTGTAGAGCTGCTAGTAAGAGAAAAAGTAACAGCTGCAAAGGTAACTAGACACACCTCTAATTCGAGGGAAAGAGGTGTGTTCTTTGCTGACGTTCAGTGAGAGGAAAGTTGAATCTCTGCATTACGTCAGCTTTGGATGATTGCCAAATCTTAAGGTGTGGTGAAAGCTAGAGTAAATCTTATTTGTCTACCTTGTTTCTCTTTGAGACTTGAATCTTTTTAAGTAGTACTTTGATGGCAATACAATGCACATCAAAACCACAGATTTCATGTATCAACTGGAAAAGCAACTGGCCCAAAAATGTCCTTGTTGGGCCTTAAAGATCTAGTTGTAATACACTGTTTCCATGCAGGTGGCGTCCAGTAACTTATGTAGTTTGAATGTTTTTTACAACTATCACAGTTTTTATGCACAAGAAGAATTTTGTCAGAATGCCGGTTATTATGTGTCAAAGGTTTCTTTGTACCGATTGTATTATTTTGATTATTTATTAAGTAAGAATCTTTTAGATTTTCTCATGATAGCTTTAAATACTAATTATTGATATCATAAACTTTATATGTTGCTGTTTTTCTTAAGTTGAATCATCATGTTTGAAACTTCAAAAGTGAAAAATAGTTTGTTTCGCGCCATTCTCATGAGCAACTAGAGGGAAAAAAGAGGGTGAGTGTGTTTTAGGATGCAGGTTTTATTAACCTGGTGTCACATTCATGCTGTGAAACTCTTCCTGTTGAAACTGAAACTGTGTTAATGCAGAGAATTGAGGGATTAAAAGCTCTCTCACCGACCTTCTATAGTCAGTCCTTGATGGCTGGAGTCACAACATTCACACCTGTTTAATCCGCTTTAATCAAACTCTAGTTCGTTTGCCAAGAAAGTCTGATGTGGACCAAAAAAGAGAACTTACAGTATTTTCCACACTATAAGGCGCACCTAAAAACCTTCAATTTTCTCAAAAGCCGAGAATGCGCCTTATAATCCGGTGCGCCTTATATATGGGCCAATATTGAGCCACAACATAGATAGCATTTATTGTCATTGAACAGAATTCAACGAAATTTCCATTGCAGCTCCCGTGCAAAAGGTCAAATATATACAGTATAAATAAGCAAACACACAATAATAATAATAACAATATATACAACTAAATTAACTAAAGGCACTCAACCACACCAAAGAAGTAGCAGCAGGTCCAATTATGGCAAAGTACAGATAATGTGACAGTGCAAAGTGCAGAACAGTGTGGCTGTGTGGGGGTGGGGGATATGTATGTGTGACTGCGAGGTTATGATATGTGTGGGAGGGGGTCTCGCAACAGGTCTCGCAACTACGGTAAGCAGCCACCGACTTCATTTTCCCCCATAGAAGAAGTGCGCGGTGCACACTGGGTTTTGTGTAAAGACCCCAAAATGGCTCCTATTAAGAGACACGCTTACTTGAGCAGAGTTTAAGCTCAAGGCGATCAGTCACGCAGTAGAACACGGGAATAGAGCAGCAGCGAGAGAATTTAACATGAACAAATCAATGGTGCGGAAGTGGATATATATTGTAATTGCACTAACGTTTGATTTACCGTAACAGTATCAGACTGTTTTTTACGTGTTTATTGAATCAAGGAAAAGTTCCCCTCCACTATATGTTATACCTTGCTGTTATTAAAAGATAAACTGTGTCACGAAAATACCACGTCACTTACTTTACCTCGGGGAAAATAATAAAACAGCTGCTTATTCATTTTGGGAATGAACGGAGTTGTCTGAACGCTGGTTTGTAATCTATTAATAAAGTTTGACTGACCTATCTGACTATTTTGTTGACATTCCCTTTAGTGCAGCTCCATCTAATGGATGCATAATGTAATCCCAGCCTCTACTGTAGCATCTATTCTATGCGCCTTATAATGCAGTGCGCCTTATATATGAAAAAAGTTTTAAAATAGGCGATTCATTGAAGGTGCGCCTTATAATGTGGTGCGCCTTATAGTGCAGAAAATACGGTATTCACTTGAAATGAACTCTGGCTCAGTTCCAATGCATATGTGGACACAAGTGGGCCAGAGACTGCTCCTAAAGCAGGAAGTAGACTACAACGCAAGGCATTCTGGGAAGATACAACCACACCAAATCACTAGAGGGATTTGTGGTCTTTTATCAGCAATAAAAGCAAAATCCTATAATTACTAAAGTTTGACATCATTTCACCTTTGTTTACCTTTCGTGAAGAAGGAAGTGGCACTCTCAGTCTTCTTCTAAGGTTCTCATGTCATTTCCTTTAGTATTTCTTGGTGCAGCGCCACCAGAGGCGAGCGCTGGAACAGGTTTTATTTAAATGTTTGGTTGGTTTGACACAGTGCAGTGTGAAAGTGAACTGCACCAGCTGAAAATTTAACAAATGTTGCAGTTTTGGTTCCTAATCAAACCCAAGTCTACTGGACTGTCAGATGTGGAAACACCTAAAATCTAAACCTGTTTGCTTTCAAGTGGCATTCTAGGTTGGCATCACAGTGAAACATGGTGGTGGCAGAATCATACTTGAGTTGGTCAGAATTTGAGAAATGCTGTATTGAGAATAAAACGAAAGAATTAATGAGAATACTTATTTTTATGTGTCCTCAATCCTGATGTTTTAATGTTTAATATTTGTACAATTTAAAACTGCAATTCCATGAACACCTGCAAATACTTTATTATTTTAGAAAAGCACCTGAACAGTAGATCTCACTTCAGTCTGTTACTCAGCTTTTCTCTTTGTCTGTTTTCTGCTGCAGCATCTCTTGAAACAGAAGCTGCAGCTCTTGTAGAGGATGAAGATGAGGAGCAGATCTATAATGAGGAGGAAGGCTAGGACGTCCAGGCTGTGGTACTGGTACCAGGTGAGTTCGTGGGCCTGGACCCTCAGGTGTTTGGCTCCTTTGTTTCTCATGGTAAACTCGATCCAGAACACGGCCTCGTCCCGAGGACTCATGGGTCTGTCATGGTGGATTCTGGACAGTCGCATCGCATTTTCTTTGTAGCTGTTGATGGATGAGGAAAAAAAAATTAAAGAGCTTGGGATATTTTACTAAGTTTAATGAATGGTTGCTTCCAAGTTAGCATTTGTGTAAATGATTTTTGTTTTTTGTGGTTTATTTACCAAAAAACCCACAAACTTTATGTTACATCTTCAGTTTTTCATTAAAGAATTTTTCTTCTTTATCAAAAGTCTCAGAAAGTGAAAATTTTGCCTCAAAATGATAAGAAGTATTTATTTGAATTATCTTTCTGATGGAGGTGGACTGATTGATCAAAAATATTGATAAGATAAATGCCAAGTTAGTATTGATCAGTATAGGATTGATATTTTAATTTCGTGTTTCCTCTTGAAATTTAATTTAGTTTTTATATATTAGTTTCTCATATCTACTTCACAAACGATTTTCTTTTAATTTGCACTTTGTTTTAAGATTAAATCATCACTAATTGTTCTTCTGTTGTATATTCATCATGTCAATATATTAAAGTATTTTATCGACAAGAAGATGCCTACAAAACATTTGTTACAATTTTGTCCCAATTCTGTCCTACTTTTTAACAAATTAATTCAACGGGTAAAACAAATGTTTGATAATATTCCAAACTTAAATCCTAAAAAACATTTATCAGTAATAGTGCCCCTGTTATTTACTAGGTTTTGGATTGATACTAATGTAGAGTCACACATCTCTACTGCCTGAACCAGAAGGCCAAAATGTTGGGTTTTGCTTGTGCTTTACATCATGACTCCATGGTCATTCTAGCCAGTAAGGATAAATAAAGCGTGTTTTGTTACCATCAACCTGAGTGTTGCCACATAAGGAAAGAAAATGACTTACGATTTGTTGTTGATGACCATGTTCAGGGCATCTCTGAGGCTCTCAGTTGTCATAAAGTTAAATTTAACACTAACTGCAGCTCCTTTGGCCTCCATGTGCACCATGTTGTCTGGCTGGTCAGCAAACATGGGGATTCCCACCATGGGAACGCCGTGGTAGATGGCCTCATAGATCCCGTTTGCCCCACCATGAGTGATGAAAACTTTTGTTTTAGGGTGACCTGAAAACAACGTTGTCAAATATTCATTATTAATTATCTTGAAAACTGTGCTGTATCAAATCAAACAAAAAACAAGTTAGGATTCTATAAATCAGATTTAATAAATTACAGTAACTACACATATTTGCATCTTTGTCTGACGTACTTCTATTAATCAAAAATAATTAATATTCCATAATTTATTATCTTATGAAAAAATGTTTTCAGTTGGACCATTTGGAAATTAATCAAGGTAGCAGTGTCACAACTGGACTTGCAGTGTAGTTTCTCCTGTATCTCATTTCTTTTTATTTTAGCATAAATTATTCTACAGTGTTGTGAATGCTATTATTTACCCACCCAGCAGGTCGTTCTGTGGGATCCAGTCGTATATTCTGGTGTTTGAACCCAGAGTCTGGGGTTTCTGGCCACTGTATCTCCACAGCACCTAAAAATGGTCAAACAGGTTTTTTGTAGAGGGTTGAGCAATGGCTACAGGAAAAGTTCTTTAAAACAGTATCACTAATCAGAAGTATTCTTAGCTGTTTTGTTTCTTTTATATTGTGTACATGCAACTTTTTATCAGTAGAGGGCACTATTTGCAGGTCTGCCAGGAATAATGTAGTTCTAGGTCTGAGCATGCCATAACATTAACTGCCAAAATGTTAATCATTGTAAGAAGACGAAATGCTTTTGTCTGTTCGGTTATTTTAATTTAAGACAACATTTTCTTTTATGAATAACTTTTTTAATTATGTTGATACAATATTTTTCAGTTTTTAAAAAAAAGGTGATTCTTATCTCTATTTTAATATTTGCAGGTATTTTTTTGTGTCTTTGTGAGTACTCAAGACACTGTTGGTTGTATTTGTTGGAAATGCATCTCAGGATAAATGATCTCTGGCCGTTTCAACATGGTAGCTTCTGTCTCCCCTCCCTCAGTGTGTACTGGATACACATTGCTCTGCAGCCTATGTGCCACTTGCTGCTGACCCAGACTTCCCTTCTCTGACTTTTGATGCCAGCAACACAACAAATCTTGATGTCTGGGATAACCTACATCAGAGCTTTTAGAAGTGGGGCATTCTGCCTCTGGAGGGCGCCAGAGCTCTTCAGTGGGAGCCATTTGAGGGGAAACAATAAACCAGAACAATTCAATGCAATCATTTAGCCAACTTCACCAAGCCTATGGTTTGAAGAGACAAAATGTATAGATCTTTAGGACCTAAAGCTGTGATCAGTAAGGAGAAAGAGTCTGGGCTAAGCAAAATGAAAGGAAGTTTGAAGTTGATTGTTTAGGTTTGGGTTGGATCTGCAGATGTTCCACTGACGATGTGGTCTGACAAACCTTGGGAACTTTTTGACCGGACGCTAAATGAACTGCGATCACAGCAGTAACCAGGTCACACTCTTAACACTAAATGGCAAGGCAGCTGAATCATCATGAGGTGCTACGAATAGCTAAAGCAGGTAAACCCCATGACATCAGTGAAACATGTATGAATGGAACATCAACTCTCCATCACTTTGAAAACCCCTGACTTACATAGTTCAAAGTTGGCTAAATAAACTCTACAAGTCTTCAACACATGATCATTTATCTGGATCTTGTTGACCTTTTGTGGAAGCTGAGCGAGCGCTGAGGCGATCATGTTCGCTTTCTCTGTGGTGAGGTTCTTAACCATCGATCCTAAAGAGAAGACAACAATCCCAGCATCTCCAGAGCTCTGGACAAACTTTTCCATTTCCTGAAAAATAGTAATATTTTCGATCATTAAGCCAGTTAGTTGGTTTTAAATTCAGAATTTTGTTGGCTGATTATTTGAATTGGTGGATTATAACTATACCTTTGGTAAAGGTTTAGCTGGTTTGCAGTGGATCCCTCCAACAAATTTAAAGTTGGGGAGGAGTGGACGAGGAAAATCAAAATCCCAGTAGGTTCTCATCAACCAGATATCAGCTTTACCCATCAACTCACAGGCACTGGTGGGTGTTCCTGATACAGCAGACACAACAAAAAGCAAAGATTTTTTAAGTTTTCACTTTTTTAAAAAAACGAATAGTCTGGAATTACAACTGGGTTTCTTACCTTTGACTTCAGAATAATATTTGTCAATATTTTTTAGCATGAACTGGCTTATTACGACATCCTGCAAAGCGTAGAAGAGGACGTTGAACAGTCTCTCTGAGAAATCCATCTTGTCTGTGAGTTTGCTCATAGCAGCCGGGACGAAGGACGGTGGAGCAGGAAGCTGACCACACATCCTCTCCCAGTGATGAGCCAAGGAAAAACGCAAAGAAAGAACAAGAGGAATTCCCAAAATATCGGCAGTCAGGTCATAGCCAGGGTAGATCGGATCAGCAAATAACACATCGTAGTTTCCCTCCTTCAGCTTCTTCATGATGGTTTCTGATTTCACCACACCATCCAAAAACTTAAAATAAATGTTCATGTTGTTCTTCATTAAATCTGGAAATTTCATGTAAATCTGAATGGGGTTCAAAAAATCCATCTCATACATGGAGAAGTAGATAAGATCATCTAAAACCTTTTTTACATCTTTTACTGAGACGTCGACGTTAAAATGTTCGTACTGGAAGCGAGACGGTTCGCTGCTGTTCATGAACATCGACGCGCTCGGGACCAGGACCGTCACCTGGTGTCCTCTGTCCACCAGTGTCTCCAGTACCGGCTTCATGTTGATCCAGTGGCTGGCCTCAGTGTACCACACCAAAATCTTCCCTCCATTTGAGCTTCTTGTTGCACAAAGCAGCAGCAGGACGCAGACAGAGAGACGCAGCTCCATGGTGGCTGTGTGACTGTAGAAAACCAGACACAGCCTGATTTTTATGAGCTTTACCTTAAAGATACTGATTAACTAAACAAACTCTAACTCACTGCTCTTTATACTGAATAATGCAAGATAACAGGCTGAGCCCTGTAGAGCTGCTAGTAAGAGAAAAAGTAACAGCTGCAAAGGTAACTAGACACACCTCTAATTCGAGGGAAAGAGGTGTGTTCTTTGCTGACGTTCAGTGAGAGGAAAGTTGAATCTCTGCATTACGTCAGCTTTGGATGATTGCCAAATCTTAAGGTGTGGTGAAAGCTAGAGTAAATCTTATTTGTCTACCTTGTTTCTCTTTGAGACTTGAATCTTTTTAAGTAGTACTTTGATGGCAATACAATGCACATGAAAACCACAGATTTCATGTATCAACTGGAAAAGCAACTGGCCCAAAAATGTCCTTGTTGGGCCTTAAAGATCTAGTTGTAATACACTGTTTCCATGCAGGTGGCGTCCAGTAACTTATGTAGTTTGAATGTTTTTTACAACTATTACAGTTTTTATGCACAAGAAGAATTTTGTCAGAATGCCGGTTATTATGTGTCAAAGGTTTCTTTGTACCGATTGTACTATTTTGATTATTTATTAAGTAAGAATCTTTTAGATTTTCTCATGATAGCTTTAAATACTAATTATTGATATCATAAACTTTATATGTTGCTGTTTTTCTTAAGTTGAATCATCATGTTTGAAACTTCAAAAGTGAAAAATAGTTTGTTTCGCGCCATTCTCATGAGCAACTAGAGGGAAAAAAGAGGGTGAGTGTGTTTTAGGATGCAGGTTTTATTAACCTGGTGTCACATTCATGCTGTGAAACTCTTCCTGTTGAAACTGAAACTGTGTTAATGCAGAGAATTGAGGGATTAAAAGCTCTCTCACCGACCTTCTATAGTCAGTCCTTGATGGCTGGAGTCACAACATTCACACCTGTTTAATCCGCTTTAATCAAACTCTAGTTCGTTTGCCAAGAAAGTCTGATGTGGACCAAAAAAGAGAACTTACAGTATTTTCCACACTATAAGGCGCACCTAAAAACCTTCAATTTTCTCAAAAGCCGAGAATGCGCCTTATAATCCGGTGCGCCTTATATATGGGCCAATATTGAGCCACAACAGGTCTCGCAACTACGGTAAGCAGCCACCGACTTCATTTTCCCCCGTAGAAGAAGTGCGCGGTGCACACTGGGTTTTGTGTAAAGACCCCAAAATGGCCCCTATTAAGAGACACGCTTACTTGAGCAGAGTTTAAGCTCAAGGCGATCAGTCACGCAGTAGAACACGGGAATAGAGCAGCAGCGAGAGAATTTAACATGAACAAATCAATGGTGCGGAAGTGGATATATATTGTAATTGCACTAACGTTTGATTTACCGTAACAGTATCAGACTGTTTTTTACGTGTTTATTGAATCAAGGAAAAGTTCCCCTCCACTATATGTTATACCTTGCTGTTATTAAAAGATAAACTGTGTCACGAAAATACCACGTCACTTACTTTACCTCGGGGAAAATAATAAAACAGCTGCTTATTCATTTTGGGAATGAACGGAGTTGTCTGAACGCTGGTTTGTAATCTATTAATAAAGTTTGACTGACCTATCTGACTATTTTGTTGACATTCCCTTTAGTGCAGCTCCATCTAATGGATGCATAATGTAATCCCAGCCTCTACTGTAGCATCTATTCTATGCGCCTTATAATGCGGTGCGCCTTATATATGAAAAAAGTTTTAAAATAGGCGATTCATTGAAGGTGCGCCTTATAATGTGGTGCGCCTTATAGTGCAGAAAATACGGTATTCACTTGAAATGAACTCTGGCTCAGTTCCAATGCATATGTGGACACAAGTGGGCCAGAGACTGCTCCTAAAGCAGGAAGTAGACTACAACGCAAGGCATTCTGGGAAGATACAACCACACCAAATCACTAGAGGGAGAAATGGCTTGTGGTCTTTTATCAGCAATAAAAGCAAAATCCTATAATTACTAAAGTTTGACATCATTTCACCTTTGTTTACCTTTCGTGAAGAAGGAAGTGGCACTCTCAGTCTTCTTCTAAGGTTCTCATGTCATTTCCTTTAGTATTTCTTGGTGCAGCGCCACCAGAGGCGAGCGCTGGAACAGGTTTTATTTAAATGTTTGGTTGGTTTGACACAGTGCAGTGTGAAAGTGAACTGCACCAGCTGAAAATTTAGCAAATGTTGCAGTTTTGGTTCCTAATCAAACCCAAGTCTACTGGACTGTCAGATGTGGAAACACCTAAATTCTAAACCTGTTTGCTTTCAAGAGGCATTCTAGGTTGGCATCACAGTGAAACATGGTGGTGGCAGAATCATACTTGAGTTGGTCAGAATTTGAGAAATGCTGTACTGACAATAAAACGAAATAATTAATGAGAATACTTATTTTTATGTGTCCTCAATCCTGATGTTTTAATGTTTAATATTTGTACATTTTAAAACTGCAATTCCATGAACACCTGCAAATACTTTATTATGTTAGAAAAGCACCTGAACAGTAGATCTCACTTCAGTCTGTTATTCAGCTTTTCTCTTTGTCTGTTTTCTGCTGCAGCATCTCTTGAAACAGAAGCTGCAGCTCTTGTAGAGGATGAAGATGAGGAGCAGATCTATAATGAGGAGGAAGGCTAGGACGTCCAGGCTGTGGTACTGGTACCAGGTGAGTTCGTGGGCCTGGACCCTCAGGTGTTTGGCTCCTTTGTTTCTCATGGTAAACTCGATCCAGAACACGGCCTCGTCCCGAGGACTCATGGGTCTGTCATGGTGGATTCTGGACAGTCGCATCGCATTTTCTTTGTAGCTGTTGATGGATGAGGAAAAAAAAATTAAAGAGCTTGGGATATTTTACTAAGTTTAATGAATGGTTGCTTCCAAGTTAGCATTTGTGTAAATGATTTTTGTTTTTTGTGGTTTATTTACCAAAAAACCCACAAACTTTATGTTACATCTTCAGTTTTTCATTAAAGAATTTTTCTTCTTTATTAAAAGTCTCAGAAAGCAAAAATTTTGCCTCAAAATGATAAGAAGTGTTTATTTGAATTATCTTTCTGATGGAGGTGGACTGATTGATCAAAAATATTGAAAGGTTCAATACAAAGTTAGTATTGATCAGTATAGGATCGATATTTTAATTTCGTGTTTCCTCTTGAAATTTAATTTAATTTTTATATATTAGTTTCTCATATCTACTTCACAAACAATTTTCTTTTAATTTGCACTTTGTTTTAAGATTAAATCATCACTAATTGTTCTTCTGTTGTATATTCATCATGTCAATATATTAAAGTATTTTATCGACAAGAAGAAGCCTACAAAACATTTGTTACAGTTTTGTCCAAATTATGTCCCACTTTTTAACAAACTAATTCGTAGGGAAAAACAAAAGTTTGATAATATTTCAAACCTAAATCCTAAAAAGCATTTATCAGTAATAGTGCCCCTGTTATTTACTAGGTTTTGGATTGATACTAATGTAGAGTCACACATCTCTACTGCCTGAACCAGAAGGCCAAAATGTTGGGTTTTGCTTGTGCTTTACATCATGACTCCATGGTCATTCTACCCAGTAAGGATAAATAAAGCGTGTTTTGTTACCATAAACCTGAGTGTTGCCACATAAGGAAAGAAAATGACTTACGATTTGTTGTTGATGACCATGTTCAGGGCATCTCTGAGGCTCTCAGTTGTCATAAAGTTAAATTTAACACTAACTGCAGCTCCTTTGGCCTCCATGTGCACCATGTTGTCTGGCTGGTCACCAAACATGGGGATTCCCACCATGGGAACGCCGTGGTAGATGGCCTCATAGATCCCGTTTGCCCCACCATGAGTGATGAAAACTTTTGTTTTAGGGTGACCTGAAAACAACGTTGTCAAATATTCATTATTAATTATCTTGAAAACTGTTCTGTATCAAATCAAACAAAAAACAAGTTAGGATTCTATAAATCAGATTTAATAAATTACAGTAACTACACATATTTGCATTTTTGTCTGACGTACTTCTATTCATCAAAAATAATTAATATTCCATAATTCATTATCTTATGAAAAAAGTTTTTCAGTTGGACCATTTGGAAATTAATCAAGGTAGCAGTGTCACAACTGGACTTGCAGTGTAGTTTCTCCTGTATCTCATTTCTTTTTATTTTAGCATAAATTATTCTACAGTGTTGTGAATGCTATTATTTACCCACCCAGCAGGTCGTTCTGTGGGATCCAGTCGTATATTCTGGTGTTTGAACCCAGAGTCTGGGGTTTCTGGCCACTGTATCTCCACAGCACCTAAAAATGGTCAAACAGGTTTTTTGTAGAGGGTTGAGCAATGGCTACAGGAAAAGTTCTTTAAAACAGTATCACTAATCAGAAGTATTCTTAGCTGTTTTGTTTCTTTTATATTGTGTACATGCAACTTTTTATCAGTAGAGGGCACTATTTGCAGGTCTGCCAGGAATAATGTAGTTCTAGGTCTGAGCATGCCATAACATTAACTGCCAAAATGTTAATCATTGTAAGAAGACGAAATGCTTTTGTCTGTTTGGTTATTTTAATTGAAGCCAACATTTTCTTTTATAAATAACTTTTTTAATTATGTTGATACAATATTTTTCAGTTTTTAAAAACAAACGTGATTCTTATCTCTATTTTAATATTTGCAGGTATTTTTTTGTGTCTTTGTGAGTACTCAAGACACTGTTGATTGTATTTGTTGGAAATGCATCTCAGGATAAATGATCTCTGGCCGTTTCAACATGGTAGCTTCTGTCTCCCCTCCCTCAGTGTGTACTGGATACACATTGCTCTGCAGCCTATGTGCCACTTGCTGCTGACCCAGACTTCCCTTCCCTGACTTTTGATGCCAGCAACACAACAAATCTTGATGTCTGGGATAACCTACATCAGAGCTTTTAGAAGTGGGGCATTCTGCCTCTGGAGGGCGCCAGAGCTCTACAGCAGGAGCCATTTGAGGGGAAACAATAAACCAGAACAATTCAATGCAATCATTTAGCCAACTTCACCAAGCCTATGGTTTGAAGAGACAAAATGTATAGATCTTTAGGACCTAAAGCTGTGATCAGTAAGGAGAAAGAGTCTGGGCTAACAAAACAAAAGGAAGTTTGAAGTTGATTGTTTAGGTTTGGGTTGGATCTGAAGATGCTCCACTGACAATGTGGTCTGACAAACCCTGGGAACCTTTTGACCGGACGCTAAATGAACTGCGATCACAGCAGAAAGCAGGTCACACTCTAAACACTAAATGACAAGGCAGCTGAAGCATCATGAGGTGCTACGAATAGCTAAAGCAGGTAAACCCCATGACATCAGTGAAACATGTATGAATGGAACATCAACTCTCCATCACTTTGAAAACCCCTGACTTACATAGTTCAAAGTTGGCTAAATAAACTCTACAAGTCTTCAACACATGATCATTTATCTGGATCTTCTTGACCTTTTGTGGAAGCTGAGCGAGCGCTGAGGCGATCATGTTCGCTTTCTCTGTGGTGAGGTTCTTGACCATCGATCCTAAAGAGAAGACAACAATCCCAGCATCTCCAGAGCTCTGGACAAACTTTTCCATTTCCTGAAAAATAGTAATATTTTCGATCATTGAGCCAGTTAGATGGTTTTAAATTCAGAATTTTGTTGGCTGATTATTTGAATTGGTGGATTATAATCCCACCTTTGGTAAAGGTTTAGCTGGTTTGCAGTGGATCCCTCCAACAAATTTAAAGTTGGGGAGGAGTGGACGAGGAAAATCAAAATCCCAGTAGGTTCTCAGCAGCCAGATATCCGCCTTACCCAGCATCTTACAGTGGGTAACAGGTGTTCCTATGACAGTGGACACATAACAATAATCAAAAGATTTTCAAGCTTTCATGGTCATTTTGAAAAATTTGAATACTCAAAAATACTAATAGGACACTTACCTTTGACTTCAGAATAATATTTGTCAATATTTTTTAGCATGAACTGGCTTATTACGACATCCTGCAAAGCGTAGAAGAGGACGTTGAACAGTCTCTCTGAGAAGTCCATCTTGTCTGTGAGTTTGCTCATAGCAGCCGGGACGAAGGACGGTGGAGCAGGAAGCTGACCACACATCCTCTCCCAGTAATGAGCCAAGGAAAAACGCAAAGAAAGAACAAGAGGAATTCCCAGAATCTCTGCCGTCAGGTCATAGCCAGGGTAGATCGGATCAGCAAATAACACATCGTAGTTTCCATCCTTGAGCTTCTTCATGATGGTTTCTGATTTCACCACGCCATCCAAAAACTTTAAAGAAATGTTCATGTTGTTCTTAATTAAATCTATAAATGTCATGTAAATCTGAATGGGGTTCATAAAATCCATCTCATAAATGGAGAAGTGAAGAAGATCATCAAAATTCTTTTCTATATCTTTTACTGAGACGTCAACATCAAAAGGTTCGTATTGGAAGCGAGACGGTTCGCTACTGTTCATGAACATCGATGCACTCGGGACCAGGACCGTCACCTGGTGTCCTCTGTCCACCAGTGTCTCCAGTACCGGCTTCATGTTGATCCAGTGGCTGGCCTCAGTGTACCACACCAAGATCTTCCCTCCATTTGAGTTTTCTGCAGCACAAAGTAGCAGCAGGACGCAGACAGAGAGACGCATCTCCATGGTGGCTGTGTGTCTGTAGATAAACCAGCTGTGGTCTTTTTAACAGCTTTACTTTAAAGATACTGATTAACTAAATGAACTTTGACTTTCTGCTCGTTGTACAGAATAATGCATGATAACAGTTCACCCCTGGAAAACTTTTAGTAAGGCAAAAGGCAACGACTGCAAAGATAACTTCCTGTCTTTATGTAGACACACCCAGTGCCATTGCTAACCTTTTGGCTGCCCCAAGCACAAATGCTTTGCAGTGCACCTTCACCCAAAAATGTATGCAATATACAACAAAACGTATTTTGTGGTATAATATTGAATGACTCACTCAACTGTAAAAGCATTGTCCTAGGCAAATTTGAATCTTTGAGAATCAAGGTAAAATTCCATGCGTGAGCTCTGTGCCAAATTTTTCAATGACTTCAGTGAACTCCTACCTGTTACAGGTGTTGACTATAACTGGTTAATAATTGTGGAAGCTTCAACACCTATGGTGAAACCCCCCAAGACAGAGGGGCAAAAAAGCTGTCTGATATACTTCAAAACTTTGGTTTGACTCAACATGTTAAACAGGCAACACAGAATTGATGAAAACTCTGGACCTGATTATCAGTAAGGGTGTAAATATTTCCAGTTTCTGTGTAATTGATGTCTAATAATTTCTGTTGTATTTGAAAGCACAATCTCTGTTTACTCATCTAGCAAAAGGGATATAACAAAACAACACAGCTCAAACTTTTGATGAAATCTACTCTTCCACCTCGTTTCTATGCTGTAACCCAGTAGATGAGCTGGTAGAGGACTTCCATTTTAAAATTTCAGTCTTCATTGATTTGATTGCTCCGTTTCAGGTGAAGATCGTGTCTGTTAGGAAGACGTCTGCGTGGAGCGAGAAATGAAAGACACCTTAGTCCAAATGTTTGGACACACCTTCTCATTGAATTCAATGAGAAAGTGTGTCCAAACTTTTGGTCTGTACTGTACATGGTGTGAAACTTGACTTTATGTTTATTATGGGATCTACAGAGACTGCAACGCTAGCACTCAACACCACCTGTCTCGGTTTACTCGGGTCTAAGAGCTGTTGTGGGACAAAAATCCATTGACACTGTTGGATGAAAATTCCTCAGTCAGGTTTATTTATACCATAAGCAGGATTTGACAGTTTACAAAACAGTTAACCATGAGCAGGTAACTAAAAATAACTTTACTAGCAGGCCGAAGCAGAGATTTTTAGGGACAGTAAAAGGGTGAACAAAATCAAATCATGAAAATGATGTGAAGGTGTGGATTTTTGCTTTACTGAAGGTCATTCAGCAAAACCAATCCAGTGAGTTTGCTCTGACAAATTACCCACTGGGAAAGCAAAACATCATAACAACTATCAGGCTAGTAAAGTCAAACTATATTACCCTATAATAAAAAATTTCCACCACCGACCATTGTGCTTAACAGGAAGCCAGCTTTTTTTTTTAAAGATTTTATTGACTTTAGTGGCTTTTATTTGAAAGTGGTTAGACAGGAAAGTGGGTAATGAGAGAGCGGGAAGACAAGGGGCAACGGTCATCTGGCTGCGAATGGAACCTGTGGCGGCCGCGTCGAGAACTAAGGCCTCCATGTTTGGGTTGTGCTTTACCCCTGAGTTATCAAAAACTTTTAGATCTCAAGTTTTACTCATTAGTCCATCTCTGATTGGCTGTTCAGTCCAACATGACACCTCTCAATAATCTAACATTAGTAGACATGAAAACAAAAAACTAAATAATTACCAGAAATAAACTGAGAGTTTACACAATATTTTTATGACTGATTTTGAATAATATGATTAATTTTTCTGAGCTAAAGCAGCAATGGAAATGAGCATAAAAATTTTAATCTCATTATTAATAAAAGTGTCTGAAATGTCAATAAATGCAGTCATTTTTACAGCTTTGCTGAAGCTTTGTTTGTACACTACAGAACGAAAGCAAAGCACACTAAAAACATGGGTTCAGTTTACTAATAATAGTAATACCATTTTATACATAAATTGAAAAGAAAAGAAGCATTTAATACATGATTTAGTATGACAGAGTGAAAATGTGATTGGGAAAATAGTTCATGGTTTTAAGCGCGGTTAAGAAAACCGATTTATGGACTGGTTTTTTCTTAAAAGAAGCCAGTCCATAAATCGGTTTTCTGTCAGAGGCATTCTAGATTTTTCACAATGGTGCCACATTGAAGCATGGTAGTGGCAGTGTCATAATTTGGTCATTTTTTCAGCAGGACCTGGAAAGTTGCTCAGAATTTGAGAAATGGAATAAGGAGCAAAATACAAAACTACTAAAAAATAATAATCAACACTAATTTCTCTTCAGTCCTGATTATTTTTTGCTGTTGTTTAAATGTGTACACTTTAAAACCACCAAATAGATTCTTATTCTGTGTGAAAAGCACCTGAACAGTAGATCTCACTTCAGTCTGTTACTCAGCTTTTCTCTTTGTCTGTTTTCTGCTGCAGCATCTCTTAAAACAGAAGCTGCAGCTCTTGAAGAGGATGAAGATGAGGAGCAGATCTATAATGAGGAGGAAGGCTAGGACGTCCAGGCTGTGGTACTGGTACCAGGTGAGTTCGTGGGCCTGGACCCTCAGGTGTTTGGCTCCTTTGTTCCTCATGGTGAACTCGATCCAGAAGACGGCCTCGTCCTGAGGACTCATGGGTCTGTCATGGTGGATTCTGGACAGTCGCATCACGTTTTCTTTGTAGCTGTTGATGGATGAGGAAAAATAAATAACTTAGCTGTGTACTTTATGGTTTACCTTAGGTTTGTTTTTTCAAGACTTTTATTTGCATTCTTTTTTCAAAGATCTCAAGTTGGAGAACTTCTTGACCAGACCCCTATTGTGATGCATCTAACTGCTTTCCACTGTAACTCAATGGCCATTTTTGCATTTGCGCACTCAACCTCATCAGTTGACGAAATAATTGATGAGTTTTAATTAAACTTGTAAATGGCCCTGGGTTGGGCTTTTCAAAGTGTGGACCCAAAATAAAGCACAAAAATTGACTGCAGATTTTCAGCAAAGTTCATAGGGCCTATGAGAAAATGAATAGATTTTCAGTACCTAAAGCTTCAGTGACTTGTCTGGGCCAAGAAAAATTTAAAAAACAGGAAAGTATGACGATGACTATTTAACGTTCAGGTTATGGATATTCACGAACTGTTTTTTTGTTTTGCCATTGTAAATGATGGCAAACTGAAACATCATAAATATGCCGGTAAGCCCCACATGTAAATAAATGTAGGTAAGCAGTTATTGAAAAAAAATTATATAAGCCTAGCTAGCATTTAGTTTGACTTGATCCACTATAATTTTCATGAAAAATACTTATGAATGTTTAACAACATCAGAGAAACATTTATGAATGGAACATCAAGTACATCAACAGCAAACAGTTTACAGAAATAAAAGGGATAATTTAGGAAAGGAATACTATTTAAACTAATAATCTGTAAGTGTTATGAAAGACTTGCCAGTCATGACAATACTGCAACACTTAGTGATTACTTCATCGTTGACTCGTTGTTAAATTCATGGAAATAAACAGTCAAAAGGCGTCACCACCTCTCAATTGTTTTGAGATGGTGTGCTTACGACGTGCAGTTTGCGACTAATACACAGGATTATGTTTTAAAAAATCAATGCCAAAAGGATTACTAACCGATTACTCTTTCATTCACAAGGGGCTTTTTCGAGTTGTGAGATCCTTCAGAATAAACATGGTTTAGCTCAGAATGACTTTTACAGATATTTGCAGGTTAGACACCTGAAAGTAATCTTTGAAAAGAAGAATTTGGGCTTTTTACATGTATTCCTACCACTAACAAGTCTAAACTATACAACTATAATATATCCAGGTTACACAAGGATTCAAGGAAAGTAAACATGACAGCTCTGAAAGTATAAAGAAAAGGTGGGAAATACGAGTATCTCAAAGGAGAGCTGGATCAAAATATGCCAACTACAATTGACAACAACAGGGTCTGACACAAAGATACTTTATCACTCCCATACAAAAATGCCATCAAGGTAGAGGATATGCATGTTGCTGCCAGTTACTTTCATATCTTCTGGGGCTGTCAGGTTATAATCAACCAGTGTGAACACTTTAATAATATACTTGGAGCTAAAATTTCCTTCAAATGTGAAACAATGTACTGGGGTGATGTATGTCTAACTAGAATGATACAGATAAAAAATATAGAATATGTTGCTTGTTGCAAATAAGAAAGCTATCTCTAGAAAATGATTTAAATTGGATTCTCCTACTACTGATTTATCCAGTGACAAACATTATACACAACATATACTGTATGTCATTGAAAAGTTGTCATTCTCCATCAGAATCCCCCCAAAATCTGGACTAAACGGACTGAGTACATAAAACTCTTTTGGTCAAATTTCCTTTAAAAATTGAGTTCAGGATTCAAAACTTAGTCCTGATTGATGATATACGTCCTTTGACTGTTGTGTGTTGATGCATGTTTGATTTGATACATTGAAAATATATATAAAAATTTGTAACTTTCACATAAGGAAAGAAAACGACTTACGATTTGTTGTTGATGACCATGTTTATGGCATCTCTGAGGCTCTCAGTTGTCATAAAGTTAAATTTAACACTAACTGCAGCTCCTTTGGCCTCTATGTGCACCATGTTGTCTGGTTGGTCACCGAACATGGGGATTCCCACCATGGGAACGGCGTGGTAGATGGCCTCATAGATCCCGTTTGTCCCACCATGAGTGATGAAAACTCTGGTTTTAGGATGACCTGATAGAAACCGAGATAATCAAACATTAGTAGTTTTCATGAAAATTATGGTGGATCGCCTCAAACTAAGTTCTTGCTAGGCTTGTATAAAATTTTTTTTGAATAACTGCTTATCTACATTTATTTATATTTCTTGTTAGCTACATGCATGCATCAAAGTAATGAGTCTTATCCATCATAGCTATACAGATATATATTTGTGTGTCATTAAAAGCTAAGGCCAAATTCTCAGTTGAACATTTTGAACAAAAGTAAAGTTAGCAGAGTCACAATTGTCGATGCAGTGCTGTGTTTCTGTATATCTCATTTAGCATGGTTTTTATTTTAACATAAATGATGCTAAAATCTGATGGACTCTCTTATTTACCCACCCAGCAGGTCGTTTTGTGGGATCCAGTTGTATATTCTGGTGTTTGAACCCAGAGTCTGGGGTTTCTGGCCACTGTATCTCCACAGCACCTAAAAATGGTCAAAAAATTGTTGTTCAGTCGTGTGGTTTGATGCTTTGTTCATGTTTTTAACACAGAACGAGTGAGTCATACAAAACTTAATGTTTGGGGTAGCATACATGGTTGAAAGTTGGTTAAATAAACTCTACAAGGCTTTAAACACAATCTTTTTTCTGAATTTTCTTTACCTTTTGTGGAAGCTGAGCGAGCGCTGAGGCGATCAGGTTTGCCTTTTCCGTGGATACGTTCTTGACCATCGATCCTAAAGAGAAGACAATAATACCAGCATCTCCAGAGCTCTGGACAAACTTTTCCAGTTCCTGCAAGAAAAAGTAATATTTTCAGTCATTGAGCCAGTTAGTTGGTTTTAAATTCTGTATTCTGTTGGCTGGTTATTTGTTTAGTTCAGGCCTTTAAGCAACTTTTGAATTGATTGATTATAACTATACCTTTGGTAAAGGTTTAGCTGGTCTGCAGTGGATCCCTCCAACAAATTTAAAGTTGGGGAGGAGTGGACGAGGAAAATCAAAATCCCAGTAGGTTCTCAGCAGCCAGATATCCGCCTTACCCACGAGCTCGCAGGCACTGGTGGGTGTTCCTGATACAGTAACAAAAAGCAAAAGATTTGAAAGTTTTCATGTTAATTTTGGATACTTAGAATCCTAACTTTGACCTTTGATTGCTTACCTTTGATTTCAGAGTAATATTCGTCAATCAATTTCCACATGAACTGTCTTATTAAAATATCCTGCGAAGTGTAGAAGAGGACATTGGAGAGTCTCTCTGAGAAATCCATCTTGTCTGTGAGTTTGCTCATAGCAGCGGGGACAAAGGAAGGAGGAGCAGGTAGCTGACCACACATCCTCTCAAGATTATGAGCAATGGAGAAACGCAAAGAAAGAACAAGAGGAATGCCCAAAATATCGGCAGTCAGGTCATAGCCAGGGTAGATCGGATCAGCAAATAACACATCGTAGTTTCCCTCCTTCAGCTTCTTCATGATGGTTTCTGATTTCACAACGCCATCCAAAAACTTTAAAGAAACATTTATGTTATTCTTCATTAAATCAAAAAATTTTACAGAAATCTCATAGGGGCTCATGAAATCCATCTCATACAAGGAGAATTGAATAACATCTTCAAAAAGGTTTTCTAAATCTTTTACTGTGACGTCGACGTTAAAATGTTCGTACTGGAAGCGAGACGGTTCGCTGCTGTTCATGAACATCGACGCGCTCGGGATCAGGACCTTCACCTGGTGTCCTCTGTCCACCAGAGTTTCCAGTACCGGCTTCATGTTGATCCAGTGGCTGGCCTCAGTGTACCACACCAAAATCTTCCCTCCATTTGAGCTTCTTGTTGCACAAAGCAGCAGCAGGACGCAGACAGAGAGACGCAGCTCCATGGTGGCTGTGTGACTGTAGAAAACCAGACACAGCCTGATTTTTATGAGCTTTACCTTAAAGATACTGATTAACTAAACAAACTCTAACTCACTGCTCTTTATACTGAATAATGCAAGATAACAGGCTGAGCCCTGTAGAGCTGCTAGTAAGAGAAAAAGTAACAGCTGCAAAGGTAACTAGACACACCTCTAATTCGAGGGAAAGAGGTGTGTTCTTTGCTGACGTTCAGTGAGAGGAAAGTTGAATCTCTGCATTACGTCAGCTTTGGATGATTTCCAAATCTTAAGGTGTGGTGAAAGCTAGAGTAAATCTTATTTGTCTACCTTGTTTCTCTTTGAGACTTGAATCTTTTTAAGTAGTACTTTGATGGCAATACAATGCACATGAAAACCACAGATTTTATGTTTCAACTGGAAAAGCAACTGGCCCAAAAATGTACTTGTTGGGCCTTAAAGATCTAGTTGTAATACACTGTTTCCATGCAGGTGGCGTCCAGTAACTTATGTAGTTTGAATGTTTTTTATGACTATCACAGTTTTTATGCACAAGAGTTTTGTCAGAATGCCGGTTATTATGTGTCAAAGGTTTCTTTGTATTGATTGTACTATTTTGATTATTTATAAAGTAAGAATCTTTTAGATTTTCTCATGATAGCTTTAAATACTAATTATTGATATCATAAACTTTAAATGTTGCTGTTTTTCTTAAGTTGAATCATCGCGTTTGAAACTTCAAAAGTGAAAATAGTTTCAGTCTCCTCAACGCCGTTCTCATGACCAACTAGAGGGAAAAAAGGGGGTGAGTGTGTTTTAGGATGTAGGTTTTATTAACCTGGTGTCACATTCATGCTGTGAAACTCTTCCTGTTGAAACTGAAACTGTGTTAATGCAGAGAATTGAGGGATTAAAAGCTCTCTCACCGACCTTCTATAGTCAGTCCTTGATGGCTGGAGTCACAACATTCACACCTGTTAAAATCCGCTTTAATCAAACTCTAGTTCGTTTGCCAAGAAAGTCTGATGCGGACCAAATAAGAGAACTTAGTTCATTTGAAATGAACTCTGGCTCAGTTCCAATGCATATGTGGACACAAGTGGACCAGAGACTGCTCCTAAAGCAGGAAGTAGACTACAATGCAAGGCATTTTGGGAAGATACAACCACACCAAATCACTAGAGCAGGGGTGTCAAACTCAAATACACAGTGGGCCAAAATTTTAAAATGAATAAAGCCGTGGGCCAAGGTTGAACAAATGAATCTTTTAATATGGACCCAAACAAATTTTGATTTAACAATAAATATTGAACAAGCAAGGCTTATATAACTTAAAAGTGCAGGCGTGCATAATTGAGTTGCTAAAAATAATAATAAAACATTTAAATGGCATATTAAATAAAATTTAAATAAAAATTGAATGCCTCCTTTCTGAGGTAAATGTCAAAATTAGCTTTGCACACAGGCTAATAAATTCGAAAATAAAATAACATAACAACTATGAATAAATAATTAAATAAACTATGAATAAACCATTTAGGCTTTGGAGTAACAAGAAAAGGTGCATAGAAAACTTATTTATTGCTCATTTTGTGACACACTGATCTACTCTGATGCGGCCAAGCCAGATAACTGGCATCTTTTCTTGGATGCCAGTTCATCAATGTCGGGGCTCAGAGTTTGAGCTGAGGAAACCTTCATTACCGAACAAAGATGTTCGTCAGTCAGGCGTCTCCTGTGAGACGTTTTCGTCATCTTCATTGAGGAGAAAAGTTGCTCACATGCATATGTAAACAGATATTCTGTCTCCCACCTGTCCAGAAAAGTTCTATTTTCTGTCTTTCTTTTTGCCATTTTTTGGTAGGGTAACACAGTGACAGCTGTAGCTTGAGGTCGCAGTGTGGTTTGGGGGAGAGATGCGGGGTGCGCCGGGACTTTCAACCGCAGGAGTGCGCAAGAAGACGGATCACCACCTTCCTAATACTTCCATGTCCGCTACCATAAGTGCTACTGACACAGGAGGATGCGTGTCTGCCTCTGTCCTGATTGACGCGCCAAAAAATAGCAGAGCATTATGGGATTTGTAGTATAAGCGGTGAATGCGGCGTCACAGCGTTGCCACCGTATTATACCGGCGGGCCAAATATAATTACATTGCGGACCAATTTTGGCCCGCGGGCCAGAGTTTGACACCTATGCACTAGAGGGAGAAATGGCTTGTGGTCTTTTATCAACAATAAAAGCAAAATCCTATAATTACTAAAGTTTGACATAATTTCACCTTTGTTTACCTTTCGTGAAGAAGGAAGTGGCACTCTCAGTCTTCTTCTAAGGTTCTCATGTCATTTCCTTTAGTATTTCTTGGTGCAGCGCCACCACAGGCGAGCGCTGGAACAGGTTTTATTTAAATGTTTGGTTGGTTTGACACAGTGCAGTGTGAAAGTGAACTGCACCAGCTGAAAATTTAACAAATGTTGCAGTTTTGGTTCCTAATCAAACCCAAGTCTACTGGACTGTCAGATGTGGAAACACCTAAAATCTAAACCTGTTTGCTTTCAAGTGGCATTCTAGGTTGGCATCACAGTGAAACATGGTGGTGGCAGAATCATACTTGAGTTGGTCAGAATTTGAGAAATGCTGTATTGAGAATAAAACGATATAATTAATGAGAATACTTATTTTTATGTGTCCTCAATCCTGATGTTTTAATGTTTAATATTTGTACAATTTAAAACTGCAATTCCATGAACACCTGCAAATACTTTATTATTTTAGAAAAGCACCTGAACAGTAGATCTCACTTCAGTCTGTTACTCAGCTTTTCTCTTTGTCTGTTTTCTGCTGCAGCATCTCTTGAAACAGAAGCTGCAGCTCTTGTAGAGGATGAAGATGAGGAGCAGATCTATAATGAGGAGGAAGGCTAGGACGTCCAGGCTGTGGTACTGGTACCAGGTGAGTTCGTGGGCCTGGACCCTCAGGTGTTTGGCTCCTTTGTTTCTCATGGTAAACTCGATCCAGAAGACGGCCTCGTCCCGAGGACTCATGGGTCTGTCATGGTGGATTCTGGACAGTCGCATTGCATTTTCTTTGTAGCTGTTGATGGATGAGGGAAAATAAATAACTTAGCTGTGTACTTTATTATTTACCTTAGGTTTTTCTTTCCAAAATTTTTTTTATATCGTTTTTCAAAATTCTCAAGTCAATGAGCATCTTGTCCCAAAATTGAAAGAAAAAATGATCTAGAAGGCCACAGTTTTACTGTTGCTAAATTATTAATGTGGACCGCACAAAATCATTTCAAGGGTCACAAATGGTCCACTGACCCTGTTGTATATGGGACATCTGTTTATAACATAACTACATGGCAATTCTTTTCATTTGCCTATCAATAAATAATGTATGTTTTGTTACCATAAATATGATAAATGTTGCACAAGGAAAGAAAACTACTTACGATTTGTTATTGATTACCATGTTCAGGGCATCTCTGAGGCTCTCAGTTGTCATAAAGTTAAATTTAACAGTAACTGCAGCTCCTTTGGCCTCCATGTGCACCATGTTGTCTGGTTGGTCAGCAAAGATGGGGATTCCCACCATGGGAACGCCGTGGTAGATGGCCTCATAGATCCCGTTTGCTCCACCATGAGTAATGAAAACTTTGGTTTTAGGGTGACCTGATAGAAACCAACATTATCAGTTAATTTTCATAGAAATTATGTTGGATGAAATCAAACTAAGCCAGTTAGGGTCACATAAAGTTATTTTAAATGCATAACTACACACATTTACATTTCTTCTGAGATACTTCTATGCATCAAAATAATGAATTTTTAGAAAAAATTAACTTAGAAAAATGTTAGCAATGTTAAGAAATGTTGCAATGGGGCATTTCTGACTATTTAATTTATCATTGTTTATTTTAACTCTAATGATGCTAAAATGCGATGGATGCTATTATTTACCCACCCAGCAGGTCGTTCTGTGGGATCCAGTCATATATTCTGGTGTTTGAACCCAGAGTCTGGGGTTTCTGGCCACTGTATCTCCACAGCACCTAAAAATGGTCAAAACCGGTTTGATGATTTGATATATCATGATTTTAAAACGAAGTATGTATAAGTCATTCAAATCTTGATTTTTGGGATATTCTACATATTTAAAAGTTTACTTTGTAAGAAATAAAGATTGAACCATTGCAACACACCCAGACTATTGGGAACCTTTGCCCTGCACCTCCTGGTGCAGCTTAATGGATCAGCTGCACCTTAAAATGCTCTTTATTCACTAGGCGGTTTTGGACTGACTGTTCAGGTAACCCTTTGTTACTTCCATCATTGCTTTTTGAAGATCATTTAGACTTTGAACCATTATGCTAAATGGTTCAATCAATGTTTCAATCAGATTATTCAATTTGATAATCTAACAATCTGTTAGATTATCAGACATTTCTGCAGTTTGAAACCAGCATTAGTTGCAGGTTGGGTGGTGCTTCTCCACCATGTTTTGTTTGATTGTTTTGTGGTAGTTTAGAAATATTGAATGTTTTATTTTCAGTAGATATATTTTACCCAGCTTACCAAATCTTTGTTTGGTTTTGATTGTTTATCGGTTTGAGTTGTACCTCCTGTCACCAATGTTTCTTGTAAGAAACCTTTTAAATCCTTTTTTACCACCTGGAGACTTTGTGTTACCTCCCCTGACCCTGAGCAGAGTTTGATTGTCACATGGATTTTCTTGACCTTTTGTGGAAGCTGAGCGAGCGCTGAGGCGATCAGGTTCGCCTTTTCTGTGGATACGTTTTTGACCATCGATCCTAAAGAGAAGACAATAATACCAGCATCTCCAGAGCTTCTGACAAACTTTTCCATTTCCTGCAATAAAAAGTAATATTTTCAGTCACTGAGCCAGTTAGTTGGTTTTAAATTCTGTATTCTGTTGGCTGGTTATTTGTTTAGTTCAGGCCTTTAAGCAACTTTTGAATTGATTGATTATAACTATACCTTTGGTAAAGGTTTAGCTGGTTTGCAGTGGATCCCTCCAACAAATTTAAAGTTGGGGAGGAGTGGACGAGGAAAATCAAAATCCCAGTAGGTTCTCATCAACCAGATATCAGCTTTACCCATCAACTCACAGGCACTGGTGGGTGTTCCTGATACAGCGGACACAACAAAAAGTAAAGATTTTTGAAGTTTTCACTTTTTAAAAAAAACGAATAGTCTGGAATTACAAATGGGTTTCTTACCTTTGACTTCAGAATAATATTTGTCAATATCTTTCAAAATGAACTGGTTTATTACGACGTCCTGCAGAGTGTAGAAGAGGACGTTGAACAGTCTCTCTGAGAAATCCATCTTGTCTGTGAGTTTGCTCATAGCAGCCGGGACGAAGGACGGTGGAGCAGGAAGCTGACCACACATCCTCTCCCAGTGATGAGCCGAGGAAAACCGCAAAGAAAGGACGAGGGGGATGCCTAAAATATTGGCAGTCAGGCCACTTCCGGTGTAGATTGCGTCTGCAAATAGCAGGTCGTAGTTTCCTTCCTTCAGCTTCTTCATGATGGTTTCTGATTTCACAACTCCATCCACGAATTTAAGAAAAAACTTCATGTGTTTCTTTATTAAATCTAAAAGTTTTATGTAAATTTCAATGGGGTTCATAAAGTCCAACTCATACATAGATAAGTGAATAATGTCTTAAAAAATCTTTTCTAAATCTTTTACTGTGATGTCGACGTCAAAAGGTTCGTACTGGAAGCGAGACGGTTCGCTGCTGTTCATGAACAGCGATGAGCTCGGGACCAGGACCGTCACCTGGTGTCCTCTGTCCACCAGTGTTTCCAGTACCGGCTTCATGTTGATCCAGTGGCTGGCATCACTGTACCACACCAAAATCTTCCCTCCATTTGAGTTTTCTGCAGCACAAAGCAGCAGCAGGACGCAGACAGAGAGATGCAGCTTCATGGTGGCTGTGTGTCTGTAGATAAACCAGCTGTGGTCTTTTTAACAGCTTACTGATTAACTAAAAGAACTCTGACTTGCTGCTCTTTGTACAAATTAAGCAAGATAACAGGCTGACCCAATAAAAACTGTTGTGAAATAAAGGCTAATACATAGCATAGTGAGTAGGTGAGTGTTTTCAATTTTTAACTTTGAATAATATTGTAAAATCATCTTCCAGTGGCAACCATTCCTACCAGCGCTCAGTGTTTGTTCTAACTAGATGAAGAGTCTCTACCTTTTATATCGGTGTTGCCAATGAGAGGTGTCACACCGCTGTATCTCAGCAGAGATGTGGGAATCTTCAGCCTGGATTAGGTGAGCAGCGTTGTAAGTCTTCAGTTAGACAGTTGACAAAAATTGACCTTTGAACCCAGGAGGGAGTGCTGTCCTTATCTATATGTTCCTGATCCCTCTCTGAAGTCCAGGAGGGTGAAATACAATAAGCTCAAGCATAAATCTGTCTGGCATCAACAGGAGAGTGAATACTTTTTTTTTAGCCCTCCAGGGGGTCTTTTTAGTGGGCTCTACTGTCTCTCATACGAAAGTAGGCCGACAGGAAGGGGGAAGGAGAGGTGGGAAGACATGCAGCAAACGTCGCCGGGTCCGGGAGTCGAACCTGCGCCGGCCGCGTCGAGGACTCAAGGCCCCCATATACTGTATGTGCCACGCTATCCCCTACGCCACCACGGCACGCCCCAGGAGTGAATACTTTTTATCAGGTTATGAAAAAGTGTTAAAAAGAAACTATTTTCTAAAATTGACCAAGGAAGATTACCTGTCAAATTTTACACCTCCGCTTCCACTATCGACAGTAAATTATCTTTTAGCGGTTGATTTTTACTTTTGATCATTTGTCTTCATAAGTTTGATTCTCAAAGCGAATGCTTGAACTTCCTCAGCTCCCTCTTTGGATGATGAGTAGTAGTAGTTAGACTTTATTGAACGTAGTGTAATAAAAGAATAAACAAGTTATACACAAACTAAATAAATTTAAAACAAAAGCAGACAAAACAGAAGAAGAATCTGAAAAGCAGCAGCTCTGCTTATAGCTTTACTAAGACGACAAGTTTCTCATCTCATCGCTAAGTTTGAGTCCAGCCACCGTAGAGAAAATACTTTTACTCATCGACTGGGAGCTCATTCTTCTGGCCACGATCCATACCTGAAGAATATGTTAGACTTGGAACCTACATGGACCAGTGAAATGAGAACTTAACTTTTTGGCTCAGTTGTGATCAAGAAGCCAAGATAGTTGAACTACTTCAATTGGCAGAGTCCAACCTGAAGAAGGTACTCAACTTATTTGTTTCAGCTCATCGTGATTTTGTTTAGACAGTCGGTGGAGAGTTATCTGTGGTTTGTGAATATTCAGGAAGAGTAGAGTTTTTGGGAATCAGTGTTTCTAGGGTAATGTCACTTCTGATTGTTTCAGCACCTAAAGTCTTAGAAATCCTCAAATGTGGGCACTTTGTCCCCTTCATGACCCATGCAGATTACTTTCCTGAATGAAACTGGGTCCAAAGAAACAATAACACATTTGAATATTGGTTTAATCCCTTTTGATGGAGTCTGTAGTGTTTCAGGGTGTTCATTGAATAATGTTTTCAACCTCGGACCTGCCCTCCAGTCAGAAGTGTTTACTCAGTTTGACTGTTTCAGATTAGAGCCAAAGAGGAGGCAGAAACCCAAGATTCACCAGCAGAGAAGAGAGTTACTGAAAAAGATGAAATAATGACGAAGGAAACACACCGGTGGTTGTAATGTGAAGCTGTTCTTTACTGTCGCCCTTGGAAAGCTTTCATGAGGACACCGGAGTTATCAAGACAGTTCAGATCAAATCTTGGAATAAATATTTGAGGAAATACTTATTTTTCTTTCATTAGTATTAATAATTCATAATTTTAAAATATATATTTAAAAAATTACACATTGCTATGATCAATAGCAATGTAAATGACACATTGCAAATGTCTTTTTCTTCTTTTTAGATTTTATTGTACAAAAGCGATTAATCTTTTTTTTTGTTTTTACTCAGCTTTTCTCTTTGTCTGTTTTCTGCTGCAGCATCTCTTGAAACAGAAGCTGCAGCTCTTGTAGAGGATGAAGATGAGGAGCAGACCTATAATAAGGAGGAAGGCTAGGACGTCCAGGCTGTGGTACTGGTACCAGGTGAGTTCGTGGGCCTGGACCCTCAGGTGTTTGGCTCCTTTGTTTCTCATGGTGAACTCGATCCAGAAGACGGCCTCGTCCAGAGGACTCATGGGTCTGTCATGGTGGATTCTGGACAGTCGCATCACGTTTTCTTTGTAGCTGTGGATGGATGAGTTAAAAAGACATTGCTTACAATATTTCACTATGTTTAATGAATAGTTGTTTCCAAGTTTGTGTAAATTAAGCTTGGCGTTTGTGATACTATTAACTATAAACCAAATATTTTATGTTGTACATAAGGTTTTAAATTCTCAGGTTAGAGAAAACATTTCACACCAAAATTAAAACAAAAACGTTTTCATCCTCATATACTGCCTGACCTATAAGGCCAATTTGTATTGTTACTAAGTTTTAATAGTGAACTGCACATAATTATTCCAAGAGTCACAAATGACCCACAGACCTCTGCTCTGTGTGATACATCTAACTGCTTTACACCATAACTCATCTACAGTCAACATTCCCTCGTCTACTGATCAAGAATGATGATCAAAACAATAGTTTTGGTTTAAAAATTATAAATGGTATATGATAAAACAAAACTACTTACGATTTGTTGTTGATGACCATGTTTACGGCATCTCTGAGGCTCTCAATAGTCATAAAGTTCAGTTTAACAGTAAGTGAAGCTCCTTTGGCGTCCATGTGCACCATGTTGTCTGGCTGGTCAGCAAACATGGGGATTCCCACCATGGGAACGCCGTGGTAGATGGCCTCATAGATCCCGTTTGCCCCACCATGAGTGATGAAAACTTTGGTTTTAGGATGACCTGAAAACAATGTTATCAAACATTCATATTTAATTTTTATAAAATTATGCTGGATCAACTCAAATTAGCTGCTATTTAAAATATTTGCATTTCTTCTGACCTATTTCTTTGGATCAAAATAATGAATCTTTGCAAACCAAACAAATCTAAGATCCATTTGTGTAGCAATCAGAATAACAATTTTCAATTGAAACATTTGGAAAAGTTCTTTGCAGTGTCACAACTGTCGTTGCACAGTGGTGTTTTGCTCATTTAGCGTTTTTTTTTTGTTTTGTTTTTTTAGCACCAATGATGCTAAAATGTTATAGACTCTCTTATTTACCCACCCAGCAGGTCGTTTTGTGGGATCCAGTCGTATATTCTGGTGTTGGAACCCAGAGTCTGGGGTTTCTGTCCACTGTATCTCCACAGCACCTAAAAATGAATGAAAAAAAAAATGAAATGAAAAATGAAAAACTCTGCAATGCTTTAAACAGATAATCTTATAAAAAAAAAATGTCTTTACCTTTTGTGGAAGCTGAGCGAGCGCTGAGGCGATCAGGTTCGCTTTCTCTGTGGTGAGGTTCTTGATCATCGATCCTAAAGAGAAGACAACAATCCCAGCATCTCCAGAGCTCTGAACAAACTTTTCCATTTCCTGCAAAATAACTAAATTTTTCAGTCAATAGGTCAGTTAGTTGGCTTTTATTCTATATTTTGTTTGTGATTATTTATTTCAAAACTTAAGATAACTTTTGAATTGGTGGATTATAACCCCACCTCTGGTAAAGGCTTAGCTGGTTTGCAGTGGATCCCTCCAACAAATTTAAAGTTGGGGAGGAGTGGACGAGGAAAACCAAAATCCCAGTAGGTTCTCATCAACCAGATATCCGCCTTTCCCATCAACTCACAGGCACTGGTGGGTGTTCCTGATATAGTGGACACAACAAAAAGCAAAGGTTTAAAAGTTTCTATGTTGTAGAAAATTTTTTATTTGAGGTGCAAGCTATCAATTAATGAGTTAATCTAAAGTTGATTGACCTTATTGATGAGAAGTCATTTCCTTAAAAACTTGAGATTTCTCTTGCATCAAGAAGGCGGTTTCCATAACATAAAGGGTTTAAATGTTTCAAAAATGTGCTGACTTTAATCAAATAAATAAAAAAATATTTAAATCTTAATCTGTATTGCTAAATTAGTAAACAGAACATTGTGATTTTCTCACATTATTAAACATACGTATTTATAAGGTATAATAAAACAGGAACCTTAAAGGTTGCTGAAAAGAAAAATAAAATATGAAAAGAATATTTGAAATAGTTAAAATCCCCATTAACAAAAAGATGTCTTACTCTTGAAGGAATACTAAAACTTCGCTCCATGAAGTGCATTAACTAACGACCATCTGCTTATTAGCATGATGTCTTTTAACATCAGTTTATAATTTTTCGCGTTATTCCCCCCCCTTCCTGTTTTCACTACCCGCTGCTCCGCCACGCATCACGGCTGACTGAGCGCTACTAAAGATAAAACTTAAGCAGCTTGTTAATTAAATCTTCATATTTCAAAACAGAACCACATAAAGTGCATTTGCAGGCCTCTATTTGCTAGTTCACCTCACTGCAGCAAACAGAAAGGGGCGGGGACGGACCACTGTCAGTCTCGTACCTTATTTGGAAATGGAACCATTGCACTCCGGAAGTGAAGGGGGCGCTATTTCCTATATTATGAAAATTAAAATATGTGGTGTTTTATAAGATAATTTATCTTTAACGGTGCCAGAAATGCCGAAATGAATAGTAAATAATATTTTACTAAACCATTAAGAGTTTGTGGTATTCTGATTTAGGAATAGCATTTGATTAGTTTTGTTACCACCCCCAAGCCAATAGCAGGGCCGAAAAGAGGTGACGAAGGAGCAGATTTAGAAGTACACCAAAAGGTACAGAATTTGTTAAAAACTGTGAGCTGCGTGGAAGTAAATAAAAGAGATCAAATACATGCTGAGACTGAAAATCCTTCCCAAAGGTGAAGATATAGCACAGATTTAAAAAATAAAATAAAAACGGGAGACCGCGGATAATATAGGAAATAGCGCCCCCTTCACTTCGGGAGTGCAATGGTCCCATTTCCAAATAAGGTATGAGACTGCCAGCGGTCCATTCCCGCCCCTTTCTGTTTGCTGCAGCGAGGTCCTTCGACCGTCTCTCTTAATCGTTCTGGGACAGTGCCGCCATCTTTAATTCTGTAACAATAGTCTGGATGACCAGCGGCGCCCTCTTCAGGATGGCGGGTAAACTACAACACTAAAAGAATGTCTGAGAGGATATTGGTTAATTGATTGGAAATATTTTTTTTACAAATCTATAAAAAAAAACCTTTCTATTTCTAGTTTTAATACTCTGAAATTACTAATGAGTTGATTACCTCTGATTTCAGAGTAATATTCGTCAACTTCTTTCCACATTATTTGATCTATCATGACGTCCTGCAGAGCGTAGAAGAGGAAGTTCGACAGTCTCTCTGAGAAGTCCATCTTGTCTGTGAGTTTGCTAGCAGCACCGGGGACGAAGGAGGGTGGAGAAGGCAGCTGACCACACATCCTCTCCCAGTTGTTTGCCAAGGAAAAACACAAAGAAAAGACGAGAGGAATTCCCAAAATGTCCGCAGTCAGGTCGCTGCCGGCGTAGATCGGATCAGCAAATAACACATCGTAGTTTCCCTCCTTCAGCTTCTTCATGATGGGTTCTGATTTCAGAACGCCATCCAAAAACTTAAAAGTAATGTTCTTATTGTTCTTCATTAAATTATAAAATTTTATGTAAATTTCTAAGGGGTTCATAAAATCCATCTCATACACGAAGAAGTGAATAATAGTTTCAAAAATCTTTTCTAAATCTTCAAATGAGACGTCGACGTCAAAAAGTTCGTACTGGAAGCGAGACGGTTCGCTGCTGTTCATGAACAGCGATGTGCTCGGGACCAGGACCGTCACCTGGTGTCCTCTGTCCACCAGAGTTTCCAGTACCGGCTTCATGTTGATCCAGTGGCTGTTATCACTGTACCACACCAAAATCTTCCCTCCACTTGAGTTTTCTGCAGCACAAAGCAGCAGCAGGACGCAGACAGAGAGACGCAGCTTCATGGCGGCCGTGTGTCTGTAGATAAACCAGCTGTGGTCTTTTTAAGAGGTGGACTGTACAGATACTTATTAACCACATGAACTCTGACTTTCTCTTTGTACCGAATGATGTAGGATAACAAGATCACCCCAGGCTGTCTGCAGATAAACCAGCCGTGGTGTTTTCTTCTTCTTCTTCTTCTTCTTCTTCTTCTTCTTCTTCTTCTTCTTCTTCTTCTTCTTCTTCTTTTTTATGGCCGTTGGCAGGCAACTTACTGATGTGCATTACCGCCATCTACTGGAATGGAGTGTGGATCGGGATGCTACATATATATTTCCCCCCTCCCAAAAAAAATAGAATAATAATAATAAAATAAATAAAACTTATATCCTTTCTATCAATTTCGGTTTTTTAAGGTAATTTATTAAATAACTAAAATATTCAGAAGTAGAAATTTTTTCCAAAATAACTTGTATATTTAACTGTAATTTATTTTCTTGTAATCGACATACTAATTCCTTCTCTCAACAGAATACTTAGAACAGAACAACAAAACATGTTTCACTGTCTCTTCTTGAAGACAAAAATCACAATTTCCTGTTAGATGTTTTCCCATTTTAAATAATGTACTATTTAACCCTGTATGACCAAAACATAATCTAGATATAATGGTTTCCTCTTTTCTATTTTGTCCTGTTCTCCTCATTGCATCAACATTTCTTTGAATACTGTAAAGCCACCTACCAGATCTATCTTCTTCCCACTGCTTCTGCATCTTCCCTTATCCTTTTGTTTAATAATAGATTTGATTTCTTTTTTACTGAATGGTACCAAAATATCAATATAACTATTTTTTGTAGCTTGTTTTGCATATTTGTCTGCCAACTCATTTCGTTTTATTCCTACATGTGATGGTATCCATGTAAAAATAACTAATAAATCCATTGTCTGAATTCTATAAATTAATAACTGAATCTCTAATAAAATGTCTGGTGTATTAATAGAATGATTTTTTTTTAATGAATATAATGATGTACTTGAATCAGAACATATTATACTTCTCAGTAGAAGAACTTCCTCAATCCATCCTAAAGCCAAAATGATTCCCATCATCTCTCCTGCATAAACTGATACTCCACCAGTAATTCTTTTACATTTTTTAATACTGAATTCTGGAACAATGAATGACATCCCATTATTGCTATTTGAGCAGTAATGGGGTGTCGTGGCCAGCTCTGTCTGTTTTCTGCTGCAGCATCTCTTGAAACAGAAGCTGCAGCTCTTGAAGAGGATGAAGATGAGGAGCAGATCTATAATGAGGAGGAAGGCTAGGATGTCCAGGCTGTGGTACTGGTACCAGGTGAGTTTGTGGGCCGGGACCCTCAGGTGTTTGGCTCCTTTGTTCCTCATGGTAAACTCGATCCAGAAGACGGCCTCGTCCCGAGGATTCATGGGTCTGTCATGGTGGATTCTGGACAGTCGCATCACATTTTCTTTGTAGCTGTTGATGGATATTAGGTAAAATGAAGGGAACACATTCTGTAGAGCTACATTTAAAATTTTCCTCCTGTATAAAATATTGAACCAGAAACTAGAACCTGTTTAACTCAACTCTGTCACAGCTGGAGACATTTGTTAAAGAAACAGTGCCATCTAGTGGCATTTAGTCTTTCTACAACATTGTAAATACCCTAAACTAGGGTTCACAAACTTTAAAACAGTTTTGACCCTGGCCAGGGACTTTCTTTGCAAACCCACAGACAACAATACAACATATGTAAACAAAAAGAAACAAAACAAAAACATGTATTTAAATTTCCTCCAACTTTTACTGATTTAGTTTCACTTTAAAATTATTATAATATGTTTACATTTTCTTGCACTACAATCACAAATGTATCGTGTCGGTATTTTATGTGAATGAAGTGGAAGAAAATTGACTATTAAAATTAGAAAAATGTAGTGTACATTTACATTCAGCTCCACCAACGCATTACTTTGAATCACCACATTTTGCTGCATGTTATTTTCTTTTTTTTGGTTCCCTACCGAACTATCAGGTGTGAAA
The DNA here is from genome assembly GCF_002775205.1 of Xiphophorus maculatus. NCBI lineage: Eukaryota > Metazoa > Chordata > Actinopteri > Cyprinodontiformes > Poeciliidae > Xiphophorus > Xiphophorus maculatus. The sequence continues at coordinate 8,185,728 of NC_036454.1, read as the reverse complement.
ACACCATCATTCTTGGTTCGAATGCAGATGTGAACATCAAGCAGACTGGAGACTATATCCCTGGGCATTCTGGGTAAATACAACAAAAACAAACCCACAAGAGTCTTGTTCTAGTGGGAGAAATGGCTCGTTGTCTTTTACCAAAGATGAAATTTAAATCCTACCGCCATTAAAATCTGACACTATTCCATTTTTGTTTTCATTTTTTCAAGAAGGAAGTTGCGCTCATGTCTTTTTTTTTTTTTTTTGAGGTTTCTGTGTCGTTTCCTTAACGTTCCCCTCCTTCCACAGGCAAGGAGGGGAACAGGTTTTGGTGTGAAACAGAACTGCAGCAGCTGAAAATGTCAAAAAATGTTCCAACTTTGGTCCCCAATCGAACCGAATCTATCAGGTGTGAAAACCCCCTAAAGCTGTGCACTTCGTCCCCCTCATTAACATTGTAGATCCCCTTCTGACGCTGGATTCAGGGGTGGCTGGAAAAACAATGGCTATTTGAATACTGAATTCAATCCCTGTTGAGCGAGTCAGCATCCATTCACACCGCGAATGTCTTCCGTTCTCATTCCTACACCTCCCCCTGGTGGGACACAGCAACCTGAGATGGAAGCAGCAAAAATCCTTGATTTCTGATTTATTTAAATTAAATTTTCATAGGAATTTACTGTGCATTTGCTCACATTCCTGCTGCTTCCTCTGCCTCCTTTGCACCACTTGCTGAGGGTTACAGAGTGTTGCCTTTTGAAGTAGACATTTGCATAATCAGATTAGGGTGGGTGATTGTCTCTGTGCGCCCCCTGCTTCCTTCACAGGGTGCTCCAGAGGAGAGAGGGTGCTGTCCAGCCCAACAATGGAGGACTCCCCTCCTCTGGCAGCGGACACGCAGCCCTTGCACCTGCATCTTCTGCTCCCACGTCGCAGGTCGATTACAGCCGCTGCTCAGCCCCGGACCTGCTGAGATTGGGAGGAGGAGGAGGAAGAGGGCGGCTCGAGTGCGATGGGAGAGGAAGGGCAGGGGTTGAGCTAAGATATTTAAACATGCAAAGAGTGAATTGGCTTTAAGGGGATAAAGAGCTCAGGGCCTATCGGCTGGCTCCCAGCTCCAGAAACGCTCTCTTTATGGAGCCGGGAGAGCGTGGGGCTGCCTGCGCCGATCTGCTCCATTGTGATAACGGATTCAGACAGCATGCCAGACGCTGATAAGGAAATGTGCTCTCAATAGACGATTACCCGCATGCTCGCGAAGGAATAGTCAATCAGGAAGATGCGGAGGGAGTGAGAGGCATGCAGATTTGTTGTTATGTTGGGTTTTTTTTTACACATCAGGTTTTTCCTAACTCTGCAGAAAAACCGTAATGTTCCGACCTGATTGGGAGGAATCTGTAAATAAAGTGTTACCATGACAGCATTTTTACCTCATATTCCAGTTTTCAAAGAAACCACAAAGCTTATCACTGCAAAAACACAAAATCCTACCAAGTATTTTTGTCTAGTTTATAGTGAAAATATCTTAGTTCACTAGAAATAAGACAAAACCTACTTGGAAGCAACTTTCCAGCAATAAATAAGAGCTTGTTTTAGGTAAATTATTCTTTAGTATTGATGAAAAATGCCTAGTTCCACTGGCAGATTATTTAACTTATAACCAAACATTTTTACCATGTTTAAATTAAAATAATCTACCAGTACAACCAGCACTTTATTTATCAATATTAAGGAATTATTGACTTGAAACTAGTACATATTCCTGAAAAGTTACTTGTAATTTAGTTTTGTCTGATTTCAAGTGCACTTAGATATTTTTACTTATTTTACCATAAATACTTGGTAATATTTTGTGTTTTTCCAGTGTTACAAAGGTTCAGCTGTCATTTCTCTCCAGTCGTTGAGTCCAGCTGCTCTCGGCTTCGTTTAGTCAGAGTTTAACTCCCCCGGTTGAAGAGCCTGCAGTCAGATCAGTGTTTACTCTTCAGCTCAGTTAGCCGCCATGTTTGGTCTGAGGATCGGCTCAATAGATGGTTAAGCAACTAAATGTTGGCCAGGCAGCTGAAATGAACCGACTGCTGCCGTTAGCTCAGCCGTTAGCAAGACAACAAATCAGAAAATCACACATGTCTGTGGTAGCAGTTGGTAATTCTCAGGTTTTCATTATGGAAAATTTTCACTTTTCTGTAAAGGCAGCCTGGAAAATCCTGGAAAAACCTGGAAATTTAGTTTCGTAATGTGGATTAAATATCCATCCAACCAGTCAATATCCATCCATCCATTCATCCATCCAACCATCCATCCATCCATCCATCCATCCATCCATCCATCCATCCATCCATCCATCCAACCAACCAGTCAATATCCATCCAACCATCCATCCATCCAACCAACCAGTCAATATCCATCCATTCATCCATCCAACCAGTCAATATCCATCCAACCATCCATCCATCCAACCAACCAGTCAATATCCATCCATTCATCCATCCAACCAGTCAATATCCATCCAACCATCCATCCATCCAACCAACCAGTCAATATCCATCCATTCATCCATCCAACCATCCATCCATCCATCCATGCAACCAGTCAATATCCATCCATTCATCCATCCAACCATCCATCAATCCAGTCAATATCCATACATCCATCCAACCAGTCGATATCCATCCATCCATCCATCCATCCATCCATTAATCCAACAAACCACTGAATATCCATACATCCAACCAGTCAATATCCATCCATCCATCCATCCATCCATCCATCCATCCATCCATCCATCCATCCATCCATCCATCCATCCATCCAACCAACCAACCAGTCAAAATCCATCCATCCATACATCCAACCAGTCAATATCCATCCATCCATCCATCCATCCATCCATCCATCCATCCATCCATCCATCCATCCATCCATCCATCCATCCAACCAGTCAATATCATCCATTCATCCATCCAACCATCCATACATCCATCCAACCAGTCGATTTTCATCCATCCATCCATTCATCCATCCAAACAACCATCCATCCATACATCCAACCAGTCAACATCCATCCATCCATCCAACCAACCAGTCAATATCCATCCATCCATCCATTCATCCATCCAACCATCCATCCATCCAATCAGTGAATATCCATAAATCCATCCAACCAGTCGATATCCATCCATCCATCCAACCAACCAACCAACCAACCAACCAACCAACCAACCAACCAACCAGTCAATATCCATCCGTCCGTCCGTGTTGTCTTCTTTTAGGTTTATTGTTTTTACATTTACATCATCCTGCTTAAATAACGTTTGTTTCTGTTTTTCTTCCAGGAATTCCTTCGTTCGCTCTCGGCGTTTATGACATCATCCCTCCAGCAACGCCGTCCGCACAACGACCAACTGGACAGCGTTTGACTTCGGAGCGACCTCTGACCTCAGGGGTTACAAGTTAAGCGGGCACATCGAGCCGTTCCTCTGTCAGGCCTCTGGTCAGCGGACAAAGGGCAAAGGTCAGCCTTGTGTCCACATGGCTGCAGAGGAACAAACCTCTGAGCTTTGATGACACAAAGCAGCAGCTTTTCTTCTTTGCTTCAGTGACCACAGTGTGACAATATAAGCGGTCAAAATGGCGGCCATCTTGAAAAATGGCTGTCATCCTGAAATTCAAGTGGTTTTGCTTTTTGAAAATTTGGAAAATTATCTTCATAGTTTCTTTATTTCTGGATATTATGGAAAACAAACTAATAAGGAAAAATATAAATTTTCTACAACTTTATTGAAGTAGGATGAAAATTTAATATTAATTTATATAATAATAATAACTGCCAGGCTTTACAAAAAATAAAAATTTACATTTAGATTAGGAGTGTCTATTTCAGATCGACTTGCAACAAGAGCAGTGAAACGACTCAGAGCTAAACATCAGAAGCCATTTCTTATTGTTTTGTTTCGTAATTGTGGTACTTTTAGATAATTGAACCTTATTTTTAGTTGACGTTTGAGGTGAAAACTTTGAACTCAAATACTAATGTTATTTAGAAATGTAAAAAAAATATCTGGAAATTTATAGCCTTAAAGTGTTGAATGTAATGAAAACTGGGTCAGAACTTCTGTCAGTTACAGTGTTTCTGTGTAAATATTTCACAAAATGCATAAAGAAAAACACCCAAATAATTAACAAATCCTTTATTGAATAAATAGTTAAAATAAATAAGATACTATGTGTCCACAAGTAAATCAAAAATAAATTAGCAAAGACATATAAGATTGATAATTTACACACTCCTCACAGTTGACAATCAGTTCAATATCTTTGGCCATCATATCACATGCATATTTACAAAAAATAAATAAATTTAAAAAAAGCAAAAATTCCTTTGAAATCTGATATTTGTGAGCAATGACTGAAAGCAGATTGTCAGTTTCATCCAAACATCAGAAATTAGCTGCTGAGTTTTGAGAAAAAGGAAGGAAAACAGGAAATCTGGTTTCTCGAAGCCTCAGGAACTTGATAAATGAAAAAAGGTCAGATTAGATATTAGGACTAAGAAATGATGAAAGAAAAATTCAGAGAATAAAGTCATAATATTGTGAGAGTAAAGTTGTATGAGAATAATCAAAATAATATGAGAAAAACGTCAAAATAGTGAGAATAAAAACAAAGTCTCGAACAAAGTCGTACGAGAATAAAGACATAAATTCCCAGAATAAAGTCATATTGTGACTTTATTCTGGAAATACTACAACTTTATTCTCATATTATTTCTAATTTATTCTCAATATTTTGACTTTATTCTCAAAATATTAACTATTCTCATATAATTGTGACTTTATTCCTGTATTACTTTGACTTTATTCTTGTAATTTTCTTATTTTTAATTTTCTTAGCATGGTCCTAGTACTCTGTTGTTGATTGAGTTGTGGTATTTTAAAGGAAAAAAAAACTAAAAGTGCTTGTTTGCAGTCTGGAGACGTATCTGAGCCTTCATCTGTTGCTCATTTAATCTAAGTCAGAATAAGAAAATCCATAATCCTCCATTTTCCTCATTGGAAAACCAGGAATTTTTGCGAAATTAAATCAGTTCCAGCAACAAGGGATGCAAACATGGAGACACGAAGGGAACGTGGGACACTTCCATGCAAAAAACGTATAAATTGCTCCTGGAAATTATATTTTATAAATAATTAGCGTCGCAGGAGGGACGCTTCTCGTCTTCCACAACATAACAAGTTTTTATTCCCCCGTTAAAAAAAACAGTTTGAAAAGTCCTCCATGTTCTTCTCGTCTACCAGGCCTCGGAGCTGTCACTCCTGGATCCGGGCGACGGCGCCTCGGTGTCGCTGGTGGCGGTCCAGGTTCGGGGAGGCGAGTGCAGCCGCTCCATGTTGCCCCTCAGGAAGCTGAGTAGGGCGGTGGAGGAGTGGCCGGCCGGCTGGCCGCTCTGGCTCTCCAGCAGCTGCACCAGGAAGTTGATGTAGCGCATGGCCAGGCGCAGGATCTCGTTCTTGCTCAGCTTCTTCTCCGGAGGATGGGTGGGGATGAGCTTACGGAGCTCTGCGAAGGCCGTGTTGACGTTGTGCTGGCGCCAGCGCTCCCTGGTGTTGGTGAACACCTTCCTGGTCATGATGCTGGAAGGTAATCGGGATTGAATGAAGCCTTTTAGCACAGTTTATTCATCTGTTTTAGATTATATTGATTCAATATTTATGCTTTGTGTAAAAATTTTAATCTTACTAAACATACAGCTCTGGAATAAATGAAGAGCCCACTGCACTGAAAACCTCCCAGTCATTCCACCAAATATTGGTTTCTGAACTCTTCCTGAGTTAAAACATCAGCATTGTTGTTTCTAAATTAATATAAACTTGTTTTCTTTGCATTATTTGAGATCTTAAAGCACTGCATCTTTTTGGTTATTCTGATCATTTCTCATTTTCTGCAAATAAATACAACATTTTTGAGACATGTCAGGAGTTCATAGAATAAAAAAACAATGTTCACTTTATTCAAACCTACACCTAAAAAAACGTAAAATCAGAGAAACGGATCATTTTGAGTGGTCTCTTACTTTTTTCCAGAGTTCTTTTTGGTCTAGTTTCTAGCACAAATATCTTAACTAACTTGAAATAAGACAAAACTAACTTACAAGTAACTTTTCAGTAAGATATATGAGCTTGTTTTAAATAAATAACTCCTTAATAATGATAAAAAGTTCCAGTTCAACTGGTAGATTATTTCCCTTATAACGTGGGAAAATGTATTGTTACGAGTGAAATAATCAGACAGTAAAACCGGTCATTTTTCATCAATATTAAGTAATAAGTTACTTAAAACAAGCCACTATAATTAATTTAAAAGTTACTTGTGAGTTAATTTTGTCTTATTTCAAGTTATTTGTAGAAATTGGACTAAAAATATTCACTTTGTGTTTTTGCAGCTCTACAATGTCTTTAGTTAAATTTAGTATCAGACAGGAATGTGACTGTTTTCTGTTTATATGTTTGGTTTCTGTTGGTACACATTAGATTTTGCAGCATTGAATCATATTAAGAACAAATTTCAGTTGAAGGATTATTTTATCCTTTTAAAGGTATTTTAGGAAAAGTTGCAGAAACAGTGTGTGTCTCATGGCTTTATAGCTGATTTACGACCTGAGTTTTTAATTTTAAAGACAGTTTTGTTGTTGTTGAGTGACGGTGTTTATTTGTTAGTGACTTCTTGTATCTGTTCTGCTGTCACAACTCTCTTGTGAAAATATATTTTGAATCTCAAGGAGTTTTTAAAATTCTGGTTAAATAAAAGTTGATGATAATTTATTGTGTATTTCTGTATCATGAGTCCAGTTTTTATATAAAGCACCTTTAGGTAAAATTTCCTCAAAATCTATATAAATGCGTTCAATGTCATTTCAATTCAGTTTAATATACAAGTTAATTGAAATTATGTAAGTATATAGATCTGAACAAATGCATTTTACAAGACACTTTGCTGTAAGTAATCAAATTAATCTAATAATATAGAAAAATTACAAATTCAATCTTGGCTATAAATATGAATTCAATTTAAAAAGATGCATATTTTATATTTTTATCTTTGAAAATAGCATATTTGTTCAATGTTCAGCCCTGATCTGTGTGTAAGTTTTTGTAGAATAAGTTGTTTTTTTAAATTCATGATCATTTAGTGAAAAATATTGAGTGAAATTATTTTCAGCAGGTTTTCTTGCAGAAAAAGGCGAATTTTCAAAAAAGAAAAATATAATTTTCTCCCACTATTTTTTATAAATGACATCTATAACCAAAGCAAACATGAAAAATATGAAATATCTGACCTGTTTGTGTAGAAATGTGCAGAAATCTCAGAAGGCAGGGCTTTTGTCCGCAGGTCTGGGAGTCCTTGGTCGAGGCTGCGCTCACCAGAGCCTCCTCATCCTCACTGGATCCGGTGGAGCGAGAGGGAGAGAGAGGAGCCGGGGTGAGACGCGGCGCCTCCATCCCACCTTTTATAGCCGGACGCCCCCATTGTGTGACGTGTGTCGTGGTGGTGCTTCATTGTGGTCGCTGCTCAGTCCCCACCTCCACCTCCTTTATTGTTATTGTGAATAAATTGATGTGAATTATTGATGTTGCTCTGCGGAGGTCGTGACTTTAGATGGTTTTAAAATGATTTTATCAGGTTTTTGTGTTCAACTTTTAAAATGACTGAAAGTAGGCCACCTTTAAGGTGATTGTTTGTGTCATTTAATCCCTGAATGATCCCACTGAAGGTCATAAACTCCTATTGAGGTGAAACTGAGACGTTCGGATCGTTCTCTTACTATTCTGGACACTGATTCCTTTCTGCTCCTCTGACATTAGGTGTGGACGCCCCACCAGGAGAAAAACCTGCTGCTCTGCCTTTAAACTCAGCCTGATTGGCCCACAAAAGGTAAAAACACCACATGCAGATTGACAGTCGAACAATATGTGTTTTGTTATGACTACGGTAATCTTGTAGAGTGATTCCAAGGGGCCACACATAAATTAGAGGAAACATGGAGGCCAGAGTCTGACTCCCATCTCAGCGGCCACTCCGCACTTCTTTATTTTCCCTTCAACCCCCGTTCAGATGAAATAACAAGTCCAGTTTAACCAATTGTCACTGTTTCTTTTTACACCCTTCAAGTGTTGTTTCAAAGACGCAGCCTTCCAGAAAACCGTGTGTGTGGAGTAGGAATTTACATAATCCGATTAGGCGGCGGGATTAGCCGAGGGCCTGGAGAACGGGCCCCGATGGGGCCGTTTGCTCTGAATCGCCCATTCATGGGTACTGCTGCACGTCCGAGAGATTGCACCTGCAGGCCGCCGTCCGCCTCCACTCAGGTCTGCAGACGCACTCGGAGTCAGGTGGTTCAGTTTGGTGACGCAATGCCCCGACCAAAACCCTTTAAAGGCACGCCATCTTGATTATTTACATTTGTAACATTTTGCACAACGCAACCCTGCCACACTGGCTTAATCTTTTTCACATTTTGTCAGGTTTCATCCACAATCTTCAATGTGTGCAGGGGGATTTTTAAAATGTGACGGAGCAACACAAAGTGGTGATGGAGCTGAACGATACGGCTGAAAAACTCACCACAATATAATCGTTTCATATCAGTCGATAATTATTGATTTTTGTTTTAAATATCTGAAATGCTGCCAAACTGTTGGCGTGAACTTTACTGCTTTATCCAATTTTTTCAATCCACGCTCATTTTTTTTGCACTTTTCAGAAGTTATGATGCCTCATAACTTAGACTGCTGCTGCTCAACAGGTAACCAGAGACTGGTTGCCTAGTGACTCCATACTCTGGTTGCCTAGCAAATCTGCTTCTTTTTTTTTTTTTTTTTTTTTTTTTGCCTTATTACGACCTGTGTTAAGGTCATATTAATTTATTAATACAGGTCATAACAGTCTGAAAACATTTCGGATTCTTAAATGCGACTCAGGCCGCTTGGATATCCGGTACCGATCCAAATGTGACCTGAACGTCATTGATATTTGACAAACGTCACTATTCTGCGCCCTGATACTCACAAGCGGGAAGAAGAAAAACAACCATGGCGGACTAGAATGAGGATTAAGTTGTTAAAGTGCTGCTCCGGTCGGACAACAACGTCAAAATCGTAAGCTATGCTCCGCTGTTAGCATCCATGTTTACTTGAGCACTTCTGCTTTTTATAGCGCTCTGTGAGTGACGTTATTGCGCCCTCTACTGCGCATGCGAGGTACTTTTAGGTTCTTCACGCCGGAGATCACGTTCAAGTCACTTATAGTTTGAAGTTTGAAGTTTGAACGATCACGACAAAAAAAATAAATAAATATGGGGAATTTAGCATTAAGACATGCAATGTGAACGTAGCCATAGTCTCCTTCTCACCCTTAATTAATATAATAAAAAGTTATTAGTAAATTATAAAGTACTTATAGATAAATTCAGGTCTACGGAACTATTTATTAGCCTTCTATAATCAAAGTTAGTAACTAGTTACATTTACTTAGTTACATTTACCTGAGTAACTATGGGAAAAAATTACTTTTAGGAGTATTTTTACTATGCTGTATTTTTACTTTTGAGTAATCATTAGGAAGTATTGCTTCTCTTACTTGAGTAAAATGTCTGGATTTTCTACACACTGAATGAAAAACAAATGTTTTAATCAAAAGTTCACCAGACAAAAACACACACAGGCAGATTTTATTAGTTTTTTTTTATTAAAAGAAACTGATTTGGAAAAATTTGCCCGATTTTATTTATTTTTTATTGATAATTATACAAATTATTGTCATTTTGGTCCTTAAAATACCAAAATTTCCACTTAACATTTTGTTTTGTTCCATCTGACGATGTAACTTTTAAATATTAACAATTTGATCAGTTACTCAGGATTTGAATAGACCTTTTAACAAATACCTTTGTACTCTTGAGTAAAAATATGTTCAAGCACTACTACTAGAGTATGATTTTTAGGTACTCTGCCCTCTGCCTATAACAGAGCAGAGTACCAAAGTGGTACCTTCATATTTATGGGTTTCTTTAACTTTCGTTTGGTCCTGATCTGTAATCCGACCCGGAGGTCGTATTCCTCAAAAACTTGAAAACACACAGGTGACGGTTTAATTGCCGTCTGCGATGAGAGATAACGGCAGTGTGACCTTTCCAGCTGAATCCAGAGTCAGACCCGGTCGGGTTTAAACAGCCTGTTAATTCCCACATTATCTCTGCCGGCCCATTCACTCCAGCGCTCAAATATGTTCAGGAACCATTACTGCACCATTAGGCCGCTGTTTACCTCGCCCTCAAAGAGAGACTCCGTTGACCACCCGACCAGCCGCTTTTGTTCCTGAGCAAGTAATAAAACGAGCCATTCCTCTCTCTTTGTCCGGCCGCCGCTCGGAAGGCCGGGCCGAGGCGCAGAAAAGACGGCGGCGGGTTATTGATGGCGGCTCGGCGGTGGCTGGCCAGAGGCCGAGAGTCCCCAGGGCTCTTTGTCTGGGGATCATTCCTGGGGGAACTGGCTTCAGTCTGCTGGCTCGTGCAGATAAGCACTCTCTTCACACGCTGAGAGAGCACGATAAGGGGATTGCTTCACTAAATTATATATAAAAAAGAATCCCCACCAATGGAGCTGCTAAAATGAGAGACTTTATCAGTGGAGATGGGAAAGACCCTCAATCCCAGCCCTCCACCCATAAATCACTGCTTCCTCTGCCACTGAGCGCGCTAAAAAAATGAACAACCAACTGCAACTTTTACTTTAACCATTTAATTAGGGCTGCAGCTAACCACTGTTTCAGTAATCAATTTAATAATCACATTAAAAATGGGAAAATTCTGCAGATCTTTTATTTGACCACATAAGCCTTTTCATACAATTTTAGAAATGCATTTAAAGTGCTGATAAATAAACGAATTACTTTTCTTCCAAAAGAAAACATTTTGTTGCACAAAATGCAGTAACAGCATTCCTTTAGTGAATGCTTGATCGTTAGTAAAATAAGCTAAAGAAATCCTCCTAACATTTTAAAAGTTCAGCACTTTCTGCTTCACTCATCAATACAACGTAGAGCCGATCTATTGATTATAAGCCAACTAATAATTAGATAACAAAAGCTACTTAATAGGATTTTCAGGTGAAGGAGTTCTGGCAGAATTTATTTACAAAGTTTGTTTTTAAACCTTAAATGAAAATATTTTTATTTTTATGTGCTCTGAATATGTTGTTTTTTTCAGAAAATGGCCTATTTTAGAATCTGTATATTTATTGGTTGACGATTATTTCAGTAATTGATTCATCACAATTAATCCTACATTTAATATTTACTACTTATTAATTGAACCTCTTTATGCCAGTAAATGTTATATAAATATGTTTTTCAATGTAAAACTTTAACAAAAACTTTATATTTATTTAAAACAAACTTGTTCACTGAAGACAGTTTCCAGAAATTTCACTCAAGAGCAGCAATACTTTTATACTGCATAGTACAAGGGGAGACTGTGGCTCTATGGTAGAGTAGTCGTCTTGTGATCGGTAGGTTCGATTCCAGCTTCCACATGTCAATGTGCCTCTGGGCAAGGCACTTATCCCCAAATTAAGTAAATGTGTGTGAGTGTGACTGGGTGAATGTGACTCTAGTGTAAAGTGCTTTGAGTGGTCAAAAATGACTGGAAAAACGCTAAATAAGTTCAGTCCATTTACAAAATACTCCTAGAAGTATTTTTTCCAAACGTTACTCAAGTAAATCTCAGTAAATGTAATTAGTTACTACTCAACTGGAGGAAGTAAAGGATATGATTTAATCCACTCATAATTTCTCCCAGATTAACAAGACGAGCTGATCTCATTTTATTAAATCTTTTCTGTGAAAATCTTTCAATTACAATGAATTACATATGAGTGACATGTTTTACATCACAGCTACTGAATTTACTGTTTCATTACATTTGAATTTATTTTTATTATTAACTTTTAAAGTGGAACTGGTAAAACTCATAAATATGGAACAGTAATGTTGGAAAAATTTACAGCTACAATAAAAAGAAAATCTTATTGTTAAAAGAAGATTAAAACAGTTTAAGCCTCGTCTGTCCGTCCTTTCTGCCGGGAACCCTCTCATAGCTCAGCCTTCCCCTCTTCAGCGGCGTCAGCACTGCAAAACAAAACCACTTACATAAGAAAACAATTTATTTTTAGAAACAGAAAACATGAAATAGACATTAGCTGTGTTTCCATTGACCATATAGCTGCACAAATTGACATCTTCAAATCAACTTGCTTAATGGAGACACATCAATTTTTAAAAAACTGATTTGGTGTTTTTTTTAATATTTTTTGTATTGAAATTTGTGGGTTTTTTGCAAAACTGTAGTGGAAACATTTTTCTCAAATTGTACGAGTCCCATGATCAACAACCAATGGTGCAAACCACAAAGATGAGGACAGGAAGTAGTGGGAAGATGATAGTGCTGCATGTTTTTTATGTCTTATCACATGAACTCAAAGTTTTATTACAATATTTTATAGAACCATTGTGATAATGATACAAGTGTCAATAAGAATTATTTATTACATTTACTCTTTGTGACTGAGTGTAACAGCAATCAGCTGCTCTTGAAAAAAATTGTAATATTATTTTTTTGGACACCAGTCACATAAAAAAGTGTGATTTGTACCACTGAGCTGCTCACAGTAACTGCATTAACACTAATCAAATTTTAACATTTATTGATTCTCTCAATGAAAAAACTGTGGAAAAAATTGTAAAATTAAAAATCCCAACAGTTGAATAAATTGAAATTTATTTTAGCAGCATTAAATCAAAACTCTTATAGTAATAAATTTATCGCGATAAATGGAAAACGATATAATTGCCCAACTCTAGCAAAACTTATTTTAAGTGTTTCTTATTTAATGGAAACGACGCAATTAAGAAATTAATTGATTAGCAAAATATCAACAAAGTTTTGCTTGTTTGTAGTGGAAACGCAGGAAGTGAGCGGCTCTGACCGGATTCAACCAGATCGGCTGCGTCTCCGGTCCTCTTCCTCTCCTGACCGCTCCAGAACTTGGATCCAAAAGAAGAAGAACCGCTGCTGGTCAAACTGTGATAGCTTTGATCCAAGACGGCCGGCGTAGGAGGGCTCTGACTGAAGATGAAGTGAGCGCTGTGGGGATGCTGGAGGTCACTGTAAGAGGTGTGACTGGAACTGAACCGAGAGTCCAGTAGAACCGGGCTGTTTGATGTCTGAAGGTAAGAAATATCGGGGGAATCTCTTGGGGCCCACAAATCACCGACTCGTTCAACGATTCTCCCTGCCGCTCCAGCTCTGCCTCTCCACACAGGAAGCCTCTCCTCCTCCTTCCAGGGATCTGGACCGGTCCGGTCCTTAACCGGACTCCCAAAGGAATCGTTCAGGTCCAGTTTGAAGTTCGAAGACTCTGGGTTCTGGTTGGGGAACAGGTCCTCTGGGTTCATAGCTTCACATAGGAAGCTGCTGTTAGGCTCTGGATGCAGAAGGTTCATGAACTCGGACTCAGTGCCGAAGGTCTGAGCGGTTCTGAAGGGTTGTTGGTTTGTCTGGTTAATCTGAGGGGTTGCTGGTTCTGTGTTGCTCAAGTACAAGGAAGTGATGTCACTGAACAGCTAAAAACAGGAAGAAGAGAGGTGAAATAAATCACTCATGCAGCATATATACTGTATATATATATATATATATATATGTGGTTTCCAGATGCTTTTCATCTGTTTGCGTTTCGTAGACATAAATGAAGCCTCTTCTGTGCATGTCTTCACTGCAGTGGCTGTCTGCAGGGAAGACATGTTTGTCAACAGCCTTCAGTGTCTGCTGCCCGTGCATCAAGTAGGTGTAGAACTGGGCTGGGTCAGAACCACAGCAGATGACGGAGGACAGGTATTATCGCTCCGTTCCACATTCTCCTGTGTCATCAATGCTCGGGTTGGGAATGACTCTGTGTTTTGAGGAATTACACCTGGCCGACTGTGGCAGAAAAAAGACCAGAACATTGTTGTCGGTGAGGCAGTGTTTGTGATTTAACACTGAGCAGCCTAAGCAACAACGTTTGAGCCCTAAATCCACCCAAAAGCTAAAAAGAGATGCTATGTTGTCTGGCGATGTGGAAGGTGGAAGTACAACCAGGGGGCCGTTACTCAGCAGCTCTAAGGAATCCATTTCACATGTCGCACAAGTGCTTGCACTGTACAACTCCCTATCTGTACCGCCACCAAAAGAGTCGAGCCAGACCAACACAGATTCCAGTAAACACGATATCTCAAAGTCTTTTCCTGTGATAAAATAAAGCAGAGGCAGCGCGCAGAGGCTTCAGCCGTGTGATTGGTCCGCTTTCCAGCTTTAAATATTATTATATTTTAGGAATAAATATGCTCTGCCAGTGAAACAACAGATCTTGCAATCCAGCTTGATTAAAAAATATATATATTTTTAACATTTTTTCCTAAAAACAAGCAACGCTTGGCCTGGCGGGGGGGCTAGTAAAGCATGGCGGGCCGCCAGGCTTATATTACACTGGGGAAACCCAGCACTAATCTTTTTTTTGTGCAGCATTATTTATTTTCCAGGCAGATAGCGACATTTTACAGCACAGTCAAGTAATTATGTTACCTTCACTTGTTCAAATCAAAGATGACTTAAAAGAAGTTTGACTTTGTAAACTAATTCCTTGAAATTGTGCCTCTGACTCTTTAAGAAACCTTTAGTCTTTCAGAATCGCAACATGTCTCCTATATTAACCCTTTAACGTTTTTACCGGCGTTGTTCTGAGAAGTAGCTTCTATAATGAGCTCAGCTGATGTGCAGTTCCACTAGTTGGCTGTTTGCTAATTGCTGCTGGCTAGTCTGAAGGAGCTGAGTGGAGAATTTGTAAGGAAAAGGTCCCTAAAAGTCGGTTTTACATATTACTGCCCCTTTAATAGTGGCGGCGTTACCTTAAGGACTTTCTGTGGGACTTCAGGAAGTAACAGTGAGAGCTGAGGCAGGTCGGCCCCCAGGAGCCACTGCAGGGAGGGAGCTCTGCTCAGCATGAGCTGACCGACCAGAGGACTGACACACGGGAACTGGGACAGACACGCCTCTTCCTAAATGAAACAACACGCAGCATCTTTACAGCTACATTTAACTAAACTTACAGACCGTTTGCTGAACAACTTTTATCATGCAGTAGGAAAATTCAAACCTAGATGATTTATTAGAATAAAACTCAAATTTTTCTCTCAAGTTTGAATCCTTGAACATTTGACTTCAAGTGTCCAAAGACACTTATAAAGCTAAGATGTGAAAATTCAAAAACATTTAAAGCTTTTTGGTGAGTGAACTTCATAGGAAACTACGACGGAGTATTAGAGCCAGACTAAGAGATTTTCTTTGTTGGAAATTATTAAAGTAATAATATTATCAGCATAAATAGGCCTGTCACAATAACAAAGTTTGATGAGCAATTAGTTGTCTCAAAAATTATTGCGATAAACGATAATATTGTCTGAAGACCTTTTTACACTGATTTAATGTAAATTACGTAATAATGCATGCGATTTCCTGCCAAAGATAGATACACTTTATTTTCAAAAGAATATTTAACACTGGAACTGATAAACAAAATAAACAAAACAACCAAAAACTAAAATAAAATGGATTCTCAGTCTCCATTAACAAAAAAACACACTTGAATAAAAACTAAACAACATAAAGCCAAAGTGGAAATAAATAATGCATTCAACTAAAAGAGTGCAGATTATGAAGTCTGTATATTATGTTGCCCTTCAGTAATAATTAGATTTAAATAGAGAAAATTGGCACATCCTACTAGCTGATGCAATAGTTCACGCTACAAGATTTTTTGCCCCAATTTTTCCCCTTACGACAATCTTAGATCTTTGGTCGTTCTCTAAGATTGTCGCTTGGTGCAGGTAGTTCATCCTGTAGTGTGTGGTGTGTTACGGAAGATCGTCCACTCCAATCTAAATCAGGGGTTTTTTGTACATCTTTATTCTCATATTATTATGATTGTATATTGGTAATATTATGATTTTTTTTCTCATATTATTCCAGTTTTATTCTTGTATTATTACAGCCTTATACTCATAAAATTACTTTGTTGTACAACTTTATTCTTGCGTTTTTTTGACTTTATTCTGATAATATTATGACTTTTCTTGTATTATTTCGACTTACTGTTGTACAACTTTTCCTCACTATTTTATGACTTTTTTCTCATATTTTATTTATTTTTATGTCTCTAATACCTTGTCGTGGGAAACAATTCCAATTAAGCATCGTTGAAATATTTAAAGCATTTTTCAAGAGAAAACCAAACCTAAATAATTTATTTATGTCCTTATATACTGCAGGAGAGGAGCAGAGATGCATTTAAACATTAAATATAATAAAACTTGAGTTTAGTGTCACCTGAGAGGGGCTGACAGTCAGCCAGTCTCTGTCCAGGTAGCTCACAGGATCTCCATATTTGGACATCAGGGAGCTGAAGCAGATCTGATTGATAAATTCGGCCATTTCCAACACTTCTGACACAATCAGCACCTGAAAACCAGTTGAGAGAACTAACTGGAAACAACTGGTGAAACTGTGATGGTCATATTTTAGTAAATAACACTGCAACACAATAATACAACAAATTAAACACTTTCTATACCTGAACAGTTTGCTTGTTATTAATATAATTATGAGTCCCTAAGACATAAAGTCATATTCAGTAATGTAGAATATTACTTAAAGGTTCATTTATTTCAGTAACTGAAACCCACAATGTAGGTTAAGTTAATTATGATGCTTTTTCATTTACAGCTGATAAAAACACAAAGTTTAGATTAGAATACTACATCCAATCAGACCAAAATAAACTTATTAAACTAGAAATGTTGCTTAATTAAAACTATGTACACACTGCAAAAAACAAATCGTACCAAGTATTTTTGGTCGAGTTTCTAGTGCAAATATCTTAGTAAACTTGAAATAAGACAAAACTAACTTACAAGTAACTTTTCAGCAAAAAATAGGAGCTTGTTTTAAGTCAATAATTCCTTAATATTGATAAATATGTAATAGTTATAAATCAAATAATCTGCCAGTGGAATAAGACATTTTATGAAAAAACATTTTTCTCATAATTTATGGCTTAAATATTTATTCTTGAAAAATTACTTGTAAGTTAGTTTTGTCTGATTTTAAGTCTACTAAGATATCTAAAATAGAAACTAGACCAAAAACAGTTGGTAAAATTTTATGTTTTTGCAGCTAATTTATTAAATATGACTGTTCATTAAAACTTTAACATATTTTAGTTTTTTATTGAAGTGAGCCACTCCAGGCAGAAAACCTAAAAACATTTGTGTTTCTACCTTCACATCCAGCTCCTCGGACTTCATGCCGAACAAAACCAGAGACGAATAAACCAACACCAAGTTGCTGAAGGTTTCGCTTGAAAACCTGCAATTACACATAAACTTTAAAGTACAACTTAGTAGGTTCTAAAATACTCTTAATTTATTTAGAGGTAAGTCTGGTTATCCAAAAGAGGCTTCAGTTCACAGATTCATTAAAAAAAAAAAATCATTAAAATAATAAATTATTTTAATTTATTATTAAACAAGTTTAGATAATAAGCTGTAGAACTGGATGATATGGCTGAGGTTCATATCAGTCGGTATTGATAATTATTGATTAGTTTTTTTTGTCTCAAATATCTGAAATGCTGCCAAACGTCAGAGGAGAAACTCAAACTGCTACTGCACAAGTTACTGAAAAGGCTGTTGCTAGGTAACCAAAGAATGAGTTGCTAGGTAACCAGAGAACGAGCGAGTTAGTTGACTGTTAAATATTCTATATATTCTATATTGAATATTCTATCAAACATATCATCTATTGTTACTGATTTATTGTCCAGCCCTAACAGGTCGTCTCCATACTGGTTAATCCTTTGAGTTTAGGAGCCTTTTTATGCCTAATTAATTGAAAGTTTTGAGTTTAATGGCTTATATGGCAAAAATATTTCTCTGAAATTGTCAGAAAGTGAAGCAACGATGAGTGAAAAACCAGCCAAAGTATGAAGATCTACAACCCCCTCCCCCAAAAAGGTTATTGATCAAATCAAGTTCACCAAGTTATAAGAAGGTCTGCTAATAGGAAGGAAGGACTAGTTAGTGGGTAATGAAGTTTTAGTGAACTCTGACCCTCCGCCCCGGCCGTCAGGGCAGTGCAGGATGAGCCAGCAGCAGCTGTACTGCAGAGAGAGCGCGCTCAGCCTCATCACCAGCCTCTCACTGGCTCGGTCTTGACCCAGTTCATCCTGCTCCTACACACACACCAAACAGCAGAGACTAGATGAGTCAGTCATCAGCAATGATGTCACTTACGGTGGAAAACTGACTGTGTCAGTGACAGACACAACAACCAAAGTCACCACATTCCCTTACTTTAAAACATTAAGCTTTATATGTGGATTTAATACAGACTTTTCCTCTATTTCCATTTAATTCTGTTTGGAGGTGAGGTCAGAGCCTGGAGTTGGTCTGACTAGGTCATAATTAGGTCATAATTATAATTTTTGTTTACGTCCAGATTTACCAAGTCTGACTTTTTATATTGCAGAATTATGACACGTCTAACACCAGTGACATAAAAGTTGAATAAAATAAAACCGTTCAGACTGAAGACGCTTTGCAAGCAATCAAATATTTATCCGAATTAGTATTTAAATGTTGAGGTGGAACAGATACTGGATAGAGACTGGATACACCAGAAGTCTGATGTGTCCGGATACCTGAATGACGATAGCTGTACTTTCGTCTACAGTGATCACGGTGTAGTTATGGATTCCTCCGAGTTTCTGCAAAGTTGGACTGTGGCTCCTCTCCATCACAGTTACACCGAAGCTGCAACACAGACGGACACTCAAAACCCCAAAGCTCCAAGATAAAGTTTAAAGCCAACATTTTAAGACATTTTTCTGGCAAAATTGCATTTCATAGCCAATATTATGACTATATTCTTGTAATGAAACAAAAATGGTCATTGCATGGCCCTGAAACACCACACAGACAGGATGACTAAAGTAAAAGCATTAAAAAATATTTTATATTTTCTGTCATTTGTAATTTTCTTATTAGAAAGAAAGGAGGGGTGTTGATTAAAATCGTAAATAGGATCTGTTGTGAAAAGAATCTGAGCTTTTATTTTGAAGCCCTAGCGGATGTTGGTGCTGTGTGCAATTGTGATGATAACAATAAAGTTGACGATAACTATTAATATTTATAGTCAGCCCCAATAAACTCCATACAGTAACTTCATTTAATCATATTCTCATATTTTCCTGATGCTCTCAATGAACAAACAGTGGAGAAAATTACGACAATAACAATCCTGACAGTTTAGTTTTTTTAAAAACAACAATAATTGGAATTTATTGTGATATCGATAAATCAAAATTCTCATCATGACAAGAAATGTATCACGATAAATGATAATGGATGTAATGAAAGTCTCACCTTGACTCAAGTGTCTGCAGCAGCAGAGGATAATTCAGAAGCCCCTCGGTCACCAGCAACACAAACGGGACGTTTTCCTCCAGACGCCAACAGATTTTCTCTGCGTCTTTAAGGGAAGAAATGGACATTTAGAGAGAAAAATAAATAAACACAACCCTTTAGATCCCCTGCATGTTATTGTTCTATGTGCGCACAATGCTGGAGGGCAAACAGGCTATTCTTTACATGCTGCTGTGGTAGAGCAGTCCAGCTGTTAGCTAAATGAAACCTGGAGATGCAGGTATTGCCAATGTAGTGCAGTGCGCCACATTTAAGGGAAAATAACACAGAAAACCGTTGAAGAATAACTCAAAATTCGTATTCTCATCTTTTCTCGCTTTCTGTGCCGGCTTCTCTATTCGTTACCATAGCAACTGACAACAACGCCACTAATGTACCAGGATTCAACACCAAAAAACACTCAAACTTTTCCCACACAAAGAAAAGAACATTCAGTCCGTTAGTTTTGTGTTCATAGGCTCAGTGTTTATTTTACAATTATTGTAAACGCCATTAGCTAAACTAACACAGATGTGGTAGATTAGCTAATTTACCCCTTCACTAATGAAGGACCCATATTTGGGGCAATAGCCTTGGTTCCAAGAGACTCGAGGGGTCAAAGGTTTAAACTCCTGCTCTAACGATGATCTGTCTGAGTTGTGTCGCCTTTTTAAAATTTTGTAGCTGAACTGAAACGCACCAAATTCCACAGCACATCTACATGTTACGCCTGTCAGAGTCAACTACTTCTCTCCCTCGCTATTTTTTCTTCATTAAAACTTTTTCCTGACTTTGTTATCCAGTTGTCATAGAGTAGCAAAGCACGGTGTCCATTTTCATATATATGTAACAGGGGTACGTTTAAGATTTAGCACATTATGTGCTAGCCATTGTCTGCCAGCAGCCTTGCAGCAGGGATGCTGATGGTTGACAAGCGAACAGGAATCAAACCGGAGTCGGACAGACTGGTGATGAAGGAGAGGCGGCTGATGCTTCGGTCGCTGCAGATCTGGGACCAGCGGGACGGGCCCGGATGGTCAAACTCCACCAAAACTGAGAAGCAGCTCCAGGGAAAATCTGGTCCGATGTTCTCCTCAAATACCAAAACACAATCGCTGCCGCAAACTCTGGGAAAACAGGACAGGAGGACAGAAACACAGTAAAGCTTCTTACAGGAGCCAGCCATTTTTATGTCTTTATTTTTTTTTTATCTTAAAGTAAAATAATAAACCAAAATAAGAGCCAGGCGATACGGTTTAAAAATAAAATCTTATACCATATCCGATTTTAATCTATTTGTTTGTTTATTTCTGTTTAACTACAAGAATATACTCAAAATATTCACAGAATAAACCTAAATAAAACATTAACAAAACAAAATGGCGGCTGTGCTGATGACATCACTATGGAAATCCAAGGAGCGCGTTGGGGAAAAAGTGACCAAATATTAAATTGATTGATAGATAAAACTGATTCATTGCCTGTCTTAGCTGATAGATTCACATCCAGCCTGCTTGTTGTTTCAGCATCATAAAAAACGTAAATGAAGGAAGAAGTCTACAGTTTTGCCCGAATGTAAAAAATAATGACAAACTCTTTTTATAATAAATGTAGTACAATATATCAAGTTTAAATAGTAATTTAACTTAATATAATATGCATGTAATAATTATTCTCACAGTTTGGAAGAAAACACTGATTGAATTTAATATTTTCAGGACCTGCTGACCACAGAGGCGCCGTTCAGTTTCTTCTTCTCCTCATCGGGACAAACTGAACTCACTGCAGCTCCTGCAGCAAAACAACAAACTCAGCTGAAAATGGTTCCAGGTTAATTTATTTTGTGTAAATATTGCAACAGGAAATGAAAGTTAATGAGAATTTCTGCTAATTAAATCTGAAACCTGCTCACCGGTTACTTTGCTCAAGCTGGTGACGACCTTTGAACTGGTTTCATGAGATTCCACAGAGAGAATGATGAGAATCTAAAGAAACGCAGGAACTGATTTATTACTCTGCCTTGCAAAAGTATTTAAAACTTTTGTCACATTTTAGCTACAAACCCCAAAGTACTTTTAGATTTTATGTGATAAACCAACAAAATGGAAATCAAATTTACTTTTATTTCCTCGCTTTCTTCTGCACAGATTTATAGAGTACAATAAAATTACTATTACACTAAATATACAATTAGATAATATAAAACTTATTTTCAAAGAGAGCATCTATGGAAGTTCATTTACACTAATTAGGAAAAAATTTAAACCCAACAGGAAGTCATGACTACAAAAATAAAAGTTTCAATCATAAGAGTCAAAGTCCCAATTTCAACTTCATGCTGCTTTTCAAAGCACGATCGCTCCAGTGGAAGCCCAGATCTCATAATTAAGAATTTTAAAGTCATGACTTTGACAGTGGGCTGCACAGTGGCGCAGTTGGTAGCACTGTTGCCTTGCAGCAAGAAGGTCCTGGGTTCGATTCCCGGCCGGGGTCTTTCTGCATGGAGTTTGTATGTTCTCCCTGTGCATGCGTGGGTTCTCTCCGGGTACTCCGGCTTCCTCCCACAGTCCAAAAACATGACTGTTAGGTTAATCGGTCTCTCTAAAATTCTCCCTAGGTGTGTGTGTGTGAATGGTTGTTTGTCCTGTATGTCTCTGTGTTGCCCTGTGACAGACTGGCGACCTGTCCAGGGTGTACCCCGCCTCTCGCCTGCAACGTAGCTGGAGATAGGCACCAGCAACCCTCCCGACCCCATTAGGGACAAGGGGAGAACAGAAAATGGATGGATGGATGGATGGACTTTGAAAGTTGAAATGACTACTTTCTATCTCAAAATTATGACTCAAAGTAAAAAAAAAATCACTCTGCATCTCAAAATTATGACCTCAAAATTTAAAATTATGACTTTGACTCTCTATGCCTCCCACTGGTATCAGAGTAGACAGGGCCTTTCATAAATGCACGGTTTTAAAAATAAAAACAAACTTTAATATTATGCACTACTTTTGTTTTGATGTATTAAATTGAATCCTATTCATTAATTTCTGAGACTACAATCTGACCAAATGTTGGAAGGTTACAAATACTTTAGCAACTATTTAAATATGCAACAAAATCTTTTGTGAAATCCGACTTTCTCTGTAGAGCTGCTTCCTTTTCTCATTTGCAGCATTTCAGCCAGAAGCTGTTGCAGCTCCAGCAGTTTGAAGTCGGGTTCTTCCTTCCTGTAACTGAGGAAGAGGATGATCTGCAGCCTCTTCCTCAGTTGCCTCAGGCGATGATCCTCACACGTCTCAGCTGCTCTGGTCAGGTACTCTGAAGAGTCACAAAATATCACATGACAACAAATAAAATTGTT
This sequence comes from Xiphophorus maculatus, assembly GCF_002775205.1. Taxonomy (NCBI): domain Eukaryota; kingdom Metazoa; phylum Chordata; class Actinopteri; order Cyprinodontiformes; family Poeciliidae; genus Xiphophorus; species Xiphophorus maculatus. The sequence continues at coordinate 8,162,780 of NC_036454.1, read as the reverse complement.
TCACTTCCTTCACTTTATTACAAAACTTGGTACGGTTTTGGTTTCGTTATAACATATTTCATTATTTAACCCTGTGTGTGTGCGTGTGTGTGTGTGTGTGTGTGGTTTAATGTTTTAATAGGTTTCCAACATCTTTACCTGTGATTAACTTAATTCAAGAACTAGGACTGCGACTCATGATTATTTTAGTAAACGGTTATTCTGATGATTAATTGATTAATCAATTAAACAAATTAAAAATTCAGCAATTTTTTTATCTTACCACTTAAGTCTTTTTATGCAATATTAAAATTAGATTAAACATGCAAAATGCAGATAATCCAATCCTCTTAAATACAATAACATTTATTCCTTCACTGTTTGTTTGATCATTTGCAGCTAAAACAAAATACTTCTAATGTCAACATGTTTATAACTGGAGAGCAAAAGCTGCTTAATAGAATATTTTTTTCACAGAATCTGAGCCAGGTGAAGCTAAAACTGCCACTTAAGGAGTTTTGGAAACAACACATTTACAGACAAAGGTTTATTTCTACCATAAATGCAAAATGTGTATGTTTTTTATACAGTTTTGGAATAATTACCGCATTGAGCGTGTTGTTCTTTCAGTAAACAGCCTTTTTGAGTCTGTTAACAATCAATTACTAAATTGGTTGACGATTATTTCAATAATTGATTAATTAAAACAACTCGGCCTAGAAAACGAATAAATTTATTAATATTAGCTTACATCTCAGGAAACATTTTGTCTAAATCTTCAGAAAAGGTAAAGTTTGATCAATAAAAAACAGAAAACAGGGTATCTCCAGTCAGAGGCTTCTTCAGATTCACTGTAACACAGACTGCTACAGGAACTCTTTCCTGCCAACAGGCATCAGTATCTACAATAACTCTGAAGAATCTGAATTAATGAGTAACAGCAAAATTTCATTTCCCTTTGGGATCAATAAAGTATTTCTTAATTTGAATGTTCACCTTTTGGTTGAACCTGAACGACTCTGCTGTGACGTAAATTAATTGACGATTATCCCAATAATCGATTATTCACGATAAATCCGATTAATCATTTCAGACAGGAGATTTCAGTTCACACTGACCCACAGCAATGCTCAGGTCACACTTCAGCAGCAGCTCTTTGAACGTCACTAACACATGGACGAGAGCAGCCAGGTTAAAAAGCTGCTCCTGATCTGCAGCAATAGGAACACAATTGTGAATATCTGATTAAAAACCATAATAAAATATCAGATCAGTGAAAAGAAGAGCGGTCGTACCTCTGACCAGTTCGGAGCTCCCTGCTGGGGTCCTGCTGAGGGCCCGATCCTGCTGTTTGAGCAGGAAGTGCGTCTGGTCTGGGGTCAAGCAGCTGAAGTCTCCCCACGACGGGAAGTGGAGCCCCAGCTGCCTGGCCGAACTCAAACAAGGCACAGCGACGGCCAGCAGCTCGCCGTAAGCTCGCCGCTGACTCTCTGCAGGGCAGCAGCGACTTTTAGGAACATTTCAGACATTTTTCTACGACGATTGTTCAACAGGCGGCAGTGGATTCATTAGTAAAAATACTAACTATTATTTTAGTAATCGATTATTCTGACGATTAATGGGTTAAAATATTGTCACATTCTGCCACTTTTCTATTTATCAGAAATACTTTTAAAAAATGCTGATAAATAATTTATTAAAAAATGTATATGTTTTATTGTCTAAAATACAACAAAACAGCACTTAGTTTACACTTTATCATTTGTAGCAAAGGATGTATCTGCATCTAAAGAAAATACTTTTAACATCAACAAGTGAAAAACTGCTCGATTTATCAATACCGACTGATCGTGTGATTATTTTTAAGGTGGAACATATTTACAAAGATCTTGTTTGTTAAAATGTATACATTATTGTACAGTTTTGGATTAATTACTGCCAAAGTATTTTGTTCGTTCAACAAACTGCCTTTTTTGAATCTCTTAACTCCAGTTGACAATTAATCAATTACTAAATTAGTTGATGATTAATTGATCATGATTAATCAGATTAATCGTTTCAGCCTCATTTATAACCACTAGTTATTAATGGCACAGTAGTGTTAATAAAACCAATATATTTCTGTTTCTCTGACAGGAAACATTTGATCCAAACGTTCACCTGTTGGCTGAACCTGAATGACTCGGCTGTGATGTTTGAGGTCCGAGTCGCCGACAGGACGACCGTCGATCCGACCCGCCCTCACAGCGGCCGGGTTCTGCTCTCTGACTGCGTCTCCCATCACAGCGAGGCTCACGTACGCTGGCTTCCTGTCAGTCGTCTTCATCTCTTCTGGATGATGATGCTGCTGCTCTGGTGTCTCATGGTTCACCTCTTCTTCTGGTACTATGAACACGATGGAAAGAGATCACAGAGAGAAACTTAACATAAAAAGAAACAGAAATTCTGTTCTTCAATTAACTTTAGAAAGAAGAACTTATGGCACAAATTTGGATGGATTTTCTCTAATCCACACATGGTCATAATTACACATACAGGTAAAATATGAATAATAACTCAGTTAGACGTCCTTTAGTAAACTGCGCTTCTGTAGTCACCAACAAGCTGCTGGTATAATTAAAATATCTGACCACTTTTCTTTTCATATTTAGTATTTTGTAGGGGTGCACCAATTGTGTTTTAGCAAAAGAGGACAGTGGTTGAGTTTTAGACCTTTGTCGAAATAGATGAGACCAGCTTCACATGTGAGTATCAGCCGGTCTCACAAAATTAAGGAAATTGGTGCAGATTTATCGATGCATCTTTACTGAAACTGTTTGTCAAATCGTATCGTCCTGAAAAAGAAAAGTCGAAAGAAATGATTAAAGTACTAAAATCCAAACCGAAGAGTGCCTACGTAAACTTTTCACCGTCACTATAGGAGATCTTTCCGGCCAACAACCATCATTAACTCTGAACATTTTGAATCAATATGAGTTACAATAACATTTAGTTTCCCTTTGGGATCATTAAAGTATTTTTGAATTTGAAATAAAAAAAACAACTAAAACTTTCTGTTGAAGGTTCAGAAAGCATCAATGCATCAATCTAATTCAAATATGATTATTTGATAACTGACAAAAAATTAAACCTTTTTATTTTAAATAAACCAAGGCAACACAAGAGAAAAAAATGCTAATTTAAGTGTTTTACAATTATAAGAAGAGCTTGGTAAAAACCTTAAAGACTTTGAATTGTTGTTGAATGTGGAAATGTTCCTCAAAAACACGTTCCTAATTTCTGGCACTGTGCTGAATTTTTAGTGACAACTTTCTCCTTACAGAGTCGGCTACAATTTTAGATTATTGTCAGTGTTTACAGAAGCTTTTCAGCCTTTTTGTTGTTATTAAAACTGTTATTATTATTTAAAGTAAGAAAAGCTCTGCTGTATTAACTGTTGAGGAGAAAAATGTTAAATAAGCTGTAAACCACAGGGGGATTTTTTTTAGAGAAAAGGAGCTGATAACTGTGTGGCTGTACCTGCAGAGATGCTTGTAGTTGCACCAGCTGCAGCCAGCTGCTGCGACCTCAGCGTCATGAAGTCGGACAGAGGGTCCAGGTTCTTCTCCGGTCGATGTTTCGTGAAGATCAAACTCTTCTGATTATCTCCGATGTTTGATCTGGAGGGCAGAGAGCAGCCAGAACCGCCGGAGCTCCTAAACCAATCAGCTACGCCACTGCTGACGTTGACGAGCGCAGGAGAACCGGCAGCAGGTTCCGAACGTGTCTTCTCTGGACCGGTGCTGGTGGTGCTTCGTTCCCAACTGTTTGGGCCGACGATGTGTTTCGAGGACAAGAACCGGGGTGAACCAACAGGGCTTTTTTTTAGGAGATCGGTGTTGTTTGGAGAATCCACATGGAGAAATTCAACTAAAAACAAATATTAAAGGAGACTTATTATGCTTCCTTGAACAGGTTATGTTTATGGTTTTTCCCTGTATTTGTTGCATATATATGTCTGTATGTTTATATATATTTGTTTTTATTTAATCATAATTTAGAAAGAAAGAGAGGAAGAAAGAAAGAAAGAAAGGAAGGAAGAAAGGAAGGAAGGAAGAAAGAAAGAAATCTCTTTTATCTCTTTTAAGAAGATAGAAAGAGATTTTATCTTCTTGTCCCTTTAAATCCTAATAATCTGCTGCTGGCCACGGCCCCTAACTCAACGTTTGCATTTGCAGCTGAAAACTGCTGTAAACAAATGCAATATTACAAACATACATGTTTGAAAAGCAAAAGTAGAGCCTCCTGTACAACCAACAAGAATGCAGCACATGGTTTCCAGAGGATAAGTCAACAACAAATCACTTGTCTTTTCCACCAGCCATTATACAGCATAAAGCGGTAAAACCAGCTGACCAAATGTGCTGGAGCACTGCTGTGGTTGCTAGGTAACCATAGCTGGGCTCTGCTGATTTGTTACATTTGAAAGTTTTATGAAATGGATAATTTTTTAGACACCAAAGGCCATTTAACTTATTGTGAAAAAAAAACAACAACTGGGTGATTTTATTTTTTAAGCATTTGGATTGTTTTCAGAAGTCGCTAAGACCCAAATGGAAGTACAAAAATGTGCAAAAATAATGTATATTTCTGCTTACTGGCTTATTTATATGTTATAAAAGAATTCAAATATTTATTTTAAAGAACAAAACTACTGTAAGAGACTGTCATAAAGATATCTTTATACAGATCCTCACCCTCCTCATGCTCAGGTGTCATTCTGTTGAAGTCTTCCTTCTCGTTCTGTCCGTTTGTAGGAACCTCAGTCGCCATCATTTCAATCAACTCAAGGTTTTTACCCAGAATTATCTCTGGTTTTCCTGTCTCTAAACGTAGTTCCAGTTTGTCAACAGCACTGCTGAAACTTTGTTTTTCTAGTTTGATAACTCCCAACGCTTCATGCAGAGGATGAAACCCGGAGGCTGCTTCGTGTAACGCAGGCTCTGTGAGAAAATGAAAAAGAGTCATTTGGGGAATAAGAAGATATATTTAATATGGATGATATTGATGAATTAATCAGTAATTTAATCTATAAAAATAAATAAATGTGAAGGATGGAACAATCTCTAACATATAGAAAGAAGAAAGTGGAGATTTTTGTATATTTCCCTGGATTATAATTTATTTAAAATCAAAACAAAGATTAATCAATACTAACGAAGAAAGATTGATGAAAGCCAATCATTATTGTAATCAATAATTTATTATTAAATAACCAATATTAGACTGAGAAATATCTACCCTCTACTGATTAACAAAGTAAAAGTAACAAATAAAGTACATAAACCTTTTCCTCAGGAAAATACCGACCCCTGGTGGTTCAGAGAGAGTACTGCACTCACTCACTTTTATTGTACAATAAAAGTCCAAAATTTTGACAGATAATAATAATAATTAAAAAAAATACTTCAATGGTTTTAAATATCACCACATAATAAAATATTTTGTGACGGCAGGTGAAAAAAACCAAATCATTACTGGACTAAAACAAGATAAACAAACTAAAATAAAAGCCTAAAAGCAGGTTAAATTAATCAAATATTAATTAGTAAGTGTGAGAATTTTAATTAAAGATGATGTTTTGAAAGTTTAGAGTTACAATCTGTGTTAAATTGATCATTTAAAAGAACATCAGCAACAATTTTAGTCAAATAAAGGTTCCTGCAGTACAGAGGCGGTTATAACGTCTCTGTACTGCAATATAATAGACTTTTTGCTATCAAACAAAGATCAATACCTTTGTTTAGCAGTCTGTAATGTTTGTTTTGTGCACTAATTGGTGAATTAATTAAAATAATCATAATTCTTGAATATTGTTAAAGTATTAGCTCCATTTGCAGATTGCTGCACATCTATCTTTTTTTAATTTATTTTAAGAAGATAATTTTTTGCAGTGAAATTAATATGGCAAGCAAAGTTGTAAATTTCTCCAAAAAGCTATAAAATACAAATAAAATCATCCAGATATAGTACATCCTATAATGAAAACACTTTTTGCTGCATAGATTTTTCTTGGTATTATGTTTTCTGTAGTATTTTTTAATTAATAATGTAGAAGTAAAGTTATTCGTCCCTGTTTTGCAGTGACGGTTTCTAACGTCTGATAAAGTTTTTACCTGACAACAGGAAGCGAAGGACGGAGGTCAGATGCTTCTCTGAGCTCCAGACTGTTTTCTTCATCTCATTTTTGGTTCTTGTCGAGAGCAAAGATCTGAAAAACAATCATGATAGTTACTTTTTTTAAAAAGTGCATCAACATAAAGAATGCTACAGAAGTCAAGTGTTTGGTTCTGTAATAAAAAGTCGACTGAAATTTGAGTTAATCTCAGCTGGTTTGAGATTTCCGGTTTTGAGTCGTTTTTATTATGAATATTATTTTATTTTATGAAATGTAGATGAAATTTTATCGCCTTTTGGAGAACTTAGAGTTTGAACATGAAGCTGAAATATTTTCTCACGTTGGTGTGAAAGGAGAAAGTTTTTCTTCCTGGAGATGAGATGTGGACAGACGGATGTGGGTTCGGTTCTTCTTAGGAATTGGGCTCAGAATAAAGTCCAGCTCTGTTCCAACTGGAGACGCAACACTCCCTTAAAAAAAACAAAAACGTTTTGGGCCAAATCACAGTTTGGACTCCAGACTGCGGAGATTTTTTGTGTGCATTTACCTGAGCATCCTGATTCGATCAGTTTTCCACTCTGTCTCTTTTCTTTTATTTGTTTTTGTTGTAAATCAAACTGTGAAATCTCCACTGGAGACTTTGAAAGAGAAGCTACAGGAAAAAAGAGAAAATTATAATTAAATACACTTCCTATACACTTTTACACAGTAAAATTCAAACATTTTTCAGGCATTTTTAAGGTAAGTTTTCAAACTTTTCCATCACTCTAGATATAAAAACTATACAAATTAAAAAGGTAAAAATATAATAAAATTATATATTTTGAAATGTCTCCCTCTGACTCACCGTAAACACCTGAGAACAAAACACGAATTTAACAAAAAAAAAAAATCCCCTATTTCAACAACGTTTCATTTATAAAATAAAAAACAATCTCTATTTCAAATACAGATTAGTCATTGAAAAAAAAGGAATAATACATATTAATTACATTGAAACAATCCAAACACATCGACTTTCCTTAAACACAATAAAGAGAGTTACATAGAAAAATCTCTAAAAAAAATTGTTCTCCCTACGTTTTCTGGCTTTTGTCAAATAGAAATAATTTTGGTAATTCTAACTAACATAAAACAAGAAACGTTTAGTCTGATTTAATTTCAAACTGTGAGAAAAGAAATGTGTAATGTATGAAAATATCTGATTTCAACTGTAAATAACATTTCCCACATTTAGGCTTTTAATCAAACATTAGATTGAACTTTATTTCCAAACTGAGCGTTTTGAATACCAAGCACTTTCCAAACCTTTAAAAACATCTCAAGGAAATTCAAGGATTTTCAAAGATTTGAAGCACCCTGGATAATATCTGTTACTCACTTCTACGAAGTAAATCCAGGACAGAACATTCCTCGTCTACTGGTTCTGGAGAAATGCTCACACAACCACCGACACCAGAAAAAGCCGTGAAGTTTTGTGTTTTAATCCGGGAACTGTCGACTACAGGCGGTAACAGCAGCGACTGCAGAGAAGATAATAAAAATATATATATACATAACCAAACAATCTCACACTAATGAATATGCTTAATAATAATTAATCATTGATTTTTATGCAATAAAACAACGATAAGTAGTCCATGCATTAAAAATTTTTACACACTATTTGCAGAGTCCTGTACCTCTGTCTGCAAGAGAGGAAGTTTAAGAAACGGATCTTGAAAATCTCCACATGTGACATCACTGATGGCGTTGGCGTCTGCAGGTTTCTGGTAGGACTCACATCGCCTGAAGCAGCTGGGATGAAACATAATCCTGGTAACAAGAAGCTCTGGAGGCAGCAGAAATGATTCTGGATCAGAAGAGCACCTGAACATGGCGTCCTCAGAGATGCTGATTCCTGTTGAGTTCAGCAGCGGGTCGGACACAGGAAGCGTCTTCAGCCTGGACAGTTTGGCTTTCAAAGACGGTAAATGTCTTTTTAACTCTGCCACCAAATCTGGAGCAATGAAGTCCTCAGAGAGGAAGAGATCTATGTATGTAAGCAGGTTTGGGAGAATAAAACACATTAAAATATCCTCTAAAAAGATATTTGAGGGAAGCACCAGTGTAATTAGTTACCTTTGCTCTTAGTTTCTGGACTCGTCTGGTCAGGTCTGCATTTAGAAAACGTTTCCTGATATGAATCATTAATCTGCTTATTTAGGAGGAAAATAAACTGATCCTCATCGAAGGAGTCGGGATTAGAGCTGGGAACTATCTCCACATCCTTTTCCACAATAAATCTGAAATTTGTACACAGATGTTTACAAAATTCATTTAAAAAGTTTCATTTGTTGCATTTTAGTGCTGATACCTTTCCAATGAATTAACAGGTTGATTTTTCTGTCCAAGGTCATCTAGAACTGAACCACTGACAAAGAGCTTGCAGGAAGAAATCACCTTTCCTGTAAATAAAAGTAAGGAGTAGCTGAATAAATACAGTAATTTGTGTAATTTCTCTTTCAATCCCAGTTAGGATTATTCTAAAAAATGTAAAGATTAACAAATGGAGAAAGAAGTCTCTGTAAATTTACTAGTATTTATAAAAGTTGCTTTTACATTTATTTCTTTCCAGCAGAGATTCAATACCTGGCTTTTCACCAAGCAAATATTTCTTTTGTTTCTGAGTCCATGCTCTGGTTTTAAACCCAAAGAAAACCTTTTTCCAAGGCATACAATATTATAAAAACATGCAAAGTTTGCACATCGTAGAACAAAAAGGTAAATACTGGCAATAGATCAAACTCTACTTGAATTTTTGAACTCATCATGAAATTTGTGATGCATCAACAGTGCCTCCTTTAGGACTTCTACAGCTATGACCAAAACATCTAAAAAAAAAAAATCTCTTGTTGAACCAAAAACTGAGTAGCTAAACATTTTTACAGGGATTTCTGAATGCAATAAACAAGTCCTGAAACATAGTTTTAACAGGAAGGAGAAATTTCCAATCTAAGGTCCTGTTTACGTGACGATGCCAGGACAATAAAACATAACATTTTTGTTGTGTTTTGCCTCACACTTATGGACTTACAACTTATCAGTTATTTACCTTTTATATATAACTTTGTGAGAGTCCCACTCAATAAAATATGTATTTTGTACCAGGAAAGTGTTTGTTTGGTCTAGTGTTTCAGTTCAAGATCAAAACGTGACGTCCAGCTGAACAAAATTTGAAACAAGCAAGAAGAAAACATTAGAAAACTGATAATAATGGGTTACTTAAAGATTGCACTTGGTGCTTCTAAAGACTACAAAATAGATAAATTGATGCGTTTTTAAAAAGTCTGATGACCTGCAACTAAATAAAGCAAAATATAAAAACAAATCAACTGTTTACACATTATTGCTACATTATTGCCCAAAGTCTTAACACTTTTGAGTATGATAAACAGCAGGACAATTATCTTAAAAAAAAACAAAACAGTATTAAGATAACAATTTATTTCCAATAGCCTTTGCTGCTCCACATAAATAAATTGATAACTGTTTAAATGTATCTTTGTGTTTTGTTTACCTCGGATCCATGGCTTCCTGTAGGTGTCATCAGGTAACCTGCCACTGTGGGGGTAAAGGTCACCGGTACCAGTTACATACGGCGCTGGTAGCGACAGTAGGTTTATGGAGATCTTCAGAGTGGTGCTAGCCTAAAAAAGAAGATTAAAAAAACACTAAGGTTTAATTTTGAGGTACTGTCAAGTTAAAGCAAACGCCAACCCTCACCAGAAAGACATAAACTCACCTTACAGGCAAAGACTCACCTCAAACACATAATCAAGAGCTTTAAACCGGACAGCGGAGAAAAGTTCATTTGAGACGTTCTTATCACACCTTCAAAATGTAAAAAAAAAAATCAATTTTAAAAGGACAAAAACTCAATTTCTCCCACCTTACAGCAAGATATTTGATTGTGTTTTCACTCTCCGGAAGTGTGCCCAATACTTAAAATTAAACTGTTAAATGCTAATATATATTTAGCCTATTTAGCTAGCTAGTTTTTAAGCTAGCAATAGCTGACTTGTTAGCTAAAGCTGAAAAGTTATTTTCTATTCCTTAATTTTAGACTTATAAAAAAGAAATACTTAAAGATAATAGATATAGACTTTTATAATAATAATTTGTCACATAGCATCAAACCTACATGTCTTAATTGGGGGTTTATCAGTGTTTTAATTCGGAGCGGAAACGGTGTCGTCGTGCCAGTAGTGACAAAGATCGTCTATTGCGGTTCGATGGGGTGATGCGCTGCTGGACAATCTAACAAATATCTAAAGTAAAAATAATGTATGTGCCCTAATTACTGTGTATGGTTTCGGTGCTTTATATATACAAAAAAGTGTATATCACATCTGCTTAGACAATAGAACAAAAATAAAGTGATGTAAGATTTTAAAATTACATTGTAAAAAAAAAGGAAAAAAAAGATATGTTAGATGAGAATTCATCAGTTTTATGAAGAAAACTTAATAATTTAGGTTAATGGAACAAGTTGCAACAGATATGAGAAACTGACTGATCAGAAACTGAATAGAAACTTATAAAGATATTAGAAAGATAAGACAAAGATATATACAGATACTGTCTGAAGCCTGCACATGTTTCAGCTAAAATATTAGTCTTAAGTATGTTTCTTTTTGAGTACTAAACGTACCCTAAAACTGAAAAATCATTTTAGTTTTGCAGCTGAAAGTATTTTTGCTTTTTATAATAAATCTATTGTTATGCAACCTACAGTTTAAAATTACAGAACAAAAACATTGAAAATAATCAGAAAGTCTAAGGATTTAGAAGAAAATATAGAAAAAGGATATCTTCTATCTAAAAAAAACTAATCAAACTTCAATATTGAAAAGCATACCCAAAGATTTGACTTGATTCAGCTTTCCCTGGAGAAATCTATTTCACTTAATATCACCAGATGTCACTATTTACTACAAAATCAAGATACAGTCATAGAGCAGATTAGAGAACAAATGAATCAAAATATGCTCACATCTAAGGAGTTTTTAGTTACTTAGTTCTTTCTAATTAATTTCAATCCATGTGTGAGTGTGAAGCGTTTTTCTTCCTTTCACCAAACATTCCAGCTCAATGCTCTAAAGCTGTAAAATTTTGCTCATGACCTGATTGGACGACTTCATCTATGTTTAGTTTTTACATGTCTTTCATCAAGGTGAGAAAAATACTGTGTTTAACAAGCCGGGGGTTTGTGCTTGATTTGAGACCTGATCCTCTGAGTAAATGTGTTTTCACACTGAGGTGACGACCTGCAGATGAATTCACACTAACGCGACGCTCCACTGAATGCAGGCGTGAGTCCAATCTTTTTACTTCATCCTCACTTTTCTCACAGAAGATCCACAAAACACAAAGTAATGAAATATGACAAGAATCTCACCCCACATATTCATGTCTTAAAACTAACTAAAAATAACTTATTCTTAAATAAAATTAGTTTGAATAAAAGAAGAACCCACCGAGGTGTTTGTTTTTTCTTATTATTTCATTTATGGCAAGACGTTTATCTAGGGCTGAGTAAAATAATCTGCCAACAGAACTAACACTTTTACGTCAACATTTAGAAACTATTGGCATAAAACAAACTCATAAATCTTGTTGAAAATGTATTTGTAAGTTAGTTTTGTTTTTGACTTTGCAGCAAGAAATACATCTTTCTATGAAATAATCTGCCTGTGGCGCAAGACAAGTTTTCACATAATATAAATTGAAATGTTTTGTTCCACTGGCAGATTATTTCACCTTTAGCTAGAACTTTTTCATCCATATTAAGTGACTATTGACTAACAACAAGCTCCAATATCTTACTGAAAAAATATCTATATGTTAGTTTTGTCTTATTTAAACTGTACTACATTATTTGCACTACAAACTTGACAATAATATGTTGTAATAGTTTGTATTTTGCAGTGTACTGCAGCCTTTTTTATATAAATACCATTTAAGATATTTAGAAAGACATTTCACTGCAAAAACAAAATCCTACAAAGTATTTTGATCTAGTTTCTAGTGCAAAGCATCTCAGTAAACTTAAAATAAGACAAAACTAACGTACAAGGAACTTTTCAGCAATAAATAGTAGCTTGTTTTAAGTCAGTAATTGCTTAATATGGATGAAAAAGTTCTAGTTAAGTGAGATAATCTACCAGTGGAACAAAATATTTCAACTTATATTATGTGAAAACTGTCTTATTCCACTGGCAGATTACTTCACAGCAAGATTTATTTCTCGCTACAAAGTTCCTTCTGAATTAGTTTAGTCTTGTTTCAAATATACTAAGATGTTACTTGAGAGAAACTAACCCAAATCTACTTGGTTAGATTTAGTTTTTTTGCAGTGTACCCCCAATTAACCCTGGGCTTTCGTGATTTTTTAAAACTTTTTCCTCTTCCTGTAGTGACAAATATGTCTCATCATCACATCAGAACCAGGACAAAAGGACTTTTGAGTGCTGGACAAAGCGAGAATCTGTTCGTCCACAATAGAGCTGTGCTGGGTGGAGCTTGGTGGAGTTAAATCTAACAGTCAGTATCATTTAGTGATCTGATATATCCTGGAGAATAATGCTCAGGGCAATTAAAAGTGATACATGTTTATAGTACATACAGCAAAAAGGAGATTACGTATTGTAAAGGTGTGGAGATAGTTGACCTGTATAATGTTTGTGAGGTTTCCAGTTCAGCCAGGTCTGCCTCCGCCCTGCATTTCTCTGTACATTTCTCAGGGGTTTTTACTTTCTTTTCACTCCATCCTTGCATTGTTCTCCCCTCCAGTCATCTGAGTTGCTGTTCAGCTTCTCACATCTCACCAGCAGCCATTGTATTCTTCCTCAGTACACCTGGGTCTGGTGCGTGCAAACCACACAGGGCTCTGAGGAAGAGCTTGTCATTGTTTGGAGATGTGAGACCAAATATTGCCCTGAAAACTAGTTTGTGTGCTGCCAAAACAAACAAGGATACTGTTGCTTTACTTAATTTATCTCACTATAAAAGCACAAAATCTTACCAAGTATTTTTTGGTCATGTAACTAAAATGCAAGTACATTTTCAGCAGGACATAGGAAGTAAATAATTCCTTAATACTGATAAAAACATACTAGTCCCACTGGTAGATTATTCCACCTTTAACGAGCCAAATTTTTATAGAACCCAGTAGAATAGAAACAGCCTTTATTGTCCCGCAAAGGGGAAATTCAAGTGTGACAGCAGGAACAAATAAAAAACTAAATTAACAATAATATTAATATACTAAACAAGACTATAACATAACATACTGTTTAGTTATTAGAAATAGGCAACTGATCACTTTTTCAAAAATATAAGTGAAATAATCTGCTACAGTAGAATTGGCACTTTTTAATTATTAAACCTGTATTGACTTAATTAAAACTTTCATATCTTGCTGAAAAGTTGTAAGTCAGTTTTGTCTTATTTCAATTTTACTAAGATAGTTGCACTAGAAACTGGACCAAAAATGCTTAGTAAGACTATTCTCCTGCAAAATATCAGTTTTAACCATATTTAAAGTGTGTTTAAAGGTAACCATACACCTTTCCTTCCTTAAATTAAGCTTTAAAGGTCATGTTTGCTGAACTCATGACTGCCTTCAGGTATTCTGCGCGGTGTCATGTTGCTTCCCTCTTCTTGTTTGCAGAGGGGCTGGATTCCCCGGCGGCGCCTCCTCTCTAAATACGGTCACCTGTGTTCAGCTGCTGCAGCAACAGCAGTCACTTTCACCTCCGAGAAGCAGAAAGTCGGCCGAGCAAAGCAAAGAAAGACCCACTGACGCTCTGAAGTACATGTAAGTACTGCTTCTCCTTCAAACAGCAGCTCTAACACAAAAACTGGAAACTTTTCTGGAGAAATTATCACTCTCTAACCTAAATATAACGCATAAGATTCAGTTTTCACAGGAAGTTTAATAACTTTTTATCATTCTATTTTTTTAAAAAGGGGAGACATGTAAAGCAATAATTTGCTAAAATAATGGCCAATTTTTGCCAAAATGGCCTAAATCAACTTTTTGAAGCTTATTTTAGTTATTTATCTTTGCTAAATCACTTTTGGCAAAACATGGCGTGGGCCATTATTGTAGGAAGGTGACCACATGAAAACGTAAAAGTTATGTTTCAAGCAATGGGCTGGGCTGGGGTTGCTAGGCAATGGGCTGAACTTCTCTGGGGTTGCTAGGTTACGCCACAGGACTGTGACTTAACAATCAGGAGGTTTTTGAAACAACTCATTTTTCAGACACTAAAAACATTAACTTATTGCCAGAAAAGTCTGGGTGGTTATCCAGTTTTCACAAGCAGTAAAACTCCTATGAAAACTGGAGTTTTCACTCCAGTTTTTTTCACTCAGTGAAAACCGGCTCCCGGTGCCAAGCTTGGGCACCGGAAGCCCAAGCTCCTTGGTGCTTGGGCACTTAAAAAAGCCAGAGCAGTTTTCTAAGTGCTTGGGCTGTTTTTAGAAGCAGTAAAAACACAAATGGAAGTATAAAAATGTGCAAAATGTGAATTGTGCATAATATGTGCCCTCAGTAGCCAAATACGGCCCATAATAACTTTTTCTGTGGCCCTTACATGAATATAACTCCCGAGATAAGAGTTTTGTGTTTAAATATTATTTACTCCATCAAATCAAAGCTGTTTTTATCTGTATTGCCAAATTACATTATTGTGAAATGATGTTAATCAAATACAAACAGGTATTTATTAATATTTAAAGTTTGTTAAAGGGTTTTATCAATACATTCTGCCTCAACACCCCTGCCTTAAGGGAAAAGCTAACTCTAATCTAAACTTTCTACAGAAACCACAATGGCCTCCACCCTGTCGGTGCGCAGCCTCTCAGTGCATCAGCCCTCCTTCTCCAGCGTCACGGTGAGAGACAGCGGGCGCAGCCTGCGCTCCAAGCCCCCCGTCTCCTCTCTGTCCACCATCAGCACGCTGTCCCTGTCCCGCTCGGTGTCCATGGGAAACGGCCTCAACATGCTGGGCTCCAGCCTGTCCTTGAACGGCCTTGGGGCCAGCGAGAAGGAGACCATGCAGGGCCTGAATGACAGGCTGGCCAACTACCTGGACAAGGTACGGTCACTGGAGCGGTCCAACGCCGAGCTGGAGGCGAAGATCAAGCACCTCATGATGGAGAGAACGCCAAAAGGCCACGACATAGAGGGCATGATGGCCCAGGCACATACCATCGGGCAGGAGGTTAGTGACTCAGCAGAAATACTTTCCATGGTCACTGCAAAAACATAAAATATTACCAAGTATTTTTAGTTCAGTTTCAAGTTCAAACTTCTTAGTAGACTTGAAATAAGATAAGCCTAACTTACAGGTCACTTTTCAGCAAAAATAGGAGCTTATTTTAAATAAACAATTTCCTAATACAGACGACAAAGTATTTGTTATAAGTGATCAAATTTGGAACAAGATATTTTTCTCATTATATACTAAGTTGAAATGTCTTGTTACACAGAGAAATTATTTCACTTATAATAAACTTGTTCATCAATATTAAGTAATTATTAACTTAAGATAAGCTCCCATTTCATGTTCAAAAGTTATTTGTAGGTTAGTTTTGTCTTATTTCAAGACTTTTTTGGTTTTGCAGTAAAATCTTTTGTCTAAATGTAACTCAAATGGCTGCAAAAACACAAAATCTTGCCAAGTATTTTTGGTCTAGTTTCTAGTGCAAATATTTTAGTACAAAACTAATTTACAAGTATCCTTCCTGCAAGACACAGGAGCCTGTTTTAAAGTTGGAGAATCTTTTATACAAAATGTTTTCACATATTTGTTAAAACTGTCACCATGTCATGACTGTATGAGGCGGACAATCTGTGTAAATATTGATCTCCTCCTTGAGCTTCTATTGCCGTAAGAAAAAATGCTTCGCTCCTGATCAAAAACAACCAGTCAGAGCTAAGAGGAGGGTCTTAGCGCTGTCAATCAATCACATGTACTAACTGCTCAACATGCTCAAGTGCACTAAGATATTTGCACTGGAAACTAGACCACCAATGCTTGGTAATATTTTGTGTTTTTGCAATGCGACTTTCTCAATCACACATTTTCCTCTACAGATGAGAAAGAGGACGCTGGAGAACGCCCGCATCATGCTGGAGATTGACAACGCCAAACTGGCAGCTGATGATTTCAGGGTGAAGTGAGTGTCATGCAGAGGTTATTTTTTTCTTTTCTGCCTTCCTGTGAGTGTTCACACGGGAGTGCCAGACAACAAAGCATGAGAATAAATGACCTTTCTGTCAGACTGTGAAACAAGAGCCCCCTTCTCACGGAGCTCAGGTACTGAACAACCAAGAAACACCAGTTGGAGCTGGTAGAGATAGATTATGCAGGTCAGAGGGATCCCATCCATCTCCAAAGAGACCGGAGCTGGTAAAGAGGGTATAGACTCAAAAATCACACACTGGGTTTTCATGATGTACTGACGGTATGTTGCTTGGTTTCATGCTTATTACGACATGGCTTCTGTTAGGATGAAAAATGTATCACGATATTAGCATATCATTTCAGTCGTTATCACTAATTATTGATTAGCTTTTTGTTTTAAATGTATAAGATACCACCAAACTGATGGTATAACCCTTCCTGCTTTATTCGGTTTTCACTACACGCCGTTGTTGTTTATTTTTAAGCAATTTTGAGACATGGTGGTGAAATGTTAAAATGCTGCTGCGTCAGTTACTCAACAGGCCGTTGCTAGGCAACCACAAGTTACTCAAAAGGCTGGTGCTAGGCAACCGAAGAGGACACGAGTTAGTTGATACCACCAACTTTGATTAACTGTCCATGAAATGTTGAGCGACTAAAGTCTTTCCTCCGCGTACATCTCGCAGAATACTGTGCGGTTCTGGATTGGAGTTTAGCAAACATTATATTGAATATTCTTTCGATGTATTATCTGTCCATTCATATATATTGTTATTGATTTATTGTCCAGTCCTAGCTTCTGTTCATTTCAGTCCAATTCCTCTAAGTTCCCATCACAGCATTAGAAATAGTTGGCTAATGGCAGAATATTTTATTTATAACAATACATTTTTACATGATGTGAGTGAAATAATCTGCCAGTGGAACTAGTTCTTTTTCATTTATATTAAGGAATTACTCGCTTAAAACAAGCTCTAATATCTTGCAGAAAAGGTACTGCTAAGTTAGTTTTGTCTTATTTCCAGTTTACTAAGATACATTTTAAAGTTGACCAAAAACACTTGGCAAAATGTTACATTTTTGCAGTGCACAGCCAAAACCAAACAGCAGACCAGGTGTAGCTTCTATGGAGAGAATAAACACTGATATAAAACAAAAACTTAACATTTGAAACACCATCAAATAGTGCAAATTGGAGAGTAGTAGAAGACAAAAGCAGAGTGAGGAATTTGGTCAAACTCCTCTTTCTTGGTCTCATTTGTCCAAACGGCATTATTCCAAAAGTTTTTTGCAATTGTATAAGCCGGGGTCATCCTGACAGTTTGTATTCTTCTGTAAAGTCAGATTGGTATTGTGTCAACACACACTAAACTCTGCAGAAATTATCAATTTTTTGTGACTCTTTGATCAAGCATTAGTAGCGTCTGGCAGCTACTTTCACTCTGAAGTTTTGGAAGCAACAAAGACCCACTTTTATTTTTTCTGCAACTATTTATTTCCGATCTCTTTCTTTTTTCCTGCAGATGGGAAGCAGAGGCCTCCCTGTGCCAGTCGGTGGAGAGGGACTGTCAGGCTCTGCGGAGAGCAAAGTCAGACCATGACCAGATCATCGCCACTCTGAGAGGAGACCTGGACAGCCTGAAGGAGGAGATGTACTACCTCAAGAAGAATCACGACGAGGTGAGAAAGAATTGGCGGTCTGGGCAGAGCAGAGTGATTTTCCCGCAGAAAAACAGAAGCCAAAGTTGTTCACAAGCAGTGATTTTAAACAATAATGCCTCACTAGCTGCGTTTCCATTACAAACGTACAAATATTTGTATTTCGCAGATCCGGTGTTTTTATTAAATAAGAAATCAAATGAAAATCACAAGTAGATCAGCTTTTTCACGCGATAAGCCGTTAAAAAACATGGCGACGACAGATGTAAGCAGTTATGGCGACGCTCATCACTCATCTGTCAACCATCAGACGTGAGCGGCTACGCAAGCGGCGTTTAGGGGAAATTGTAATTTGTGATTTTTACAGAAGAGTTATGGATTCAACACGTTAAAATACACAATTTCCTCATAAACTGTGTGATGTTGTGACAGCTCTGGTGGTTCCAGCTGCACACTGTTCGTAAAAACATAAACAAACGTTCATCTTCCTACCACTTCCTGTTGTCTTCTTCTTCGTGGTTTTTGTCGGTAATAACATCCGGCTGTTGATCACGTGACTCTTGTGACACAAAAAAGTGTTTCAATTGCAGTTTTTGTGAAATACAAGTCATATCAAAATGTTGCGCAAAAACGTTTAATTGAAAAACTTTACCTTTTCGAAATTGCCATGTTTCCGTTAAGTGAATTTATTTATTTCTTTAATTTCAAGATGCGCTATTTTATTTTATGGCTAATGGAAACTCAGTTACTGTTAAAATTTGAGTCTGTTTGATATTTTTGGGATAAAACTAAAATAAGACACATTTGACCACCTGAGCTGGACAAAATGTTTTTGCTCCTCTGATCTCAAGCTGGTATGAAACTGGGACAGACAGCATGTACTTTCTCAGTGTTCAGCAGGTTTATCAGTGTCTGAAACATAATAATCATATTATACAGTATGAACACAGACACTCCCTTCATCATCAAACTGAGAGTGTTTAGATAGACAGGCGTGGTGACCAGGATGTCACCTCAGACTTAATTAAGCTTTGCTTTACAGCTTACATAGTGCACTACAAAGATCAAGAAACAATTATTATCCACTTTAAATTATCCACATTGATGGGAAGAATCCTGCCTAGCATTACTTTATTGTTTTCCTTTGGGATCTGAACTTGTGAGGTTAATTTTGGAACATTTTGATTTTCCTTTAAAGGAGTCCAACACAGGGTAGGTCTCCTCTTTATTCTCTTCTTCTTCTTTTTATTGGGTGACAAAGTAAAGCAGGGACGGAGATTGAGAACAGGGCTATGACCCATCAAAATCACTAATTTAAACAAGATTTACCCTTTTTTTTTAACCCGTCTGACAATGTGGCTCTCAGAAGTGCTGTGTTAGACAACAGATTTACTTTTACACATGGAGCATTATGGCTTTTGCCATGGTGCCACATTAGATATATGAATGAAACTTTATTAGAAATTTAGCTTTAGCTTTATGTCAAAAGTAATGAACACAGAGGTGGAAATTAAAGAAAGGTGGGGAAAAAAGGGAAAGAAGGGGAAAGGAGTGGAAAGAAGCATAAAGAGAACACAACTGAACACTAAGAGTCTGCCTCTACACCTGCAGAAAGAGAAAAAACAAAACTGAGGAACCACAGTAACAATACATTCATATGTACTACAACCAGATTTCTGTGAATTTTATCCAGCTTATTCTTGGACAAAATACCTACAAATGGAAAGTAATTGACAAAGCATAATTAAAAACAGAGAAAATGTCCTTTAAAAAAAATACAAAAAACTATTTTAATCATTTTGGGCTCAACTTAATACATGAACACTCCAAATCTACAAAAAGAAGACAGATAATTATTTTGCAAACTACATATATCACCCATTTGTTTGTCTTCACAGCCATTCTGGTTGCAAATTGCTTAGATAAACACTTTGTCATCATTGTTCAACTAACTTAACTCTAATAACTTGAAGTATTTCAGGTTTTTCTTCTTCCTTTTTTCATATTTTGATCTTCATACTCTAAAGATGCAGAGGAAAACATATTTTAGTAACCGATTCTTCAGCTGAGAGAGTCTGCAGCTTCAAGGGTCGGTTATTATCGGTCTTTGTGTGAAATCAAGGCTCCATTGTTTAAATCTTTGCCATGTATTCATAAATACATTCAAAGACTATATGTGCAGTTGGAAAACAGTGCTGAAGAATTATGCTGCCTTCCAGTTGTACTCAGAACTGGGAAATTCTGACTTCTCAGTCGAATCTGGGAAACTGGGAGCATCTCCAACTACCCCCAGTTGACACTTATTAGGCCAACTTTGCGTTTCAATATGGCCGCTCCTCACATCAACAGTAGTAAGATGTAGTGGAAACATTGCCAGATATGTAAAAGTACGTCTTAAATCAATGTTGCATGCAGCACCTGCAACTCTAAACTGAACAAATTAAAAGTTCTGTTTGTTTTTGGATAATTTGTCAGAGGTAGCAGACAATGTTTATTGGGATCGCTAAGTTGAAATTCCAACTTTTTAACTAGAACGCTGTAGAGGGGCAGTGCTCCCAGTGCTAACTAAAAACAACTAATCAGCACCAGGATGAGGGTCTTAGCGCTGCCAATCATGCTTGCGTGCACGCCGTTCTTCTAGATCCCCGCTTTCTGCTACGATAAAGCGTTTCCCGTGAGCAGAACCTGTTGTATTTGCTAATTCTAATTAGCATAACCACATGCCGAATATGTCGGCATAAATGCCAACATATTCCGACAAATGAAGTTGTTTCTCCACCATTAGCACATTTAACAGCACGTTCACAAGGTTGATTGACAGGGCTAAGGCTTTCTTCCTGGCTCTGATTGGTTATTTTTGGTTGGGAGCGGTGCATTTCTTCAGGCGGCAATAGTAGCTCAGGGAGGAGATTCATCTTTTCACAGATGATCTATCTCATAACATTCTGTCACAACATGATGACAGTTTTAATAAATATGTAAAACCATATTTTTTTATAAAAGTTACATACTTCAGCTTTAACATGAGTCTGACATCAAACCCAGCTCCAAGTTCCCACTTCCCAGGTAGCTGGAACGCAACATTAATACCAACTGCACATATTTCAGGAGAAGAGCACCCTGAAGGCCCGACTGGCCACGGAGCAGGTGAGCGTGGAGGTGGAGGCAGCTCAGGGGCCCGACCTGGGGGCCATCATGGCTGAGCTGAGGGTCCAGTATGAGGGCATCGCGCGCAAGAACAAGGAGGACGCCGAAGCCTGGTACCTGAAGAAGGTTGGTGAAAATCGTTCTTGTTTCTGCTGTGATTATTGCTGAAAGCAGAATCTGTAAGCGATGACCCGTTTTACCAATGCTTTTCCGCAGTTGGAGGCTGTTCAGTGTGAGGTGAAAGAAAGCAACGAGGCGCTGCGCTGCGCCCAAGGAGAGCTCAGCGAGAGGAGGCGCTTCCTGCAAGCTCTGGAGGTGGAGCTGGACAATCTACGCAAACAGGTAATCCAGAGTTTATGGGTGGTGTGAATATGTGTCACCTAGGACTGGACAATAAATCAATAAAAATATACCTCACAATATACATGTAGTCAATATCAATAGATAACACTTCTGATAGAAAATTCAATAGAATATTAAAGATTGGTGGAATCAACTAACCCACTCACTCTTTGGTTACCTAGCAACAACCCATTCCATTTGGTTACCTAGCAACAACTTGTTGAGTACATTTAAGGTTTTGCTACAAAGCAACAAAAAGTAATGGAGTGAATACTGTGTATTAAGGAGGAAAAGTCATATCACCAGTTTGGCAGTATTTCAGATATTTAAAACAAAAAATTAATTTAAAAAAATGATCGATAAACTGATATGAAACGCTTATATCATGAGAAGTTTTTCAGCAATATCGCCCAGCCGTGATGTAATGTTTCTTGTTCACTGCAGGAAAAGTGATTTGACTTCACAACAGACTCAGATTCACCCTATTTATTTTTAAAAGACAAAAGTAATCAAGTTGGTGGAATTTAACTAAAATTTACATCAAAAACACAAAGTTAATAGATCGATTTTTCAGCCAGTTTCTGCACCAAAGAGTTAAGAATGTATAAAGAATGTATAAACATGTTTTCATTGAGGCTCTTTAAAAGGTAAATATATACAATTTTATCTAAAAGAATAGAATAGAACAGAAATATACATTATTGTAGAATATTTTGTGCAACAGTGGCAAAGTTACGTGCATTTTAAGCAAATAGTCACACAAATATAGACTATATACATATATAAACAGAATAAAGAATAAAAATACAGTAAGGGCAAAATTTCAACATAAATACTGTGTAGTTATACAAAAAATACTCTAGTCCAGAAGAATGTGGATCTGTGTTGGTTAAAATGTGCATGTCTCTTTGACACTTTATTTGTAATTAGTGAACAAATTTAAATTTTTTATCACTGTCACTCTGCACAAAATAGATCGAGGTGTATTTGCTAATTTATTATGAAGGAGTGCAATACTTCTTATTGCAAAAATGAAATACGCATCACAATAATAGTGTTTTCTTTTTTTTAAAATAAGAAAATATTTTTTTTTAAAAAGATTGTCTCTCATTAGCCCATCTGCTTCTCCTCATCCTCACCTCGTCTTCGGAGGTGCAGACGTGTCGGGACAGTCAGTGGAAAACAGCTGCTTGTTCTTTGTGTATAAAGAGCTATTAATGTACAGATACACAAAGTGTGGAGCAGATTCACTAAACTACTGTGATCAATCAGCATGTCAGGACATTGACATCTGCTGGAGAGGCACATAAAGCTCTTAAATGTTTGCGCAGCATGAAGGCAGGAGGTTGACATCGTCATGCTGACAGATGTGTCAGGCTAAGAAGGGTGACTGAGTGGAAGGGTGAAAAGAGCGAGCTTATTGTCGATAATTTGCTTATAATGATTCAAAAGTTTCAATCTTTTATCCTCACCTTTTGTCTCACTATTCATGTTGCGACATGAGCAGCCCGCTTCATCTGCGGTATATAAAGATTCAATGGTATTTAAGTGTGCCATATTATTTTAACTGTTGGAAAGTAAGATGAGCTGATAAACACTAAATTTACAGTAAATAACAAGTTTGATATCTTACATTTCAGAGGCAGCAGCCATCAACATGATGTTTTTTCTATATTATTTTTATAGTTTTTATTTTTTCCACGTGTAATAACTTTTAGTTTGTATTATTCAATGGTATTCTTGGTGCTCCTGGGAGACCCTGGTGGTGTGAGGGGGTATAGCAGTCGCTTAACTTTCATATGCCTTGGGCCGGTCTTCTGTTTATTTGTGCTAGTCACAAAGCATGTGGGGGAATAGTCACAGCTCACTGTGATTGTATGGCTGGGAAGGTTATATTTAATTTATTTAGCTTTTTATTTTTTAACATGAAAGTCCCACTAAATAAACATTATCTTTTCTGTCCGTGACTCGGCACTGAGCTAGCTGCTAACAACATTAGCACTCTGAGGACAACCACGCTGGGGGATAAAAATAATATATATTACCATACATATGAATGCTTGGCTTTTTAAGTAACTATCCAATAAAATATCTGTAAATACAATTTAAACAATGGATCGTTACCTGTTAGAAAGTGAGGCTGCAAGCTCTGCCGTTAGTTTCCGCACCTCCTGTTTTTAGCTGTAGATTGTTGATCCACTTTTCTCCTCTTTTCCAGTAAGCTTTTTAAAATTAACTCCTTTCTGGCCAACTACCGGTTGGAACAACCATGCAGGATACAGACTTTAGACATTTTGATGCTGGATCAACAGAAATAAATGGGCTGCATTTACTTCCGGCCCTCCATCTGCATTGGGTGACGTCGGTGCCACGTCATCTGAAACCCAGCAATAGACTTAGCTATCTGTCTGTGCTACAGCAGGAAAATCTGACGAGGTAGCACTGATAGTCAGAACACCGGCTCTGCACATAGCTTATCTCATATTTCACATAAATAGTAATGAAGGTATATTTTTAGTACTGGAAATAAAATCACAAATATATGTTAAGGAAATTTATTTGCATTAATTTGCAACAAAAACAAAAGAAAAAGAATTTGAGTTTGTAATTATCAATCCAGCAGCTTCTGCCCTTACATTAAATAAAATGCAATAAATAACCCTCAACAAACTACTTAGGAATGGTTCCCAGTGAACAGTTGACAATAGTTAACAATCGTAAATTAAACACAGCTAAAAAGCACAACATTATAACAGTTAAAAACTTAAACAAAACATGGCAAAATTACACCTAAAACTCTGAATTAATATACTTATATCTTAAAAGTATTACTTGTAAAGAATACATAGAGCTGATCCCAATACCTACCACTTTACAAACAGTAAAAAAGGGGAAGAGCTGACAGTTAGTGGTTGCTATGGTAACCACCAACGGTCAAGAGCAGCATAACTTATACAGCTATGAAAATCAGGATGAAATAACTTTGACTAAACAAAATGAATTTGAAGAATAAGTAAGAACTTTGACAAACTTCACATCTATAAAAATGCTAAAACGAAACCTGTCAGTTACTGGTTTCTATGGTAACCACCGACTGTCAAGCGTAATGGGCCTAATATAGACAGAAATCAAGAGAAAATAACTTTTTGACGAAAAACAAACAAACAATTGAAGCATAAATAAACCATTTTTGACCAACTTCACTTCAATAATAATGTTAAATTCAAAGCCTATTTCAATAATTTTACATTTTGTGTCACCAGGTCAGCGTGTTGGAGGGAAACCTGGGAGAGACCGGACACAAATACACCGTGGAGATGGACCGCCTCCAGGCTACCCTGACGCAGCTGGAGGACGAGCTGTCCCAGCTGCGTTTGGACATGCAGCGCAACAAAACCGACTACGAGCAGCTTCTGCGCATCAAGCAAAACCTGGAGATGGAGATCGCCACCTACAGGCGGCTGCTGGAAGGAGAGGAAATGTAAATACGGAAGGGCAACTGGGAAAAAAAATCTAATCAAAAGTAAACGCTTAAATTAGGATTTTTCTGTCCCAGATTCTGACTAGAGCTCTTCATAACTTTGGCCAAAATGATAAAGAAGGAATAGTTTTAAAACTTTAAAAATTTATTAGTTTTTCTGCATAGAATCACAACAGAAATCATTATATTTGTGTCACTTTATATTTTACAAGCATAAAATAAAAACATTCATTTCATTTATGTAAAGGTTTGATGCTTCTCTTCTTTGAAAATATAATAATCTAAATGAAATAGCTGATTTTTGATAACATATTATTAATTTTTTTTTTAAAAAGTTTTTTTTTAAGTGTCCATCCATGAACAAAAGTTGTTTAGCAGGACATTTTAATGTTAACTGCAAGTGGAAAAAATAAAAATAAAAATGTATTCTCTTGGTTTATAAACTTCTCCAATCAGGTCACATGACACAGAAGCCGCAGCAGTATTTTTTTTACTGTAAGCATCATTGTAAAGAGTGGAAAACTTTGAGATTGTTAGAGACAATATGTCCTCACAGAAAAAACAGCTGATGTTAGAAACTACATTTAGGATTATTATAGAGATTGTTTAAAATGGCCTCATCAGAACATCCAAAATGTTCTTTAAAACTGCTATATTGAACTGCATGTCATGTTGTTAAAACAACAGACCTTTGATTACTGGGAGTAATCCTTTAAATTAACCTTTAAAGCAACTTTAAGCTCAAATTTAGCAAAATTTTAAATACTGTCTTATTCCTCTAGTAAATAGTTACTATAAATGATTATATTTTAGTCTAACTAAGAAGTAATGAAAGTAGAATAGTCAAGTTTACAGTAGCAACACTGCTTTACTAATATTTTACACAATAAAAGCATCATACAGTAACCAATTATGAAACAAGCAATAATTACATTTTGTCAAAAGTCAAATCATTAAGCAAATATATGTCAAATATATTGATCAATGTTCTAGTTATTATGAGTCATAGGTGGGTTTCCAGCCTTGACTTAAAGGAACTCAGTGTTTCAGCATTTTTACAGTTTTCTAGAAGTTTGTTACAGATTTGTGGTGCATAGAAGTTGAATGCAGCTTCTCTAGAATATAATAGAATATAACAGATCAGAATGGTTTTATCCTTTGTGAAAATATTCTGCGTTTGCACAATTTTTGTGAAAAAGCCTCCAAGATTAAACTAATGATTTTTTTATTTATCAAACGCAGATCTGAAGATAAATGAAAAAGGAGTTCCTCATAGAATAACATTCATCTCTTAAATCTTAGAGACACAAAAAGTCTATTTGTACAGCACATTTCAGCAACAAGGCAGTTCAAAGTGCTTTACATCACAAAACACTAAAATAAAACGTCATAAAAACATCATTGAGAAACCAGTGACAAACATGACATGACGTGAACCTCGTTGTATTTATTAAGTTTGTGTTTGTTTCATTAATGCTGTAACTTTTTATTACAGGGTGAAAGAAACGCTTCCGCCTCCTAAAAGTAAGTTTAGACTATTATATTTCGCAAACATTTTTAAAAAATCTAATTTGTATCTTTTTCACTTTACCTTCGGAAATTCCAGCAAGTTAAGAAAAACATTTGATCCTTTATGGAGTTTTTTCTGTTCACTTGATCCACACAAAAGAAAAGAAATGAAAAGAAATGAAATCTCTCCCTGTTGGAGTCGCTGACCCAGATCGTCCAGTCATTAGATTTCAGTCCAGCTTGAGGATTTCCTCGTCGGCGCCGGTCCAACTGGTATCAGATATTTGTTCTTCTGTTGCAGAAGACCCCGAGGTCCGGACCAGGAAGATCGTAAAAGTCGTCACGCAGACGATGATCAACGGCAAAGTGGTCGAGGAGTCCAGTGAGGTGGAGCAGATTGAGGACAGCAAGAAATGAGCCAAAATAAAAAACTCTGCTGGGTTTTATAAGCCAAATAATCCGACCTGCTTCTCTGAAAACTCTGGAAATGAGGATTAAAATTTTGGT
Source organism: Xiphophorus maculatus (assembly GCF_002775205.1). Classification (NCBI taxonomy): domain Eukaryota; kingdom Metazoa; phylum Chordata; class Actinopteri; order Cyprinodontiformes; family Poeciliidae; genus Xiphophorus; species Xiphophorus maculatus. The sequence continues at coordinate 8,135,761 of NC_036454.1, read as the reverse complement.
GGAAAGTTTTCACTCATAGTTTATTTCATTTAAATTCTTATCTTTACATTAATCTGCTGGTTTCTAATGTTTTGTTCAACTTTTACAACATTAATATATCAATTATTGGTTGTATTGAACAAGCATTTTCTATGCAATTCAAACACTCTGAAGTTTTTACCCAAACAGAATCGGTTTTGAACTTTATATTCTTTTTTTTTAACAAATTTCTGTAAAAAGATCAGAAAGATCTTACTGCCATTTATTTGTTTATAAATTAAATAAATGTTCTTCCACTTAGAGTGTAAATCTGAATTATTATATAGATATTGTTGCAAAAGTATAACAGAGTTTTATGGTCATACTAAAAAGAATAACACAAAAAAATTACAAGAATAAAGTCATAATGTTAAAACAGTCATAATATTGCCAAAATAAATTTGTATGAGAATAAAGTCAAAAATTAACAAGAAGTCATAATATAACAAGAATAAATAAATAATAATATTATAAAGTCGTAATAATGTGAGATCTGCTGTTTTTATAGAAAAAAGGTTAAATATTAAACATAGAGCCAGAATTATGTCAGAATCTTGGCAGGTTACAAAACCTCTATGATTGAGGCAGAAAAAAAAATCACCATAAATTAAAACTTGTGCGTTTATTTCTTGCTTTTAAAAATTATTGAAGTTGCATACTGTATAATTATTCCATCCTGGGAAAAGAAATAGTTGAAATAAATCTGAAAAAGCCTCTAAATTAATGCATTCATGCAAATGGTGAGTGGATGCAGATTTCTATCTGTAATGTGACAGACACTTAATTATGCATTACTTAATAACAGTTACAAATGAATCAACCTGGAAGGATTTGAGCTCAAACTGAAACTCTGCCTGATACTCAGAGAACAAAAGGAGAACCAGAGAAACACGATTCGGCTGCAAACAGCAGCAGTTTCACATTACGACCCGGTGGGAGAGTTCGTGTCAACACATTCACCACCTCAAATATTTCCAAATATTTCAGAGAGAGACGGATTGGAGCAAAATCCTCCAGAGCTGAAAGTGGAATGTGTTTTAAAAGAAGTTAAATGGAGAGACGAAGACCAAAGAGACCTTTAAAAATCATTCAGACGTTTTTGCTCTCCACCTGAAACCCAATCATGTCCCAGGAGACAGAACGCTCCGAGATCAATCATGGGGATCAATTTTGGGGATTTTTGTGTGTTTTTAAGTCTAATATGTGAAACTTCTTGTTTGGTAAAAGTTTCTCAGAGGTGTTGCCGTGTTTCCTAAATCAGGGATGACAAACTCATTTTCAATTTGGGCCACATCAAGATCACGAATGTCTTTAAAAGGATAGAATATATTAATCAAACTTCCCAAAAACAAACTGTTAAAATATGAACAACAATTAATGAGAAAAACTTCTTGAAATTAAATAATATTAAGCATCTTTTTACCTTGATCTGCTTCACCAGAATACAGGAAAAACTGCCGTTTGGATTGATAAAATAATATAAAATAATATTTAAGCACATAACTGTTATGTAAAATGTTCTATTTCTAGAGTCTAGAGCAGAGCTGGGCCTGTTAATCTGTAGAAAGTGTGACTAGACTTACTGTGCAGCACAAACGCCTCATTTTTCTGCAGTTCTTTGTCATGTTTTCGACAAAACGGGGTTTTTATGGAAACAAAAACTTGACAACAATTAAAAAATGCATGGAAAACATGTTAAAGAATGCAGAAAAGAACAATATGAGCTTATATGCTGAGAGAGACGTGGAAATGACAAGGCAACCAGATAATTGGAGAAACGAGGAACAGCTGCAGCAGAGAGCAAGCAGGAAAACATTTACAGTGGAGCTGAATGAAGGAGAAGAGAGGAAAGAACAAAATACAAACACTAAAACAGAACATAAGAATAAATGATTAAACTTAATACTAAGGAATGAACATATACAGAAACACCTTAATGGCAATAATTAGAAACAAAAAATATGGCAAGACGTATTGAAAATAAATAAACCTAAAAGAAATGATCAAAACACCTGATTGTGATTTTCAGTTAACTTTACATTTTTCTTCCTTTTTGTTTTAAACCTTCGTTTTTATTGTGTGATGTCACAATAAATAGGAGATTATCACTTATACTTGCAGGATTTCAAGCTGTCATTGGGTAATGCTGCAAGCAGTATGGCTAACCACTGCGCCACCGTGTGGCCTCCGCCATATTTACATCCCATTGATTTCAAAGTAAAACTTCCGAGACAGTTTGATCAACATCAATAAATAAGGCACAAATTATATATATATATAATGCTGTTTGCATTTTTGTAAATGTCAACAATTGTAGTATTGATTATATTTAACGGAATTATTGCTGAGATGTTCCAAATGTACGCATTTTTGGCTGGATTGTCAATAAACGCGAAGAGTTCATCAAATGTTCCAGCTGAAGTTAATTATAAGGAACTTAAGCAAAGTTATTAGTTCATCATTTTGTCCTTTAATCTTTGATGAATCATCATTAGTCTGTATGAAAGCTAAACAGTTGGTGCAACATTTTAGCCGGTGTATCTTAGAAACATCGCCCTCTTGTGGATGGAAAACGTAATACACAACCGAACTTGTAACAAATTCAAGATCAATAGAAACATAGAAAAAACACATCATCCACTTTATAAATATATGTAAAAATATGGTTACAATTTCATAACGTAATACGTTTTTGTTGTGGATAGAAACTTAAAAAACTGAATAAGTAAATGAACAACTAAATAAATACAAGTTAAAACTGAGCAAAAATGTTATTTAAAATTAACACAAGTAAATCTAAGGTTTCTTCTACTTTTATTTAAATATAAATATTATAATGTACATAAAAATACATGTTAACGCTCAGAAATACTGTTGATTGATGCAAAATTTAAATAGCAAACACATATCTATGTTATTATGAACAATAAACTGAAGTAAAAGAAAATAATACTACTAATAATAATATTTGATCCAGTAAAAGAGAGAAGACAACTAATGAGACTCAGAGATGCATATAATTCAGGTCTTAAACTAACAAAATTGCTGCATAAATAGTTTCTTTTCGAAATAAGAAAATTAGAAATTTCACCCTTAGTTTTTGTCGACACTTTTTGTCTGTGCTACTGAAAGTGTAATTACTTTTCATTTAATAAGATATAATGTTATCTTGAAGTTCTTGTGCAATTTGGTGTAATTCAAAAAATCTTGTAAAAACAACTAAAACTATAAAAATATACATCCATTTTTAATCTTTTCATGCAACTTCTCATTTAATCCTTAAAATCATCACAAGTAAATCAGGTCTGTTATTTATCAAAAAACAAATTTTTAGCGCGAAAGACGATATTGTTGAATCTTTACGTGCTGAAGTCAGGACACTTCTCACAACTCAGCTGCATGTTTTAGATAAACTTTGTGAGTTTTCTTGTTTAATTCCAATTTGGTGATTCGGAAAGTGACTTTATTTAACAAAAAAAGCCAAACAGTAACATGGACGTCTTTCTGCAAAACGTTTCAGTAGTTCCCAGGAATCTTGGTTTTCAGGTTTACTGTATCTCCAGCCTGGCTTAGGAGAGTCATTTAGATTTTACCACAGCTTCTTATAAACCAAACAGAAGTGCTGTGGCGGTTCAGACCCAATGCTGTCCTTTCAGAAACACGCATCCTGGGAAACTGCGGCGGACTCCAGTGTTTATTTTCACATAGTGCACAGTTGGCTGTGAGCCTGGATGAAAGCTTTTGCTTCGCTTTTTGTCAACTTTTATTTTCAGTGCTACTGTAAGAGTAATTGTTTAGCCATGAAACAGATCATTTATGTTTATTTCTCCAAATTTTCTAAAGTACACCATTCACTGGTGCATATTTCAGGAGAAAATACATTCATTCGGGTTTGTCTTAGCTTTGCTTGGAAACATGATACTGAATTTGGTTGCACAGAGCCTTAGGATAAAGTTAAATACTATGTCTGGGTAATATCTACTTAGAAAACACACACAAAGCCAAAAAGTAGATTTAGCTTATGTAAACTTGTGCTAAAATGTTGATTTATACGCTGTTATGCAAGTTTGGGTGACAAATTTCATCACATCACGATGCTCTTACTCTTAGTTTGGAAGCTTAATAGAATAAAATGAACATATTCCACAAAGCAGAAGCCAAACAACCCAAGTGTCTTAAAGTCCTTTATTTACTGTGCTATTATATGTGAATTGCCTGTTTAGTGTCTCTCCTCTTACATTTATATTTAAACAATGTGTATTTTGCAGGTTACATTTTCAGTGGTTGATCTACTATTGTTTAATCATGAGAGTTTATTATAAGAAAAAGTAAGTAATAAAGATTGAAGGTAAATAGTGAAGAACTGATTATGTTGGCAACTTTTGGTATAATAGTGGCAGCTGCAGCAGTGTTTCTTTTTTCTCTTCAGATAATTATTTGAGATGTAAAAGTTATTTTTTCTAACTTGTATTTGTTCTGCCAGACATTGTTTTACATGAAAATATGGGAACAATGTTTTGTTATAAGTTAAATAATCTGCCAATGAGACAAATTTTCATTGGTATTGAGGAATTATTGACTTCAAACAAGCTCATATTTCCTGCTGAAAAGTTACTTGCAAGTTAATTTTGTCTTTCTTCAACCGTGCAAAGATATCTGTACTAGAAACTAGACCAAAAATACTTGAGAATATTTTATGTCTTTGCAGCGATCCCAGCTCATTGTCACCAAACATAGCGCCATCTACAGCATGACAACTCAACAGCAAATGGTTCTTTTATGTTCAGCACTTGACTGAATCCTAAATGGCCTTCGGCTCGATGTTGTCATTTAGCATTTTAACACCACAGTCAAGGATGTGAACAATAAACCGCCTGTGCTAAAACCAAGGTGAAACCTCGAACAACCAGCCTGGCTTCACAGCTTCGTCTGTATAGATTTCCATTTTATGGGGCTCCATTGACTCAAAATCAGCGTGAAATTGTTCTACTAAAGTGTTTAGATGAAGCACATTCATTTTTACTCCATTTTAACTCATTTTTCTTTTACTTTTAGCTCATTTTTTAGTTAAAATTTAGTATTTTTCTTCAATAGCTTCTGGGATATGTGACATATTGATTCAAAATCAGCGTAAAATTGTTCTTCTAAAGTGTTTAGATGAAGCACATTCATTTTTACTCCATCTTAACCCTTTTAATATTTTTTTAGCAATTTTTTTTCAAAATTTAGTCCAAATTTAGTAAATATATATTTTTTTAGCATTTTTTAAGATTTGGACAAACAATTACTAAAAAATATACTTACTAAATTTGGACAAAATATTGCTAAAAGTATATTTACTAAATTTAGACTAAATTATTGACAAAAAATTGCAAAAATAAAGAAAAAGGGTTCAAATGGGGTAAGAATGAGTGTGCCTCATCTATACACTTTAGTGGAACAATTTCACACTGATTTTGAGTCAATGGAGCACATGACCTGGAATCTATTGAAGAAAACATTATATTATTTAATATTAAAATTATTTAAAATGTTGAATACGGCTTAAAATTCAGTAGAGGATGGTGTGTCTCGTGTAACCCTAACTACCACTTGTTGTGTCAGTTGGTCACAAGACAAGGCATTATTTACATTTGTTTGTCAGGAGTGTTTGCTGTTGACAGTCGTCCTCGTCAGTGAACCTCCGAGCGCCTGAGGACGAAGCGAGAGGGAGCGGTAGATTAATGCCTGAAGGAAATACAAGGTAGAAATCTAAGCATTTTGAAAACACTAATATTGAAAGACCAATATTTTTGTAATATCTAATAAACTCTTTGATCAGACATGACCTACTTCAACACTGGCGAAGAGAACAGGCAACAGCAACACCGACCAACGACATGGACCAATCACAGAAGTTACATCAAAAAACAACTGCGAAGGGTTCGCTGCTTTACTGCAGATGAACTGACAAGGTGACAGTGAGCAACAACGACGCAGCTAGAGACGTAACATATGCATCACCTACATGCAACATCTACGTATCCATAAAGCACTAAGACCGTAGACATCAACCAAAGACACAGAGCAACGACACAGACCAACAACATCTACACATATGACTTGTACTTATTTTTGACACAAATGGAACCCCATAGTATTTTACCAGGCTAGCAAAAAATATTATGATTTCTGTGATTAGCAAACCAAGTAATTGGAGACTTGAATGACAGTCAACAACATATAATGTGTTTTTGTTTCAATTCTGGATTTTATGTTCAGAAAAACAGCACAAACGTTTTGCAGAATTATAGATTTTATGGTTATGCCTCATAAGAAAAGTCACACAGTCCATGATCTGCCTTATTGTTCCTTTTGTTCTTCTAAAGCTTTCAGTCTTCATTGACATTTTATCTCCCCGCTTCTATTATTTAATCGTTTAAATTGAGTCATTATCACCCCAATCTTCCCTTCAGACACTTTGCAAGGCATCTTCAGCTCAGTTAAATAATATATTCAAGACCAAAAAAGCTGAAGAATTAGAATATACCCAGAGCATCTGAAATAAACCTGCATGAGGAGGAGGAGGCTGATGATGAAGATGGCTCATGCTGCAATCTTCCACAGAGGTTTTGTTGACTGTTGTGCGGGGAAGAGCTCATCAGTTTCAAGGAGAAAAATGTGAATACGTGGAGACGAGGGGCTCTGTAGCGTATCTGCTCATTAGACAGCCGACGCTGTAATCCTGCAATCAGCGGCCTATTCATTAGCATTGTAGGAGGGGGGCCATGTTTCATCTGCAACCACTTGAAAATGCCAGTCAGGGGTTGGGGGATGTTAGGATGACAAACCCGGGCGGCTTAAATGCGCAGGGATGCACATGCATGGAGGGAGACTTGTATAATTTTTTACAGTGCAGTGCTGGCAGGTGGCCCAAAGTGTGTCAGCCTGATAATCATCTCAGCTCAGCAGGAAGACGGCTTTTGTTTCAGGGTTTCACGAGGAGCGGAGTCATTTTCCAGCTCAGGTTTCCTCCTGCGTTGAATTGATTGAAAGAGACTGATTTAAAGATTATTCAAAGGCAAAATTTAAGAAAGAATAGGAGCTCGTTTCATTTCCTAATGGCATCCAGAGACTCGCACACACCTGGTCATGAGACGGTTTGGGGGTTTTAAGTGAATATTCAGAGCTTAAAGGAATTTCTGCTGCATTTTCTTCATGGTTCTCTATAAAAAACAGGAGCTGTTCCTTGATAATGTTTAACAATTTTACATTAAACACCCTTACCATTTTTGAACACATTATTAGAGATGCAAGTCTTTCAGCATCTAGCAATTTGATTCAAAATTTCACTTTTACGATCACGATTAGATTCAGAAACGATTCAAATGGTCTAGAGATTAAATTATGTGATTAGAGGAAAAGAAATGCAAACAAAAACAACATTTAAAGCAATTCTTTAAGGTTACACGCAAAGTTTGCAACTTAAAATCACCATTTTTAGGTTAGCTTAGCTGCCTAGCATGTTCTGAAATAAGAACCTATCAAAGAAGTATTTAAAATATGTACAGTGGGCAAGTTTACAGGTAAAAATCAATTTTTGAGTGTTTTGAATCGATTCGGAATTCCCATATTTAGGATTTGTGATTCTTTATAGAATTTTTTCTGCACCTCTATAATATTATTTTATTCATTTTACTTTCCAGTTCAGAGTTTGATGAGGAGAAATAATCCAGTCTGCAGCCTGAATCTGTCTGGAAAATAACAAAGAAATCCTGAGAAACATTTTCGCTCCAAGAAAATGCAAATTCTTGAGCAGAATTAGCATTTTGTAAGGGGTCGGTTCAAATAGTATTAACTTATTTCATCATAAAGTTACATGTGATGTATGTCTAACATAGCCTTTATGAATAAACATAGCAGATTGTTTCTGCTGTGTGTTGTCAGCCACACACAGCAGAAACAATATTTGTTCTTTTACCAAAAAAATCTGGATTTTTGTATTTCCACATGGTTTATTTTTAATAATTTTTTCTTATTTCTTCAGTTTAGGTGCTTGTATTGAGTATAAAAATAGAAAAAGAGGGTATAACTTCTAGCCTCCCCTGTTGTCTCATTTGAACTTTGACATTTTACTCATTTTATTATTTTTGATGCTGCCTATATACACTGCCTATATATTTTTGGTCTACTGTCTAGTGAAAACGTCGTAGTACAGTTTAAACAAGTCAAAACTAATTTACAGGTAACTTTTCTGATTGTTATTCCTTAATAATTTCTTACTATATATGAAAAAGTAGAATTTTTTATCAATAATAAGGAATTAAGTGTACTGAGATATTTGCAATTGGTAAAATACGTGGTATGATTTTGTGCTTTTGCAGTGTAAATGTCTAGAGTCATAAATTTTAACCACTAAAGTATAAAAACATAAATTTGAAGGCCTTGCTGGGTTTTTATTTTTCATGTCTTAATCTATCAAATAAATGACACGTAAATTATTTACAAACTGATTCCATTTTCATTTTTCATTTAGTTTTCTCAATAAAGAAACACATTTTTTTAGCTCTTGTTTCAGTTTCTGGTCTGTTTTTCAGGGTTTGAACAAATGAAAAGAAATATTGATCCATATTGGAACATCAAAACCAAATAATATCATTAAAATGCCTCTAAGGTCTGAATAACAGCAGCAGGTAATGCATCTTAAATGAGCTCATAAAGGCCTGAATGAAACACAAATCGATGGCAACACTTTAACTGAATTTGGATTTAATTGATTGATCGTATTTCCTGTAAGTGACGCGTTTTGAATTGGTTTAATGACCAGGATGTTGAGGTCCAACTGACAGTCACAGCAGGTACAATCTGACTCTATATTCTGTTTTTTCTTCTTCTATGACCTTCAAAACACACACACATGAAATCAGTCTCCGTTTTGCTCATTAAATAAACCTGGTGGCAGATCTGATGCGGTTTATTTACACACACACTTTAAAAGTGCTTCAAAAACAAGAGGTTTTGATCTGAATAAATAAGAGTTCCTGTTTTTCTGACAACAGCACAACAACCAACAACATTAAAGCTGCAAAATGTGCTGATCGTGAAAAAAGAAGCTGAGGTTTCTCCGTCGTACTGCTACAATGCTCCTCCGCTCTGCCGTTTGAAACCGCCTGACATACGAACAGGAAGAAAGTGAAAAATTTTTTACGCAAAAACGAGTAGTCTTCTGTGCTTCGTTTAGAACAAAGAGAAAAAAAAATATTCCCAATGTTTGCTTGAATGTTTCACCACAGTTCAGCTCAACAGTCTGACAGCCAGCTGAAAATGGAGGTAACCGTGGCGACAGGCGTCCGTGACATCATCAGGGCGGTGACGGGTCAGCGGCTGATGGGAAGCTGCGGCAGAGCGATGGAGGGATGAGTCAAGTGTCCGGGGGCGGCGAGTACGGAGAAGGGGTGAGCTGGAAACGAAGGAGAAACGTTAAAACGGCGTTTCAATTCAGCCTGGAGACGACGATGATGAGGGATGAAGAGGGAGGAAGAGCGTCTCGACCCACTTCAGAGACCCGCAGAATCAGAGTCCATATGAAGCTATAATAATATGAAAATAATACCACTTCACAACAGAGGGTCTTTATAGATCAGACGAAAATAAAACACTTTAACATAGAGAGTAGAAGACAGGAATAATAGAAAAAAATATTTGTCCACAAGCTAATTTTTTTTACCAAACCTAATGTATGAAATTGATTAATTAAAGATGATTTAACTGTTTTAATCTGCTAATCTCTAGAATAGAGCATAATAAACCAAAACATTTTTATTTATTCTTGTTATTCTCTCCTCAAACAATATTTTATCAAACCTCGTGTATGAAATCAGTAAATTACAGATGATATAATTGTCTTTTATTTGTTAAGACCCTATAAAAATCTAAAAAAGTTGCTCCTTAACTGCTGAGACAGACTTCTTGCTTTGAGAATAAATGATTTGCATTTTTATTTTTCAACAGTTACAACAATCAATCTGCACGTCTTACTTGCCAAAACTTGTTTTCTCCTAATTTTTTGGAATTACAAAACATTGCATCCACTTTTTTGGCATCTCTTGTAAAAAAACAAAAAAACAAAAAACAAAAAACAAACTTAAGATAAATAAAATTTGGTTGTTACAGGCTTCATTTGTAACAACAACTGCAGTTTAATGAAAAGCCAAATAAAAAAAATCTTAACATTTCCCTCACTGAGTTTATTTGGGATTAGATCATGATAAAAACTGAACATGTTGCTTAATAATTATAAAAATCCTCTTTACAGGAATGCAGGTGTGCCACTGACCGTCCAGGTATCCGTGCAGAGCGAGGAGGTGCGGTCGGTCCGGGCTGCTGAACGAGGAGTAGTGGAGATCCTCTGGCAGTGACGGCGGCATCCTGGACAGCGGCGCGCTCTGAGGGAAGCTGCTGCTCTGCAGCGGCGGCTGCTTTTTGTGTCGGGCACGGCAGTTCTGGAACCAAACCTGGAGACGGAGACAGTCGGCATCAACGTAACGATCTCTTCCAACCCAAAGACTCACTGGGTTAAACGTGTAAGACTAATTATTCTGCTCTTCTGTAAAGATTTTAGATGGATTTGGAGAATTGTTACCTAAACTTTAAGATGTTCTAAAGAACATACCAGAAAACCGCAAATTAATCTTTCTTGCTAACAAAGGGGACCTATTATGCAAAAGTCACATATTTAAAGTTTTTATGCTTCCATTTGGGTCTGAACTGCTTCTACAAACAGCAAGAGCATTTAAAACCCCACCCGGCTGATTTTTTATGTTTTTTTAGTGTCTGAAAAATGAGACATTTCAAAAACCTCCCGAATCTTAAGTCACAGTCCAGGGGCACTGTGCCGTTACCTAGCAACCCCAGCAAAGCCCAACCTGTTATCTAGCAACCCAAGAGGAACTCCAGCATGTTTAACCAGCTGGTTTTACAATGCACTGTACAATGGCTGCTGGGAAAAAAAAACAACGTTTTGTTGTTGACTTACCACTCAGAAACAACTTGCTGCATTCTTGTTGGTTGTGCAGGAGACTCTACTTCTGCTTTTCAAAGATGTACGGTTGTAAAATTGTGCATCTGTTGCAGCCAATTTCAGGTGTGAGTGTAAATGTTGAGTTGGGGGCGTGTCCAGGAGCAGCTTATTTGGATTTAAAGTGACAAGAGTCTCTAAAACAACTCAATCTCAATCAAAACAGGCAGAACTGACCAGACTAAAATCTCATTATCTAAGGATGAGTTTGAGGTAAATATGTAATGAACATGTTTATTGTAGCCCATAGATCTATGAAACCTGTTCAGGGAAGCATAATAAAAAAATATGACAAATTAAAAAGTCATAAAAACATCCCTGTAGTGTGAAAATAAATACCTAAAAACTCATTCATCTGAGTAACTAACTAGTTACATTTACTCAATTACATTTACTTGAGTAACTTTTGGGGGAAAAATTACTTTTAGGAGTATTTTTACTATGCTGTACTTTTTACTTTTACTTGAGTCATTTTATTATGAAGTATTTCTACTCTTACATGAGTAAAAGTTCTGTATTTTCTCCCCACTGAATGAAATCAAACATGTTTTAACCAAACATTCATCAGACACAGACAAACACCTGCAGTTTTTTATTTTAAAAAACTGATTTGGAAAATTTTTATTTCACCTAATTTTGTTATTTTTGTTGTGAATTATTGTCATTTTGGTCCTTAAAATACCAAAATTTCCACTAAACTTTATGTTTTGTTCCATCTGATGATTTTTAAATATTAAATGATAATTACTCAGTACTTGAGTAAACTTTTTACAAAATGCTCTTTTACTATTGCTTGAGTAATTTTATTATGAAGTAGTTCTACTTCATAATAAAGTAAATGTTTTGGGTACTTTACTCTCCTCTGCCTGTTACTGACTCACTGATGGTTCAATAAGGATTCAGATCTTTATTAAATCCTCACTAAATGTGACTTTACAATAGTAAATCACTGTTTTTCTTACTTAAATCCTTAATTTTTAAATATTTTTTATTATTATTATTACCTCACAATATCTTTTATTTGGTTGATTCTTAGAGAAGTAATGTCAACACCTGCCTGTATCACTCTCCTGCTGAGTCCCGTCATTTCTGCCAGTTTCTGCAGCGTCTGAGCGTCGGGGTTGTTGTCCTGAGCAAACTGCGTCTGCATGACCTGCAGAACGACGATCCGGCGCGGATTAAACGACAAACTCCTGCGGATTAAACTCAGATTGAAACAGCTGGAGGGCGGCGACCAACCTGCAGCTGCTCAGCCGTGAAGGACGTCCGCGCCCTCTTGGCTGGTTTGGGTTGGCAGTCCTGATCCGACGGCAGCGCTCCTTCCAGAGTCAGACCTGTCCCTTTGAAACGAACAGATTATAATCCAGTCATCAGATTATGTGGAGATTATGTGAAAGCAGAAGGAAATGTTTAAGTAACCATTCTCCAAACAACATGGAGCATAATTAAGGTAATTTGTAGCAAACACTCACAGTTTAAAGCAAATATTAAATATTTTCAAGAATTAGAAACAAAGTGAGAAAATTCAGGAAAATTGGATCTGGGTTCGATTTATGTATTATTATTTCTCTCTTAATCCTCAATTAAATGAGGCACAGATAACAGAAACAAATCCTTTTAGTGATGAATTTAAAATGTTATTAAATTTGGTCAAAATGGGTTTCATTGTAAAATGTCTTCAGAAGGAATTTGTTGCTATTAACTAAAATATTATTGCATTAAAATAACAGCACAAAGAAAACAACAACTTTTGATGCTTCAGAAAAAAAACACCTGAGGTCGAGTTCAACACAAAGAGTAAATATGGATGTTTAAACATGCAAGTATCATTAAAAATCACTTTTGGTTAAGTTTGTGCAGCTTTTGTTATATTCTCAGATAATAAATTAAATATTTTTATCCTTTAGTTATTTGACATTTAACAAACTTAATTAAAATAAACTTAAAGATTGAAATATAATCTCTATAAAGCTGCAAAAACACGAAGTATTTTTATGTTACTATTCTTGGAAATAAGACAAAACTAACTTACAAGTAACATTTCAGCAACTATAGGAGCTTTTTAAAAAAATAATTCCTAAATATTGATAAAAAGTGAAACTGGAATAAGACATTTAAGTTGTAATATTTGAAAAATTTATTGTTCCACTGTCTCATAATTTCACTTATAACTAGCACTTTATTTAAATTCAATATTAAGGAATTATTGATTCAAAACGAGCTCATAGCTGCTGCTGAAAAGCTTCTTATTTAAGATGTTGTCTTGTTTCAATAGTACTAAGATATCATGAACTGGAAGGGATTGAAAATACTTTGTGTTTTTGCAGTGTATCACAAATAAAAGAGCCAAATAATGATCATATCAAACTTTAAGTAAATTTAAACTAAGCATGTTAAATGTTAAACACTTAAAGGCTAATAAAAGTTAAATTTATCATCTGATAACATCACAAAAGCTGCACAAACTTGGCAAAATTATTTTTACAGCATTTTCCCAACAAAATAATGATGTTTACACATCTCATGCAAACATCTAGATTATTTTTTTTACATTTCGCCTCCCTACAGGTGGTAGCTGTTGAATAGAGTAGCTTGCGGTTGATGCTCGGGACTGGGTTACCGTTCTCTGCGGCCCTGCGGAGGTTTTCCAGCATGATGTCGTAGTGGCTGCGGCAGAGCACCCGGCCCTCCACCAGGCCGAACTCCTCCCCGGTCGACAGCTGCCTCTTGCAGGAGAAGCAGGCAAAGCAGGCCAGGTGGTAGACGCTGCCCCGCGCCCGCCGCACCCAGTCGCTGGCGAACACCTGCCGGCCGCACTGGGCGCACTTGGTGCCGAACCTACTGCAGGGGAGGAGGTCAAAAGGTCAGGATTGGGCAGTAATCCCATTTAATTCAACAGATACAGTTGGTTTAAGTCTGTGCTGATTATCAATGCTAGTAAAGTAAAAGTTTGTTCAATTTACTTGATTTTATTTTTTTACATTACATGTGTCAAACTCAAGGCTCGGGGGCCAAATCTAGCCCGCTGTAGGTTTTTATGTGGCCCTCTAGACTCCAGATTACATCAATACGTCCCTCCAGTTTTTCACAAATCTACAAAGTTCACACAAAATCAACAGATCACCACATTTGTGATGAATTTACTGCAATTTTTTGTCAAAATTGGTCAAAAACTTAGGGCTTAATTGACTGCTGCCTCAGCTTGATGTCAACTTAATGTTACAGCGAGGAATAAAAATCCACATTTAACATCATACATTAGCACAAATATCTTAAAAATTCAAGGCATTTCTAAAATAGACATTTTAAAATATGTGATTTTTGATTACAAAGAAACACAAAAACAACCGTAAAATCCTGGAGAGACAACTATTTATCCATAACAATATTTTTGATTGACAGAACTACTCGGTGTAATTTAATTTCCCTTTTGGGATCAATAAAGTATTTTTGAATTTGAATTGTGTAATTACTGTGTAGCTATGTTACTGGGACACATGTTGCAAATTTAAATCCCACCTAGTTATTATAAAAAAGTTCTTCTTGTTTTCTTGCTAATGTAAATAAAATTAATAAATTACAAACATAAAAAAATGCAAGTGCTGCTCACCTTTATCAAACTGCAGTAAAAGCAGGAAGCTGCCGTAAACATTGAGACGACTTAGTCCTGAATTAATCCCACAGATGTGAAATTTACTTTTTACAGCAGCAAGGTGACAATATATTCCCAACTGATTGCAAAAATATCTTTAAAAAACAATATAAACAACAGTGTACCAGATAATAAAACTAAAATTAAATAGAAATCTGAAAACCTGGAGATTTTCTACTTTACAGTTTCTGACAAAATGCCCTTTAGTGCTGCTTCTTCTAACTGGAGCCTGGAAGGCAAAACGCAGGGCAAAACAAAAATATTTACTACAACGATGCAGAGAGAGACAAACCTGTGGAAGCTACGCTAGGCTTTAAAATGTGGAGCAAACATTTATATAACAAAGAGAAAATAAACTTTCTGTTTGTTGTGACATTATGAAACATATAGAAATGAAATACAGAAAGTCAGCAGATGCTTTTGTTCACATTGCAGAGATAAAGGAGTTAAAACTAAGACAAAAGTGACAAACTGCAAAAACACAAAATCTTACCAACTATTTTTGTTCTAGTTTCTAGTGCAAATATCTAATTACTCTTAAAATAGCACAAAACTAACTTACAAGCAGCTTTTCAGCAAGATATAGGAGCTTGTTTTAAGTAAATAACTCCTTAATATTAGTAAAAAAGTACAGTAGTTTCACTGGCAGATTATTTTGTTTATAACATTTTCTCATGTTATAAGTAAAATAATCTGCAGTGGAAATAATACCTTTGAAAATCTATATTAAGGAATTATTGACTTAAAACAAGGTCATAACCTATCTGAAAAGTTATGTATGAATTAGCTTTGTCTTATTTTTAGTGTAATGATATGTTACACCATAATTAAACAAAAATACTTGGCAAGATGTTTTTGCAGTGAAGAGAAAGTTGAGATCAGATCCTAAAACATCAGTTTGATGGATGTGCTGCTTCATTCTGCAGGTCAAACTCTAATAAGTCAATTAATTTGGGTTTGTACCACCAAAATTAATTATCTGTGACAACAATCTGAAAAATCAACCAAGTTATGCTCGGTAACAAATCACTGAAATATTATTAAGACATTAAACTAGAGAGAAATAAATAATTTACCTTCAAGGAGACCAAAACTCCAGAGACAAACATAAATATTAAATCTAAAAGTTCATAATTTAGGGCCATTTTGTAACTTGTTTATTATTTTTATTTATTTTTAAAGCCAATAAAACTTTATAAAAAACATATTTTATAAGGAATTTTGGAATGTTGTTTTCAAAAAATTAACTGGGTTCCAAAAACATCAACAAATAATATTTTTTAGTGTGTTTTAAGATAAAACAATGATTTTAAGACAGATTTATTCTATCTAAAATAGTCAGACCAAAAATCTCTTTAGCTTCAGTAAAATCAATATATTATTCATTTAACATTTTAACAACAGGCACAATTGGGTCAAAATGTATAATTTTAAAAATAAATCCCTGTTAAGACGGGAAGGTTTATGTTTGAAGTATCTTTTATTTTACCAATATCTTAGCAATATTATTTTGAATCTAATAGAAAACAAGAAGATAAAAATTAGGGTGATGGCAAAGAGGCCTTCCAACCCCAAACAAAGACTTAGAAAAAACTAACAATAAGCGAATAAGCAATTTTATGAAGGGTTTAATGATTGTAATCCCCCCCAAAAAAAGAGAATTCAAAGGGATTTAAAAATATATCTCATATTTAAATAAAATTTAAAAATAGATTTAAAATAGTTGTCCTTTTACATTATTTCATTACCTTTTGTGTTATTTTCTGGTTGAAATTAACACATGATAAATAAAAATAATGTTAGATCTAAATCTGCAGGAGTATTAATGCTTGTACCTATCTATTATTAATTTACAAAACTCTGTAATAACATAAATTTAAATTTAACTGATACCCAAAAAAACCCCAAAACACGTAACTGTTTAAGATACATTTCAAAAGTCGCTTGTTTTTTTTGTTGTTCCTACCTGAAATAATCCAGTTTGCAGAATATTTCTTTGTTTTTGACGTAGCAGCTGCTGTGTTGGCGCAGCGACGCTCTGCAGACCGAACACTCCAAGCAGCCCAGATGCCAGTTCAGGTTGTTCACCTGCAACAATTAAATGCAACACGCATGCGCGAATTAACGAACAGTTTGCAGAGATATTGCATTCCCTCAATACATTTCAGACTAACTGGTTTACGTGTCAAGTTCCTGCAAAGCGGAACAATGACGTTTCGATTTCCTTAAATGTAAAAGAAAAAGAATGCATAATATCAAAATCGAGGTAAAGAACGGAAAAAGGTTAAAATGCGTCACCTTCAGCAGGTAGCGGTCTTGGATCTCCAAGCCGCAGCTGGCGCACTGGTTCTTGGCCGCCGGAGGAGAGCAGAGGCAGGCCGCCTCCAGCGGGCTGGACTCCCCGGACTCCTTCTTCACCTCCGGCTTAGACTGATCCACAAAATAAAATAAAACACTTTAGAAAGAGCAGGACGCACCGAGAACAGAGTGAAAACTAAATATACACATATAAAAATCTGCGTGCGCAACAACCCAGATCTCCGTTTTATTCTTCTTTTCTTTTCTTTGCAAAGCAGCGGCTGTTTCTCCTTTCATTTTAAATCTGAATATATTTCCTAAAAACTATCAACTCAAACTTTATAGAAATTACGCCAAATTCCCCCGTAAAAATATGTAAAAATTTGAGACAACATCAAAAATCTATTTAGTTTTTTTGTTGGGATTTGCATTATTTCAAATGTCTTTTCCTTATATAACAAAATCTAATGCATATTTAGCGATTATTAAAATGTAAGAAAGACAACATAATTTTAAAATTAAGAACCGGAGAATATTGTTCAAAAGCTCGTTCAACTTTAATTTATTTAATTTTTGAGGCAAAACTCAGCTTAAGCGCATAGTGGGTGAACTATGGTTCAAATAACAGAGAAATGGTTTAACTGTAGAAGAAAAATATTAATTTATAAGCTCACATAAACCGCCCATATAATTGTCTGTTGCAGAAAACAATTACAAGAAAATGTTTTGAATAAAATAACAAGCAGTTTAAAAAAATCAATGTAACTTAAGCACAGCAGTGTGTTTCATTAGTTTTCCGTCCATTAACACTGTTAGAAGTTAAACTATCTTATGTTTTAAAGTCAGAATGTATATTTTTAAAATTAAAAGCAACATGATGCATTGATGATAAAGCAGAGAAAACGCGTAAAGCTATTTATTGTTTCAGCAGTAAGTAAAGTAAACCAACAAAACAGAAATTACTTATAGATATGGATTCATTCATAGTTTAGCACTTCCTGCAGGTTTTTTTCTTTAGATATGATTAATTTATTTTAAATTAATTTCTCCATTTCCATCATTATAATTCCATTAACACGCACTGAGGTAAAGGAATAACAATTATTATTTTAGCGTTTAGTTGTCGTTTTTGCAATGGTTTGAGCAATTTCACTACGTCTCTTATGACGCTCCCGTAAATAAAATTACTTAAAATAACTTTTTGTGTTTGTGACTCACCATTTTCGGGTCTTGCTCGCTTCCTATTCGGAGTGGAGACCCAGTTTTCTCTGCGCATTACGCATCTCTGCTCCAACCAGCGCTACACCCGCTCCGAAACAACGTCTTAAAGTTTCTCCTGCATTTAAACCCTGACAACAAAAGAAATTTCGATGCAATTAGACATAAAAAAAACACACACACACTACATATGATCGATCATTCCTCTTGTGCGCAACGGAAGGTTGCGTGTTGCAATCACATGCGGTGAAAAGAAAGGATGGCACTATATCTGCAATTAGAGGCGGATTGAAACGCAGCGCTTGATAAGAGGCAACCCGAGTGTCAATTTCATCTGTCAATCAGGGGGAGGCAGCCGCGCCACCAAGCTGAGGAAGGGGGGAGGCGCGGCGCGTCCTAATTTCAATAGCTGTATAATCGAAAATCGAAAAATCTCCAAAGTGAAGAGGCTCAATTGGAGATCGCTCTATTCATAACAGACAATGCGCAGAAACTGCTGCTGATCTCGAGACATAAAGGAGCCTGATTGTCTCTTTTCTCGTGATGGACCCATTTAGGTACTCCAGGCTCCCCTCAGTGATTACAGCTGCATTCATAAAGTGCCAAAAATCTGCGTTTGGGGGGCAATCTGGACCCCGTGTTGTCCTTCACTTCTCGAAATTAACAAGAATGCAAGATTATTTTAATTACCGGCTGGGATGTAAACACTGGAGGCAGCAAAACGAGATGAGATGGTCTGCAGAAACTTCAGAGACAGAGGAGCTCCGAAATGCGGCGAAAACATCATTCAGGGGTGTGAAATAGTTTCTCCAGAAGGAATAAAAAGTGTCCAGATAAATCCGTGGGTTGGTGAAGAGAAAGTCCAACGCTGATCCACGCAGAGGAAGTTTGCGGGACTGGAGCGACGCACTGTGACCTGATCGGAGCTGATCTCCCGCCTGGACTCAGAGTTTACACCCAGTTAGCAGAGGCAGGATGTGATGCTGCGCCTCCTCTTTTACTGGGAAACACACGTACTAAACTGGTAACACAAACTGGGTAAACACTGAACATGTGTTGTTCCTAAACATAAGAAGCTAATTAACTTTCCCTGGTGTAGGAGCGAACTGAGGACTGATTGTTCAGCTCTCTTTAAAGTGGCAATATTAAGTATATTCCAGATAGATAGGAAAATTTTATAGCACAATAAAGTAACTATGCTCCCTTCAGTTGTTATAAAAATGCTGCATATATCACAAATGATGTATAAAAAACTGGGCTTTGTTATTTAATGCCTTGAAATTGGGTCTTTGTCTTCTGCTCTTTCTGAAACTTCGCCTTCAAGAAGTCATCACAACATGGCTCCTCTTTTAACCCTTTAAAAACGTTTTCACCAGCGTTTTACTGAGACGTACCTTGTAAAGCTACAGCTTGACCAGGTGTTTGCTAATTTCTGCTGGCTAGTCTGAAGGAGCTGAATGGCGCCTCAAAGCGGAAGCTCGGTTCTGCTTCAGTTCTGAGGAGGAGCTGCGTCTCGAAGGCGGGGCTAGGTCCTCCAAGATGTTTAGTACAGCTGAATGGTTGCCATGGAGACTAAAGGATTTCTCAAACATTCGTGAAAGAATCAAATCAAATTTCCAGATGTGTTTTTAATGAAGGAAGACCATTATAACATGATGTAAAGCTAAAAAGAGTGAATTTTACATAATCCTGCCTCTTTAAATGTTTTCTCAATACACTTTTAATCGATTTGATTGCCTTGTTGATTACCTCAGCAATCAATTATTCTATCAATTATTTTGGCGATGATTCAGATAAAGTATTGGTGCATTTTGCAGACTTTTCATTTAACCAGTCAAGCTTATTTTATACACTATTAGGAATACATTAAAAGATGCAAATAAACAAACCATTTTTTAGAATAAGTAAATAAATATTTTATTACCTAAAAAGCAGTACAATGACATTACTTTTAAAGAATTCCTGATTATAAATATGCATCTGCAGTAAAAGTACTTCTAACATCAACATGTGAAAATCTCAGTACTTGTTTGTAATTGTTTGTGTTTCTTTAATTTATTCAGATCATTAG
This sequence comes from Xiphophorus maculatus, assembly GCF_002775205.1. Taxonomy (NCBI): domain Eukaryota; kingdom Metazoa; phylum Chordata; class Actinopteri; order Cyprinodontiformes; family Poeciliidae; genus Xiphophorus; species Xiphophorus maculatus. The sequence continues at coordinate 8,115,448 of NC_036454.1, read as the reverse complement.
AGAATAGATCTTTATGACAACATGTATTATGTTTTCAACTTGATTGGTCTAATTTTCATTCATCATACAGTTTCTCCAACTGCATTTCTATTATTATTTAGTAAATACAGTATATAATAAATATTTCTCAGTGACTTTGAGAAAATAGAATAATTCTTTAGATGAGGGTGAAATATAAAGTTTAAAGTAACTTAATTATGCTCCAAAAGGCTAAATGACTGCAACAAGCTCAAGAAATGTAAACATTAACAGTGATATGAAACGTGTTTTATGAAAAATGGCAAATTTCGCTGTTAGCTTGACGTGGTGCAACATGACTTTGCAAGGCAAGAAAAGGATAAAGCATAGAAACTTTGGATTTAGACCTAAACTTGCAGAACTAAACTAAAAAGTGTAACCTTATCCACATATGTTAAACAATTTAATTGATTTTGTCATGACATCAATTGATTAGGTGCTGTTTTATTTTTTTATTATTGCTATTATTGCTGTTATTTGTTCTCTTATCTTGTTATTTATTTTGTAGATGAACAGCCCCCTTTTTCGCTTTGTGTTAGTCTGTAATATTTGTTGTCTATACACCATAATTAGTGAATATTTTTCCAAAAGATAAAAAAAAAACATGAACAGGAAGCTGATGAATGGGTCTCTTTGGTATATTATATTTTTGCAACCCTTGAATCTGAACTAAAAACATTACTCTTTCATTTACTGTTTTACATTTTGCTACTCTTCAGTCATTGTTGAATTTTATTAATACTTTAATTTTATTACTGTAATTCTTTTTCTCTTTTAACGTCACAGGAATACCAGATTTTAATCTGTTGTAAAAACACCCATAAAGTTGTGGCCTTTTTGAAATATTTCCCAGTTTTTTTCAGACTTTCTTACATCGTACAAAAAAAAAAATTTCCTTCAAAGAGACGTTAATGGTTATTGACCAGCATTTTGTAACGTCATCGTCTCGCTCTGCTTGAATTGTTCCTGCGATGCTCCTCAGCCTCTTTGTGCTTCGGCTGTAATTACCTGGCAGCAGAAGTGAACTGGTCCTGATGAAGGGGGACTCAGACAGGGAAACGTGGTTATTTCACCTCCATTACCGCCGCACTTTAGTGACATTACCAACGCACCGGTTTGGACTATTGTTGACTGGTTTTGACCATTTTCTCACTGGTGTAAAGTGGATCCATTGAGTGATATTTGAGGACCTCTTCGACCCACAAAAGTGTTACGAAGCATGTTATTTGCTAAAGTAGTGCAATGAAAAAGTTGCTTGCTCAAATGATTCTTAAAAATCAACATTTTTAAAGATGAGATTATCTAAATCCAGGCATTTTTTAATACAGTTTTGCTCTAAAACTTAATTTCTGTGGATTTTCTTTGTACCACCAATTTAAGAGTTCAGTGAAATGTATGTGAGCGCATATCTTTATGTAAACAAACAATAACTTCAGTCAGTTGCTAAAGCTCCACCATATTGCATTTCCTTTGTATGGAGTACCAACAGAGCTAAGAAGATGTAAAATTTCAGGTGTCTTTCACATACAAAGTACAAACTACATTCACAACTGAATTTTATTTAATTTCCCTTTGGGAGCAATAAAGTATCTTTGATTTTAATTGAATTTGAAAGTGTATGTAAATAAACCACATTGGCAGCCAATCACTGGATATTTCTTTCTTCATTTTAGGTTTTGAAGGATAAAATGAATCATTTATGGTTAGGAAATGTTGTTGTTGTTTTTTACTATGGTTTAGATTTAGGTGACTTCCTTGACCTTATTATTTGTCACAAAGTTTTTTTGTGATTTGTCCAGTTTACCCAGTTTCAGAAATTGTAGTGACTGTAGTCCAATCAGAGTATTGGATGAAAAAGAGCCAATTACAATCAAGAAGTCAAAATACTCCAGGAAGTTGCAAAAATAACCAAACAAATGGTAGCTGTATTTGTCTCTGTTCTCTTTTTTTTTAAATGTGCTTTCATTTTGTCATGATAAAACTGGAAGTGTTTTTTTTTTTTGCTCCTGAAGCTGCAGAAACTTGAACATGGAGTTTGAATACTGCCTCTCAATATTGTAAAATAACATTGGTTAAGAAGCAGGCCAAAGTGGAACGTTTTATGCTTTCTTTAACTATATTATCTTCAGTACTTTATAATTCTATTTTCTTTACTAACATTATGTACCATCTTGTGTATTTTTTGTGCACTTTAGTTGCATGGGGTTAATAAACATCAGTAAAAAAAACTGTTTAGCTTTAAGAATATTTAGCTTTAAGAAAAACACAACAGAACATGATACATTTGAAATTTGTATTCTAATAACGCATCTAAGCAAACAAATAAGATTAGTTTCCGTTTCCTGCTCTTAGCTAGCTAGCTAGCTGCTTTAGCTATCTCAGCTATGATAAAATCTGCAGATGGTTCAGCAGTAGCAGCTTCAACTGGACAAACAATAGGTGACCAACGAACTGCCAACACAAACACAAACCTATTGAATAAGTGTATCTGTAGAATGAGTCCCAGAGGACAGATCCAGTGCCGTTATGTAAACAATGAATGAAGTCGGAGCGGAGCGGAGGTTAGGGTTCACATGCGGACAAAGTCTTCACAGCTCTGAGAACAGGGAAGCCCCGAGTCCAAAGGTGGGGACCTTTTGTCAAAGTCCAGTAACAATGCTTGTGTAACAGCTTTACACAGGCTTAGTGAAAGTCTCCTGGACTTCCACTAAGAACTGAAAGTCCAGGAAAAGGAACCAATCCCAGAACTCCCAGTTAAACCCAAAACCAGATCCGCAGGTTTTAAAACCAGTTTGAAATATTTAGGTCAGTTCCATCCGTCTGTCCATCCATCCATCCATCCATCCATCCATCCATCCATCCATCCATCCATCCATCCATCCATCCATCCATCCATCCATCCATCCATCCGGTTTCATGAGGACCCGAAAGTCCTTAGAAACAATAAAACTTGACTTTTCTGGCTGGATGATAATTTATAACTCAAAGATTTGTTACAGTTCAAACAAAGTTTTATGTTTCAGAGTTGTTGTGATGACAAGACCAAGAATTATTCTAACAATTTGTGAAAGTCTTTTTCCAGGATTCAAACTTTAAATATTTTAGAAACCGGCTGCAGGACATCAAAAACCACAAAAGGCTTGGTTATTACAGAAAACCACATCTTTCTTGTCTTGTAGCGTCTTTGTTTGGAAATGAATACTTTGAAAACATTAAAACAATCTTCCATCTTAATGACATCAAAAAGGAAAATCCACCACTGCTTTTCTTTTGCATGTCTTTTTCTAACACTAGTACTAGCAGCAGATTTTAGTATTAGTTTGAGAACCATTGCTATAGATAAATTCAGCTTTATTGATTCAAATAATTGCATTAGTTTAATTAGTAGTTCTGCAGAAGCCTGGTAGTGATCCATTCATCAAAATCAAGTTTGTGGCAAAAAAAGAAGCCTCTGAAAAATACAGACCAGAGGTGGAAGCAACAAATATGAACCTTTTTTCTATGCTTTGTCTTTTTTCTATCACTGCCATGTTATAGATCAGAAACATTTTTCTGGGTTTTGCGTTTCTTATATTTACAGATTGCTTTATACACTAAGAAATGAACTTGAGTTTCATTTCTGGTTTATGTCGATGCTCGCCTCAAACAAAGTTACAGAAGGATGGATGATTTTCTGTTTGACATGTTGGCTGAAGGAACATGCCGCTGCAGTCTTTTTCAGGGATTCAAACATTACATGTTTAAATTTTAACCTTTAACAACATGATAGTTTAACCTTTAAAAACATATGTTGATGTGGATTAACTTTTCAACAAAAATCTCTGGCTACTTTGTGATTTGTTTTACTGACAAATATGTTGTCTGAAGGAAGCAATATATTTATGTTGCTAAAGGTTAAAGGGAATCTATTGTGCAAAAGTATGTTTTTGTAATTCCATTTGGGTCTGAACTGTTTCTACAAACAGCTCACGCTTTTAAAAAACCCCACCCAGTTGTTTCTTGGAAAAATGTTAATGTTTTTTGGTGTCTGGAAAATTAGCAGTTTCAAAAACCTCCTGAATTTTAAGTCACATTCTAGGGCCACTTTGTCGTTACCTAGCAACCCAAGCCTAGCCCATCACCTAGCAACCCAAGCCTAGCCCATCACCTAGCAACCCAAGACGTTTGGCCAGCTGGTTTTATCGCTGTACAATGGCTGCTGGAAAAAAAAGTGTTTTGTTTTTGACTTTCCATCCAAAAATCACTTGCTACATTCTTGTTGGTTGCAAAGGAGGCTCCACTTCTGCTTTTCAAAGATGTACAGTTATATAATTGCGCACCTGTTTGCAGCCATTTTCACGTGTGAGTGTAAATGTTGAGTTGGGGGGCGTGGCCAGCAGCAGCTCAGTTGGATTTAACGTGACCAAAGGCCCTAAAACAGCTCAGCCTGAAAGGAGATCAAAATAGGCAGAACTGTCCAGACTAAAATCTCATTATCTAAGAAGAAGTTTGTGTTAAAATGTAATGAACATGTTTTGTATAGACCAATCCTAACATGGAAACATGGAAGCATAATAGGTCATATTTAAAGTCAAAGAGCCAAATCTGAATTCCTTTGTAACTCAACCAAAAGCTGGTCCCCCTGTACAGTTCAAAGATGAATCCTGAAAAATCTTCAAACTTTCTATTCATTACAAATAAAAATACAATCAGTACATGATGCATTTAAGATGGTAGTTTAAAACCACATGCTGTGCGCAGAAGGAAATTCAGGATTTTCCAGGAGTAACCACAGAGGAAACAGGGATATGTGGCGAAAACAAAGAGATCTGAGCCTGTAAATGTTTGATTGTTGGAGATGAATTTGATGTCTCCAGACTCGACATCCAGCAGCGTCCAACGTTCAACAGGCTGCATCCACCGAGATCAAACCCGTCTAGATTACAGTCCTGCAGCCAAGCTTTCAACAAACAAAGGAAATGGCACATTACCCCATCGCTCTCTCTGAAAAGTTGCACTGAAAGAAAAAAAAATCTCTCTCAAAATATTCAACAAATGCAAGTTTATTTGAAGTATAGACAAGGAAAAATGAAGGGCTTTTTTTCTGGGCTTGCACTCCATATGACAGCAATTTGGGAGCATTGTGTGTTTTGGCCCAGGCGTGTGGTCCATGATAGATGACAGGGGAGAAAATCACGAGCCGCTGGCTCGAGCACAGACATGCAAATTGCTTTCAGCTGATTGCTGAATTCTGCTTGATATTTATCAAGTGGATTACAGCATGTGTCTTTATACGCAGACAGGAAGCAGCTGATCCGCCCCACCACAGGAGGGCGAACTGGGAGCTGAAGGTTTCCCTCCACCAGGTGAAAGTGCACAGAGAGATCTAATGTTTCCCCAAACTAATTTGCTTTAGCGCAACAAAATAAATGCAATCCAGAGATCCAGATGTCTGAGGAGTATACAGAAATCCAAAATCTTGTTTGATTAATGAGTTTTGACTTTTGTGGACATTTTGCAAACACTCTTATCAGTTCTGGCTACAGGAAATATTCAGCAATGTTTATTTTATTTCTCTGCATCCACCTGGGGAATTGAGCATGCGTTTGTTCTCTGCAAACTACAACAACACATCAGCCTCCTCAGTGGCTATATGCCACAACAGCTTATTGTGATCAGTGGAAAATAGATTACAGAACATTAAATTCCACAGAAAAGAAACTTTCTTCTTAGATCAAAGGTACAAAATGCACAAAAAAACCCTAATTTACAGGAAGCGTGTTTTGGCATTGGTTCATATAAGTCGGTTGGATCAGCCTCAACACAGCACACATGTGGCTGCCTGCCATGTAGTCAAATTACAGCAGAGAGAACCAGAAAATGCATGTTTGGCTTCTGAAAAGCAAATAAAAAATAAAAACGTGATAAAATACATTTCTTCCGTTCTATGATTTTATTCTATATTTGCAGGTGAAAGAAAAAGTTCCTCTTGCAATTTGAACGTTTCCATATTTTGTCACAAACAAAAATACATTTAAGGGCTTTAATGCAATAGATCAACGCAAAGTGGTATACAATTCAGTTTTTTTACAAATAAAAAAACTGAAAAGTGTGGCGTGCAAAAGTATTTTACCACCCTTTGTCTCAGAAGATGCCTGATGACTGCCAATAAATAAATAGAATTCACCTCTGTGTAATCTAATCTAATCTAATCTAATCTAATCTAATCTCAGATGCTCTGTGACAAAATATGGAAAAGATATGAATACTTTTGGATTTGTGTCAGGGTTTGTAGACTTTTCCCAAAGTAACGTTTCTACACTTTTAAAGCATTTTCAAGGAAAGTTTTTCAACTTTTCCAGCACAAACACTTTAGAGATACAAACAATGCAAATTAATTAACAAAGACCATTTAATTTCACTGTTATGCTATAATTTATTACTATTAGTAATGTCTTGATAGTATTTTTCATTCTACAGGAGGCTAAAACTTAAAATTTATATTTATCCAAACAAATCAAGTTAAGGTAAAAGACCTTCATGCTCAAATTAAATGCTTAAACACAACATACAAAGAGAGTTGCAAAATAAATCTCTAAAAAATGTTCTTGCTAAGTTTTCTGGCATTTAGAAAAAATAAATAATTTTGGTAACTCGAACTTAAAACAAGAAAACTTTGGCCTGGTTTAACATCAGACAGTGAGAAAAAATGTCTCTCTTTTTGTGAGGTTTATGATGATATCTGGTTTCAACTTTAAATAACAGTTTCCAAATTCAGGCTTTTGATCAAAATGTTAGATTGCACTTTATTACAAAAGCCCAGCCTGTTACCTAGCCTGTTACCCCAGTGGAACTCCACCCGTTACCTAGCAACTAAAGTGGAGTTCCAGCTCATTTGTTCAGCTAGTTTCAGCTGGTCACCTTCAAAACTACAAAATTTTAGTATTTTTGACTTGCATTATAATGTATCTTCTCTGACTTTAGAAATGGCTTCTAACGTCAATAAAATATTCAGCGGTTGTTTCAGTCTTTGAAAATGACCCAACTCCTTTCTTCAGCCCCGGATTTGTTTAGGTTCTCCGGTCAGAGTCAGAGATCAGGCTGTTACCTAATCTGGCAACAAGCTCCAGAAGGAAAATTACTTCCTTCCAACTCACCTGCAGTGACCCGCAGCAATCAGAGCTAAACGGGTTTCTAATCACAAAGAAAAACCCTGTAGGTCAGCCGACGCACGGCCCACCCAGCCTCCTCCAACACCTCCTCCCTCGATCGGCCGAGCTTTGAGTGCAAGTGTTTAAACTGTCACTTCAAATAGACTCAGCGTTGGGATTATTTAAGCAGGACCTATCGTGTTCAGTTTGATGCCGGCTACAATATCCTGCGGCTCTGCTGATTCCTGCGGCTCGGAGTGAGGGGCGGCAGTCGAGTCGAGTCAGGGAAAGGTGAACGGGGCTGGGAATCAACCCGGAGAAAGGTGGAAGGTGGGGCAGGAAATGGCAGCAGAAGATACAAAGAGAAGCAACGGATGCTGAGTTTATTTACCAGTGTCAGCATTTAGGACGGAGTTTGGGTTCAGAGTAGCGTTTCTACTGGGGGCGTGTCTGGAGGGGAGGGGAAGCACACTAAAATTTATATCTTATATAAATGCACTGCAGTCTTAGATTACAATAAGCAGTGGACTAAGATTTGAATAACAATGCTATTTGTTTAGCCAAACAAAAACACATGAATCTGTTTAGCAAACGTTTGTTTGTTACAGTGGCTTTTAGGGCACAGGCTAATTAAAATGTTATGTTTTCCGGGCGCATTGTGCCACTTTGTACCGCAATCAAGTAACTATGTTACCTTCAGTAGTAAAAATCCTATATACATCAAATTTCAAATGAATGATTTATAAGGAATTTTACTTTATAATTTAACGCCATCAAATTGGGTCTCTGTCCCTTTAAAAACTCCTGCTTTTTCTGAAACTCCACCCTCAGGTAGTCATCATTGCAGCGCTCCTCTATTAACCCGTTAGCAATGTCTTTACCGGCACCGAACTGAGATTTAGCTTGTCAGCTGATGTGTTTGCTAATTGTTGCTGGCTAGTCTGAAGGAGCCGAGTTGGGGAGTCGCAGGGGAAGAAAATGCAGCTGAGGGGGAAATATCTCAGAATCCTTTCAGAATAAACTAGAAAATTTCTGAGTTTAAAATTTCAAAAACTTGCAAGATCAAACCTCTTGGGAAAAAGAACTTGGAAATATCTGAAATATCTAAGACTGTGGTCAAAAGTTTGTGACTTTTGAAATTTTCTGGAGTTCCAAAAGTTGAAAACGTTTGAGATTTTAAATAATAATTTTTAAAAATCACTTTTTAAAAAAAATTCTGAGATTAATATACAAATTTTTCAGTGTTTTCTAGCAAATCTTTGACTTTACAAACGTAAACGTTTCAAAGTTTTTCCCCCCAGAAATTTTCAGAGCTTTTTGGTGGAAATGTACTCTTCTTTTTTTTTATCTATAAATGGCCCCAATAATTATTCTAATATTTTATGGTTGCTGTAAGCATTGACTGGGACATGTAACCATCTTGCTGAGTTTGGAGGTGGTTCGTCATGGCACTTTAAATAATCTATTGTATAGATTAGTTGTGAAGTTCTGAGTAGATTTTAAGTGTTTGGATTAAACCACCAGTGGACTTTAGAAGAGTTAGCATCACCTGCAGCTGCCGGACCTGTGTAAAGACGCCGGCTTTGTGAGTCCGATTGGACGGCTCTCCGACTGAACAGGAAGTCTGCTAATCTGTAACCTGAACCGGGGGAAGGAAGAAGGAACCATCCTCCATTGCTTTCACCGATTGTATTTATCACCAGAGCCTCATTTACAGAGCGCAGCATGGCTTAACTAAACATCTTCTCCGTAAAATAAATGCTTCCAGGTTACTCCCGGCACAGGTTTCAACTCAGGGGAGCATCTGATTTCAATTACCAGAAACGCCATAGGAAGCGGCAGGCCTAGCCCGCGCCAGCATCACCATGGCAACGGGCATAGGAGGCTCGTGCCAAAAGGAGCCGTGCTCGTAAGGCGGGAAACGCTGATTTGATAATTAGTTCCCGATGTGTCTCATTTTTTATCACATCAATCATGTCTAAGAAAGAGAGTGAAACACAAATACTGTTGGGTCTTTGAAGACAGAGATGTTAGTCGAATCTTAAACGCCTCCAAAAAATGGTGTCTGAAAATTGATTTTCTACATATAACCTATATATATATATATATATATATATATATATATATATATATATATATATATAAAGTAAGAAAAAAATTAGAAAGGGATTTGAAAAAGAAATGAATTGAAAAGATGTCCAACAAGGATTATCTGGGGAAGAAACTGGTTTATGTTGAGTCTGAAGCACCATGTGATGTATGTTATTTTGACCACAAACGACAAAAATGTGTTTGGCAGGTTGGGAAGACATCACGAAAGCTAAAGATTTGCTTTATTTAGCTTCTTTCTGATTATGGCATGGATAATTTGTCAAAATTGGTAAACAAAAGACAGATCCTAATCCTGACAGAAAACCTGTGGTGTAAGTTGTATCAAAACTGCCCCATTTTGACAAATCAAGCACTATTAATTTGATTGAATCCATTTTATGCTGCATGAATACGCTGGAAAAATGCGTTTAAATTCACGTTCATTTTAGGATATTAAAATTAATGTTCACTCCACTTTTTTGGTTAAATCACTACATGAGGTTTTTTGTTTGTTTTTTCTCTTGATCTAATTTAAAAAGGAAAAGACTGAAAATTGGAAGTTGTGAGACGGGAACATAATGCCAAAAATATAAATTTCTAAACATTGTTTATGTTAACTTTAGTTCTGTGAAGTGGAATAATCAATAAAAAAATAAACAATTAAATGTAACAGTATTTTTTTATTATTATTTTGACAATAAAACAAATTAACCTCACAAGCCGCGTTAATCGAGGCTTTTGTTGTTGGTTGCCATGGTTATTTTTAAGGGTACATTGGATTTTGGTTGGGAGCTATTGCAGAACAGAAACTGATACATAATCACGATTTATTGAAGATAAATCAGGCAAAATACAAAAGTAACTAAAACTGAAACGCAGTACATATTGGAATTATCATTAATGCCAAATAAATACTAAAAAAAACGACGTTATCACTTTTTCTTGTGGAGAGACACGACTGCAGGTTTACATACTTCACATTTTTAAAGAGAGGACACATTTATGATTTAACAAAGGGGGAACATTTGGAAACAAAAATAAACTTTCTTACAAAATGTCATTATAAATTTAGTGACGCATGAAAAATCAGCATTATTGGTACTGGGCAATATTTCTCAATTTTTAACATGATGTGTCGATTCAGTAAGTATAAAGTACGTTATCTCAAATAATATCTCTGTAGTGGTTATCGTCCATAACAGCAATACTATTAACTTTATCCCAAATTTTCTTATTGGTGCATCACTAATTAGCAAATTGGTTAAAAATGTAATCCGGATTTTTCTTTTGGTTAAAAATGTATTGTGATTTTGTTTCAACACTGAAAGAGGAAATAAAATTTACAAAATTAAAATTTAAGTGACATTTTTCATTCAAATCCTGGTGACACATATGTACTTCCATACAAACTTCCACTTTTCCTTTTTTTTCCCATCAGTGCTGCACGTACTGCAAAACAAACAAAAAAACAACAACAATAATATCTAGGTATAAAATGAATAAATTAAGCATAAAAATATAATTATGGGTGTTGTTTATGCAGATCATTTTTATGCAGCAGCAAAGAATCAGTCACTTCGCTAATGGTTGTTACACAAATTCGCCAGTAGGGGGAGACAAGGCTATTTGATTCTGTCAACTGTCAGCTGATGTTGGGCGTTTGAATTAATAGATAAATGAAAAGTTTATTAATTTACATGCAATTTTGGTTTCATTTGAATAATCTCTATGCCAAATACTTATAATTCTTAACAGGAGAACAATTTGTCTTGAAATACAAGCATAAAAAAATTTATTTAAAATACTCTGAAGTGCATTAGGTTGTGTTTAAAATCTATTAAATAGAGGAAGTGGAAGGCACAGGGTGAACGCCCACTTTTGGTATCTCATAAAGCCAGTGAGACTCAGACAGTCGGATGGAGGAAAGAAACCTTCAACCGATGTCAGAACAATTCTGTCTGTGAAACAACTCCAGACAACTTTAATTTAATTCCAGCAACCATGAAATGTGAGTGCTAAAAGTACAAATTACACAATTTGGATGAACTGTATATGTTGCATCATTATTGTTTCTCTGTAAATATTTGCAGGGTTTAGCTTGTTTTCCATCTTGGTGGTTCTGCTGCTGATGAAATCATCCTCAGGTGCTGCTGAATCAAGTGCAGGTATAGTAGTTTTTAAAATTACACATTTCTTCTGTTTTTCCGTTTTGGGTCACACTTATAGGTTGTAAGCCAGTTTAAAATCAGGAAAAGATAAACGTTAAATGTAAACATAGCTTTCATTAAATTTCTTACTGAAAGCTATGTTTTTGAGGAATTAACTTTTGTTTGCAAAATTGCTTTAAAACAAAGAGAATTTGAGATTTTTGAGCACAGACAGTCAGTTTAAGTTGGTCTTTAACTAGGCCACTCCAAGATAATCTTTATTGAGCCATTTAGAGGCGGGATGGCTGGTGTTTGTCTGATTGTTGTCCCGCTGCAATACCAACAGCATCGAGGTCAAATAATCAATAAAATCAATTCTGGAAAATGTACTTAGGATAAAATTTAATCCTAAATATTTGAACTGAAACATACGCAGGTTTCAACAGCGCATGATAGGAAAGAACATGCAAGGTTGTATTTGTATTATATGTAGTTCAGAAATTGTGTGTTAGCGGCTGTTATCCTGCCTACAGATGAACTCTGACCCCAGTCTCAAGCCTTTACTGCATTCCCACAGGATGACACTGCCATCGGCGAGTTTGATGTGCAGTGTTAGTTTTCATAGATTTGTTCCAACAGCGGTTTTATTGTTGCCAGTCTTTCAAAATTGCCTTAGTTCCAGAGTGTGCAGCTGCGCATCTCTGCAGCTCCTCCAGAGTAGATGTGAACCTTTTGGCTGCTTTTCTGATAGATGTTTCCTTATTTCAACTGTTGGTGCAGATATTCCTTAGCATATTGCAGTATTTGAGTAAAATTTTACCATGTGGCAATGCTTAATATAATATTAAATAAAACCACACAGCCAATTAAAAATAAACACTTTTTGTTGCACCTAAGTTTTCAGTTTTCATTTGAGAAGATATAAATGTCCGTCTGCATCAGCTCCATTTTGAGGCATTCTTTAACTGCACACAAAATTATACTAATAATAGATTTTATTTGGGAGTATCAAAAATACAAACAGTATTTTCCCGCTTATCCTTTCTGCTGGTCTATTCCATATAATCCCAATAAAATACAGCTGGTCTGTAGCTGAAATGTGGCAAAATGTGAAAAGATGTGCAACATCTTGGAAAGCTACTACAGTGAACTTATGAGTAGCTTATTTTTAAAAGCAATGCCAATAAGTCAACTTTAAGTCATCTGCAAAATAAGACAATAAAAGACGAGATATTCTTTTCATTGTGAACCTCTTGAATACGTTGCGCTAAGGAGATTAAAAAGGAAGCAAACGAGGGGAAAAAAAGAAGCTGGAGATGTGCAAATATTGTGGCTAAAGCTATCAGTCACATAATCTGTAAAACTCAGCCTTGCCTTGCTTCACAACATAGTTTTGGCATCATTACAACATCATCACTTAGCCTGCAAGTAAAAAACCCGAAATGTTTTTAAGAATAAGAAATTATTTTCATTGCAATCCACAGAACTGGAAAACTTGACATAAGACAAAATGCTGTTGAAGAGCCTGTGTGACTGAGTGTCAGGAAAATAAATACCGCCTGTGCAGTAATTATATAATGAATGTAAATTAAAATATTATCTCAAACATTACCTATTTTTATGCTTTCTATTAGAAACCTTGTTATTGCTGTTCATGGGGCCTTTCTATGCGACACCAATAAGAAGTCACATTATCGCATTGAACTTCTGTAAGGAGGCAGGACAGGAAGCCCGAATACAGCAAGTGTTAAAGATATGTGGAAGTGGTTGGGGTGTGAAAAATAGACGTTAACAGCCTTGTATATATATAGTCAGTTCCTGTAAAAATGGCGACAGCTTAGAGTTAAAGCATTGTCACCTGTGTGAGTGTTGGTATTTCCTGGTAAAGCTATTGGTTTACAAATGTTGGTGGTGACTGGGCATAAATGTACTGCTGGGAAACAATAAGAGGTAATCTGATGTGTGTGTGTGTTAAAGGCCTGGATGCAGAGTGTGTTTCTAAGCATGCTGGCATGCTGCTCTTTAGTGTCAGAGCTTGGTTTCCCTATCTCACTGAGTCATTGCGCTCAGTGAGATAGTCTGAAGTTACGTCATGCCAGAGTAACTTCAGACTTCTGAATGAAGAAAATGAGTGAAATTAGGGTGAAGAAAAAGTGCTGAGAAAAGAAGACGAGTTAGACTAAACATGCTCCAAATACGTAGACTTCACTCCAAAAAAATACAGTTTAAATATTAATAAAATATTATTTCACTTCAGATGTAATCCCTTGTTAAATTTTCCCCATATCTGTTTCATACAAATTAATCACTGTGGATGCAAGAAGGACTCCATTGTGAAGACGCAGTAGAACTGCTGACATGCAGCAGGAAAGTCCTGGATCTGAATTTGTATGGAGTTTGCTTGTTTGGGTTCTCTCTGGGTTCTTCATCGCGTTCTTCCCACAGTTCCCGGTTACTCTGAATCACCTCAGGTATGAGTTCAAGTGCGTGGCTGTTTGTCCTGTGATGGACAGCCAACCATACTGGACAGCCATAAGCTTTATCTAAACAGCTGAGATAAATCGTCCTCACCTCCATGTCCAATCAGAGAGATGATCTGTGAAAAAAAATCTAACTCATTTTTGTAGATGCTACTGTGGGGGTCAGAAGAAATGAGCCACTCACAGTCAGAAACAACCAATCAGAGCCAGGAGGAGGGTCTTACCGCTGTCAATCATCCTCCTGTACAATGCTTAATGTGTTAATGGTGGAAAAACAAACTTACCATTACAGGAAAACAACTTATCCGCCATCATCTGTGGCTATGCTAACTAGCATTAGTATTAATAACAGGATATGCTAGCTGCAGCTTAGCAGAAAGCAAGGAGCTTTGAAGCTCCAGTATGTCACTTTTATTTTAAAAAGTGGGGGGCTTGGGGGGGCAGTTACATATCTGTTATATTAACATTTATGTCATTACAGCAATTTTCACAAATTGTCTTATGTGCTCCTCTGCCTTCTCCCAGTGCTCCCAGTACTAATTACAGAAATACTGTACACCTCCAAGTCAGAAACAACCAGTTAGTCAGGAGGAGGAGGGTCTCAGCACTGGCAATCACTCTCCTGCTTACCTCTTCCTGTTTGCTCTATGCTAAGCTACAACCAGTTCACCACAACATAGGCTACCATGAAGGCTAACGCTAGTTAGCACAAACGATAGCAGATAAATGGGTTTCTTCTAACGGTCAGTTGTTTCTCCACCATTAATACATTGAGTAGCTACTACATGAGGTTGATTGACAGCGCTAAGACTACCAATTGAATTGGTTGTTTTTGACTTGGAACTGTCAATATGGTGACAGTTTTAACAAAAATGTAAAAAATATTTATTACTTACATACTGCAGCTTTAACTATCTTCAAAAAATGCTTGGTTTCATGTAATGTCGTACATTTTTGTTAGATTTCTGTTTTGTTGTGTTGCTACAGATGGTGTTAGGACAGTGTTATTTAAAAATTACGATTTTGTTCTTTAAATGGTTAACAAGCCAGATATCCATCCAGCTGCTTAAACAAGATGTGCTTTAGTATAATTATTCATTATTTGTATAAACTGTTTTTTATTTTTTTCAGTGAATCCCTGTTGCTACTATCCTTGTCAGAACAGAGGTGTGTGTGTGCGATTCGGTACAGAAAACTACAGCTGTGACTGCACCCGAACAGGCTTCCATGGAAAAAACTGCACCACTCGTAATTTGTTGTTTAGTAACTTCTAATGAAACAATTTTTATGGTTTATTGTCCGCATAGCACCTTAAATTTTTCTCTAATGGTGCTTTTTCAAAGCAAAAAGGTATGTTTTGCTTTTGTTTCTGCACAGCGGAGTTCTGGACCAGAATATATCTGATGCTGAAGCCTGGTTCTGGAGCAGTTCATTTCTTTCTGACCCATTTTAAGTGGTTCTGGACCATCATCAACAACTCTTTCCTGCGAGATACATTCATGAGAATCGTGCTTACTGGTAAGTTAAGGCATCAAAACCATTCAGTCTTTAAAACACATCCAGACTGAAACAGCAACACTTTTACATCCTGTACTTCAGTTCATTTTTGATATATTGACTAATTTTTTTTTCTAGTTTTGTTCATTTGTGGTCAGAAATGCTTGGTGGAGGTTTATTTTTTAAGCCATACAGAGATCTGAGTGAGGGAAATCAAAAGCTGCTTTTCAGTGTCGTAGTTTCAGCCCTTGTCTTGTAAGCTCATTCCGTCCACAAAGTTTCAGGTGTTACTCATTTGGTTTAGGTTTTTGGATGAGTCACTGCTGGTTCATCTGCTCAGTCATCTTAATATTCATGGTTTATTTTTGTGGTCTATTTATGTTTATGTTTTTCAGTTTGCATTTTAGGATTTTGGAACTTGGACTTTATGATTGTAAGCTTTGGTTCATCTTAAATGTAAGCAGTAAATAGTTTATAAACTAACAACAGTATTTTAAAGTATATTCTCTGAGCTACAGGGAGCCAGTGTAGGATAGATGTGCTCTATCTTCCTGGTTTTACTCAGAATGCTAGCAGCAGCGTTCTGGATCATCCGCAGCTGTCTGATTTTTAGGCAGAGCTGTTACAGTAATAAGTACTGTACATCCAAGCGCATGGATACGTTTTTCTAGATCTTGCTAGGACCTTTAATCCTGGAAACATTTTTCAGGGGATAGAAGGCCGACTTTGTAATTGTCTTTATGTGACTCTGAAGGTACACAGTTGAGTTAATCACTACCCAAGGTGTTAAAAACATTTACCTACAAGATTTGTACACCAGCCTGATAAAAACCTAAAACTGAATGCCTACATTATGGTAGTAAAACAATAAGAGATTTAAACTTCATTGGATAATGCTCCTTATTATTTAATCTCTTGGACAAAATTTTTTAAGTCGGCTTGTTTCCTATGTAAAAAAACAAACAAAAACAAAGTTTAACTCAATAATATACAGAGAAATAATGTATAATCACCATTAAGCCATTCTTTATTTTTGTATTTTCACCCTTTCAGTTGGCACGACAGTTGCATCTTTTCAGAAGTGTTGCAACATGAAAACCGTCTGAAAACTCATACAAACAAGCTAATCCCTTTCTTATTACAGTCAGAAATGAACTTATTCCCAGTCCGCCAACCTACAACACGAAGTACGAGTACATCAGCTGGGAGTCGTACTACAACCTCTCTTACTACACCCGCCTCCTCCCTCCCATACCCAAAGATTGC
Source organism: Xiphophorus maculatus (assembly GCF_002775205.1). Taxonomy (NCBI): domain Eukaryota; kingdom Metazoa; phylum Chordata; class Actinopteri; order Cyprinodontiformes; family Poeciliidae; genus Xiphophorus; species Xiphophorus maculatus. Next base: position 8,098,819 of record NC_036454.1, on the reverse strand, counting down.
CCTTTGCCAATGGGAACCAAAGGTGAGGCCTTTACAGCTTCTAACAGTCATTTAGCCCCAATGCAATCTAAAACTGAGCAAAATTCACAGGTAAACCTGATCTTCCTGACCCCAAAGAGTTTTGTGAGAAATATTTTAAAAGGCGGCAATTCAGGCCAGATCCTCAGGGGACCAATCTGATGTTTGCTTTTATGGCTCAACACTTCACCCACCAGTTCTTCAAGAAAAGTCACAAAGCTACCGTAGGATTCACAAAGGCTTTGGGGCATGGGGTGAGACACGAGTGCAATAAGCAACATAGATCTGGTTGTAGTCAACATCTGTTGAGCTTAATACCTGATTTATGCGTTTCTATCCAACTAGGTAGATGCAAGCAACATATATGGAGAAGAACTTGAAAGGCAGCATCAGCTTCGGCTTCATAAAGATGGAAAGCTAAAATATCAGGTAATCTTGTTGGACATGTAAAGTCGGACTGTTGAGTCTGTTTTTCTGTGCCCAATCATGTAATGTTGGGCTCAGCTGCAATAAAATGGAAATAATTTACAACCATAACTCTCACGTTAAAAAATATCAGCTAAATTCACTGATCAGATAAAAGGCTGGGCAATATGGCTGAAAAACGGATCACGATGAAAGTGTTTCATATCAGTCAATATCAATAATTATTGATCAGTTTTTTGTTTTAAATTTCTGAAATACTGCCAAACTGGTGGCCTGTTTTTTCCTGTTTTCACTCCACAGAGTTGTTTTTAATTTTTAAGCAGTTACGAGGCTATGAGTGGTGTAACTTTAAACTGCTGCTGTGCCAGTTACTCAACAGGGTGTTGCTAGGCAACCCCAAGTTATTCAGGAAGTTGTTGCTAGGTAACCAAAGAGTAAGTGGGTTTGTTGATGCCACCAATCTTTCTTAGCTGAATGTTAGAGGTTGACTGGCCAAAGCCTTTCCTCTGCCTACATCCCCCAGATGCTGTGAAGTTCTGGTAAATTACTGAATATTTTATCATATGTATTATATATTGATATTGTCCATATCATATATTGTCCACATGTCCATCATGATAGATATTATTGATTTATTTTCCAGCCTTAGAAGGCACTTCCTCTTTATCAACTTTTATTTTAATAGACAAAATTATTCTAAAGTAACTTTTTGAGTTCTGTCAATATGTAATATTTGCAATTTGGCCTCAACATATTTAGCTTTTGTTTCTTTTTTTTATTTTCCAGCGCTCATATTTTATTTTAACATTACTAAAGTTGAAATAAACATATTGACAGTTGATATTCTTATCAGAAGGCAAAACAAGCTGCCCTTCTGGGTGAAATGCTGTTTAATAACACTATTTTTGTTTTCTGACCACTGTCAAAGCCCTAATTGTTTGTCCTTTAAGTTAACAATATTCTGATATTTTAGGTGTCAACTCCACCCTCTTTTTGCAAAGCACAACTTCTGTAAAGTTATTTTAGAAACGGTTTCTATGGTCAGAAAGGAAAAAAAATTTGAAGTCATGTTTCAGCTCTTTAAAATAAAGGTCTGGGTAAGATTTAATTGGACAATAAACACATTTTTGTTGCAATTTTTACTTTTAGATTTTTACAAGTAATTTTCTTCTTAATAGTAAACAAAGAACTGTTTAATTAAAAATATCAAACTAAATGATAAACTAAGGTGAAAGCAGATAGGGAAAACGGGGAGATTTGCTGGAAAATGACAAATAAAATAAATAAATAAACCAGCGGTGTTCAAACTGTGGTCCACGGGCCATTTATGGCCCTCGGGGTGTTTCTGCATGGCCCAACCAAATGCAACTGAAGAATGGCCAAACTCAGCTGACCAGCAGAGACAGTTCATATATTGCAGCAAGAATTTTCCAAAAATAAATAGCGACCCATTTCCTGTTCTTGTTTCTCAGAATAGAATATGAAAATTGACCCTAGAGTTTCAGAAATTATATATATATATCTAAATAAGTGTGAGACCCTTTTTCATATTTCAGATCCAGCATGACTTACAAATCCATTTTCTGCAAATAGACTACTTAATTTCTTTCCTCAAAATATTTCACTTTTAGCTTATTTAGTAATTTAAGTAATTTAAGTATTTAAGTAATTTCCCTGCTGGGATGAATAAAGCACTTCTATTCTATTCTATTCTATATTCTATAGCATGTAACAGGTGAAGTAAAACAAAACCAAACATTTGTGTTTTAAAAACCAAACTCTTTGTGGCCCGTAAGAACTAATATAAATGTTAAACTTAAGACGAAGACTACAAACCAAACAGGGAAAGCAATTAGTTATTAATTACAAAACACTGAGGTGATATAAGTACAAAATGTAATACATATACTACTGTATTACACAAAATGTAGACATAAGCCTGAAAAAACTCAAAGTTTTGAGGAACATAACACTACTAATGTCCTTCAGTGAAAATACTGATTTATAGTTGGAGGAAATAGTTTGAATTCTAATGTATATTTGAGTAAAAAATATTGAAATGAAGCCTAGGCGCAAATTCAAACTGGAAGACTCTTTTATCCCCACCGGGACCCGTTAATTGAAGCGACCTGCCCACAATCGTCGACCTATCAACGCCGGACCAAGCCACGTCACGTCCAATCACCGACCAAGTCCCAGCTGATAAGGACCTTCATTCATGGCGTCCTTCGCTCTCCAGCCGAGCTCAACCTGTTCAGCTGCACGCCTCAGCTCTCAGTCAGCTATCTCACCAGATCCTTTTCGTCGTTATTGCTCGTCCTTCCACCTCTAATGTCAGTCACAAAAGCTGCTTAGCCGCGGGCTCGGCTCCTTCTTTTCCTTCAGACGCTCCTCAGATGGAAGAAGAGTTCCTCCCGGTCCAGGCCTCATTCATTCCGGACAGCTTTTCCCGCCGCTCTCTCGCCGATCTGGGATCTACCGGCCCTCGCTCCTATGCCACCCGCTTCACGATCCGTCTCTGGCAAGTGGACACATAATCCCACCGTCTACGTTGCATACGTCCCCTGGCAGCCTTTCTCCGCCCCGGCCGGGCCGCAACGTCTCGCTGCTTCGATCTACGCTGCCGTTTCCTCCCAGCTCATCGTCCATCATCTTCTTTTCCACCGCCAGCGTTCATCGCACCGCCTTCCCACTGGTTCCCCGCTTTGGCTCAAATCCGCAAGGCCGCTGTCAGCCCGCCCGTCAGCACCTCCCATCGGACTTCCCACGCCACGCCCGCCTCGCGCTTCGGGGGTAAGATGTAGCCTTCACGTGCCTCATTCACTCTTTACAACGCGACAAAACGTAGGAACTTTATTAGTTTATCCCCTTCCTGAACTCGCAGGCCCTACTCGCATGCGCCTTTCAGGCTGCGTTCCAAACTTCATCATTCTTACATCAGTTAGTTACATTGGGGGCTTCCGTACTTCCCATGCATGTGTTCTCGCTCTTTTTCGCAGTTACAACTGCTTATCTGATGTTTTCATGTCGTGGCCTTTTTCTCCAAGCCGCCTTTAAACGCATCATGAGTGCTGAGACGCTCGCGCTGGGTTACCCAGAGGGCAGCGAAGGAGAGCGCAGGCGCGTTAGAACCTCGGCAACAATCAGCAAACGCAAAGAACCGTGCAAATGTTTCCCCAAACCAACCGACTGAGGCGAATAGGGCCGTTTGATACAGGCAATCATAGCTAAAAGTTCACTCTCATAATACAGATAGCTAAAAGGCGACTCTAGCACTTCAGTTAGCTAAAAGGCGACTCTAGTACTACAGATGGCCAAAACGTGACTAGTAATTCAGTTAGCTAAAAAGTGACTCTAGTAATTCAGTTAGCTAAAAGGTGACTCTAGTAATTCAGTTGGCTAAAAGGTGACTCTAGTAATTCAGTTGGCTAAAAGGTGACTCTAGTAATTCAGTTAGCTAAAAGGTGACTCTAGTAATTCAGTTAGCTAAAAGGTGACTCTAGTAATTCAGTTAGCTAAAAGGTGATTCTAGTAATACAGATGGCTAAGAGTTGACTCCAGTAATACCTTAAGCTCGTTGACAAGTAGCCTGCAGGCTACCGATGTTGTGGTACATGTTCAGCCTCGTAGATTCATTTCGCCCTACCCGTTAAATTTTATCCTGGGCCAGGGCGGTTCTCCGCTAATAAGCAAGCTGTCCCATTTTCTCATATTTCAAGCTCATGTCCCGTCCAGTGCTTTTACGCTTCATCTCTCATCTGAAATCTGCATACCATTTTTCTCAGATTATCCTGCCACTTCCTGGTTCACTCAGCTTGTCCTCTAGCTCACTCAGGTTCCAGGCTCAGATGCGTTCGTTCCATCTCGCTTCTGAACTAATCATCATAAAGCACCTCCGGTTTCCCTTACGGATTCGTTAACACGGCCATCAGCACTTACAAGCCGCCCTGAAGCCACGTCTTTTTATAAAGGAACCAAACCCCCTCATCATCGCCTGGGTCCAAGTCAAGTAGTCGCACGGCACTTTTCAACTAGCCAGCCAAATCAATCAATCAAATTCCTATCGTATAGCATGTCGTAAATGGATTAACATAACTGCGCTTTAAGAGCTCAGGAAACCGTCCGATTCACATTTACCTTGATTGGTTCCTTGTACTCTCAAGCTGCATCAGCCGTTGTTGTAAGAGCTCACGTTCAGCGTTATGAAGTTATTGTTGGAGGCCGTTCAGAGCTGTTTGTTCAAGAGACCGGGAGCGGGTCAACGAATAAAAGTAAGTTTTCTCCGCGTTCAAGCAGGATTCGTATATCCGAGCAACTTAAATTCAGGTATGACAATCTAAAGAGTTATCATCACGATAACGTTTTTGCGGTTTATTTGTCGTCTCGCTGCCATCTGCTGGTACAAAAAAAAAAAAAAAATTAACTCCATAGCGAGTGAAAATAATAGCTTCATTTGTCTCATCTTCTGTATTTCTCGTAGACCACTCTCAGCTCTATTTAATAAATTTCGAACCAGAAATCTCTCCTCTCATCCCTTACCGGATGCTAGTGGCTGCTGTAGTATTTAAAGATCTCACTCAACAAAGCTTTTTAGCAGCAAGGTGTCTTCAGCGCAAGTGCTTTTATATCATAACAGCTCAAGAACCAAAGTCATGCATAGGGAAGCAACAAACAAAATATGATATCAAGTTAAGTTCCGTCATTAACTTTGTAATTGAGCATGTTTCCAATACATTCTAAACAGGCGGGTTTTAGTCGAGATTAATCAAAGTCGTGTTTCAGCTGTTTTAGGGTCTCCCGGGAGTTGCTCCAATCCGCGGGGTTTAGATGCTGAATGCTCCTTCTCTTTCTGGCCTGGTCCCGGGGTCGTAGAGCGGCTCAAACCGAAAGACCTCATGAGCCTGGGACGTTGATGCTTTACGGCAGATCCTCATTGTTTCGTGGTGCCAAGTCGTTCAGTGATTTGCAAACTAACAACGGTATTTCAAAGTCAATTCTTTGGGCAACAGGGAGCCAGTGTCGGGATCTTAAAACTGGCGTTTCGTGCTCCATCTTCCTGGTTTTTAGCGAGAACGCGATCAGTAGCATTTCTGACCAGCTGCAGCGTTCGATTGATTTGTCGGAAAGACCCGCAAAGTCGCGTGGCAGTAACCAATGTAACTGAAGATAAACACATGGATGATGATCTAGATCTGGCGAGTCGTTGTTCCTTATTCCAATAAGTGCGAAAATTTTTTTTACATAATTTATATATGGGCATATATATATAAAAATCCCCAGTTCATCTTCAGCATTCTTTTCACGTAATGAGTATCTCTCCTCCGTGTTCGCAGCTTCCCTCAGTGCCAGACGAGCACTGCACGATCCACTGGTGGTGGTTGGTCAACCTCAGGCAAAAGTGCACACTCTTATGCAGCAATCGTGATGCATGTCCTTCCCCTCATCGTCCTTCACACTTTTATTTTCAGGTTCATTCTAGAATGATCTTGTCTTTCGCCCGTTTCCTCTAACGTCACCCTCCGAGTCTGATCCTAGCATCAGCATCCCACCTACAGTAGCAGGCAGTTATTTTCTCACTCTAGTCTATTCATTCTCCATCCTCTTTTGCTATCTCACAGCTAGCTTCCTTCCACCAGCTTACATATCTTTTCATAGCATCCACTTTACCTTTGTTCACCTTCATCTACAATCTTCTCGTCTCTTACCTCTATCTCTGCAATCATCTTCTAATTACTCCTCGAGACATAGCCCGTAAGCCCCTAGTTAGCCTAGCTCCTCCTGCCTCTAATTCTGAGCTTCGGCCCTGGCCTCAGCTCTTTTTGGGGGGATTTCATTCTCTATCAGTAATATCACTCCATAGTATCATTATTTCACCTCTACTGGCCTTCACCCATCAGCATTCCACCTTCTCTTGCCCCGCTGTGTCCCCGCTCACCCATAGTGATCACTCTTCTCCCAGCGGCACTTCTCCCTATGCCTCGAACCATTCCCAGCTGTCCTTCAGCCATCTGCCTCTCTCCTCTAATGCCTCGCTGCGCTTCCAGCTTGCTTCTTTTTCTAACCAGCTGCCCCTCATCCCTTGTCCTGTTCCTTCCTCTGCTGGTCCCTTCCATGTCTTCGTTACCTCCTAAGCCCTGCCGCTACCAGCTGGCTTCTTTTTCTAGCCAGCTGCCCCGTATCCTTTTCCCCGCTCCATCTCCTCTATTCAATGCGTCCCTTTATCTTAAGCCCTGCTCCCTCTATCCTATACCCTGCTTTAGTTAATGCTGGCGTTTTTTAACCAGCATCCCCCCATCATATGCCCTGCTCCCCTCATCCTACACCCCTCTTTAGTTAATGCTGGCGTTTTTCAACCAGCATCCCCTGTCTTATGCCCTGTTCCCCTCATCCTACACCCTCCTTTAGTTAATGCTGGCGTTTTTCAACCAGCATCCCCTGTCTTATGCCCTGTTCCCCTCATCCTACACCCTCCTTTAGTTAATGCTGGCGTTTTTCAACCAGCATCCCGTCTTATGCCCTGCTCCCCTCATCCTACACCCCTCTTTAGTTAATGCTGGCGTTTTTCAACCAGCATCCCCTGTCTTATGCCCTGTTCCCCTCATCCTACACCCTCCTTTAGTTAATGCTGGCGTTTTTCAACCAGCATCCCCTGTCTTATGCCCTGCTCCCCTCATCCTACAACCCTCTTTAGTTAATGCTGGCGTTTTTTAAACCAGCATCCCCTCTTCTAAGCCCTGCTTCTATCCCTTCATTCTCACCCCACACATTCCCTGCCGGCTTTCCTATCATCATGCCCTGCCGTGTCCTCTGCCAACTATCGCCAGCCCACGTCCATCCCACTAGTCCCGCAGCATTTCCAGCCGGCTCATCCTCCAGCATCCCTATGCCCTGCGTTCTGCTACCCCATGCCCCGTTGTGTCCTCAGCCGGCCGTCACCTCCCAACATCCCTTCCTCCCTTGTCCTGCCGTATCCCCAGCCGGCTCTCACACCACGTCCCTATGCCCTGTGTTTTGTGTATTCTACCGCCTCTTGCCCTGCAGCATTCCCAGCTGGTCTTCACTTCCCGTCCTACTCTCCCTCTCCTTTAACTGTCATGTCACGTCCTTTACGTTATTAACTCGGTAGCCAAAGTCAGCGCAACTTCTTTCCCCCTTTTTACTTTCTGCCTTATATTCACGGCCTCGGCCCCGGCCTCGGCCTCTTTTTGGGGGATGACGTTCCTAACAGCATCGGGGATGCTCATCTGAAGCCTATCGCTAACGCTGCGATAACCGTTATCCCCAGCCGGGGCCCGAGCGCCAAAGACTTTAAATTCTGTTTGTCAATAAACTCTTCTAATTGTCTTCTCATCTCCGTCTGAGTCTCTCCAGATTGAAATGAAGCCTAGGCGCAAATTCAAACTGGAAGACTCTTTTATCCCCACCGGGACCCGTTAATTGAAGCGACCTGCCCACAATCGTCGACCTATCAACGCCGGACCAAGCCACGTCACGTCCAATCACCGACCAAGTCCCAGCTGATAAGGACCTTCATTCATGGCGTCCTTCGCTCTCCAGCCGAGCTCAACCCACCACCACCCCTTCTCCTCCATTCGCCCGGTCCTGAGGCCCGCACCCTTCTTCAACCTCCACCACCAGTGCCGGGCCCCGGGGGATGACGTTCCTAACAGCATCGGGGATGCTCATCTGAAGCCTATCGCTAACGCTGCGATAACCGTTATCCCCAGCCGGGGCCCGAGCGCCAAAGACTTTAAATTCTGTTTGTCAATAAACTCTTCTAATTGTCTTCTCATCTCCGTCTGAGTCTCTCCAGATTGAATTACGTTGTACCTTGTAATAACGTCTTTAGTTTTACACAATTTTCAGTTCTGCCCATGCTGTGACATCTGTGCGAAGAAACTCATTTCCTGTTGCTTGTCGACTTCTTAGAATGATAAGTCAAGATAACGACAGCAGTGATTGAAGATAACTTCACTGTTGGTAGCTGAAAATCTATTATCGTAAATTCAGATTTTGGTTTAGGAGAGGCCAGTTTATCTGAAAACCTCTCTGCCTGAAGATGTTGTTTCATCTGATGAAATCGCCACAGTTTGAGGTCTAACTGGAAACTAAGTTGATAAAGAAATTGCTGGTGAAATGACTCCTGATTGACGCTCCACAGCTGATCAATGGGGAGATGTACCCTCCCAAGGTGTCTGAGGTCCCAGTGGACATGGTGTACCCTGAAGGTTTCCCCGCTGAGCAGCGGCTCGCCGTCGGACAGGAAGTGTTCGGGCTCGTCCCAGGCCTCACCATGTACGCCACCATCTGGCTGAGGGAGCACAACCGGGTGTGTGACATCCTGAAAGGCGAACATCCGACCTGGGATGACGAGCAGCTTTTCCAGACCACCAGACTTATCATTATTGGTGCGTATGACATGCGTATTTTAAAATATTTATTCTGGTTTATTATTTTCAACCGGTTTATTCTGCTTATATGATGCAAATGAGTTGGATGATGTGAAAGAGAAAAGTATCTAAAACCTGCTTAGATGAGGGCTGTCCAAAGTGTGGGCTGGGGACCGTTTGTGGCCCTTGAAATTATTTTGTTTGGCCCCTGACCACAAGTCAAGGTTGGAATTTATTTTTTTTGCCAAAATAGACATGTTTCAACGTAATGTCAGGTGTGGCAAAACCTGGCCCAATCTCCCTGCTGCAGCAGAAAAGCCGCTCACTAACAATGACCACCACTGCTTTTAGCTGCCAAGTGTCAACATAACACGCTAAATATTAAATGTACACATAATATACAAAGGAAAAAGGGATGCAGTGCTTTGCTACTAATTGTCAACACTATGACAACTAGATTAAAAATGCAGGAAAAAGAAGTTTTAATTAAGAAAAAAATGAGGGAGTGGGAAGTAGTTAAGTTATGCTAGCTTGACTTTGACAAACTTAACATGTACAGGTGCTGTGGATTTCTGTGTGTTTCGGTTGAGTTAAAAAATATAAGGCGATCCACACACCGACTCTGACAGAACAGATGCTTCAATTAGCTAATGAAATACCGATATGTTCAGACAATCACTTATTAATAATCACAAAATAAACTTCAAGTGTGAAAATACAAAACTGTAACGGACTGAATGTTCTGTTGAATGTGTAGGAAATGTTTGAATCCTGATAAACATGTGGAGATGTTGTAAGTCGGTTGCTATGGAAACAGGTCTGTCCGTGGCGTAACCGACACAGAAAGCTAGAAGAAAGAAGAATAAAAGTGGTTTTGACTTGTTCTCCAATGATTTTTCTGCATTATTTTTTTTTCCTTTACTGTGGCGCACTGCACTAAATTAATAATCTCTACATCCTCAAGTTTCATTTAGTTAATCGAATTGTTATATGTGGCTAAGGATAGCAAGGAAAATAATTGTCTTTTTGCTCTCCACTGTTTCTGGATGTAAATATTTGTTTACATCCACAACAAACAGCTCATACTGAACAGAGAGCAGGTAAAACAAAACAAACAAAAATAAACAAACAAAAAGGACCCAATAAAACTAATTTTTGCATTTTTAACTTAATTTTGTGACCCAGCAGCAGTTTAAATTTGCCAGCTATGACAAAAAGTTTGGACACCACTGGCTTTGATGTACAGCTATGCTCCATCAGATGTTAAATTTTAAACAACTGAACAGATTAAAAATAATCCTGATGTCACGTCAACAAACCGATCAAAAACAGACAAACAGGATTTGTATGTTTATCATGGGAAAATCTGAACTCAAATACTATTTTATTATTTCAGCTAGCAAACAACTCTGAATGACTTTTAGAGTTTTTTGAATGAGTCATGCTTTTGATTAGCTACTTCCCAAATTGAACTCATTTGTTTAGTCTAACTGAAGCAATGACTGTGCTGGATGGCATGTTATTTAACAATATGGCAACAATAGCAACTGTTTAAAAGCACAAAGGTAATTTTAAAATCAATTCATGACATGGCAGCTTCCCATAAATGCTTCATAGTTCCTTGCATCTAAGTGAAACTGACATCTGGGAGGGCATCTGACATTTGTCCTATTTAAAGTTTTGGTATGAAGCCATAACTAAGATACTCAAATATTGATGGCATTTTCTTTTTGTTCTGTGTCATTTTCTCACGTTACTTGTTACAAAATAAAAAATAGACCAGATGCACCACAACACCAGTTTAAACTTTTAACTACTTGTGAAAAACTGTGGTCTGCAACAGTACATTAAGTTACACCAATGTGGAACCGAAACATGGATGATGTTTTAACATCTGTCTAGACACATTTAAATTTAAATTGTCATGGAACAAATGATTTGGTGGTTCACTCTGTGTGGTTCATGTGTGGTAAGTAGGAAGTTGATCTAAGGGCACTGAGTGGTTTTCAGGTGGTGAACGTACTCCACCTGCTGGTCAGATCATTTTACTGAAATATTCTTAAATTCAGCTATCAGGAATATGAAATGCATTACATCATGGCTTAAAACAACTTCTTGCTTTGAAAAGTTGCCAGAGTACTGACCTACAGCAGATCATTGGTAAAAAAAAAAATTGCTTTGAAACTTGCAGCATTGTTATTGGTTAGGCAGGAGGTACCACTTCTGCTTTTCAAAGATGTACGTTTGCATAATTGCGTTTCCGTTTGCAGCCATTTTCACGCGTGCGTGTAAACGTTGAGTTTGGAGGCGTGGTCAGTAGCAGCTTATTTGGATTTAAAGTGACAAGAGGCCCTAAAACAGCTCATACTGAACAGAGATCAAGATGACCTGACTAAAATCTCATTATCTAAGATTTTGTGCAAAAAAATGTACTGAACATGTTTTTGTAGCCTTTAGATCTGTTGTAATCTATTCAAGGAAGCATAATAGGTCACCTTTAATTCCCAGGTGAGATCATCAACATTATAATAGAGGAGTACGTGCAGCACCTGAGCGGCTACCACCTGAAGCTGAAGTACGACCCCTCCCTGCTCTTCGGAGTGCGCTTCCAGTACACTAACCGCATCGCCCTGGAGTTCTCCCACCTCTACCACTGGCACCCACTCATGCCGGACAGCTTCCTCATCGACGGAGAAGAAATCCCGTACTCCCAGTTTTTGTACAACACCTCCATCTTGACGCATTACGGCGTGGAGAAGCTGGTGGATGCTTTCTCTCGGCAGTCTGCAGGACAGGTAAAAATATAGCAACTTACATTTTGTTGTGTGTGGGAATCATGATGATCATGCATGCAGATATGTACTGAAAGACAGCTGTGTGAAACATGCGACAAGCAAACTAGCAAATAAAAAACTAATTTAGTTAATTGCATAATTCATGTTTCGTCTAAAAAACTAACTGATAACTGTTTCCTCTTGTATGAGTCTAGACAGCCATGTCGAAATGCAAGGTTATTGAGACATAAAGAGAAGTTATTTCAAAACTGTTTCTTCATATGGTGTGGTAATATTCAAATTTCAAATGAAAAAACAAAGAATATGTTAGAAGGGAAAAAAGAAAAAGGTGGAAAAAACTCCAATGTAAACACTTAAACTTATTCATTCAGCTTCAATAAGAGTCTGTCAACATCCCTCTTTTTTACTTTTAATACAATATATAATTATAATATAAATTGTGTTCACTCTGCCTTTTCAGTATCATTCACATTGTGGGGAAACGTGTTGTTCTGTCAGATTTAGCTGGAGAATTTAACTAGGCCATTCAAAATCATATTTTTCTATCATTTACGGATTTCAATGTCCACTTTGACTCTCTGTGAAGCACAAAATATTTAAATATGTTTTAAGTTTTTGACCTGATAATTTCATCCACATTGAAAGAACCCCTAGTTCCAAACGCCCGATCATGATCCTACCACCACCATTTATTTTTGACTTTTGTAAACTTTTGTAATTGCAGCTGAATTTTCAGGCTTGGTTTTATCAGGTTTTAAAATATTTCAACCAATCCAGGCTTCTGTTTTCCAGCAATGCTTTTTAGACCAGACATATAGAGAAAATATAACATTTTTAACCACATTTAACTGCTAAACCGTTGAAACTTGGACACAGTTTGAATAATCTTAGCACACGTCACATTACGCCACTTTAAAGTCCTATTGTTGTTTTTCTTAATTTCATGATTAAACTGAATTTGTTTTTTCATGAAAACAACTCAAATGAGCTACTTTGAGATGAATGTTGAAATATGCAGCCAGAATAATGCCAGACTGCTGTTTAAGTTCAATTTGAGCTGAAACTGTTAACCCAGTGTAAGTTAGGTTCTACATATGTTTGTAAAGCTTTTGTCCTGTATGAAAAACCCTAAATAAATTTAAATTAGTTTGCCTAATTCTATTTCTGTAAACATTAATTGAATCTGTATGCTGTATAATCGTTCCATGCTGAATGAAAACTGTTTAAACAAGCCATCAAGTCCCAAAGGTAATGAGGTTCATGCTGATGAGTAACTTTATCTCCTTTATTGTGTCAGAAATAATTGGTCAAAAAGATTTGTATCCACTAGAATTAACAATCTTCAAATGATTTAAGAGTTCAGTTGATTTTTTTAAATACACTCTGTTTGTTGATCTGTTAAGTTTCTTTCTGAATCTAAACTTAAGGCTTATTGAAACGGAAGTACCAAGTGGCAGAACCACAGTTTCACAAAGTTTATCTTTAGCTGCTGCTTTTCTCTCCAATTTCTCAAACTGTGGTTTCTTTCTCTTGCCACAGCCATGCAACACGTCAGGTAGTGGCTCACTACTATAGTGAGCAATGAAATACGTGTTATCTACATTTCTAAGTAATTCTGGAGTTAAAGCAATTAAGACTTGATTAAGACTCGTCAAAGAGATGCATATTAATGTGCAGAAATGTTTTCTGTTTTTTGTCTGTGGTTGACTTTTCTCAACCCACAAAAGCCAAACCTCTTTTTAAATGCAAGAATCCTGTATCATGCACAGAAATAGTTTACATGTCGCTCATCTTGAAAACTTGCTGAATAAAAAAAATTAAGAATGTAAAACTCACTCATGTATGCTGTGAGTTTTTCAAGTTCATGATATGAATTGCAACATAAGGTGTTCTCAAAACTGCTGCTTATCTTTCTAAATTAGCATCAAAGTTCAGTTCCTCTTTAAAAAAACACTTCCTTAACTAATTTCTGGTGTTTATCTACTTTCAGGGTAATCTCCCTTTGCAAGTATAATAACTGGGTGATACAGCCCATTAAGCAACAGTTGAGCATACTTTCCTTTCTTATTTTTAATAAATAATAATAAAAAAAGATTGAAAAAGACTTACTGTGTGTCTTTCAGATAGGCGGCGGTCGCAACATTCATCAAGCGGTGCTCCGAGTCCCAGAAATATTGATCAGAGATTCCAGAGCTGCACGTCTTCAACCTTTCAATCAATACCGAAAAAGGTTCAACTTGAAGCCGTACTCCTCCTTTTATGAATTAACTGGTAAGTTGGTGAAATGTAAACTCATCAAAAGTTCATGCACATATAGGTGTGAAAAAAGTTGATGAAATCTGCTGCATGCAACGTTTGTGCCCTACATGATTATAGGCCTGTAGATTAGCATAATAGCACATGAGATGTGTAGAAAAGCAGTAGAATTTAATTACTGCCATACTTTTACACTTTTTAAATAAAATAAGCTACTAATACGGAGAGTCTGAATCATATGGAGAGTCTGGTGTCATATTTTAACAGGGAGCTCTGGATAATAACTGCTCTCCTGCTCACTTTGGATGATGTTTGGATCCTTGTTCCCACTATTTGAAATTGTATTATTGTTCTGAATTAGCTGTGCAAATTATCGATTAATGAGTTAATCTGAGGTTGATTGTTCCTATCTAAGCGGCCATTTTCTCAAAAACAAAATGTTTTCTTGGAAATCGACGGTCTTTCCAAAACATGGAAGGCAAATTTTTCATGTGCTGAATTTAAAAAGAAAAGAAAAGAAGCACATCATTGTACAATTATTGTGTCAGTTGTATTAAATAAACAGAAAATTGTGGTTTTCTCACATTAAATTTCAACATATAATATATATATATATTGCTTTATACAAAAATACAAATATGAAAATAATAAAATATTTGAAAAACTTAATCCCCCAAGAAGAGAGTGTTGATGAGGCAGCAGACTTGACTTGCCACAGCCTTATCCACTCCGCTTTTCTGTCATCACATCTGTAATTTTTGCTTGAGAGAAAGTTACCTCTACTACGTCACGCAGTTCGGTTGAATGAGCGCCTTTTAGGTGATAAATAAAGGAGCTTGTCGAGTGTTTATATTTTAAAACAGAACCGCATAAAGTCCATTTTCTATCCCTCGAAGGACTCGGGACCGTTTCTCTGTCAGCAGTCTTGTATAACTCCGCCATCTTGAATTCTGTATCGGACTCACTTTGCTTTCGCGCCCTCTGCTGGATGGCGGCCAAACTGCAACACTAAAAGAAGATCAATGTGGACGTTATTAGTTAATCGATAGGAAATAATCTTTGTCTAATAAACCATTAATTGATTAATTGTTTGCTTTCCTACTCTGAATATATTGGTAGGTTTAGAAAAGAGGCCATTTTCTTCTGGAAGTTTCCTCCCTCATTAATATCAATACACATCAGGCTTTATTGAATGGCTCTTGCCTTTTGAATTTTGTGTCTCACCATATTCTTATTGTGCAACAAAAAACTAATTTAAACAAATCAAATGTTCCTGGACTCTCTGAACTTCAGTAGTGAAAAAATAATAATTTTTACATTTATTAGATCAAATTACTAAATGTTACAGTAATATTTTGTTAAAAAGATGTGTATATATATATTTATAGCTCATTCAAAGCTGTGTTTTCTCCAACAACCTAAAAAAAACCCTTCAAACGTCTTTTGATTTATTTGAGGTGCAGCAAAACTTTCCATCTTGACTGATGTTTGCATCACCACCTTCCTGTGGTTTTTTAATCTGCTACCATCTAATAAAAAAGATAATGAAAAGCTTATTGTTGCAGTGTGTACATGTAAATTATGTGGTAGTTTTTATGCCTACTCAGATATTCCCCCTATATAATAAGGTTACCCGCAGCACTGAAGTATACCAAGATGTCAGGAAATGCATTTAAACTTTAAAATTTTTCTGCAAACAGGTGATGTAGAAACAGCTCGAGGTTTAGAGGAGCTCTACGGCGACATTGACGCCCTGGAGTTTTATCCCGGCCTCATGATGGAGAAAACTCGCCCCAACTCCATATTCGGAGAGAGCATGGTGGAGATGGGAGCCCCTTTCTCCCTGAAAGGCCTGTTTGGGAATCCCATCAACTCTCCAGAGTACTGGAAGCCCAGCACCTTCGGAGGCGAGACGGGTTTCAACATCATCAAAACGTCGACTCTGAAGAAACTGGTCTGTCTGAACACCAAGTGGTGCCCGTACGTGGACTTCCATGTCCCGCGAAACGAGGAGGAGGTGAAGCCGAGGAACCCGTCCACCGAACTTTAATGAACAATCGTCTACTGAAAAATAGAATTTTGATACTAAAGGAGTTTATTCAGCTTGTTTGTTCATTTTAATTCAGTGGAAAACTGGTTATTAAGCAGGTCTACCTCCTGAAAATGCAGCTGACATGTTTTTAAAAGGCCTGTTGAAAGTTTCAACTGATGTCCATTAAAGTCGTTATTCCTCACAAGTTCTCATGCTTGTATTTTCTATGGAAGGAGTACAGCCTCATTGGCAACTTGTCATTTTATCTCCTAAAATGTAATAACATTAGTTTGACATCCCTGATTTAAAGGCTGCATCTGCAGATAAAATATACTTCTAAAAGCTCAGCCCTTTTTGCTTGACTAGACATTATTGTTGACTATAACAATAGTCAACAATATTTTAAAAAAATATTGTTGACTATTTTAAAAAAAATAGTCTATTTTAAAATAGACTATTTTAAAAAAAATTATTAATTAATAAATGGATAGCAAAAGGTGTTGGATTTTTTTCTTTCAAACAGCATTTGAACAAGGTGAAGCTAAAGCTGCGACACTTGAGCTGTTCTGGGCAGAATATGTTTATAGACAAGGATTTTTTATAATCCATCCATTTTCTGTTCACCCTTTGTCCCTAATGGGGTCGGGAGGGTCGCTGGTGCCTATCTCCAGCTACGTTCCGGGCGAGAGGTGGGGTACACCCTGGACAGGACGCCAGTCTGTCGCAGGGCAACACAGGACATACAACCATGCACACACACACACACTCACACCTAGGGAGAATTTAGAGAGACCAATTAACCTGACAGTCATGTTTTTGGACTGCGGGAGGAAGCCGGAGTACCCGGAGAGAACCCACGCATGCACAGGAAGAACATGCAAACTCCATGCAGAAAGACTGCCAGCCAGGAATCGAACCCAGGACCTTCTTGCTGCAAGGCAACAGTGCTACCAACTGCGCCACTGTGCATATAATCTTAAATGTAAATTGTATATATTTAAGTACAATTTTGAATTAATACCTGCTAGTTTGCCGTAAAGTGAAAAGTCTTTTTGTCTATATTGATTATACATTCAGATGAAAGTTTGTGACTAAAATCATTGAAATATCCTAAAAGTGTATCTTTCCTCTTTTTAACAAACTACAACTATATACAAATATGCAAACTGTATTATAAGAATGTGACAGCATTGCACCACTAGTGCCAAAAGTTTATTTTCATCCATTTTTTTCCTTTTGTGTGACAGTAAAAGTGAGTGATCTGTTACTCAAACTTTCTGTCATTGAGGGAGCAAAGTGGCGCCTCCAGTCATGAGAACAGACTTCTGTGGTTTTGTTCCATAATGTTACTTCTGTATTTCATATGAAAATTAGTGACAACAATTTAAGACATGTCAGAGGTCTGTGCAGAAGGAAGAGCTTAAGGGTGACATGGAAATTGGTGTCAAACAACAGAGGAATCAAACATTAAATTAAGTAGTTTCAGTACATCAGAAGTTATTTAGATATCATTTTTGTGACAATATTTTAAATAATGTTAGTTTCAGGTATTTTGGGTAGCAAATTGTATAAAAATGTACCTTTTTATAACTGTTATTATTAACTAAAACTGATAGTTTTTGATCAAACGGACTCAGACTTTTTATCCAACCTAAACTCTGTGATAATAGCAGATACCTGTTCACATATCAATTTACCGTCATAATATGTGATTATACTGACCTCTGCAGGCTGCACCTGGGTAACTACTGTGTGTTTTTACTAGTGTACTCTTCATCAGTGTTGTATAAAGTACTGAAATCTCAGAGTCAAGTAAAAGTATAAGTACCTCTCCAAAATACGACTTTGGTAAAAGTCGAAGTCACTGACTGAAATGTTACTTGAGTTAAAGTCTTAAAGTATCTGAAACTTCTTGTACTTAAGTATGGAAAGTACTGTAAAAATGGATGTACTCAAGTAATGTAATGAAAAGTACAAGTAAAAAGTAAAACAAAGCAAATGCAGTTTGAATGACATTTTTTATATTTTGGTAAACTTGTCAAATACACTTAAAATAATGTACCCAACCAAGTGCAGGCAAAATTAAACCTGCTAATAGATATACCTGCAGGCATCATTTAGTTAAGAAAATTAGGTGCTTTACCTATAGCACAAGGTTAACTTAACCTGCTTTACAACTGATCCAGCTTCTTAGTAAACCCTCCAGGACAGAAAATACAAAGTTTTTGTAAGCCTTAAGTTTTCCCTTCAAGTAAGGTCAGTGCTGAAAATGAGAAAAATAAATAGTACAGAAAATGCGGCCAACATGAAGAAAAAGATCTGTTACGATTACTCTACTTCACAAATCAGTGAATCAGTCAATGCTACAGTCAGTAGGAGGTGCACACAACTGGTCATTATGCAAAAGGAAAAAAAAACCAGAAAACTTTGGCGCGGGAGGGGGGGGAGGAGTGCTGCCCGCACTGACTCGGCTCAGGGATTACGTGACACGCAGCGCCGTGCGCAGTGCCCTACAATGCACTGTAAGCTATGTAATGTGTTTTGAGGCAATTGACCAAAATCCCGGACAATTTTTAAATTCCCCCCGGACATCTTTATAGGTCTGAAAAGTAGGACATGTCCGGGAAAAAGAGGACGTCTGGTCCTCTGGTGGAGCCGTGTCCGACGTAGTTGCAGTCGTTGTGGTCTCCGTCTCCTCCTCCATGTGTCTGCTGCTGATTGCGAGACTTGCTTTGTGTTTAATGGGAGAAGCGAAACAGGTGTATCCTATTGGAGGTGATGAACAAGCCCAGGCAAGTAGGCTACCGACTTTGTTCGGTAGCCTACTTGCTAATCAGTAGGTGGGGTCAAAACACTTTGTTTCTCTCTCTCGCTTTTTTGTAACGAGTAACTAAACCACACATTGAAAATGTATCGGAGTAAAAGTACGCAATTAAGTTCGGAAATATAGTGAAGTAAAAGTGAAAGTCATCAAAAATTTTCATACTCCAGGAAAGTATGAAGTACTCCAAAATATACTTAAGTAAAGTTGTGAAGTATTTTTACTTCGTTACTATACAACACTGCTCTTCATTCAAGATGTAATTATTTCTGCTCCTATGTATTTCTTTCCTCTTTTTAACACTCATCTTTCTTCAGTACATTAGGAAAACAAGGCCAGAATGTATTCCTTCATTTATTTATTTAGGTTAGATTAACTGGTTTCTCTAAATTGTCCTTAGGTGTGAGTGTATGCATTGCTGTTTGTCCTGTATGTCTCTGTGTTGCCCTGCGATGAAATGTCGATCTGTCCAGGTTCTACAGGTCTTGCCCAATTACATACTGGATTTTATATTTATAAAGTTAATGTAGTTGTTGAGAATAACCCGTACCTGCATGAAAAAGTTGAAACCAGACATATAAAGTCAGAATATAAAGTCACATAACGACCTAATATGAAAACAAACTAAACTTTAAGCTGTTTTAGGTCAGTTATGATTACTAAAATATTTGCATATGCTAAAATCGGAGAGAGATGTTTTTAGGTTGTTTTCAAACTTACTTCAATTTCAGAAATGGACAAAAAATATTATTTTTTTAAAGGTGACCTCATGAACAGGTTAGAATAAATCTATAGGCTATAAAAACACATTACTTACATTTTGTGCACAAAATCGTAATGAGATTGTAGTCTAGTCAGTTATGTTTTAGCTGTTTTAACGGCTCTTGTCACTTTAAATCCAAATATGCCGCTGCTGGCCACGCCCCCAACTCAACGCTCACGTCACATATTTGAAAAGGAGAAGTTTCTGAACTGTAAGTCAGCAACAAAACACATCGCATCCAGCGGTAAAACCAGGCGGCCGGATGTGGTGGAATTCTTCTTGTGTTGCTAGGTGACGGGCTGGGTTCGGCTGGGGTTGCCAAGTAACGGCGCAATACCCTTCGATTTCGTCAGTTATGCTGACTTTGCTAGAACCGCCAATTAAATATGAAACATTCAGCCAACACTTAGGATGAAATGTCAGGGTTTTATTGACAGAGACCCTCCTTTGGTAAACAAAAATATCTCGTAACAGTCAAATACCTTGTTTTAAAGAATGAGATGTCATAAGTAAGAGGGTTCCTTGGCTGTTTTACTAAACACAAAACATTTAAAGGATTTTACTTGAACTATATACAGATACGATAAAGAATAAATAAATAAAAAAAAATAACATATTCAAAGACAAAAAGATTTTTATCCCCAGGGTGCAGAGATTAAAAAAAAAATAGAAACCTGCTTTACCCAAAAAGTTTTATGTACTAAAAACATGTTTTAACTCAATCATGCGTCCTCCATTTTTATTTTCCTTCATTATATCGTTCAGATTCATTAATGTTATGTTGTTTTTTCTTTGTTTACCACTCATGATTTATTGCCAGTCAGCATCTAAACAGCACTCAACATCTCTGGGATGAATAATATACTACTTTGCCCTTGTTCAGCAATAACCATAGCAGAGTAGAGAATATAAATACATACATATAACACTGGCAAAAAAAGAAACAATCAAAAGTCATGTGTGTTTGAGTATAGGGAAAATAGGATAAGAAAGGTAATATCTTTCAAATTAACATCAAGTTTTCATCTAATAAGTCTAAGGATTGTACTGATTGATGCTGACATTATGTTTAAAATATATCAGAGTGTGCTTTGTGTTATTGTTTTGTAAATTCTTCTGACAATTTTTACTTTTGGGTGGACAATGAGCAAAAATGCAGACAAAATCCAAAACGAAACCTTGAAAATACTTCAGAAAGTCAGAACAGTTGTGTGTGGGCATTTGTGGTTAAGAGCAAAATAAACTCAAAAAGACTAAACATGTCTAAAGATGTACAATATGTAACTTTTAAACCAGCAAATCAATTTCTCAGCATGAATTAAAATAAACATACTTTCTATTTGAATACAATATAATTAAGGCTGTAACTAACAATTATTTTAGTAATCAATTATTCTATCACTATTCTGATGATTAATCAATTAATCTGGTAAAAAAAATTGTCACATTGTACATTTTTTAAATTTAATGACAGAAATCTTTTTATACAAAATAAAAAATACATTAAAAGATGCAAATAAATATGTTATTGCCTACAATGCAATAACATAACATTCTTTTAGTGAAAGCTTGATCGTTTGTAGCAAACAATGTTTCTGCAGCGAACAAAATACTTCTATCAACATGTTAAAAGCTCAGCGCTTTCTGCTTGACTTATCGGTATAGTGCAGCTATATTTTATTTTTTGGATTAACCGATTCATAACTGGACAGAAAAAGGTGCTTAATAGATATTTTTTACACAATTTGAACCAGATGCAGCAAAAACTGTCACTTGAGGAGTTTTTTTTTTATCTTAAATGCAAAATGTATAAAATTTTTGTACAGTTTTTGGTTTAATTACTACTCTGACAATGTTGTTCTTTCAGCCAATGACCTTTTTTAGAGCCTGTATACTCCAGTTAACAATTAATCGATTACTAAATTGGTTGGCGATTATTTGAATAATCGGTTAATCACAATTAATACGATTAATAGCTCTAATGCTAAGTATTTACAGTTTGTTTATGATAAGATACAAGTGCTCACAGTCTCCTCCTTGGTCAAACGTCTGTCAGAAGCTACTTACTCTGATGCAACCTGCCCGTCGATTGATCGTCGTTCTCTTGGCTGTTGAACAACGGAGGACTAAACAACGGCGCCGTCACAGAGGCTGAGTTCGAAGCCGAGTTGATGTGAGTGCTGCTGCTTACTGCTGTTGAAGCAGAAGCTGCAGGATAGACCTGGACGTCAACAGCAACAGAGGTGAGGCCCAGAGAGACGTGATGAGAGACGAGCAGAGGAGGGCTGCCGTGTGAGATGCTGAGGCTGTGGTGGATGGGTGCGGCACAAGGCTCCGCGCTGCGCAGCGTTAGAGAGGAGTGTAGAGCGTCTTCTCGTCTGGAGGGCGGGGACGGGGAGCGAGAGGGTAAAGAGGATGGAGGGGGAAAGGCGTCCTGGCATGCGCTGTGGTTGTCCCCTGAGATGCTCGTCCAGTCCTCAGTGGACTGCAGCTGGATGCTGGGCAGCGACAAACTGCATCTCTTATCTTCCTCCAGCGACGAGTCAATCTGAAAAATACGGAAGAAGATCAGGGCCATTAAAAAAAAAAAAAGAATTTTGACTTTAATCTCAGAATCAGAATTGTTTAAATTGTTTATGCACCATCAGGCAAATCTAATCTTAAAACCAAAAAAAAAATCTACCAAATACTTTTGAGACAGGCTAAAAAGCAAAGTCTTACAAATCCTATGGCAAGAAAGAAACAGTTATGTGATTATTTTTATATACTAACAACATAATTAACGTACACCTGAGAATGTTTGGTTATTTTCATTTTGACAGACACACAATTATATTTAGATTTAGAGTTTAAAGTCAGGATTCTTTTTTTAAATTATTGGCCCTAATCCTCTTCTATAGGAAAAAGGAGTTAAGTGGATCCTTATAGATATCTTAAAAATGGGGGAAAAAAGAAAGAAAAAGAAATCCCCAAAAAGTATTGATGATTTTGTTGAAGGGGACCTATTATGTGTTTGTTTATGTTTATGTTTCCATTTGGGTCTCAACTGCTTCTAAAAACAGTTTAAGAAAAACACAGAGCCGATTTTTGGCACTAAGTTAATATTTATTGGTGTCTGGAAAATTACCTGTTTTAAAAACCTCCTGATTGTTAAGCAACAATGTGCCGCTTTCTAGCAACCCCAACCACACCCAGCCTGTTACCTAGCAACCCAAGTAGAGCTCCAGCATGTTTGGTCAGCTGGTACCGCTGTATGCGCTGTACAATGGCTGCTGGAAAAGAGAAGTGTTTTGTTGCTGACTTACCGTCCACAAACCACTTTCTGCATTTTTGTTGATTGTGCAGGAGGCTCTGCTTCTGCTTTTCAAAGTATACGGTTGTATAATTGCGCATTTGTTTGCAGCCATATCCATATGCAAGTGTGAACATTGAGTCTGGGGGCGTGGCCAGCAGCAGCTTATTTTGATTTAAAGTGACAAGACGCCTTAAAACAGCTCATTATGAAAGGAGCTCAAAATAGGCAGAACTGATCAGATTAAAATCTCATAATCTAAGAATGATTTTGTGTAAAAATTGGGAGGAACACGTTTTGTGCGGCCCGTGGATCTAACCTGTTCAAGAAAGCCTAATAAGTTCCCTCTAATTTCCAAACCTAATGCTTGGAAATTAGGTTTAAATGAGTAAAATTAGTTTCATATGTGTGATTTCAGACCTTGGTGTCAACAATGGGCTCAGGATGAGTCTCCACAGTCACTGAGTAGTGGTCCGCTGCAGGGTGGCAGACATCTTGAATCTCCTCAAACGTTGGCTCCATCTGCACAATGACCAGGCTGGGCCCTGGAGGTCGGGCCCGAGTATCTGACGTGTTGGGGCTCTGCTCAATCACGGTGACAGAGTCATCATCCTCAAAAGCTCTGCACACACAGACAGCTGATGTTTAAGTTACGTTATGTTTGTTTAAGATCCTCAGGGCTGCCTTTTGCATGTTTTTGTGTTTTGTAGTTTTATATTCACCTGTTTTCATACGTGTGTCCAGCAGCTTGGCGGTCAGCGTGTCTTTTTGGGACTCCAAGATTCCTTTGAGCTGCCAAGGATGTGGCTAACATTAAAATTAAGGGGGGGGGGGGGGTTGTTAAGATTGCTTAGACGATAAGCTAATTTAGACAATTTTGTCAACATGAAAAAAATAATAATAGTCGAGGAAAATAACAGCCAAGTTTTTTATGAATAAATGACTTTACCAGTAACAAGAGGTAAATGTTGAAAGTTGCTTTATTTAGCTGATTAAATGTTTTACCAAGTTTCCCTTAGAGTTATCAAAAAAAGCTAGTTTAGCTAATTTAGTTACTACAGTGAGTTTGGTAATTGGGTTTTCCTGTTTCACATAGAATGTTTTGTTTTTTATTAGTCTTCAATGTAACTTTTTAAAGCTGTTTTCATTAGTTGATAGGAAAAACTAAACAAATGAAAAGCTTAGATTTAGTTTATGTTAGCTTACATTAAATAGGCTAAGAAACTGATTTAGATAAGATTTTGGTAAAACAAAAACAGAAAAGATGTAAAGGTTTAATTTTGAAATAGATTTAATATTAAAAGCACCTGGATGTTATTTAGGTTTAAGAGGTTGTTAAACCTTTATGTGGAAAAAGTTATTTAACCTAAAGCTAAACAGACTATGCCAAGTCGGCTAGCTTTTCTTGGCTCATATAAAAGCATGTTTAAAAGTAGTAAGCAGTCTTTATTTGAAACTGATTTAGCTTTCTATGAAGAAGCAGAAATGTACCTACATTTAGATTGTTTTAGGATAAATAAATTAAATTAATTTAGTTAATTCTCTTATTTCATAAGAGTATTAACATTTTCTGGGGCATATTTTACATAATACTGTCCCCTCCATGACCTTTACAACATTAATGCTTGTTTCACATCAAGACAAGAGTTCAGCTTGTCAACCTGTTACTGTAAAGTATTGACAGCTAATTTGTTAGCACATGTTGTGTGAAGCAAGCCATTTTTAGGTAAAAAAACAAACAAACTTTATTTTTACATGTAGCTGTCAGATATATCTTATTGCTGAGTCAAAATACAGAATTGGAAGTGAGAGAAAATTTTTGAATGACAAATTAAATCTCCAGACATAAATCTGTCTTGAAACCTTTTTATTTAAAAAAGAATTTAAAGGATTATTGTTTTAGTATATCTGTGCATGTACTGCAAATCACTAAAACAATCTAATAAATTTTAAGCTAATATGTTTCTACTAATGGCATTTAAAATAATGCTTCTTGTCTTTTGACATGTAAACACAGTGATTTCAATGTGTTGTGAAAGTAAGGACACTAATCTCGATCTGCTAGTTTTGTGGAAAAATCTTCATTTTTCAGCCATTTAGGACAATCAGAAAATAAAATAACGTGCTACCTGCTCGACCTGGAGGTAAAGGTTCGTTCTTCTGGACGACCGAATAAAACGTGACGGTTATGAAGATAAAAGCCAGGGATATGCCGACTCCCACCACAATGGGGATGTCATGTTTCTCAAGTGCAGGCAGCCATGATGGCGACTGTTGTGTTCCTCTGGGAGAGAATACAAATTAGATTTCTCACACAACAAGCAACCTCTACAATAATTTGATACATTTTAAACTAATCTGGGAATTTTTGGCTTATACTTACAGGAAATCTTTGAAAATGGTTTTAAATTAAGAGTACTCTAAGCGTTCAATAAGTGTTTTAAATATTTTTCTTTGGCTGCGTTTACATCCCTGTTTTACATGCTATGCTAAGCATATTTTGAAGTGCGTTCCTGAAAAATAAGGAATGGTCATAAAAATGAGTAAAAAAGCATCAAAAAAATGGAAAACTATCATTCAAAACTTCTATAGAGTTGATTCTTCTTTTGCAGAAGAGAGCCGTTAACACAAACCCAGTACTTATACAGTTAAATAATTGATAGAGTACATCATCTTAAAATTTATATTCTTTTTTTTTTTTACCAAGCAACATTAAAACAGATTTGTAAAAATAGAAAGCAAACAAGACTTGACAAGAACTGAGATTTTTGTCAAATTTAGATTCAGAATAATGACGATAGAAAGATAAATTTAAATTAAAGGTGTCGGTTTATGCAGATCTAAATCTCTTTCTCTACCTAAAAGAAATGTGGAAATCATTTTGATGGAGCAAAATTAATAAGCTGAGAGTTTGTTGTGTTTTGAAATATGAGTTGAAAAAGTTAATTTTAATGTCTGAATTTCTGCTCCTTTTCATTCAAGATTTCTTATAGTTGTTATATGAACTATTCTTATTTAATATCGAGTACATTAAATAAAAAATGAAATGTAGAGAAAACTTTCAAAAGATTGAATAAAAACTGCTTATTTCACCCACATGGGATTGTTGCTGGTCATTGGGGACTGGGAGGTGTTCCTCTTTTTCCAGTCTGTCAGCTTTGTGCTGTTGGATGCTTGATCTTTCTGTGTGGAGTTCGCCTGATTCACCCAGTACACATGACTGGTGTTTACTGGGTCTGATACTGGGTGGTGCTGCTGAGATGATCCAGGGTTTAAGGTTGCTGCTGTGGGTCGATCATCAAACTGTAATGGCGGAGGTCTGGTGATTAAAGATGGTGGAAGTTGCATGTCGGGGCTTTCAAGATGAAACTTTGGGAGAAAACTCAATGGTGTGGCAGGCCAGTGAGTTGTTTGTTGGGGAGAAGCTGAAAAGTGCAAAGCAGTTGGTTTATTTGGAGAAATGTGTGACGATGTCTCATTTTTGGAGAGGATATTCCTTTGGTGGAAAGAATGGGGTTTTAAATGATACGATTCCCTTTCTGAAGTAACCTTCACTGAATCAGAGGGTTTAATTTTAATCTGGGAAACAGAAATCTGTGTTGGCACTGGTGTTTCCGACCACATCAGTTTGTATTTTAGATTCACTGGAGACTCATTATTTTCTTTAGATTGCAGAAACTGATGTGGTGACGTCGATGTCGGACTGAAACCCTGACTGGTAGCTGCCGGCGTTGAACCGAGTGGTGGACTAGTAGAAGTTAAATGTTGATCCTTTTCCAGAGGAAGTTTGGGGTTGAGATCTCCTGACAGGAAATTTGGATGCGGCGGAGGCGGCAATATTGGAGGCTGTATCTGCGTAGCAACAAGCTGCTGGGCTGGATGGATCACTTCCTCCAAAATCTGATCAGGTCTCGACGGCGGCGCCTTTAACTCAGCTGTGAATTTTCTTGAAAAAGCTGGAGATGTGGTTGTGTTGCTGCAGCTGAAACCTGGAAATGTACAGAAAAATGGTTAATGTTTCTCTTTTATTGAAATGTGAGATATAATTAATCATGAAGGAAATGTTCATATGTTGGTTTTTACTACAGTGAAAAGTTTTGTTTTTAGTACTGGTTGGAAAACAATAAGAAATATCAGATTCTCAAAGCTTTGTTTTACAAGTTTATAAACAATTCTTACAAACTTTAATGAGTAGTGTATGGAAAATGTAGGTACACTATAAAAACGTCAAACATCAATGATAAAATACCAGCAGCTGTGGCAGAATTTTACCATATAAATACGAATTTTAATGTATTTGTACAGTAAAATCCATATAAATCCAAATTTTACCAGATTTATACAGTAAAATTGGCAACCACAGCCGACAATTTCTTTTACTTTACTTTTGGTTTAGTACACTTGGTCTTAGTACATTTGAAATTTGACAAAACTCACTTAAAAGTAACTTTTCAGAAAAATATGTAAGTTTGTTTTTAGTCAATAATTTGTGACATTTTTTCTAATTTTTCCTGTTTTAAGTTAAAACAAATCTGCCAGTGGAAGTTGTACTCTTTGCATCTATAGTCAATAATCACTCAAACTTAACACAAGATTATTTAACTTGCTGGAAAGTTACTTTTAAGATAGTTTTGCCTTAAGGTGGACTATAATAGTTGCACTAAAACTTAGACCAAAGATACCTCTGAAGATTTTGTGTTTTGCAGTGTGGATGGTTTAATGCATTTGCTGTTTTTTCTATCAACACACATTGTTCACCTAAGAGAGACTAAAGTTTGATCTTGGTTGTCAGTTTTATGCTCATAAATATTTTTCATATTTATGAAAAATAAATAAATTAAATAAATTAATTTATTTAATTGTTTAGTGTCACTGGAGGCTGGAGGCTGATCAAGCTGCAGCCTTTTAATTCCTTGTCATAAAAGTAAAGTTATTCAAACAGTCTAAAGGAAACCAAATTTACTTTTTTTGGCTTATTTTGTTTAGCCTTTAAACTGAGAGATTAAATCATTTCAAGAATATTGTTAATCCCAAATACAGTGGAGGAGAAGTTTGGTTTAGTCTTTTGTGTTTTTGATTTGCAACAATTTTACTAATTGCTTTCTTCCATTTACCAAAACGACTCAAATCTGTCAAAAATAATTTAATAAACACAACGAGACCAGGCAAGTGAGTCTGACATGCTCTGCAACAACTTTGGTTCAAAGAATTTGGAAAATTGAAGTTAAAAATAAAATAAAGGAAAACAAACCTATGTAAGTCGATGTCTTTAAAATCTTAAAGGAATGTTTTGTCGCTGAATCGTAACCATTCAAAAAAATTAACGTCACACCCAGAAAACAAAACAACACAAGCTGACAATCACGCAAAAACAAAAGTAGTTACTGTTACCTACAGAGAACTTTTTCTGAAAATACGTACATGTTGTTATCTTTTGCTGAGCCATCAGATGGGGATGATGAGCTGGTTGAAGGTTCTGCTCAGCTGAAACATGATGATCTTTGCTAACATTAGAGCTCTTAAAAATATCAAAACAAAGGATTTCATGAGAACAAATTCATTTGACCCTGAAACATCATTAACCACAAAGGTATCAAATGGATGACAACCACAAATGTTGCATGTTATAATGATAAATAAGGGAACGTCGCCATTTATGAAGCTTTGTTGAGAACTGAAATGATGCATGAAAAGCAAATAAACAATCTCCACAATGATTTTCCACACAAGCCTGAGGAAAAGTTTTCACATCTTTACTCACAGCAGACAGAACCAGCTTTGTCTGTTTCTCTCTATAAGCAGGACGATCTTCAGCTTAGCAGCAAAAACAGCATCAAGGAGAATCAGAAACAGAAACTCATGCAGAAATCCATCTTTTTCAGGTCACTTATCTGGCATGTTTTTGCAGAGTTAATCTAATTTTCAGTTGCACATTTAATAGTATAAACATTTAGATAGTTTATTTGATCTAAATCACACAGGCACACACAAAAATAATAATACTAGTTCTTACAGTCCATAAACGCTCCAACTGCAATTAATGAGATTCAAAACCAAGTCAAAGAGAAATAATTCATAAGTGTTGTATTCTTAAGTGTTCATTACAAATAAACGATTCCACTCTTTGTAGTTTTAGTATAAGAAATATTTACAGAATCAATAATTAAATCCAAACAAGAGAAGAAAAAACCTCCAGAAAGATTAAAAAGTAATTAAATCGCCAGATTTCAAGTGAAGCTTTGAATCATTCTCTGTTTTAATTCCCTTTTAATCTGTATGAACTGCTGCCTTTTCATTCACATATAATTGTGCGAATTGTAATTATGAAATTAAATTTGCTCAATGGAAACATGGAATTTTTTGACAAAACATTTTTAGATAAAACGTTTTTGTGCTGGGATGAGGGCGTTTTTCAGCTGCATCAAAATCCGTGTATTTCAATAAAACTGCATTGGAAACACTTTTTTTTAAATCACGAGTCATGTGACCAACAGCAGGATGCTACTACTGGCTGAAAAGACGGAAAAGACGACAGGAAGTAGTAGGAGGATGAGGCGCTGCATGTTATTTTTATGACTTATCGAGTAAACAGACTTATTCACGTGATTTTAATTGCGTTTCTCATTTAATGGAAACACTGCAATTGCGAAATTGTTAGTTTTTTCCGACATTAGGGGAATAACGATATAGCTTTGTGCACATTTGTAATTTAAAGCAGCTTCTGAAGAGGAATAAACACACCTGTGACGGTGAGGACTGTGCATCTCTGGTGGCGTCCAGCTCTGTTCTCAGCAGTACAGACGAACTCTCCTGCATCCGAATGCTGAACTCTGGAAATGTGCAGGGCTCCATTTTCTACATAAGTTATGAATCAAGCAGAGCTGACATGTAGTTGCATCTAGGCTGAGTGTGGAGATGAAACTTCGCATCCAGGACTCACCGTCAACATGCTTGGTTTCAGTGCGGCTGATGGGAGAGCGAGTCTCTGCTCTGGTCCAGCTGTATGTGATGGGCTGAACCCCAACTGCTCTGCAGGGCAGAACCACTGATGACCCGGCGGTGCTGCTCACTCTGCTTGCAAAAGTCACAATAATGGGACTCACTGGAAATAAGAAGAAAAAAAGAAAGAATCCATTATGTACATGCGACTGCTGCAAGTATAATTGCCCAAACAAAACATGGAATATTTTGAGTTATTAGTTATTTATTGTCCATGTTTGACAAATTTATAATTTCTTTTTCAATGTGAGCTGTAGTGGAACAGTTAATCAAAGAGATAAATCCTGGGGCGTGCTGTGGTGGCGTAGGGACAGCGCGACCCACGTTTGGAGGCCTTCAGTCCTCGACTTGGCCGTCGCGGGTTTGAATCCCGGACCCGGCGACATTTACCTCATGTCTTCCTCCCTCTCCTTCCCCCTTTTCTGTCAGCCTACTTTAATATAAGGGACACTAGAGCCCACAAAAAGACCCCCTGGAGGGGAGAAAAAAAAAGATAAATCCTGAATATATAATGATTAGGGCTGAAACGATTAATCGGATTAATCATGATTAATCAATTATTCAAATACTCATCAACTAATTTAGTGATTGATTATTTGTTACCTGGAATATAAGGACTCAAAAAAGAGCAGTAATTAAGCAAAAACTACACAAAATGTATATTTTATGCATTTTAAGACAAGATGAAAATGATTTGATTACTGATTTGTGGAAACTGTGCTTCATACCCAGAGAAGGTTGTGTTTTTTAGCTTATTGTATCACAACATCATCATGAATGTAGACTTTTCTTATTTTGGATCCAAGAACCTTTAGATATAAATTCAGTACAAAGTAAGAGTAAGGGTTACCAGCAACTCTCAGCAGGGCTGTGCTGTGGCTTCGTCCCAAAACGTTGGAGGCTTCACACACGTAGACCGCCTCGTCGTAGATCCTGGCTGACTGGATGTAGAGAGTAGCATTTCTCTGTCTGGATGAGAGAGGCACACGGTACGAATGAAGTCAATTAATAAGTAAGAAATTATATTTTTCAAATACTCAAGCACTGGATACAAAGTTAGAGAAAAAGCAAATCAACACTGTGTAGAAGACAACTTTAAGGGTGAAATATTATGCTTCCTTGAAGAGGTTGGGACAGATCTATGGGTTATGCAATATATGTTCATTAGATCTTTTGTGCAGATTCATCCTTAGATAATGAGATTTTAGTGTCATGAGATGTTTTAGGGCCTCTTGTCATTTTAAATCAAAATAACCTGCTGATGGCCACGTCCCCAAACTCAACATTTACACTCATGTGAAAGTGGATGAAATAAAATGTGC
This sequence comes from Xiphophorus maculatus, assembly GCF_002775205.1. Classification (NCBI taxonomy): domain Eukaryota; kingdom Metazoa; phylum Chordata; class Actinopteri; order Cyprinodontiformes; family Poeciliidae; genus Xiphophorus; species Xiphophorus maculatus. The sequence continues at coordinate 8,067,705 of NC_036454.1, read as the reverse complement.
AATTATACAACCGTACATCTTTGAAAAGCAGAAGTAGAGCCTCCTGCATAACCAACAAAAATATAGAGAGTGGTTTCTAGATGGTAAGTTAATAACAAAACACTTCTCTTTTCCAGCAGCCATTGTACAGCGCATATAGCGGTAAAACCAGCTGACCAAATGTGCTGGATCTCTACTTGTGTTGTAAGATTACAGTAAGGTCCATGGACATTTTGGAAATGGCTCATATTTCAGATAGTAAAACAACATTAACTTACTGCCAAGAAATGAGTGGGTGTTTTCTAGAAGCAGTAGAGACCCAAAAAGGAAGTACAAAATGTGCAAAAGGTGAATTTTGCATAACAGGTTTCCTTTAAAAACATGGAAAAACAAGACACTTGTATTCTTTGCGAGAATAAAACAAAAGAATGAGATTTTTAAACAGTATCGCTTTTTAAAATTTTTGTTAAGTGTTTTATTCAACACACCAACATGGCAACCTACCCTAGTGCAACTTTCCCTCCGGTTTGCTTGGAGTGGCCTCTTTTCATCCAGCTGATGGAGGGCAAAGGATGACCGGACACCTCACACTCCAGCACTGCTGGGGCTCCAACAGGAACCATCAATACTGTGGGCCACAATTTCACTAAAGGAGGAGCTACAGGAAGAAAGAGAAAGAAGAAATAAAGCTTTCTGAAAGCCAAACTCATTTTTTTCATGCGACTCTGGAAAAACACAAAATCTTAACAAGTGTTTTGGTCTAGTTTCTAGTCCAAATAAATTAGTACACTTTGAAGTAAGACAACTTACTTTCAGAATGAGCTGTTTTAGGGCCTCTTGTCATTTTAAGTCCCAATTACTTGCTGAAAAGTTACTTGTAAGTTAGTTTAGTCTTATTTCAAGTGTATTAAGATACTTGCACTATAAACTAGAACAGAAACACTTAAGATTGTGTGTTTTTGCCCTGCATTCTGGGGCAGCAAATGTAGTTTTGTGTTTTTCCCACACCCAGCACAGTCAGAGTCGCTCTTCTAGAAGTAAGAAATCTTTGGAGGTGAGAGTTCGACGCCCTGCAGAAGTAAACGCCACCATCATGCTCCTGGATGCTGAAGGAAAAGCATGAAAAATGCAGAAAGTTTTGCTAGAGTGGAAGATATTATAGTAATTTATCCAATTATATGTGTTTTAAAAGAGAGACCTGTGAAAGAAGAGGTCTCCACTGGGTAACACAGTCATGTTTACTGCTGGAGAGAGAAGCTGGTTGCCTTTGAACCAGGACACATCAGCTTCTGGTCGACTGTATGGAGGTCTGCAGGTGAGCGTCACGTTTTCTCCTCTCCTGACAGTCAGGCTTGAGGGCTGCTGCACAAAACTCCATTGCATGTCTGAAAACACATGACTGCATGCTCAAATGTGTGACAGTAATTGCTTTTTGATAATTTTGTTAAAATTCAAAGTACCGGCTAGAAGCAGGAAAGCTGACTGTGACTTGATAGTCTCTTCCTGGATTGATGCTTCACAGTGATACCAGCCTTCGTCCTGCTTTGTCACATTTCTATTACAAACACAAATGAAACTTTTGATTTCAGCAGATAAAAACGCAAATTCAAAGATTCAAAATCTTCCGTTTTTGTCTTAGTACTCATACTAATAAGATTTACTAACTTTGCTATGATCTTCAAAAACAGAACTCATGAAAATGTAATCAAAGAACTGTAAACTCAAAACTAAACACTAATGTTGAAAGAAAATCATTCACTTTATGAAAATAAAGACTGATGTTGAGCTTTGTGGGTTTGTAAATTGCAGGACTTTTATTTAAATACAAATACAATTTTCATCAAGATTAAGACCAGATGAAAGAAACTGTAGATTTTGTCAGCTGCTTCTCCAACATTATAATCCAGAGCATTAATATTTCAACCTATATATTCTATAATTTTAACAAATTAACCCTCTATGGTATGGCTTTTTATTTTTTGCGGGAAAAAATGTTTTCCTGCATTATTTGGGAGCTTGTGGTCCCTGATTACATATCCATTATCAAATCGGACCCTGACGCCTCCCAGATCTGGGTTTGTTGCCTCAGGGCAACATTGGTCTAAAACACCAAGGTTTTCTACAGTGATTATGAGAAATGAAATACAAATCAAACAAAAACTAAATTCATAAAAAAACCTTTTTTTGACAAAAATAAATCAAGACATGGTTCCAACTCACCAAATATAAAATAAACAACCAACGTTCATTAATGAATGCTACATTTAAGCAAATCACTAAAACGAGTATTTGTGAGTTTGTACGTGTATGTTTGGTGGAGTTAGAATCACTAAGGATGTTGCCATCAGTCTTTTTTCCTATTATATGTGAAACATCAGTAAGGAATTGAGAGTATATCACATTTCTGGTACTTGATTATTGACGTACCTGTGAATTACCATCTGTTTATCTGATTATCTATGGGTTGTGGCGACTAGATTCACATCAGTGACTGGAGTTAGGGCTGCAGGTTCTTTTTTTTAAAAGTTTTTTATGGTAGAATTTGAGACAAGCAAAGGGCAACATTTCCACCAGCTCAAACTCAGTGTCATTTTGAGCCATATCACTAATCAGCTCTTAGAGGACCAGTTGTGCCAGATTGTATTGATAAAACCCAATAAACTGTTAAAATAGTAATAAATAGATGTCACTCCAGGATTTTGATTGTTTTTGTGTTTTTTTTCTAGTCAAAACTACAGATTTTGTGGTGCTAATTTAGAAATATTTGTAAGGATTTTTTATGATATTTGCTCTAATGTATGATTTTATTCCTCGCTGTAACGGTCACAGACTATAATCAAGTAAGGCTGAGGCAGCAGTCAATTTAACCCAATGTTTTTGACCAATTTTGAGAAAAACATTTTCAGTAAAATTAGAAAAAATGTGGCAATCTGTTGATTTTATCAGAATTTTGCAGATTTGTGAGAAACTGGTGGGACTTATTGATGTAATTTGGAGTCTAGAGGGCAACATAAAAATCTACGGCGGGCCAGATTTGGCCTCGAGTTTGACACATGCTTTACGACGTGTTGTGCGGCATTAAAACGAGCGAGTCAGGAGAGCAGACACCGAATGTTTCCCTGCTGTCCTGTGGAGTGTCTGACCTCAGTATGAGCAGCTGCCCATTGTTCAGGAGGCTGAATGTGGCCGAGCACCTCGACAGGAGGCAGCCGTCTTTGAACCAGTGCACCATGGGAACAGGGAAGCCACGGACTGTGCACTGCATGGAGACCTCAGTTCCCATGGTAACCGTGATGTTGTCAGGGCCCTGGACGAGCTTCGGACCCAGAGGAACACCTACCGCACAGACTGAGTTAGTCATAAATGTTGTGGGTGGACCAAGCGTTTTTCAGGAAGTGGCTGTTTGAGTTTGAAAGAGTTTGTTCTCACCTTCCACAGTTAGCTTAGCTGGTTTACTCCTCCTGCTGATGTTCAGCAGAGAGTTGTGTGCGACACAAACATATATCCCATCATCCTGCAATGTTGCATTGAAAAGGTGCAGCGTGCCTGAAGTTTTCTTCTGTTGTCCTCCTCCATATTCCCCCTTAACAGGAAAGAAATCAGAAAGCTTTGTTAAATTATCAGTAAAATGACACTTTTTATCTAAATGTGTTATTTTTCTCTGCGTCTCTTTCCAAGCTACCAAAAACTTCAGATTTCAAAATAAGCGATTCGTCTCATCAAATATTTAAGATTGATTGAGAAAGTAGCAGGTAAAGCAAACACATTCTGACAATGATTCATCTAAATGCATTCAGCTTTTTATGCTGATACAAATACGAAGAAAAAATCAGCGTAAAAATCCTGAGCAAAAGAAAAACATCAAAAGAAGAGAACAAGGACGAAGTTACAAAAACATAAATAATGTTTTTTTTCACTTAATAGAAGAGAGTTTATCAGCAGCAATAGATTCAAGATTAAATTAGAATATGACCTTGTTGACTGAATTTGGTTTTTATTAATTGAGTGAGTTCTAGAAATCTGGAAAGAAAAGATAATTGGCATCATTAGCATCATTGTAGGTGATTGAGAAGGTTTTAAATTTATCAAACTGTTCAGTCAGAGTTAATCAGGAGTTTTTAAACAAACTGCAGATAAATTAAAATGTTAAAAGTTTAGACAGAACTTAGAAGTAGAAGATCTAGATAAAACATATTTTTTTCTGAAAAAAAATCTGCTTAATGTCTCTGTAAGCGACCAATTAGGATGTAAAAACCAATTAAAATGTTCTGTTTCGACCTGCCTCACCTGAAACTGTCTGCCTCTTGTGACGATCCGTCCGTCTTTGAGCCATGAGACGTTTGCTGCAGGCGAACTTTCTCCAGACACACACTGCAGGAAAACAGCCTCTCCTTCTTTCACTGTCTGGTCCTGGGGACTAAAGAAAACATCCTCCAAACCTGGAAACCAGAAATATTATAGACACGTTTAACAGATATTAAATCCAGTTATCATTCAGAAATGCAACCACTGGGGAAGTTTGGAATCTCTCACAGAATATGTGCTTATTTATAACTGTTTTCCATTTATTTTGTGTAAAAACTATCAGGATGATGAAAAGGATAGAAAAAAATATTGTTTTTGAAGTGACTATGGATAATAAATGCCTCAAGTTTATGGTAGAATTCAGATAAAACAATTCATAAAAAGGTTCATAAATTAAATTTCCTGGCAAATTAATAGAACTAAAGGTTGATGGAGTCAACATTACTGGGTGAATCAATATATGAAAAGTAAAGCAGGGTGTAAATTGCATCAAAATTTCAATAAGTGTAATGATTTGTTTTTTGTGTATGTTTCTATATTACTGAGTCTTTCCCTTGACTGTCTCCAGCTGTTCCTTGTTCCCCCTGATTATCTCCCTGTGTATTTAAACTCACCTGTGTGCCCTGCTAGTTGTCGGATCATTGTGTCTGGTCTACCCTGCTCTGGTTCATTCGTGTGCTGGTTTCCAGTTGCTACCAGTGACTGAGCTCCTAGCCTCACTGCTCACCTGTGCTGCCTGGATTTTGTGTTTCTCTTCATTAAAACCATCATTTTCACCAATACCTGGGTCCACCACATCCATCCTCCACCACAATAACCACAGTTCATTACAATAAGAAACATCCAGTGGTAACAATAAAGCATAAATTCATGCACAGTGACACCGTGGATGCCTTTTGTTAAAAATACAAACCAAAAGGAGTCGACACTTTCTGACTAGCAATCCTTTCTCAGAGCAGTATTTTAAACTTCTGCAAAAATATTTTCTCACAGCTAAAAATTGTTTTCTACATAACATATATTTAGTTTTTACTATAAATATTATATGGTGCAAGAACTTTATGATGCTAACTAAAGCTGCTATAAATCCTATGGATAGTTCAATATTTATGATGCATTTTGCATCTTAGTGCATACATTGTGTTGCTGAAGAATTATTTAAATGCTTCGTCCTGGACATAAACATGCATAAAATTAAAAGAAACTGTATTAAAAGGTAAAAGTCATTTATGAACCAATATCAATCTTTCCAAGTTGAGAAATTTTTTTCCTACATCATCTTAATTCTTTAAAGATGATATTTCAGTTAAATTTGTTTGCTCTTTGTTAATTGTGGATTAGCAAGACAACATCATTGTGCACTCCTCAAATCCAAACTGGGATACGGTTAGGGCGTAAATCCAATGCATTGTTGTAATTAAAGTTATTTGGTGTATAATGGGAAAGAGAAGCCTGCAGGACTCACCCAGAGGAGATGTGACTGCCGAGCCAAACAGGATGAGCAAGCAGAGCAGGGAAGTCATCTGCGATAACAAACAGATGGAGACACAGACCTGCATCCTACTGCAGAGCTCCATCAGAAGAAGAAGGAAACCAACATGCAGCTTCATCCATGGTGTCTGTCTGTGATGTGCACATAAAGGTAAAGCGCATCTTCTTAAATATTTTCATGCAAACTGATGCATAGTGTTTGTATTATTCCGATGAGACTCAGCGCATGTCTTCAGGCATCAACTATATGTAATATCCGTCACTTTATCTCCTTTAATAAGTGAAATGTCTCTAAACAGAGGTCTAGTTTTTGATCAGTTTCCAGTAAATGTATTCAGCAGATGAATTTAACATAATTCACTCCCCGCCTCTTGTTCTCTTGAGCCCTCCCTTGTCGCTTTGCTTCGTTCCTATTTTGGTTGTGAGTCTGTGTGGCACCACGGCGAGCTCAGCTTTGTCCTCTTTAGTCCCTTGAATGGGCACAGCCTCTTTACAGAGCTCACACGGTGGCCCTCCACTCAATGAAAGTGACATGAAAAGAGGCTGCGCAGCTTTGTACTGTGAAGATCAGTTATTGGCCCCTGCGAGGACAGCTACCCGTCTGATCGGTCGCGCTTTCATCGAAAGGTCTGATCCTTTTTAGTTTGAACCTGACACAAATTTTTGGTTCTGCACTGATGAAGTTGCAAAAAAGTTCTACAGTTTAAAATTTGCAATGTGGTAAATACTCATAACAACGGTCAGCAGCCAAAAAAATTGTCTGGGGGTTTGTGCTGAATCCAAAAATCACATTGGTTTTGGTCAATCAGGTCAACTTTCTGAAGTATGGAGGCAACATGAGCATCAAAATGCATGACTTGTTCTCACATGGATCTGTTTCCTGAGAATCTGGGATCAATGAGTGGTGAGCAGGGAGAGAGTCCATCAGGACACAACAGAGGTGGAGACGTAATGTTCAATTCACATGTACTTAACCTTATCAGTGTTTATTATTCAATTTAAATTCAAGTTTGTAACATTTAATTAATACACTCTGTTAGAAAACAACTTTTTTTCTCCTACCACCTTGCGTGGATCTGGAGTTAATTCTCTTAGATCTGTGTTCATTTTTCCTTTAGAAGATATTTTCATAGCTCTATTTGTGTTCATTAGTCTCCCTCCCTTAGTTTCCCTGACATCCTCCTGCCACTGTTTTGTTTTACTTCTCTTTGTATTTTACTGACTTGTATTTCTGTTTCAGTTCATATCAGAGTAGATGGGGTTAAACACAAATGTGCATTTATACAGTATAATTTTCCCTCCATGTCACACATATCTGTGCTGGTCAGTTACATAAAAGCCAAATAGAATAAGTTTGTGATTGTAATATTAAAAAATATGTAAAAGATGAAATACCTTTATGGTTTTTTTTTTTTAATTAAACCATTAGATTTTCTAATTATTCAGCAAATCAGTGAACAAAGCTGTTTTGTTATGTCGTGCTATATCACTCCACGCCACTAGGTGGAGCCGCCGACAAGAAGTAAATGAGAAACGGTAGGAAGAGTAAGAATGATTGCGGCGATGTTGCAGAATACGTGACGGTACTGTGCATCACAATATCAGGTTCTTCAAGTCGATTTTATCAATGTACAAAAGATGAAAAAACAAATTTACAATCGTCTGTGATTCTTTCAACAAAAAAAAAATATCAGTGTTTGTTTCTACTGCTGCATATTGTTTATTCTAACACAAAACCAGTTGATGCCAGAGTCCCTCCATATCACTCCGCGTAGCATCAGTCTGAAACATTTGTGCTCCAATTTCTCCAAACCTTTTCTCCACCGTTAACAGAAATATATTCAGGGAACAAAACGGGAATCCTGAAAGAAAACATTGTCAGAGCAGAACTAATGTTATTCTAGATTGCAAAGCTAAATGCATGAGTGAATTGCTCCGTGGGTTTCCTGCAGAGCCAGTGGCTGCTGGTACTGACACAATGCTAAGAGCTTGTGGGTGTTTTTATTTGTTTGACTACGAAGGCTCACAGCAGATCATTTACACTGTTTAGCATGTCATTAAAGAGAATAATTGTTTCCTTGAATGTTTTTCACATTTTCTCACATCACTCCAACAAATGTTTGTGTTATGACTAGGTGAAAATAACAAACAACTAAACCTTGTTTATACCAATC